>NC_059133.1:34059504-34684504 GCF_020740605.2 Lemur catta
CTTTAGCATTTAAGATAATGCTCCTATTGGCCAAGTTTAAAATAGCATAAGGATAGTATTTGAATGTTGAAATTCTAAAGCTAATCTATCTGAAACAAATCCAATACACTTTTCTGCTTGTCTACACTGTTTTCCCAAAATAAAAAAACCATATGAGAATTACAACTCTGATGTAAAAGTCAAGGCCTTCATTCTAAATGTTGCATATATCACTAAAATTAGTTTTCTCCTAGAGTAAAAGAAAGGTAAAGTATTTCAAATGATAGCATCAGTAGGTTTTGTATGTGTGAGTAGGGTTAACAGGAGGGAAGAAATTTTCTGAGCAGTTTTGCTCACTGCACTGACCCCATGTGCTATGTTTGTTCAGGGGAAGGATCTGGGTTGGGACAGAAAAGGGCCAAACGAATTAAATAAAATTTTTTCTGAAATTCTTCTAGTTCTATTGAGGCAGCTTAAAATATTTTCTATCATCACAATTCTAAATTAATATGTTCCTGTAGTATTGACTCAAGATGTCTTTAAGAAATAATCATATGAGTAAATAATAATAAGAAAGACAAATACTTGAATATGACTTTGTTGTTTGTGTTTGTAGAGCAGTGGGGCTTAATTCTGGCACTGAGAGAAAAATCAAATATAAAGTGGCTAATTGATTGCCACTTAAATGTCACAGATGACAAGTAAATCCAGATTCACTTGATAATTTGCTAATGGCAAATGTAGTAAAAACATTCTTGCAACACTGATCTTAAGAGAGAAATCACCTGCCTCCGTATGCCTGGTTATTTTACATTTAGTATATGTTATTGATCTAATTCAAATGGCATAGAGTTTTAAAAATGCATAAAATCATTTAAAAAATAAAAGTAAACTGCTGTACAAATGTTACTTTCTTGATTTGTTAAATATACCATACGATGTCAACATGAGAGGAAACAAGATGAAAGGTATATGGGAAGTTTCTGCGCTATCTTTAGGGCTCTTCTATAAATCTAAAATGATTTCAAAATAAAAAGTTAAGAAAGTAAACATCTTTTTTTATTTCACAGTATTATAGAGTACAAACACTTTGGTTACATAAATTGCCTTTGCACCACCTGACAAGCATGCCCATCCCCCAGACAGCGCACACCGCATCTGTTAGATGTGGATTTGCCATCCTCTCCTCCCTACTCCCACCTGCCCGACACCCTATGAATGTTACTTCCCACATGTGCACATTAGTGTTGACCAATTAATACCAATTTAACGGTGAGTACATGTGGTATTTGTTTTTCCATTCTTGTGATACTTCACTTAGAAGAATGGGCTCAGTCTTAAAGAAAGCTAAAATTATATTATAAAAAGAAATTCAATAAAAAAGAATAGATTGGAAAGTAGAAGTCATATCAAAGGAAAATTGTATTCCAAGCTAGGGCATAGCATCACAAAGTCTAGAAGGTAGAGAGTTCAGAAAATATAATTTTTTTTTTTTTTTTTTTTTGCTGAGGCTACATAAGAGATAGTAGTGGAAGATGGGAAGGGAGAGGTGGAGACAGGCCAGGCCATCAAGTGTCTTCTCTGTCTGTATGAGGTGCAGACACTGGGGAGTCACTAAGGGATTTTAAGTGAGGGATGTTAAGACAGCATCTTTTAAGTATTAGACACATTGTTAGACAACATGCTGACATTGATGGACAATATAGAAAAAAAAAATTAAAAGCATGCAGAAAAGAAATTACAAGTGCTTCTCAATAGACCTTGAGGTATTCAGTTTACTATAGCAACTATAGCTCTTACTTATTTAGTGCTATATGTTTATATGCTAAGTGCTTTTCATGGCTGTGTCATTCAAGCTGCTCAAGAATGCTACGAAGTTGCTGTTGTCTTTGCTTCTTTCAAATGAACAAATAGAAATACTTTACTGCCTCATATTGCAAAACTAAGAGGAGAAACAAACACCTCTTCCTTTGGAATAGAAAATGTCTGCTTCCTGTAGCAGTGCTTGGTCTATTCAATTAAACAATCAGCTCAGGACTTGGAAATGTTGGGTACTGAGGGACTCATTACCAGGCATCTCGTGATATATATGTTATTCATTTTTCAATTTTCTTTTTTGCACTGAGCATTGATTATGTTCCTGATATTGAACTATGTGCTGGAGATATGAAAGTAAACAGTATAGTTTTTTTTTCCCTCAAAGAACCTACAGTATAGAGAGCTTTATGTAGCTTTGAGCGTATTTTTATGTATTTACAATCAAATGGTATATATAATCTTTTACAGCGCTTTATAAAACTTAATGTTATTCAGGAATACTTTCCTGTGTTATGCAAATTTGCATGATTATAAATTGCATTTTAATCAATTTTAACTATGGATATCATTGTATATAAATCTTGATCTTTATTTATGATTATTTTCTTATAATGTTTTCCTGGAGGATGAATTTCTTGCTTAACAAATAACTTTGAACGAGTTTGTACCAGGTGACACTCCCACCACAAAGTGCCTGATAGCAGCGGTGAGCGAATTTGTTTTAAATGCTTTTTCAAATGCAAATGGTATCTCTACACATATTGTTGGAAAATGTTCAGATATGAGTCAAAAATGGTCACAAAGTTGACCCAACATTTTTCAGAATCTTCTCTGTATGCCAGCGAGTTTGCAACTTTCATTGTTTTGTTTGAAAATTATCAGAAATTTTTTATCTGTCAAGTATTTTGCAATAAAAATCTTAAAGAATGTGGCTTTTCCTTTTCCTAGTAAATTATTATGTGGATGTAACAACACACCTATCCTACTACCATTTGAAGGTTAAGGAAGGGGTGAAGATGAAAAACAGGAAAACAATAAAAGACAGCTTCCCTGGCTGAATATGAATTTAATATTTTGTGCAGATGGACATGTTTTCAAACATGACCTTCTTTTTATTCTTTCTAATCATGAATATTTTGTTTGTAATAGCAATTTCTTTGAAGCTTTTTTTCCTTTTATGTTGACTATACAAAATTAGCACATTATAATATTAATTTTAAAAGAACAAAAATACTCAAGAGTAAGAATTCTTATCCTCTGTGTTTAAATCTCTTTTATGCCACACAGATTTATGACTTTTTGTACCTCCTTTTTGTATATCTGAAGAAACCAAAATATAAGGCATAGACAAGTAAGTGATTAGAGTAGTCAGGTGCTTTTATCCTTAGTATGTGTGCTTTTTTTTCTCCTTTTCTAACTTCCTGTCTCCCTTAACATCTAACAGATAGCAGATAATGGTTCTGAACTTTCAAAAATGTTCACTTTTTACATCTAATGAAGAAAGACAAGATTGAGTTCTCACAGAAACGATGTTGAGTCCTTTGTAATCAGGGAAGAAGCAGAATATTTTCTTTAAAGATGGCATCTGGCTTCCTCTCTTGTTAAAGCTAAGTTCCCAGAATTCCAACCTGTCCTGGGTCTGCAGAAGCCATATCTGATTATGGACACGAGTAGAGGTGACTCACAGCTTTGAGCTTGGGACACAGAGAAACCACAAACAACTTCTCATAATTTCTAGTCCACAGGGAAAGTCAGGAATCAAGAGCTAAAATGGAAATTAAGGATTTTCAAAAAAGAGTTAAGTGGAGTGAGCACGTTCAGAAAGCAAGTACTCCTGCTCTCTGAAGCAAGAGGTTATGCATGAAGAGGAAAGAGCTATCACGGGAACCAAGGTTCCTAAGCTCCTTGGGACAGAGAGAAGACTTTATGTAAATCTTTGCAACTGAAATCTTGTTCACTTCCACTCTACACCTGGTATTTGTTCCTGATATATGTTCTCAGACTCTTAAACCAAAAGCTGGAGAAAAGGAAGAGGAAATAGGCACCCCTCAATAATGTAATTTGAAAGTCTTCCCACATCAGGAAGAAGACTAGAGTGGAAAACCTCCTTTCTCTTACCATTTTCTAATTTCTGTGAAATATCTGAAGTCTATGAGACGCTGAGGAGGGGCACAACCCAGCTTTGCACCATCTACACATCAAACATCTCCCTGAGAATTAATGGACAAAACATTCTGCTTTGGTTTGGACCCCAATGAGGTTGCCGTTTTTCTTTTTCTCTATTCTTTAAAATGCCTATAAAAATATGCAATTGTAATCTGTAACATTTGTAATTCTTTAAGTTTCAAAATGCTCCTGCCATAAACATTTTCTCATATGATCGTTCGCTGGTAATACATGAGGGACATAGGATTTGTGTTATCAACTTTATTTCAGAGATGAATATGCATATATATAAACATATACATATATGATAAAGTTAATACCATACCCTAAAGTTTAATACAGTGTGACTTCTAGAATCCAGATCTAACGGACTTAGGACTAATTTATATCAGAAGTAGGAGTAGAGGCTCATTGATATTATTTTTTAAAATCTCTAACACTAAGAAAACAATCAGTATATGGATATAAATTTAGGAACCTCTGGTTATGTGATTGGGATTCAGATTCAATGCCAGATGTTCTGTGCTCTAGATCCCAGACCTTTTGTAGTCTGTATGAGGTTGGGTAGGTCCCACCAATTTCCCATAGATTGTTCTTTAACTAAAACTGATCACACTTTGGGTTTTGAACAAAGAAGAGACATATGAGTCTTATGTTTTCAAATGACCTCTCTAGCTACTCTGCTGAGAATAAACTGCAATAACTCAGAGGAAAGATAAGGAAGTCACGGACTAGCACGGCTGCTGGAAAGGACGTGAGGAGTGGTTATATTCTGAATACATTTGAAAAATAGAGCCAACATAATTTCCTAGTGAACTGAATGAAATGAAATAGAGGAGTCAAGAGGGACTTCAAGTTATTTGGCCTTATAATATCTATAGAACTTAGAAGGAGTATTGAATACCAAAAAGTCACTTCAGAGGTACATGTAAAATTCAATTAAAAACTATCTCCAGGCATTTAAATAAGAATTTTAGTTTGGGTTTTAGCTGTATGTATTTAGCTTCAAGTTTATAAGATATAAAGTGAGGAAAATACTATTTTCTAACAATCTACATTAAAAAATGGGAGTTTTTCTGATAAAACCTGCAAGGAAGTAATTAACAGTTATAAAAGTGCATTTTCCAGTTTGGATATAGTAAAATAACTGAAGTGGAAAAGACCTATGGGGATGTATTTGTAAAGAAAATCAATATAAACCAATGATAACATGCGCTAAAAATAGAATATAGTCTTAGGCTTATCCATAGAGAGAAGTCTAGTGTCTAGATAACCTCTTCTGTCAACCAGGATTGCTCATCTGAGCCACAGTAAAAAAAAAAAAAAAGACTATTGAATAAGTATTTTCTCCTTTCTCCTAAGATGGTACATAACTATCACGATTCTAGATGTGTATGAGAGAAGTTAATTCAGGATATAATTGGATGCCTTAAGGCATGAGGACTTATTCTCTTGTGTAACCATATTTAAGAAAGGCTGGTATAGATCAGGGCCACACCTGGCCTGTCACCTGTTTTTGTTAGTAAACTTTTACTGGAATACAGCCATGCCCATTTGTTCACATATAATCTGTGTTGCTTTTGTGCTACAACAGCAGAATTGAGTGGTGGGAAAGAGGCGATATAGCCAGAAAAACCTAAGTTATTTGCTCTCTGGTCTTGAACAGAAAAAAGGTTGCCAAATGATGGTCTGGATCAATAAAGATAATATAGATAATATAATGTAATATAATATAATATAATATGAAAGTCTTGTTATATAATACCTAGAATATTATGTCACATTTTCTGCAAAAGAACTTGGTAAAATTAGTTTCAAGAAAGCGAATTAGAGAACAATATAAGGATAGAAAACCTAATATATGTTTAATTCAATTCATCAAAAATTGGTTGTATCCTTAGTGTATACCAAATACTGTATTTGGTTTGAAGTAAAGAAACAATGAGCAGCAGTCCACATACCCAATGAATCTATATATTAATAGAGAACATATACATTCATGAATATAATGTTATGTGGCGATATTAAGTTAGAGTTATGTGCAAAGTGCTCTCTAAACATAAGTTAATTCTGACGATGGTGGACTGGAGAAAGTTTCATGCAGAGTAGACGTTTGACCTGGACTTTTGAAGAAACTTTGTAAAAATTTTAGGAAGACAAGAAAGGAAAAAAGTATTCTAAGAGAAGGATATGCATAAACAAAGAATAAAAGTTATATATGAAGTCTTTGTTGAAAAGTGAGTACAAAGAATATTTTATAAGCCCAATGTAACTGTGCATATAACTTCAGACATCCCTGACCTGGTTTCTTCCACCAGCCTGGCAAAATTTTCATGATACTAGCCGCTGCTGAATGACTTATTGGTACTCCATCCTTATTCTACAACAGGAACCTAAGAACATGGAGACAGCACTGTCCTGTTCTCTGTGCTTTAGCAAGCTCTGCCCTGGTCCTGCATTGATCTCACTCCTGCCCACAGAACAGATGTTCCTGAGGCTAAGAGGCTATCCATAGTTAGGTACTCCATTATCCTTTCTACACCATCTCCATGTGCCAAGAACCCTGAAAATCCCTTGCTTGATGGTCTGAGTTTGCTTCCAGTGACTGAATGGGCCTCTTCCTTTGTCTGCAGACTTCCCCTCCTACATGCACACCCCTAGGACCATAGAGCCAAAGGAGACTGCTTGTAGTAGGGCACTTGTGTGTGGGGGCCAGGATGTACAGGTGTACACATGTATCTGAGGGGCCTACTGTGTGGAACAGAGCTGCTGGGGGTGGGAAAAGAAGGGGGACAGCACAGAACCTCCATTTTCACTCTTACTATAGGCCCTCCAAATGTTATGGGCAAGCCTACAGCCAGGTGCCAGAAAATGAGTACCAGCTGCTGGACTCACTGCAGATCAGGCCCACTTGCAGAGGGAGCAAGAGCTAAATAAAGCACCAAATGGAAACCACTGTGAAGAAAAGACTTGACTAAAGGAAATAAATAGAATGCCGGATTCTAGCCTTTTGATTAATCACCAAGACTTCCTAACTCTTTACAAAGATGAGGTGTAACAGCCACCCCACCATTACTCTCAACACATTCAGGTAAAGCTCTTCTTTTGAGTATTCTTTTGAGTAGTTTGGCTCTTCCTTCCCTTTTCTTTCCATAGTCCGCTGCTCTCTGAGCTTCAGGAATTTATGAGAAAGAGGATTCTGCATTGGTTAAGACTTTTAAATACTTGGGAAATACCTAATTTATTTATAATTAGTTTATAATTGAATTACTTCTTATGAACTACACATAAAAGTATCTCACAACAAATAATACTATGCCTCCAAGATAATTGCTGTCTAATCATCTTACTTTAAATATATTATTTTGCTCAAATTGCTTTCGGTGTATCTTTTTCATACTCCATAACAACCCAAAAGATTTTGTTTTTAATGAGTTTTGAGACTAGTCATTTCTTAGCATTAATAGTTTGCCCCAGTTTCCTATACATTGTAGATTCTGCCTAAAATAACTATGTCTTATTTATGCACAGACATTTGCATGACTGTTTAGGCTTTGAGGTCAATCAAAAAATATAAAATTTATAAGTAGGAAAAAATTAATAATTTACCCAACTTATCAGGGACCCAGGAAAATTAATTTTCAGTACAGACTGTAGATTTGAATTTATATTTTAATTATAATGTCAAAAATTACATAAATGACTAAAAATGTTCCCATATTTTTTGCTTCACTTCTTCATTCAATAAAATTTATTTTTATTAACAGAATAACACAAGAGTTAGTAGTCCTATATATCTAGACGGGGCTAGCTAGAGCTGTTAGCCCACTGCTCTGGAGAATTTGACCTGAGTCAGGTTCTGGAAAACTCTGTGCGCCATGGTAAACCACTTGATCTTCACCATGTGGACAATGGGAATTTGGTTCTTTGTTGTTGTTTTGTTTTGTTTTGTTTTTCACAGTATGATGAGCAGTTCTAGGTTTCAGAGATATTTCTTGGAACTGTGAAGGACTATTTGGAGAGTGTCAATTCTAAAAGACAAGAAACTGGTTAGAAGGTTGTTACCACAATCCTCATCAAAGAAATTGGCCTGGACCAGAGCAGTGGCAGTGGGTGGGAGAGAAAGACAGAAAAGGACTAATCAGAGAGAAATGTTGGTTATGGGAAGCAGGAATGTTTAGTCTGGAGAATAGAAACCACACACCGGGTTTCAAAATAATTGAGGAACTCCTATTTGGTCTTGAAATGAACTTGAATTCTCTCTCTCCCTCTCTTTCTCTCTCTCTCTCCCTCTCTCTCTCTCTGTCTTAAAATGTCCATAGACATATGGCTCTTGAAGGAGGCTCTGCTTTCTCCTGGAGGAGGTATGCTGAGTAGAGAGAACAGTGGAGTGGTATAAGTTACATTAGGTTATAGGTGGCAGTCCTGGTTTACTAGGTCTTAGATGTTATTTACATAAATGATGAAAAATAAATTTAGATTAACTTGAGCTCAGATGCACTAAAAGTCAAAGTAAAAAGGAAAGAAATTAGCAACAATGTTACTGAGATGAATATAGCAGTGGTGTAAACACAGTATTAACATTTGAGTAACGCTTTCTGTTTTTATGCCTAATATTTATTTTTTCTCAACTAAAGTGTAAAGCCCATGAAGCTGTTCTTTTAGCACAGTTCTTAGTACGCAGTGGGTACTTGATAAAATTTAGAATGAATGAATCAATCAATGAAAAGTATTAGTCAGAAAGATCTATATGTATTTTTCTCCCACTATACATGTTTCTCTTAAAATTAGTTGCACATTAAATCATTTGGGGAAACTTGTCAACAGTATAGATTACTAGGACTCACCAAGACCAAATAAATTAGAATCTCTTTGGAAGTGGGAAAAGTGTGAACATAAAATACCAGACATTAGTATTTTCATACATTCCCAGGTAATTCTAATGTACAGCCAGAATTGAAAACTGCTCCCCCATTGCACAAACATTTTCTTTCCTCATCTATTACCAGTTGCTACTTACCTTTGTTTTAGGGAAAGACTCACTCTTCAAGGGCAAGTTAGCAGTTCCACATCATTTTTATGTAAGCAGCAACTGCTGGTAAATTTTCTTGCAGGTTCTCTCAGGATCAATATTAAAATTGTCAGTGGTGAAAGGAGTGTGATTTCATAATGAGAAAAGGTCATCTGATCTATTTTCTTAAAATTATAAGTCAGATCAGGGCATGGTTTCCATGAAAATATGATATTCCACTGGAAAACAAAGAAGTGCTCCAAAATGCACATCCCTTTTTCAGAGAGAAAATGTCCCTACTTATATAACTTCCTCTCAGTGCCAGGGCTCAGATATATTCCTCTTCAAAGCCACGCTAATGTCTCTAGCTCTATGCATCCTTGGCTTTCAGTTTCTTCTTTGATCTTCTTTAGCAGCAAATTGACAATAGCAATGTTAGGAGCATTGCATAGACCTAAGGGCCAATCTTCACCTTGAAAAGAACACTGCCTTTAGCATATTCTTTTTTCTTTAACTTTTATTTTTTTAATTTTTTTAAAATTATTTTTTAAGGTTTTTTTTTAAATTTCAGAATATTACAGGGGTACAAATGTTTTGGTTAAATAAATTGCTTTTGTATAGCATATTCTTTTTAAAATTTTATTTAAAAATATTCATGATAAGTTTCTGACAAAAAATGTACAGATTTAATAAAAGATGACCACATGATATTCGCTTCTATATGCTGGCTAGTATTAGTAATAATAATCCATGCCTCAAATATTTTTGCGAAAGTCAATAGTGATATGTCTATTCATTTACTTATTCAGTCATTTGATAAATATGTTGAGAACCTAATAGGTGACAGGTACTTTTTAGGCATTGTAGTATAACAGTGTTTAAAATAGGGAAAAAAAAAAAAGTACCTGTATCTTGGAGCTTATATAGTATTTAGCGGAAATAGACAATAAACAAAACAGTTTAAGCAAATATATAATATGCTACACAGTGAAAAATGGTCTGCTTGAAAATAAAACAAAGAAGGGGTGTAACAAATTTAAATAAAGAGATCAGAAAATGCCTTGATGAGAAAGGAATATTTGAGGGGACATAGCAATTATCTGGGAAAAGGCAAGAGGAGTATCAAATGAAAGGTCCTGAAGTAAAAATATTCCTGGCGTGTTTAAACAAAGGGGACAATTCTGCTACAAGAGAATAGATTAAAACAGAAATAATCAGTGGAGGGGAGTGTCAATAGTATAAGACACTGTAGGAAACAGGATGACTTTGGCTTTTACTGTGAGTGAGATTGGACTCACTGGATTATGAGCAGGGGCAGCGGTGGGGCTGACTGGACTTTGGTGTGAACGGGGATCTCCTGGCTACCATGTTGAAAACAGACTGAAGTAGGGCAACTGCTATTATTGGCAATGATTTTGACCTCTTCCCTGAAGCAGCTTTATCTGAGTTAATCTGATTATGAGGAGCAGAGGTCAGAAGCAGAAGAGTCAAGTCTATTTACAAACAGAAGCCGCAATTGAGAAATCAGGGTCAAATAGACACATAAAATTTAGAAAAGCCCATAGTTCAAATATATTGGGTTACATGGCAGGTCAGGATAGGAAAATAATTAGCACAAATGAATGAATGAATTTTTCACACCAAAACTCTGTGTCCCTGGGATAAATGTGTTTTAACATACTCTAGCACCTACATAAGACAAAACTCTGATTGAATTGATTTAAATTACATTTTAAAAACAAATAATTTGTTTTAGTTTTTAGAATTAGAAACTGAAGAGTTCCTATGGTCTATCATTGGAAGCACGTTGTTACATTGACAAGACATTGGATGCTGTTTACCCAAGGCAGTGTTACAGGTGGAATATGTGTTCATTGTTTTAGAAGCTCCCAAAATAAAGTGGCTAGAATTTAAGGTCCAATGTGCAAATGAACTCAAAATCAATAAAAAACTCATGGAAATTATTTAATTCAACACAATTTATGAAATGTGTCTTGTGTTCCAAGCACTTTACTATATGTGGAGGCTGAAGAGGGAGGGGGTGGTGTGTCCCGAGGGAGGGTGCAGATGGCAGAGGTTATCAGGTCAGGGTTTGGGCCAGACAGAGTAGAATTCTAGCCCAGATACTTGCTAGGTTTCTAACCTTGAGTAAGTTATTTAACCTTTCTACGCCTCAGTTTCCTCACGTATAAATAGTGATTGCAGTATCTGTTTCATAGGACTGATGAAGAGTAAATGAAATAGCTGTATAAAGTGCTTAGCAGAGAGTCAGATACATGACAATGACCCAGTTAATGATGGTAGTTGCTCTGTGGCTGCTTTTCCAGTCTGAATTTAAGAGTTGAGAGCTTAAGATAGCATACTCTAAATTCTACAATGTTAGGTGTTATAAAATGAGATCAATAGGTGATAGATAAGTAGGTAGATATGTCTGGTCAGTAATCTTGTCTGTTCTTATAGTAATAACAGGGAGAATGGGTTTGCAGTAATGAGAGAAGAAAGGGGTTTTTTTTTTTTTTTTTTTTTTTTTAATTTCTGCAAATATCTATTCTAGGTGCTTTTACACAGTCACTTAACCCTTGTAACAACCCTCTGAAATCAGTGTTTTCCTCATTCAACAGAAGAGGAAACTTAGGTTAATAGCTAGGTTAAATAGTTAATAGAAAAGAAGAGTTTATAAACTTAACTATCTTGTCCTGGTCATATAACTATCAAGGGCAGGATTAGGGCTTGAATATGGCCACGCCTGATTTCAAAGGAGGAAGGGAAATGCTTGTCGTCAATGTGCCTGAAAGGCAAGGAGACTTGGGATATTTGTTAGGGGCGCTAATAACAACAGATGGTTCCCGTTCCCTGCTTTGAGGGACTGATCAGAGCTGAGTTGGCTGAAGCAGTCAGTGCAGGAGAATCATGTCCTTTGGTTTAAGGGTTCCTGGAGAGACCTGAAAATAGCAGCGCAGAGTGTTGGAAGAGGGGTGTTCTGGAGAGATTATCAAGTAGGCCCTTAAGCATGGGAATCTCACATGAAAAAAACAGTTCTTAGGAAGTGCAGGAAAATGCCTTTTAACCACAGACTTGGGGAGTATGTATGATTTATGCCTCCAGGTAAGGGAGAGAGAGAAGTACTATGAACTATGCTCTTTCCCCCTTACTATCTGGCTGACCTTGAAGAAATTTTTAATCCAACCAAACTCTACTGTCCTCGTACATCAAATAGGGAAAATAATACTTACTTAATTGACTTCTTAGATTTAAATGGGATCTGATGGAAAGTGTTCAGCACAGTGCATTATCCTAGTAGGCCATCGTAAGTGGCGACTTGTCTCCCCGTTGCCCTCTTTCTCTGTTCCTCCACAATATAATTATTATTAACAGAACCTCTACCTTCATGGTGGGAATTAATTTAGGAAAGAGTGTGGACTTCCCTAAGGCATTGCTTTTGACTGTGCCTCTCTGCTCAGATGTAGGTTAAAAGAGAGGAGAAAAAGAAAATGAAAGAAAATGAGAGTTAATAGCCCTTTTTTGAGATTATCAGCAATTTTCTTAACCGGCACAAGAGAAAAAAAAAAACAGTCAGGGACTCCCTCTAGTTTTTATTGAATGACGCACCCTTCGAAGTGGCAATACAGGGGCATGATGCAGAGGCAGGAGGTACATCCTGGCAGAGGATGCTCTGAGTTAACTGCAGGGTGGCAGAGCCTGCAAAGATTAATGTGGAAGAAGCACTGATGTTCTTGCAGCATGCTACCTGCTAGTTTACTGTACGGGGTTATGGCCAGAGGGCGAAAAGTGCCAGCAGAGACAGAATATTACAGCAACATTGTTTTTCTTTCATTGCTTGATGCACAGTGCTTTCCTTTACCTCACTTTCCCAAAAAGAAACATTCGTTTTTAAATCCCTATGACTGTACTCCCTGAGAAGACACAATAAGAAGGTCAAATCACCTCTGTGGTCTCTTCCAAAAAATTCATAATATCTGTATAAACATGAGAAAATATCAGATAAAAACAAATTCTACAAAATATGTGACCAGTACTCTTCAAAAATGTCAAGATCATGAAAGACAAGGGAAGACTGAGAAGTTGTCTCTGATTAAATGAGACTGAGAAGATGTGATGAAATACAACATGGTGTGGTGGACTGGATCTTGGGACAGAATAAGAATATTAGTAGGAAACGTAAGAAATCTGAAGATAGTTTAGTTCACTGTTTTTCACCAATGTGAATTTCTTTGATAAATTCATCATGATTATGTAAGATGATAACAGTAAGTGAAGCTGAGAACTCTCTGTACTACCTTTGCAACTCTTTTATAAATCTAAAATTATTTCAAACTAAATTTTAGAGAAAAACTCTATGACACCTACTACACATACTACAGCTCTTGAGCCATGCCAACTCTGTAAATTTGTAGAACATTGGCCATTAGGCTTTTGTCCTTTTTTTAAAATCAATATTTGGGAGTAGTGGCCTCTTCCTTATCTGTGTCTTTTTCAAACCAGTTTAACTGAACAGCCTGGGAAAGGGAAAATTTTAGAAAAGATAATTGAGCACTGCCCATGGAAGGTGAAGGAAACTTCTTAGAACTAGAACTTTCGGTCCTGTTCAGAGCATCAGAAAAAGACCTATCAATGAGATGTGGGAACAATGAGATGCAGGACTAACATGAGGCAAGGAGGGAGATCCTTTTTATAATTTATTCCCCTATTATGGTTTCTTATGTAACTCACATGCCAAGAGCATATAAGAAAACTTGTATAAAGGGTATTAGTTCATCATTTTTCTTTTTTATGGCTAAGCCCATTCTTCTCAGTGAAGTATCTATCATAAGAATGGAAAAACAAGCACCACATGTACTCACCATTAACTTGGTACTAATTGATCAACACACATGCACATATAGAAGTAACATTCATAGGGTGTCGGGCAGGTGGGAGTGGGGAGGAGGGAATGAGTAAATTCACACCTAATGGGTATGGTGCATGATGTCTGGGGGTTGGGTACACTTGTAGCTCCTACTTGGGTGGTGCAAAGGTAAGATAAGTAACCAAAGCATTTGTACCCCCATAATATTCTGAAATAAAACAAATAAATACATAAAAATAAGAAAAAGAAAAGAAAAGAAAATATGTGCCCCAATGAAGAGAAAATTAATACAAAGAAGATTAATTTACAAATAATCTTGGGAAGAAATAAAAGGAAGACACTAGTCTCGTTTAAAAATTTGAAAGCATCTGATTATTTTAATCCTTAATTTTTAATATTTTTGAGACAAAAGCAATCATGAGATGACCTGAAAATGTGGTCTTGGTGCAATTGCTTCTGTTGTCATTTTTATTATCACAAAGAACAATCTGTAAGAGGATTATTTCTGTAGTCACAACTGTCATTGGTGAATAAAGCATTTGGTTGTCTCTAGGGAGGTGGAACTGCTGCCAAATAGTTCATATGCACGAAGAACTAAGCATGGGTTAGGACATATATTTTGACCTTTATGATTTGGGAATTTAATTGTGACAAATTCTTATTACTGATTGTGGACATTTTTTTTAACTCTTCTTTTCCTGACCTTGGACTGATTGTTACCTTAAGAAACAAAAAACATAATGGCCATTCTCCAGGTAGATGGAATGTCACTTGGGCTAAAGCCCTTTTAAAGTCTATCAGGTTTGTTTTATTTGCCCTGGGGCATGTCATAGTCAAGAAGAGCAAGGTGTGGTGTGTGCCATAAGATACCCAACTTCTCAGATTTATTTTTATGCTTCAGTGCTAGCTCCCTTTTTTTATTATATTGAACAGATCCTTCTGGGCTTGCTCATATGAACATAACATCATCAGCTTCCCCTGAGACACTTTAACTGAGCATGAAACAAGGGTCTGTTTTATTCCTACGTACTGAATTTTCCCATTCTATCCCAGAGGGTTGGAGGCTAGAAACACTGAGCTCTGATTGTGTGTATTAAAGGTGACAAAGTGTACAGTCTTTATTGTTATCAATGTCTTACATTCACCTATATTACTAATTGTTTTGCCACATTTGCTTCATCTGTTTCTTTCTTTGACACATTTTTCTGAAACATTTGAAAGTAACTTGCAGATAGCATGATGCATCACCCCTAAAGACTTCAGCGTGTCTCTTATAACAATGAAGACTTTCTCTTACATTGACTACAATACCATTATCACACCCAAGAAATTTCATACATTGGTATTATCTAACATACAATCAATTTTCTCCAGTTCTCTCCAAAAATATTCTTATTCTTTATAGTTCTTTTTTTATTCAGACCAGAATTCAATCAAGGATCACACATTGCATGTGGATAATTTAAAACTTCCATGAGCTCCCTTTCTAAAACTGATTTACCTATTGAAGAATCAAGCTATTACTACTTTTGGCTATTCCATTTTAATATGTCTATCTTCTATATGAGAGAGAGAGAGAAAGAAAGAGAGAGAGAGAGAGACCCACTACTACCCTTGCAAGTACGTAAGCTCCCTAAGGGCAAGGATTTTTGTCTGTTTTGACTAAATATGGTCTGTTACTATAATCTCATTTCCTGGCAGAATGCCTGATCCTCTTCAAGGAAGCCTATAAATGTCTCAGAGTGAATAAATGCATGAATGAATGTGATGAACTTTTGAGAAGAAAAGATAATTGAGAGAGTTTGTGAATTTTTTTGTGCAGATTTTATTATATCAAACGTAAGCAGCATAGTACTTACATAATGCTTTTCTGTTAAAACAATTGGTAAAACTATTTTAAATAAGTTTACAGAGTTAGGCAAAAAAGAACCTCTGTTTAGATATTAGCAATTATGAAGAAAAGTTGAAAGGTCATTAAATTCTGGGACAGTGGAAGAAATATTCATTGAAGTGCTGGGATGTGAACCAGACCTTAAATAAAGGATATAAGATTTAGAAATGTAGAAGAGTGAAAAAGAGAATGATCCAGAAATGATGTGAAAGTAAACAGCAGGAATATTGTAAACATGCTTTTTTCCCTGATGCAGAGTGATCCTTTTAAGGAAAATGTAGAAGTTATAGTTTAGGGCTGTAGATAGAGGCGAATATATGGTCAACTTTTCAAACGACTGAAGGGTTGTCTTGGTCAGTTTGGGATGCTAGAACAAAAATACTATGGACTGGTTGGCTTAAACAACAAGCGTTTATTTCTCATAGTTCTGGAGACTAAAATGTCCAAGATCAAGGAACTGAGAGGGAGGGAGGAAAAGAAAGACTGGGAGGGAAGGAAGGAGGGTAAGAAATATAGCTCATATCCCTTCCTCTTTTAATAAGGATTAATCCCATCATGAGGGCCCCACCTTCATGGCTTAATCTAACCTTAATTACCTTCCAAAGGCCCTACCTCAAAATCCCGTAAAGTGGGTGTTTCAACACATGAATTGTTGGGGAACGCATTTAGTCCATAGCATGGACTAATGACTTTTCATTTTATCCTCTAGACATGAAGGATTTATTAAATGTTGGGATGACTTATTTTTGTGGGATGATGGCAGGATGAAATGGCCAAAGAAGGCTTTAATGTGAGTGGTATTTTAGCTGTAAAATAAATTAACTATAAGAAAGGTTAAAGGTAACAAACGTGGATCAGCAATTATTTCACTGGAGTGAGGACGAAGCAAAAAACAGTAAGGCTGAATCCAGGGAAAATATCAGAAGGTAATTTTCCTAAAGCATGAGAGGATATGGAGAAATAGTAACGGATAAGAAGAAGTTGCAGAAAGCTATTTTAGACTGGTTGAAAAGGGAGGCTCTTCGTCAGAAGATGGCAGTGAAAAGGGGAGAGAGCTTTGCAGGCAGAATGTAAAAAATTGCAAAGTCTTCCCAGAGAGAGTCTGAGGTAATAAAGTAGCATAATGCTCAAAAGGGAAATGGCAGAAGTTGAGGCCAGATAAAGTCAGAAGCCTTGAAGAAATGAAGTACGATAATGCCTTACGGTTAACAAATTAGGATGTCATTTCCTTTCATCAAAAGATAATTAGAGAAATTATACTTCCAAAAAAGTTGAGTCAATTGCAAATGTTAAACAAGAGGAAAATCTAAGGAACTGTCTAAGTGAATGCTTAAGTGGCACCATTAGCAGTAAAAAAAATGAGAACAAAGCAGAAAAGACTGACAACACCAAGGGGAAAATCACATGTTGGAAAGGTAGAGGGGGACCCGATACGAGGAGGATAGACTGTTTGGATATCTTAGAAGTCTGAAAAACATTTTGGTGTTGCTTTTCCCTCTGCACAAACCTTAAAAACGTTTACTTAGACCTGATGAATGTGAATCTGACATCCAGAGCGCCTATAGGATCTAAATATACAAACTTCAGCAAATCTCATTGCATTTAGTGCTCTTACTTTTGCATTTTTGCAATCATAAAAATACAATTGAGAAGCAATAGTATGTTGATCATTTAGAGACATTAGCAAAATTGTAAGAGAGACATCCGTGGAAAAGAATGATGCTCATAGCCCGAATGCATTTCTCTCTGTCTGGCAATTATGGGCTTCCATTGAGGCAAATCTTTATGTTTATGCTGAGTTTCTAATGCTTAGATTTGCAATTTTCTGTGGTTTTCATTTATGGAAATATCCTACAAAGCAATATGCCGAGGAAAGAATTAACAAAAATCTAACTCAGAATTTTCTGAAGGATGACCTTATAGCTCCTAAAATTCCGTGAGTAGATCTATGTGTGGATTAGCAGACACAGTGAGTTTGAGTTTTATATTTCCAACCACTTAATTAGTTTAATTTAACATGAATTTATTAAGCACCTACCACATGCCAATACTGTTGTGGTATTTATTCCTGGTAACAAGATGAATACTAGGTCTTATAGTGAGGAATTATACTTCCAAGAAAGTTGCATCAATTGCAAATGTTAAACATGAGGAAAATCTAAGGAACAGTATAAATGAATGCCCAAGTGTCATAATCAGCAGTAAAAAAGTGGGAACAAAGCAAGAAAGACTGCTCAGAATGGGGAAACTGGACACATACAAAAGAAATATTGTAATAATAACTAAGAATAAGTGACATAAAATATAGATAGATAGATAAACATTTATTTATAACTGGGGGAATATCTAAGTAGCATTGTCTATAGTGTTGGAATACAAAACAGATCTTGAAATACAAGTGGTATATTATTAATAATAGAAAGTTGTGCAGTAAGAATTAAAAGGACTTTCTTATCAACCTCCACTTATAAATGTTTTGAAATTGTCAAATGTGATACATAGACAAGTTTTAAATATCAAATACAATACTTTTGCTGTTGATATATGGCTAACACACTATAAGGTCCTTTAAGTAAGATTATATTTGATATAAATTTTTCTCACAAAAATCTATGTATGGAATAATAACTAATAGTTGCATTATTTCAAGTGAAAATTAAGCATTTATCAAAAATAGGTTTGGAGTTATTTTTTAAGGATTGTGTGGTAATATAATAACTGTTTAAGAGAAAAGTAGAAAAAAGGCTAACTTTTAAAACTGTTTTTCCTCCCCATCTACAATCAAAGCTGTCTAATAATTTTTACCTGTGTTTTTTTACTTTCCTTAAACTGGCTGATTGACACATGTACACATGCAAACATTCAAAAAAGCAGAAAGCTAAAAATAATGTCCTTAATCATGGGGAATGTATCTTAAACTTTCCTGTCCTTCCCAGAATATTTTGTAAAATACTTTTAAAAAATAATGATATATTATGAATGTTTTTATCTATTGATAATTTCTATATATAGTATTATATATTATGATACTGAGTAACTAGAGAATCAATTTTTAAACTGTCTCTAATGCTTTAAGGACCCTTTGAAAATTCATGAACTACCTGAGTAATTAATAATACCCATTACTATAGTTTATTACTTTTTTAACTCTCAATATTACCAAATTAATATAATATATCCAAGACAAGTTGGGCATTGATGGCATAAGTAATTTATCCAAATAGAACAAGGACTTAAGTTTATGTGGCTGCCCTCTGCAATCACAAAATCATTGTACTATGAACATTTGTATACCTCTATTCCATTAGGTAGCTTGTTCATTCAAACACATTAAAATCCTCCTCTTCTCAGACACCTTGTAAGAAGGATAACAAATTAAAAGGCCACAATTCCTTCCCTTCAGAGTAATGTGGTCTTGTGTGGGAGCTTGACAACTTCACAGTTAATTACAGCACCATGAATAGATACTCTCGTCAATGGGAAACCTGAGGAAAGGTTTCCAAATCTCTCCTACAAGATGGTAGACTTCCTAAAAAAGGCAATATGCCATTAAAGTACTAAAGAATGAGGAGGAGTTTTCCAGAAAGACAAGGCAAGCAAGAGCAACTCAAGCAGAAGAAAGGGTGTAAAATCATAGTGTTTAGGTGTGGGCTGTAAGGCCATGGGCTTTTGAGTGAGTGACAGAATTCACTCAAATGGTATCAGGAGCCACGATAATCAGTTGGATATTGTGGCAGAAAGGCAGAGAGAAATTTTTGTAGTTTTTCTATCTCTCTTTCTCTGTATATTTGTATGTGTGTTAGTGGTAACTTCAGTAACTTCCCTATTACGATGGAACAGGGAAGCATGGGACAGCATCTTCAAGAACCAGTCCGAAAATGGCAAAATGGCAGGGAATGACAATTGTAGTGGTGCAGGGAAGAAACAGATGAGAAAGTAGCGCATTTCACCCATTTGCCAATAAAAATTGGAGTAGATTTCAGATTTATTATGTCATACTCTGTGTGTGACAAATGCTTCCATTTGTCTGATCCTAGTCTCCAAATGCGAATATAAAAAGAAACTGGAATAATAAGATAACAGGAAAAGACAGTGAAAGGTAGACCATTAAACCTCCCTAATTTGTTCTGTATAGTAATGTTGCATAAGAAAACTACTTCTTTGGTTTAAAGGGAGGAATTTTTAGCAATGACTAATGTAGTCACTAAGTAACATATTATGTGTCTCTTAAGACAATAATTTAAAAATGATACTGAATAAAAAATTAAATGAAAATGGAAATGTTAATCATAAAGTGGGACAAAATTGGAGTATACGACTCATTGCCCTCATATACATTTCAAATAATTTATGAGTATGATATATTTCTTTTGCCTTCTATGGCCATTTATATTAATTACTCTTTCTTTTTCATCTGTCCACCTTTTTAAAACATTAGGCTGACCATTAAACATTTTTCATTATCATGACATTAGACCCACATGCCACTGTTTTTTTCTTGCCAGACAGAAATAACTGGAATTTACTATGGTAGAATTCTAAGGGCGGGCCTTAGAGCCTGGAGGTGAGATGCCAGCCATGGAAGCTCATGATTAATGCTAATGTACAATATCTATACCTATGGATTGGTGGGGATTGGGGACATACAGCTTACTCTCAGAATCACCAGTGACAAGATACTCCCATCCATAAAAATGTAAGCTTTGAGTTTGTTCCAATAATAATGCATAGTTAATATTTAGCAAGTGCTTACACTTGTCTGAGCACTTTACCTAAATAACTTAGTTAAGTCTCATAACAACCCAACAAGACTGTGCGTGGTTTTGGATCAAACCTACTTTATAGATGAATAAGCTGAAACACAATTACAAACATTTCCCAAGGACACACAGCTACTAAAGGATGGAGATGGATTCAAATACAAGCAGTTGCCTCCAGAGGTGGAGATTTAACCACCTTGCTGCTTTGCCTTCCCAGGGGCCCCTTTCTCTCTCCTGTTAATAGACCAGTGACAGGCTCATCTTAATGGACTTTCTAGATCAGCCCAGTCATAGGCAGTTGAGGTCCCAGATGCTCCAAAGCTTAACAGACTTGTGCTGTGCATGATTACATGTTCGTTTTCCCTAAGGGAAGCTCCCTAAGAACAGAGAACACACCATGTTTTGCAAAATATAAATACGCATTGAACAAAAAAAAGGAATTCATTGATGTGTATATATTTTTTAAAAGAAATCTGGTTCCAGGGTTTTATATGGTTAATTACTTGACTATAAGAAGGCGATGAAGTTGACTGGCATATGTTTTTAGGTTTATTTAAAAATAAAAATTAATATTTAGATAAAAGATATTATATTTCTCTTTTAGTTTTATTTGCATTTTCTCGTCAACAAATTGGAGTTGACAGTTATGTAAAAATAATTTATTGAGGTAGACTAAAAAATGTTTCTATTATTATTATAATGGTTACTATTAGCCAAGAGTAGACATGAGTGCTACTCTTATAAGCTAAAGTTATGTAGCTAATTTCGTATTGTTGCTAGTATAAGTTATTTGAGTAAAGCATGGCATACCTATTAGTTTTAGGGTGTAATAACAAGCTGATTTAAATATCTAGCATCCAAATTGAAAATATTTGTCTAAGTTTATTGAATAGAGTTATTACTATATGCAGTTGGCATATGTTTGTAGTAATTTTTTTTCCTAAGGCAGTTTGCACCTGAAAATTATATTGGTAATATATTTTCTAGAAATACCATATTTTTAAATTGTTTATATTAGCTTATATCCTGAGGGTTCTCTACTTTGTATATTAGTTTATGTTACAATACTCGTGATATAATAATTGACAGTGGCAGTACAGTGTTAGTGCTTAAACTGAATTTTGGCACCAAATGACTGGGTTTAAGTACTAATTCTGCAATATAAGACATTAAGACATATAGGACATTGGGCAAATTACTTAAACTTTCTGTGCCTCCATTTTTCACATGTAAAATGTTATAATCATTGTAGTAAAATGATATGATTATTATGAATATTCAATAAATTGATGCATATAAAGTGCCTAGAACAGTGTTTGAAATATACTGAAAATTTTATATATTATTATTGATCCTTTGAGTTGTATCACATTTAAAAACTAATTTAATTTCCAACATTGGAAATTTATGATTATATAGCAGAGATTATGTACAATGAATTAAATTGTGAAGTTAAAATAGGAATTTTCTTTCAGAATGCCCTCATAAATGCAAGAATTTATATGTTACAACTTAGTGAATTTAATTGTAGATGGATACTAAGTCTATTTTAATCAAAACTGCCAAGTTACTTAGTCCAAAAAATTATAATATGGAGTTTTTATTGTTATTATTATACATTTAACAATTAGTATTCCTTAGATCACAGGTATCAAATTCTTTGTAGTGTCAGGCTTTCATATTTTGACATTAATAATGATAAGTAAAAATTTACATTTTATGATATCATAGTGCCTTGTATTTTAAGTGACCTGCTCGATATTTTGTGACTTGTGTTACCCCTTTCTTACACAAAATTTAAAATATTTTCTCGTGGGCTTGTGATTCATTTGTATTCTAGCACACAATCATTTAGATCTAGCCATGAAGTTTATAGAGCACAGAGTTTTAAAATAAATATTTTTATTCACAAGGAAGGTAATAAATTTCAGGTGAGAGCTGTATATCTGAATTATTTGGGGAGATATTCTTTCATGTCTTAGCATTAGGGGGGAAAATGTTGGAAGTGACACAGGTAGAACCAGCTTATAATTAAATAAAGGATTTTCTTAAAAAGTATTTATTGAATATGTCATATGTGAAAAGAACTATATAAAGTATATCAAGGAGTAAAACAAATAAACAACACTAAATGATGATCAAAAGCAATACATAAACTGTGCAAAAACAATTGATATAAATAGAAGATTAATTAAAATATAATACAGTGTCTTTTTAGAAGTAAAAATACATATATTGACTAGATAGTGTATTGGGTTCAAATTTATAGAAGTCTCACTTTGAATTAAAACTCGAAGGCAACTAAAAATTCTATATTCTCTAAAATCATTTACTTGGCTGGCTTTTCGAAATATAGTTCAAAGTAAATATTTCTCTCTGGCCTTAAAAATAACTGAGATAATGAATTTTTAAGGTAGTTTTTTAGCCTATAATTTTCACCTATCTTATAAAATGAGAATTTTCTTATGTCTCTAAATAGCCTTAAACAATAATATTGTAGCTATATAATACTGTATATTATTAATCATTTTATCATATCATTTACTGAAAATTCCCTAAAACATTTTTAGGTTAAATCTATAATAGAATTACTAATTTAAAGACAGTAAGCATTTTTAAACATTTTGATACATGTAGCTAAATTTCACTCCCAAAATTAGTTATATGAAAATTGATTATTAAAGTTTATCCCTTTAATAGAAATACTGGCATTTTAAATTAGCAATTTTATTTTTATTTTAATTGAAGATATTTAACTGACAAAAACATTAAATTATGCCAAAATGAAAACAAGTGGAGATTTAAAAGCTGAGAGATTAAATATTATCAAACGCTTTTCTTTCTATTAATAGAATATGAGTGTGGTGTATTATGTGTAATCTCAATTCTAACAGTTATTTATTTTCATGGTACTGTAATGAATATTGCTATTATTTAAATTGGTGTTCATATACTTAAATTATAGAATGTGAATTTTAATAGTATGGTAGGATGGCAAATAAAGCCTAGCAAATTTTTGAATATTGTTAAGCAACATGAAAATATTAATATCTTGAAGAACATTATTGAGCTCCCATTGTCATCATTAATCCCATTTCCTCCAGAGCGTTCCAGTAGTACCTTGCATGTCTTTATCACTAGGCCCTATCCCATTGTATATAACTATTCATCTTCTTTTTTCCTACTAGTTAATCAACACCATTGTGGTTGAAACTACCCTTTATTTCAAAGTGTCTAGTGCCGTGCCAGCCTCAAAACAGTGTGGACTAATTTTTTAAATTTTTCCAGTATTATCTCTACCTCAAAAGCTTTTGACTTTTTACTCTAATGGCATTTTAGGCTTTTTATTTGTTTTTATTTAGGGCAATGAAATGAAACTCTAAAATTACTAGAATATTGTGAAATTATTAATAAGGAAATGACCTTCACCCAGGCAATACCACATTACTTTTTTTTTTCTCAGTGTCCTTTAAGAATACAGCACCATGAATGAAATAGTAGGGCATTTTTAAAGCGTGTCCTGCCCCCAGGGACACTTACAATTTCTGCACAAGGGCAAAAACTAATTTACTTTTATATGTCACCAAACCAAGAAGGGCGGGGGAGGGCACAGAAGGTGATTCTATAAAGTGCTTTGAAATGATTACATTTATAATGCTGTAAGTTCCCTAGTGTGCAGCAGGAATTTAATTAAACTTGAAATATACATTCTATAAAATTGAAAATATTAGATTTCAGAAATAGAATTTTTTATTAAAGCTTTTTCCATTTTTATTTTTAAATACTTCATATAACTTTTTTCTTAGTTTTTTATAACAGCTATATTAAGAAATAATTTACATACCATAAAATTTGCCCTTTCAAAGTAAACACTTCAGTGTGTTTTTTAGCATATTCACAGAGTTGTACAACTTTCACCATATCTAATTTTAAAACATTTTCAACATTTCCTTCCCCAAAAAAACAGGTACCCATTAGCAATCATTCCCTATTCCCCCATCTCTAAGCCCCTGGCAACTACTGATCTACTTTCATGCTCTATGGATTTGCCTATTCTGGACATTTCACATACTTTAACTGAAATCATACAAATATGTGGTCTTTTGTTATTGACTTCTTTCACTTAGAATATTCTTTTCAAGATGCACCTATATTTTAGTGTATCAATACTTTATTTCTTATTATTGTCAAATAATATTCCATTATGTGGATGTACCAATTTTGTTTATGCATTCATCAGTTGATAGATATTTGGGTCATTTCTATTTATTGGCTATTATGAATAATGCTGCTATGAAAATGTGTATTCAAGTTCTTCTGTTGACATGTGTTTTAACTTCTCTTGGGTGTATAACTAGGAGTGGAATTGCTAGGTTATGTGGTAACTCTATATTTAACATTTTGAGGAAATGCCAAACTGTTTTCCAAAGTGACTACATCATTTTGCAATCCCATCAGCAATAATGATAATTTTTTAAGATGCATAGTCAAGTTGCAGAAGTATCATTTCTGTCTCCACTTTTACAAAATAAATTTCAATTTTTTATCACAATAAAATATATATCACAGTGTATATGGAACATGCCTTTCTTCCTAGACTGTAAGCACAACTTCAGAGCTGGAACCCATTTTATTCATCTTTGTGATCCCAGCACAATTTTTGACACATGACACTTTCAAAATGTTCCATAATAATGGTTGTATGAATTTATCATTTAGTAAAAATATGTTTTCATGATTTTCTCATATGATTTTCCGTGAAGCAATTCTTTCTAGCTGAAAGCTTTTCAAGTAATTGAAGGTAGCTCTCATCCTCTTCTTTTTTCTCAATTCTGAGGTTTTGTTTTTCTTCTTCAGATCAAATTTAACAAACAGTCCTTTCACTATTGAAATGTGAATTTTTTTAGTTGAATTATTTTAAATACAGTTTATATTTATGTGATATATAAACCTAGATATCTTGTGGTTTTCTTTATGAATGCATTAATGTTTTTAGGTCACATTTAATCGTGTGTCTGACAAACTAGGTAACTGGCAGAGAAAAAAAAAAGTTCCTGGGATAATTCTCCAACAGCTTGAGTTGTGTTTAATGTTGATTCAATATAGAAACTCAACATCTATAAATATTTCACCATGTTAAACTTCTGCCTTTGTCAATGTGGAAATTGGAAAGTCCAAAAGACCTTCCCACCATAAAAACTGGAGATAAAGTGCAACACAAATGCTTTGATATGAGTAACATAGCGTTCATAAAAAATAAAAAACTGTTAAATAACCAGCACAGTGTATTCTGAAAGCTGGAGCACCCTGAAGAAATTGACGGATCCCATAAACTAAAAACTTGGAGTTTAGTGGCCAAAGGTATGTTGGAAGCAGGGGAGCAGACAAGGCCTTGAACCTCGCTTCACCCCGAGAGACACTAGTGTAGAAGAAACCTATTATTAGCATAGGATGTCAGGAATACCATTGTATACCCCTGAGCTAAAGTGGAAGAGAAAAAAGGTAACCACAATGCTACCCTTAAAAAGGATTGGGGTTCAAATTTTTTAGCATTTCAACTTAAGGTAGTCCTTGATTCATAGTGCCTAGCAGAAGGAAAATATATGATACTCTCTGAAGAAAGTGCCTTCAGCCAGACTGTACAGAATTCTCAACAGATTAAGATAACCAAATATGAGTTTACAATCCAATATTTGTAATCACAGGAAGATCTAGCTGCCTTGTGCTGGAATCAAAAGAAACCATAAATAGCAAATTATATTGTCAAGGATATTAAATATTAGAATTATAATATATATTTATACAATGAATTGAAAAGTTATAAATTTATGGAATAACTCTTTTAAAAGAATGAAACAGTTTTGCCATATTTTAAGACTCATTCCTCAATAGCTTTATAAGGAACAAACTTTTAGTTCTGTTCTTCTTAAATAAAAATGCTTACTAATCTGCATAAAACTTTAATTAGTAAATGTGAACATTTAAATTTTGTGCTATGTAACAAATGTAGAGTCTCAGTATCAGGCCCAGCTCCAGTGTGAGAAGCTGGCAATATAACAAATGCAAGAAAGCCTTAGTTCTGGCCCTCACAGAGTTTACCATCTAGATACAAAGGCTTTTATGATAGAATAGAATTAAAGCTTTTAGTCTCCTGTTTTCATAGGATCTGAAGATTGACTAGCCAAGATTATTAACAAAAATCAAAGAAAATTTTGATTTTTAAATGAATATTTAAAATGAATATTTAAAATTAGAGATAACTCACCTTAAAAAAATCTCCTTAATTTTAAAAGACCATTTTATTTTTATGTTTTATGTATTATTTTAATCTAAAAATTTCACAGTTTCAACATTTATCTAGAGTCTTTAATCAACCAGGGTCACCCTTTTGTATCTACCATTTACTTTATTACCTAAATGATTCTAAGCATGATTTATGCAAAGCAATAAGGCAAAATTGGCAAACATGGTTAATTAGAAGAAGTCCAAACTTTTAATACATTTAAAGCAGAGATTTAGAAATACTAATTTGATTTTTGCTTATTTATGAAGTGTACATATAGAGTTTTTAGAGAATACAATGAGTCAAAAGGCAATAATTATATTTCAGAGTAAGTTATAACAAAATGGTGCTGGTTGCTACTAATCTATATTTACAAATTTGAGGTTGCTTAAGAGAATTTAAAAACTCAACATGAAGGAATGTTGAAAATGTTTTCTTCCTTTGGTATTACAACCTCCTTTATCTGTTTTGTTTTTTTTGTCCTGATTGGAGTTCTTATTCATGTAATATGTTCTTCCTCTTGAAGTATGTCATTAAGAAAACTATTTTATCACAAAAAGAAACTTCTTAGAAAGTGGTTTTTGCTGTTCCCTTGGTCTGAAAGTATTTTCATTCAACACATATTAGGTTGGTCCAAAAGAAATCACGGTTTTGGACTGTGAATTTTAAATCATTATAACTAAGCTCAAACACGTTTTTATCAATCAAAATAGGAGCCATTACAATCAACACATTGTTGCCAATGAGAAATAAGTTTGTTTATTCCTGTAGCTTAAAAAGCCATGCTTCAGGATTCAGTGAACTCTTGGAAACCATTTTCTGCATCCTGCTGGTTGTGGAAGCATTTTCCCTGCAAAAAGTTGTCGAGATGCTTGAAGTGGTAGTTGATTGGTGAGAGGTCAAGTGAATATGGATGATGAGGCAAAACTTCGTAGACCAATTTGTTCAACTTTTGAAGCATTGGTTGTTGAACTTGCGGTAGGGCATTGTCATGGAGAAGAATTGGGCATTTTCTGTTGAACCAATGGTGCCTGCAGGCATTGCGGTTTTCAGTGCATCTCATTGATTTGCTGAGCATAGTTCTCAGATGGAATGGTTTCGCCAGGATTCAGAAAGCTGTAGGATGTAGCTTCATCACAGTATTTATCACATTCTATTGTAATTATTGTTTAGTTACTTTTATTTGTGTCTTTTTCACCACTGTACACATTATAATGTCTGAAAAATTCACAGAATCTCTTACATATTAGGCATTTGATAATATTTAGTGAGTCAATAAAGGAATAATCAAATGTCAATTTTTTAATTTATAGTGAGTAATAGAATTATCACACAGAGCTAGTATCTGACCTGGGTAAGTCCCTTCTCCGCAGTAAACCATGGAAAATGCAATTATTATATGAATATTTCTTGGTTTCCATGGAATCAGAACATGTTACATTATTTGAACCTCTGATGGTCCCATGTCATGTTAATGTGTCCTAAGAATTCCAGAACATGTATACACTCTTGTCTACCCCTAATCCAAGACAATTATAATCCTTGGACCGGGATGCCCTTTCAGAGAGTGAATGTTTAGAAGAGCCCTACCAGCTTTCTTTTCTATGGTTTGTTTTTCTCTATTTGGTGCCATCACCTCTCTCTTTCCACTGACAAATTCTGCTTTAGCTTTATATTAATATAACGTATTATAACACAAATTGTTATTCACTGAGCCATGTTTCTCTTCTAAATGCTTCACACAGTAAAATTCTCCAAGGCAGGACAATATGTTTTATTGTATTGTACAACTTCTTATAGTATCCACTACAACATCTTAGCTCAGTGAATAGCAAACAATGTTGTAGCCCAAATATTTTTGGTTATATAATTATAACCGTTGATTGCTATAGTCATGATTTTGTTTTGTTTTGCTTAGAGTTAGAGCTTTGTTGGGCTGTGTTGGGAAATTTAAATATTCAGCTTGAATGCTATTTTTTGTGCCTGGGAGTATTTGCCACAGCAGGTGTTACCTAACCAGATGCTAAAGCCTTTTAAATTAATACGCAGCATCTTGTCAAACATGCCTCCTGCTTTACACTGTCAGAGCTGTTGAAAATTGGCTTTTTCTGCCAACAGTTTTTGGTTGGCTCTGACTCAGCCCTCACATGCTTTAGCTACAATGCTTACTGGGCCAGGTGATTTTACTAATGTACTGAGAATGCAGAGTTTTAATAAATTTTCAAATCCTTCAAGCATCAAATAAGCAAAAATATATATACTAGACATTGGTCGAGACAAAAGATTCTTTTCCTCTCCTTCCATAAAGATGAGTCAGGATGAAGGACAAGATCACTCATTGGGCTACAGAACTAGAAGGGTTGGTCCCTCCATTAGATTTTCTTCCTGATGATCTCCCTCTCTTCTTTCACATACTTGATACCACAAGACTAGGCCTTTTTTTTTTTTTTTTCCTATTTGGGGAAAAGTGAAGGGAAGATGGGACAGGTCAAAGGGAAAGGAAACTTGGAATGAGTAACTTCGGTCTTGGTGCTAAGCCATTTGGTTTGTCTGTCCTCCCTGTTTTGGTAATACTATGCAGAAAGACAGGATTTGGGAGTAAGGTAGCTACTTAAACATAGAGCCAGAGCCCAAGGAGGGTCTTCATTCAGTAAAGTCCATCCTACTCACCTGAGTTAGGAGATCTATATAAAGCATTAAACTGTAACCCTGGATTGTGGCTAGAATTGTAGGCAGCTGTACCCCTTGCAAGCAGCATCTCATAGCAACCAACGCAAGGGTTCACTGAAAACGCCTCTAATATGTTTTATGCTATCATTTTATTTCAGACACTGGACAACACCTTGAGAGTTGTATGAGCCCTAAGGTAGTGGTAACAGATGCAATCAGAGAGGTATAGAGGAAATAATAGGAGGTAAATCAGACATGTGTTCAAGGGGGCTTTAAGAACAGTTTTATGACATCCAAAGAATTTCCTCATAGTTTCTATCTTTGTAGACATTAATATATACAGTGTGACTTAATATGTCTTAGGTAACAATAACTTAATTCTTTGATCAGCAAGAATTTACTAAGTGCCAAGCAACTTTTGTTCCTATTTTATCTTATAACAATGTGCCAAGTATTTTATTGCTAAATGTCAATCATTTTACGTTAATGTCAATCACTTCTACCATGCTTGTCCACTAATAATTCAGTAGAACTCTCTCTTTACTGTTACTCTTGAGGTTAATCCTGCTGTGCCTGATTTATAATTAGGATCAATGTTAGGGTTTTCCAAAGGAAAAGGGAAATGAGTGACAATGGGATTTATATCAGTGGGCCTCAGGTAGGCAATTATTGAGTTATATTTTAGTTACTATTAATAAAAAACTGCATGTTTTTTGTATACCCTGAAGGATCTAATGAAATATAGTATCTTATATGGAAGATTAGGTCCTAAAAGAAATAAAAATTATATGTGGAATAACCATGTATGGCTTAAAAATAACTGAGTATATATCATTTATTGGACATCAACTGTAGCTAGGACCTGTGCTAGTCACATTATACTAAGGATTTCATTTTATCCACAATGATTCTGTAAAAAGGTACTACTACCCACATTACCCAGTTAGACAACTGAGGCTTAAAAACTTCACTGCTATTGGCCAAGATATAAACCTAGCTCTATTTCACTCTGAAATCTCATGCCACACATGACTTCCACAAATATGCAGAGCATAAGGCCAATTTACCCATTAGTCATAGAGAGTGCAAGGCCTAGGGTTCACAATAGTTTCTGGGACCCATGTAAATGTTTTAATTTCTTTAAAATATATATATATATATATAATAGTTATATATATATATATATATATATATATATATATATATATATATAATAGTTTTTATAGATAAGCGGGCCTATGAGGGCAAAAGTGCTCAGGGCCCACAGAAGACATGATGCCTTGCCAGCAGAGAAGCTGATATAGGGGTACTGAAAAACTCTGCCTTGCCTCCAGATTGCTTCCCAGCCAATCTATGGTGACACTGCCTGCCCTTCAGGATTCAATAACAAGCTGAATCATCTCTAACAGGCAGCTCTATATATATATTGACAAATTGGAGTCTGCAAAGCGGAGTAGGCATAATGTATAAGACAGGCTCATTTCACTGGGAGCATAGTGAGTGATTCATGGTAGGAAAACGGCTTGATGGTCAGACAACTTGTGGCTACTTAACAGTACCTATGTTTGATTTCAACAAACATCCGCTTTTTTGGAAGATTCTAGTTATTTCGATTGGAAGATTTTGAAAAGGAAAGTTACCAAGGACCCATGTACACATCTACCATAAAAATGGCTTTTGTAGCATGCTGGATTTTAAACAGACTTGCATTCCCCAGATCACCATGATACATTAACATAATCTATTATGCAGTTTTAGGAAAAAAGACAAAAATGTTCCCTAATTAGAAAATGCCTACATAAAAAAAAAACCAAGGGGGCACAAAATATAATTTGCATGGTGTTTAAATCTCATTTTTCTTTTAACTTGGGTAGCTTTACTCAACAATTTCTGTGAGAATTCTGAGTCCAGTTGTGCCTGTCAAATTGTATTAGTTATGCAAGCGATTCTACCTTCAAGCTGTCTAGCCCAGGGCTGACCATGAGACATGGCTGTTTTACACAGTAATTTTGGATGACAGCTTTCCCTGGGCTCATGTGAGACTGGAAGGCAATTAGAAGAGCAGAGGTCATTAACACTGCATTTGATTACATAATAAAGCAAAAAACATATATATATATATTTAATGATATAATGAAGTATTAATTTCTATGAAAAAGAACTTTTTTCCCCAAACTAAATGATTTCCAAACTAAATTTCTAAAGACTGTCATGAATTTTCAACAGCTAATATACTGAGATATGTATGGATATTGAGAAATAAATTTATTGAGAAATAAATTTGAGAAATAAATTGCCTTTTTGTTGCTTTGTTTTTATCTCTCAGATTCATACTTCTATTATTAATCTGTTGTAGAAAATATGTTCTGTAGTTTGGGAAAGGAGATACGTATTTTTATACATGTAAATTTATGTGCAATTATGTCCAAAGAAATATGGATTTAAAATCTAATGCTTCCCACTGAATAATACAGATAGAATTGTTAGAAGAATTTTCAAAGTTCAAAAGAGGAAATACCAAAATACAGTAAATGGGGAGCATAGCCTAAGGAAGTCATTATAAAAAAACATTTTGAAGTAGTTAATTTTGTCTAATTTAAATGCTAGATGGTCAAATCAGCATGCTTCCATGCCATATGCTTTCCTGAGAGCTATTTTTAATTTGCACAAATGTTTGGAGAATAAACTTAAAAGATGCTTTTTTGTGGTTGGTGAGGGTGTTGGCGGTATTCAGTGAATCTGAGTTCCAACTCGCCCTTTCTTTTTTCTCTTCACTCTCAGGCTGGTTTGCACTCATGATTCTTCAGTCAGTCCTTATGCAGATACGTGGCTGCAGAAATAAGGCCATTGTCAGTTCATTAAGTTAGTGGCCCACAAGATTAGAGAATGCAGGTTTAACTGAAAGGTAAAGAGTGTTGAAATTGTAATCAAAATGAATGGATTGTCAGAGATTTCTCTGGAGGCTGCCTGGTGTCATTGACTTGAAACTGAAAGGTTGAATTTTCCTCTTATCATGCAGCTTCTCTTGACTTGCTTCCCTTAGGTGGGGACTTAGCTATTAAATCAAAGCCCTTCAGACATTTAGTAAATGAGAAAATACGTCCCCCCCACCTCCCATTAAAACCCCTCACGTAAACACACCATCTGAAATGAGTCAGGGAAGTCAGCAGGGTTTTTTCAGTTTTTCTATGTTTAATATTAAATATCAGAAAATGAATTTAGAGATGAACATGTGTAAAAATAGAATGTTCTGCATCTATCTGAAGATGGGCAGCCTGGTAGGCTATGGTGATTTACCAGGTAGAAAAAGGCATTAGTTGAAGAGAAGAGGAAAGATGCCAGAGGAAGTTCTGAATCTATATTCTCTTTCATCTCCTGCCCAGGTTACTCTTATAGAATTGTAAGGAGGCACAAGAATTGAGTGAATCTATACTTTGCCCCTGTATTTTTCACTTTGGAGATAACACATGCAGGAATCAAAACAAGAGAAGCTTCTTTGCATTAAACTGATTGAGAATAACCCATTGATTTAAGGCCTATCTTTGAGATTATTAGCAGCTCAGATACCTGAATTACTCAAGCTCATTCTCAGCTCAGATGCCAGCACACAAGAGTGAAACCACAGTCAGGATACAAAGGCAGGTTACTTTTGCTAAGGGATCTGACAGGTGTAGGGGATGTTGGTACCAGTGCTGACAATGATGCCATATACTAGAATGGGCCCTGCTAGAGTTACTTAAGCTCTTTTATCCAAGTTTTCTCATCTATGTTCTGGCACTAATAAGGCTGCCGTGATGAATTAATGAAATAATAGATGTAAAATTCTTAACAATTGTCCCTAGCATATTATTATTACTCAAGAAAGTATAGTTTAAGAAAAGGATTGGGGCAAGCTGGCAGTGGGGGGAAGAAAAAAATGTAACAATTGGGAACTTAGCTAAAATTGAGGAACTTTAAATTTTATGTAATTTAAGAGACCTGTAACTTAAAAAATAGGAAGTGCACAGAAATTAGATGACTTGTATTAGTGTATAAGAAATGATAACTTCAAAATGCTAACAGAAAAAAAATTATTTTATTTCCTTTTTTTTAAAAAAAGGAACTCATGCTCTATATCATGAGTTGAACTAGTATTGAGAGGGATTGATGTAGTGAGAAAAGATTCATTTCAGAGCAAAAGTAGTTTGAGTGGTAAATGCTTGAATGCGTATAAACATATCAAGTGCAGGGGCTTCAACTTGCTTCTTTACAGTCATTTTCCCAGCCCTTAGAACAGTGTCCCCTAAATAGTAAGTGTTCATATGAATGTGTGTGTGATGTGCATGAGGACAAACTAAGAAAGAACAAGGAACCACTCCCTTTGGTCTGAGGGTACTTTTATGGCGCTGTGTGTTCTAGATCCTGACCACTCTTTCAAATTCCAAGAAAAAAAATACAGAGTGGGGAAAGTCATTTTGCTCCTTGGGAAAAGTAAGAATTGGCAGACTATGTTTGGGGAACAAAATAACTGGTCTGAAAAGTTGTTAAATATGCTTGGTGGCTGGGAACTGATCTGTTCCTCCTGTCTCAGTGATTCAAAGCAAACTTGGCTTTTCCTATAGACTCCTTTTAATTCGGACATGGTGAAGTGTGAGTGAAGTTTTCTTCTAATAGTCATCCTTCACTACCTTCAGTGTCTGATAATACTCTTGTTATACATTGTGTTCTATTTCTTACTTTTTTCAATCAAAATTATATTTTTGAAATCTTTGCCTGTTGTTAAACCAAGATCTAACCTATTTATTCTGCCCTTTGTACAATATTCTGTCACATGCATTTACTATATTTAATTCATCCAGTTTCCTATATATGGGAATGTAGGTTGTTCCCAGTGGATTTTTTTTCTGGAAATCTTGTGGAAAAAAAACTCCTCTAAGAACATAGTTTGAGCAATGATAGACTAGAGAAATAACATATTGGTTAAATATATATTTTAACTTTAAGAATGAATAAGACCAATTTGATGTATCCAATGAGCAGATGATAAATCTGAATGCATGAATTATTCACAGCAATAGGCCCTAAGCACTAAAGAATAGAAAATATTTTCATTATGCCTTCCTCTTCATTCCTTTTTTCTCAGGTACACATGTTCTCATTCATTCTGCCATCCTTGCATCCAGTACAAATATTTATATCACAACAGTATGCTTTCATGATAATGAGCTTTAGTGCTAGAGCTGGCCTATTCCTAACTTGGAGACATTCTGCAAACCTCTTTGCAGAAACTACCAGGATCATAGAAGTTTTCCTGAATACTTTGTCGAAATTAGCAGTTTTCAGGTAATCACTGTATCACTTTATATACATGCAATAAAACATGGCAGAATAATGCCATTGTTATGTAGAATATAGACAGTATTTTCAAAAATAGACAAAAACAACAGCCGCAAAGTATAAAGAATATCACATCTGTTATATATTAAGCAAATTATAAATCTCACTCAAGAAGAGAAAGAACTCTGATAATACCTTTTCAAAATAATTTTGTTATTAAAGTCAAAAGTTTAGGGAAAGCAAGCCATTTATTTATCTTTACAGCAAGGATTTATTGAGTGCCTACTCAATTTTCCTGGAACTGTACTAAGACCTGAGGATATAAAAATAAATAAGATAACAACCTTTCCTTAAATGATCATAGTGTTTATTTGAAAGAGATAAACATGTAATTCAATCGTTATAAAAACAATACAATTGGGTATCACAGAGCGTTAACAAGGCAAACTGGTGCTTTAAAAAAGGAACTAGGCAGGGAAGATGGGCTAGAGTATTCCAGGCATAAGGGATAGTACCTGAAAGAAATAGAAAAAAAGAGAAATGATAAAATAGAAAAGTGGAAATGGAAACAGAAAAGAGAAATCTGTGGCAGTAGGTGCAGAAGACAGACCTTCTAAGAACGAGGAGCAGAGTCACCTCTAAATCAACAGTATTTCCAAGGGTAGAAACTAGTATTACTCTGTGTGTGGCACTTCGGTGATGGGTTTTGAGTGCTTGACAATGATGAAAATTTCGGATGAGCCTCAAATGTGAATTCTGAAAGGTCTGAGTCAAGTGCAACTATATCTAAGCTCTTTATACTTTCAGAACCTAGCAGAGGGTCTAATATACGGTAGGTGCTCAATAAATGTTGTATGGATGGACACATAGTTAGAGGGATGATAAATTTAGTATAGCTGAGAAATTTGCTGAGAGATTTTCCATTTTCATGCAGAAGAAAGCAGTGTTAAGAAATTTTAAAAGTTTAGAAATCAGGATGGGTCATTTTTTACTGTGTGACCTTGAGCAAGTTACTCATCCTGCTAGGTTTCAGTCTCCTCATCTGAAAAATAGGGAATAGATGAAATAATTCATGTAAAATGCTTAGCTCAGGGCATAGAAAAACAAAGTACCACCTGCTCAATGTGGTAGCTGCTAATATTCTTTAAGTAATAAAGCTGAATAATAGTGAAAGGGCCATGTTTTGGATGGTTTGAATTTTAAAAGTTAAAGTTGGTTTAAATTTGATGTGTTTGGGAGTAGGAATCTCTGAAAGTTTCATTAGCTTGGGAAAGATGTAGTTTTTACAAAGATTGATGGACAAATTAGAAGGAGAAAGTTTGTGGTCAGGAGGAAAAGAACAACCCATTGTAATCACCCCGTATGAGATTGATTGCCTGGATTCTCAAAGCCCGGCTCCACTGTTGGACTAAGTGTGTAGCTTTGGGTAAATTACTTAACTTCTCTAGGCCTCAGTGAGATTTTAGTAGTTCTTTACAGTGTGTTTACTGGAATTTTTGATATAATCAATATGAATTGCTTGGCAGAGTACCTGGTAGGCTGTAAGGGCTCAATCAATGTTGACTATCTTTGCTGTTATTGTTATAAGATGATGAGAGACTCAGTTCATGATGACGGTAAGAATGGAGAAGTAGGTACAAAAAAGAGAACTCTCAGAGGAAAATTGTGATAATGTTTGGCGAATAACTCCATGTGGAGTATCTGCATCTATTGCAGTTCCAGATACATAGGACACACTTGTCTAATACTTGTTGACTTGTATGAAAGGAATACCCTTGGGCCTACTAATTCCCTATTCTGTCATTGGACTAATCAAGGGGAGTCATGCAAAATGATTATAGTATAGTTATTTGATGCTTCAGATGAGGGGGCACTGCAAAATGTACTCCAAATCTAAAGCACATAAACCCAATGAACAACTAGGTCCAAAATGATACAGTAGAAAGCACTAGACTTTCACTCTGGAGAATGATGCTCAGTGTAACTCATGCCCTGGCTTGTGAGCTTTGTGAACTCAAACTCACAGTTTGTCAGTTTCCTCAGCCATAAGATAGGAATGACATTCCCTCCCTAGGTATTTAAAGAGCAAAGTGAAATAATGAATGTAAAAATAGTGCCTTATATCTGTTAGGAAGTTGATAAATGTAAGACTCATCCTAATAAATGGAGCCACTAAGTAGCCTGCTCAGAATCAGTGCCATGATGACAAAAAAGGCCAAGTCACCTGTCACCAGTAGCATCTTGACTAATTTCTGTCCTCTCTTTGTAAATATGTGATTGTGTCAAAGCACTTATAGATTTATATTTTCTCTTATTCTCTAAGCACAAAAGCACATTCTCCATTATAGAGAGCTTTGATGATAGAAATACATGGGAGGAAGCCACACACTAAAAATAAATCATAATTTCACCATGTGGAGATATCTAATGTTAAAATTCTGAAATTTTTCTAGTCTATTTTTTTCCTATAGATAGCAAGCTAAGTCTCTAGAAAGACAGACACAGATAAATGTTTTTTGTAATTGGTATGACATTAAATGTACCGATTTGATTTATGCTTTGTCTTAGTCAATACTATAATATATATGAATATAAGATTATTTTTAAATGCCTGTATTTTAATAATACATAATACAGAAACTTTATGTCACTTCTTTTCTCCATCAAAACTACGCGGTATATGAAGAAAGTTTCATTTTTCAGAGAAAAACATTATTGTTTTCTACTTGTTGCTTATTTCTATTCTCCACCTAAATAATATGCTCAGAGTATCAACACCACTTAAGCAGGCAGCAATCAGAGGAGAAAACATTTATCTGTAATGTCAGACAAAATGTAACAATGAACTCTTTCATCTAGAGTCTAAGTCCTAAAGTCTACTCTGAGGTCTTTGAAGTACCCACTTGGGCTGAAGCCATTTAAAGAAACTAAGCAAAATAAATGGCTTGAAGCAAACAAGAATATAAACCCCAAACCTTTCCCAGCTTTGCATAATCATCATATTCATGTACTTTCCACTAAATTTGTCTTTGTAGAGGTTAGGTTAACCAAACCTGCCTCCCCCATTCTTTTTTCTTTTTGATCTGAGTGCCCTCTCAGCCTGGAGCTAAGTTTTCCCAAGTATTTAAATATTTGGTAAGCATCAATTTTACTACTAAGAATCACTGTAAAGAATTTAATGATAATATGGATATTTATTATTTTTTAAAAAATTAGATATTTGTAAGTTAGAGTAGCAGAATAGTTCCATTAGGTTTTATTTTTTGTCACTTCATTTAACATTTTTTAAATTTTGATTTCTAGTTAAATAATCTTTTCTGTGTCTAAACTGTTCACCTATTGGTTAAAAAAAAAAAAAAATCCTATGATCTCTGTTCTCATTTTGGAGAAGAAAGCCATTGAAGATTCCTCCAGTATCATTAACCACTTGAGAACAGGTTTACTCCAGAACCCTCAATTTTTTGTTAACAATATGACCCATTTTCATTTATTAAAAATAAATACTATTTGAACACACACTATGTCTTAGACATTGAACATATCAAAGTCCCTACCCACATGGAGCTTACCTTTCAGAAAGACTAATACATAAATTAATAAGAAAATCTTAGGTAATGTTATCAAATTTTAGACATGTTTATTGTCTTGTAAAAGATAGGTAGATTCTCTTTCTTTATCTTGTTAACAAATAAATAAACTTCTTAATCTCTAAATAGCACTTTTAGCAGGGTTTTGTGTTATTCTTTTGATGATCTACTGTACTCTGAACATTGCAGTATATGAATAAAAGTGTAAGATTTTTGGAGTTCACAAATTTGCCAGACTTAAATCATTGTAGCAATAATTTATCATACTAATGTTAAGTTCAGGGTGATGTACATGATGTATCTTGAAATGTATTTTATATACCCATCTAATCAGCAAATTATAATAAAATACATATGATAAATATTATGAATTAGCATTTGTTAACAATGGAATCAAGATCCTCAAACACAGCAATAAATATTGACCAACTAGGCCATTTTTTTCCTATTTTCATTCAGAAATTTATATTTTGATTTTTTTCCTGCTTTTATATATTGTATAAATCTTCAAATATTTTTATTACTTTTCCAGGAATTCGCTGCATTGACAAAAGAATTAAATGCCTGCAGGGAACAACTTCTAGAAAAGGAAGAAGAAATATCTGAACTTAAAGCTGAAAGAAATAACACAAGAGTAAGTAAAAAGCAGCCTCCTTTTGGAATTAATTCCATATGCAGTTCAGTGCCTTATATCTACTATATATAAAAAAAGAAAATATAAGCATTTTAAAACTTTTGGAACACTTTAAGCAGATATGAACTCATAGTCAGTTACTTAAAATAAGGAGAGTATACTACAAAACTCAAAACAAAAAGACAGGAAACCTAAATTATAGTCTACTAAATCACTATGTTGCTTTAGAGAATGTTCTTATTCCTTCTGGCCTTTACTTTATGTGACTTTAAAAAGGAGGGCTGGATTTCAATAATGGGTTTCAAACTTTCAAAAGGTTGTATTGGGGAGGGGAGGAATTCCTCAGAGGCTGGAAACAGGCAAGGGAGGAGAGGTGAGAGAGGGGAGGAAGAGTTTAAATTATGGGGTGCTATGACGGAGTGGCCTGGTTTCGGTCCTCACCTCATCCCAGCAAAAGATTTATTTAAAAAAGAAAAAAAAAGTGTTACAAATGGAAAACTGCTGAAGCAGATCTCTGCCAACTAAAAGAGGCATACCTTTATAGTTTAGAAAATCTTCTAGGGAACTTCTAGTTCTGATATGCTAATTTCATGAAACTCATGAAGTTTGTTGCTACATTCTCCTCTTGGAAACTCATGCATTTTATCAATCCCATGACATGCCATGTAACCTTAAAGTTCAGAATTTGATTGAAGATGCTGTGTTTTCTAGTTCAAAAACAAAATCACTAAATTTCACAAAATATGTAAAATGCCATGTTACCCATAAATGATTGTAGTTTCTCTACTAAAAGAAAGTAGAGAAAAACCACTTTTGTGTGGCTATAAGTCCAATTTAATTATTAAGTAGGTGAAAAATATTCTAAGTGTTATAGCTTTAACAGATTAATGCTGGAAAGATAAGGTATAGTTACTTTATACTTGATCTTAGAGCGTAATGCAGAAATAACAGCTCCACAAACTGAGAGCTTGTGACACTAATAAGAAATAGAATTGCATGCATAATGGTTGTATGATCAAACTCAGTTTATGTCCTCATTCATCAGGGTCTTATTTTATGGTAAAGAGAATTCACATATGTGCATACAATGAATTGGTTTTCTTTAAGATTTTGATGTACCAATCACATGGATTGCCTCAAGTAGGGTATAACAAGGGCAGTTTAGATCACATTATCTGGTGTCAGATGAATTTCTGTTTCTTTCTCCCTCTATATGTTTTTCCCACCCTTGATTTTTAACTTAACAGTGCGTTTCCTTGCAAATTTAAAGTTTATTTCTGCCATGAGATTTATTCTTCTCTATTTCACTATTTTATATTTTGATACATTCCTTGATGTAATGCCATACAGCCAAATGTAGAAGTAGGAGCAGGAAGCTGAGAATAGAGGGAAATAAAAAGCTCTGGATAGATTTCCAACTAATCCTCACATTTAAGATGCACTGGATACTCCTTTATTAGCTGTGTATATATTTCTCCTTTACATAGCCTTTTTTTCCCCTATAGCCCTTTACTCCTTCCTATACCCCTATGAAGGAGATATTATAATTATATCCATTTTACAGACAGAAAAGTTCAGATACGTTTCCTGAAGTTAGACAGTAAACAGCAGGGAGGGTGTCTGAAAGGCAAGATAATGTAGTCTCAATCTAGAGCCTGTGCCACGAGCCCTGAGGCCATCAGCATGCTTACTCAAGTCACACCCATGAAGGAACTCAAGGATTTACTAGAGCTTAGAGAAAACATTGCTTAAGAGTCAGACCCCTGCAGTATGAAGTGTGTTGTTCCTTCTTAACTGTGACTAATTTTGGAGAACTAGATTTGGTGACAGCATCCACACCAGATGTGCCTGTGGATAATGCACCTGTAAAGGAGCCTTGGGTTGTAAAGGAAGCAAGGCAAACTAGACTTGAAATACTTAGGATTTCAAAGTGAGAATGATAGAAAATTTCTTTGGGATAACAGAAATTGAAGCCATCAACTTTAAACATGAATAATGGTTACTTTTTGAAAATGTGAATAAGGCTGGAAAATATTTTTCTACCTTCCTTAAAGTAGTGATGTGGAGGATTTTGTTGTTGATTACATCAAGAAAAACAGATTTATGAAACTCCCTTGTGCAAAGTATTGATTATGTAACAACTTCTTAAGTTACATAATCACCTTTCACCCTCCTCCACCCACTACCCCCAAAAATATCTAGGGCTGAAAATCAGACATATCTTCTCTCTTCCCCCCAAATACCTCAAACAATGTTGCTAAACCTAACAGTTTTCATAAATTTATATAGTTGTTTCTCTTCCTAATTGTTGTTTTCTTCTTGCTATAAACACCTACTTATTGGTCATGGAGAGGAAACAACAAACTAGTATTTCTTTCTCACACCTAAAGAAAATTTGACTGGTATTAGATTGTGAGCAAGTTTAAAGTAGAATTGAGCATTCCAGTTTCCAGTGTTCTGATAAACTTGTGGCTGTCTCTATATTGAGCAGTTAGCATATGTGCATAAATAACACAAAAAGACAGTTCACAAAGAGAAATCATGATTGAGTAGGGTCACTTGCATTAATTTTGAGTAACATCAAAAACAATAGATCAGAAAAGGTTCTTCTGCATAATGATATTTGAATGAATTATACCTTCTCCCAAAACAGAAAATAGAAGATTTGGTGGGACTTGAATGAAATTTACCTAATACATAGAGTAATGATAATGGTAATATATAGCTAACATTATTTAAGTTCTATTTTCTAAATGTTTTAGATGTTTAACTCACTTTATCCTCACAGCAATCTGATTATCCCCAATTAATTCATGGGAATCTGAGGGAGTAAGTAACTTCCCACAGGCCACATGGCGTATAAGTGACACCCAGGGAGTCTGCTCCTCAACTTAACCACCGGCTGTGTATTTAAGAAATTGTATTTCTATATTACCCACAGAACACAAGTGATACAGAGGGATTATATTTAAGAAAGAGCAGAGTTTGTCCAAATTTTTGTAATTCACTCCTAGTTTATCTTATTTCTGTTGTGTGGAAAGTAATGTGCTAGGTACGTATTCTGATGTCAGAGCTGTTAGCCAGCTATCGCTTTGTCACCACAGAAACACCTGACTCCCAGCCCCAAAATATGAGTGAATGAAAGAAACCGGAATCACCACTAGAGGTGCTCTTAAATCCAGATGGCTTGAGTAATTAGATTGAGGGTATCCAAATAAAATCTTCATAATATTATTAAAGATTTATGACTATATGCAAATAAAAAAATTCAAAAATTACAGTATACAAACAAGCTTTCTGTTTAATATTTTCATACTGATAAAATATAGGGAAAATGTTGAAACAAAATTTATTATTCCTGAAACTCGTCTGACTAGCCAAGTTTTATTTGTAGAAAATAACTCATTTCTGATGCTATTTCAATTCAAATTGATCAATACAACTTATGTTTTGGAAAAATTATCTGCATTAATGAAAAGGTAAAGAAAATCTGGTAATTTTAATGTATTTACTACCTGTTCATGTCAGAGTGGAGAACGTTGTTGTTAGAATTGTTTCAACTGTTTTTACTGCTGAGGATCCCAAAGAATAGTTTATATTGTTGATAATGTTTTAGAATGTAACTACTGTATGACTTTGAAAAAGAAGTTATGGTTTTGAGAGCCAGTCTTAATTTCAGTTATAAATAATAATGCTTTAATTTAATCTCATGGGTCATAAACTAAAAGAGAAAGCCTTAATTGCATTTGAAACATTCCTTATCATGCCCTTACTTTTGAGCCAAAGGAATCTTCTTGATAGATGTTGAGGTATAATAAGACACCTGCCATTACTAAAGAAAAATTTCCCATTCTTGATCTCTGCCTCCACAAGTTAATAATATCCTTCAAACATATTTCCTCAATGAGTAGAAAATACTATTCAGTTGAGAAAAGACTCTAGCAGTTGAAAGCAGATGAAGATATTACATGTATGTGCATGTATACTTACTTATGAAAGTGCTATGACAGGACATGATAAATACAAGAGTGAGTAAGATAGGACATGTGCCCTCCAAACAGCTATTTCAATGTGATAATCAAACATGTACATAAGAAACATAGAGGATTTAAACTATATTTGAAAGTAAAGGGTGTTGAGTAGGCTGAGCATGAAAGCAACCAATTTATAGGTTTTCATTTCCAGATGTTAATGTTGTGCTATGTGACCATATTATAACAGCCAAATTAGTCTATGGGGCAGAATATATTTCCACTTGAATGCCATTTCTAATTGAAAATAATTGCACACAAAATTATGTTGAATTCAGTTCTAATAGGAAGGTAAATAGTTTTAGAAACCCTTGCAGTATCATAGTAAAATAAAGGATTTAGATTACATAAGCCATCTTGTCTTTCAAGGCAAAAGTTTAGCCCGAAAAATTCCCAATGATGTATGCTGTGTGTGAGAGTGTGTGTGTTTATATATGTATGTATGTTATATATGTGTATATACCTATACAGGATGTGGTCTTTTAACGTAAATTCTAATATAGGATTCATGGCCATTCACATAGTCCCTGAAATCCTTTGAGTATACCAAAGACAGTGCCATCTGCACCTTCTGTAATAATTATTAAATATTAGAGTAACGTTGTAGCTTTGTGTATGTATAACTAGTTGATTATTAGTAGTATTTTAGATAAGTTCCTCCTTTTGTGTTTTTAATTTATTTACCTTCATTTTTAACCTTAAATTAGGCCATAGATAAATGCTAGATGAGGACATTTTGGGCCACATTCTCCAGTCTAAATAATTTGTAATTATCATTAATTCAATACAAGTATTAAGTATATATTATGTAGAATATTTTCCTAGGTTTTGAGGATAAGTGAAATTGTTCAGCCCTTAGGGAGTTTGTTTATGCTAATAAAAACACATTTTGTTTTTATTATTATGTAGACGACAGTTTGTAATTGCACAAAATAGAATACACCTTGGCTGTTTTAATCAAGAAGAGATTAATTGAGACATAGAAGAAATCTCTAAACTGAGTTTCCAGGCAGTTTCTAGAACCACATTTCATAGCTTTCTAAGTTTTTCTTACACCCACAGTCCCAAAAACGTGCAGCCTCTGCCCCTACATGGGTCAAAATGGATCCTCTGCCCAGCCTTTTTCCTCCTCCAACCTCCCTGGACTCAATCCCATGTGGGTGGTTCTGGTTGACTGATTAAGTCATATGTCTGCCACCTAGTGGTAAATATGCCTAAGAAATGTTTCTTGGATACTATACTGGGAAGGTAGGATTCAGAATGTAGGGAACTATCAAATAAAGGAGGACATGTTCAAAATATTTTGAGCAGTCACAAATGTCAAATCTCCACTATAATACAATTTAAAATATGGTAAGAGTTTAAAAAAACAAAAAATGGAGAATAATTTATTCATATTCATATATATATATGAATGAATATGATACAACAAAAAAAAGAAAGATCTTCTTTCCCCACTAGTCACGAGGACCTACGTGGCAATTATAAATTCCAATTCTAAACCTTAATTCCTGGACCTACATATATGGACCTCTATGAATTACAGGAAAGAAACTGTATCTTACTTCTATCACTAATTTTGAGCATATCCTAATTCTAGGATAATAGCATCCAAACTAGCAACGTGTGATCTCCCAGCTTAAATTAAAGCAGAGTCTTTCTTAAGTCATTTACCCATCTTATAGAATCAGCTATTTCTGAATAATGTGATAGTGTGATAATACCAGGGACTCCTAGCAGCATCTATCAATTGCATTACTCTCTCACTGCTAAGTGAGATTTTGGCTAGAAGTAATATTGTGTATGATAACATTACTGTAAGCAAATAAGATAGTGTGGCTAGTAGAAGTATAGCTATTAGAGAAGGAAAATTCACATCCAGAAGAGGTGTTTATTAAAGTGAGAATAAGACAGCTACCTTCTCCTTTATAAAAGGGATTTGATGTCATAGTCTTGTTTCAAGGTGAATATAGCTGATCTCCATGTGTTCTGTGTCATGTCAAGGGCTGAAGTTTGATGGCTGTAGCTAGCAACTTGGCCATTCAGTAGTAGTGGCAATCCTACCAACCTTAGTCACGAGAAGTCCATTTTGTCAGGTCAATGAATAACTCCTACCCCTAAAACCGTGGTCACTCTTTTATGCCCATTGAGAAAATGCTGTGGGGGCCAGGGAAATAGGCTGATATCGACAAGGTAAATCATTTTGTCCACCAGATTATTGAAAGCCTCTTCTATAGTGGGTACCAAAGACTTAGTCCTAGCTCCGAACTAATATTCAGGAAACTTTGGTATTCTCTTTTCCTCAGTATTGTTATCCTGCTAAATAGCTGCAGGTCCTTTAGGAAGGTTTTCTGATTATCTACTGCATTATAACAAACCACTCAAAAATTTAATGGCACAAAACAACATTTTACTATGCTTATAGACTCCTGTGGGCCAGGAATTAAGAAAGGGAACAGTGGGGATGGACCTTCTCTGCTCCATAATACTTGAGATCTCAGCTGGGATGACTTGATGGCTAGCAACAGTGATGTACTGGTAAATGATTTCTTTTGTCAGAAAAATAAAATAAAAAGCAGCAGTCTATAGTGCTTTTTACTTGCTAATTTCCCTGGTGGATATACTGTACTCCCATCATGGCTGATTTGAAGCTACCAATATGACGTCACTGAATGCAGAGTTGGGAAAAGATTCACAGTAATGAACTGTTACATGGTATTTCTACCTTCCGGATACAATACGAGTAAACAAACTGAGGAGCGTAGATAATAGATACAGTAAAACCATTAGGAATTAATGCACTTTGAATGTTTATTGTCTTTTAAAAATATTTTATTTAATTATAAGCTTAGTTTTAGTATTAATGACTATGTTTAATAGCCAGATCAGAAAATTCTTGAAAATTAACAATCAGCTCTCAAAGCATGAATAGACCAGCCCTAGCACACCATTTGCCGGGGGTGACTCAAGTATCTGGGAGCAGAAAGATTTGCCTGGCACCGGGGTTGGAATAGCTGAAGGACAGACAGGTTCAGCTGGGGCTTTCCACAAGAGAACCTATTTATGGCCTCCCCAGCACAGTGTTCTCAGAGTAGTCAGGCTTCTTAGATGAGAGCTCAGGGATTTAAGGACAAATGTTCCAGTACCCAGGTGGAGGCTGCCCAGCCCGTTAGGACCTAGATTCAGAAGTCCCACAATGTCACTTCTACTGTAACATGTTGGTCAAAACAGTCACAGTCCACTCAAATTCAAGGGGAAGGAGCATAGACCCACCACCTATCAATGGCAGGAGAATCAAAACATTTGAGATACTTATTAAAATCACCACAGATGGGTGGAAGAAAGAGTTACAGCAGCTACTTGTAGTATTAGTGCAAGAATGTGTTACTTTTTTCTCAAGAATACCCAATTTCACCTTAATTTAAAGAAGTCTCTAACTGTAAAGTGACTCAGGTACAGGATTTGGAGAGAGCCAAGACACTTTACCAGGTGACTTGAGTCAGGATTTAGTCCTTCAGATACAGAAATTTTATTATTATTAATATTAATATTTTATTAATACAATATGCTTCTTACTGTCTTGTTAAAGACTCTATAATCAATTAGCTGTCAACAAAGATCCCAATGGATCAAACCATTCTGCCTGTTACAGTAAGCACACAGACCTTAGTGTAGGTGGTTAAGTACTATTACTTAGCCTCTGCCACTGTAGGATTCCATCATGCCCAGGGAAATCAAAGAGTCCATTTTAGGACCAGCATCTCTCAATTTTCATCCTTTGTCTGTAAAGAACTGCTGTTATGGAGATTTTTCAGGTTCTGGGTTCTCTTCCTACCAACCTATTTCCTAATACCTTAGTAAAGACAATGTCATTTTGATCATCCCAAAGGAAAGAGCTAGTGGGTAAATTCAGCTCACCATTTTTAACTTCATAAATCATCAGTTTCCTTCTTCTACCTTATACTCAAAGAATTTCTGGCATTTATTCACTTATTCTAGTCCACCACTGAGTTTATGTTTTATTTAACCACTGGAGCAAACAATTACAACCACTCCCTGCTGCTTGATATCAATATCAAATCTAGATTATTTGATAGTCATATTGGTTAATTTAATCATATCAAAAGTTTTATTCCTCTCTTTCTGTTCCAGCACTATTAGCATCTACATATATTCCCGGATTTCAGGTTTTACAAATTAGAAAAAATCATACTACTCTTTTGATTTTGAAGCCTTCTCTTTTAGGTTAGACTTTGTTATCTATCACTTCATGTTTTCATTAGAAGTCTGGAAGCAAGGAGAAGTGTTTGGGGTGGGACATGAGCAGTCACAAATGTCAAATCTCCTCTATAATACAATTTAAAATATGGTAAGAGTTTAAAAAAACAAAAAATGGAGTATAATTTATTCATATTCATATATATATGAATGAATATGATACAACAAAAAAAAGAAAGATCATCTTTCCCCACTAGTCACGAGGACCTACGTGGCAATTATAAATTCCAATTCTAAACCTTAATTCCTGGACCTACATATATGGACCTCTATGAATTACAGGAAAGAACTGCTGTTATGGAGATTTTGCAGGTTCTGGGTTCTCTTCCTACCAACCTATTTCCTAATACCTTAGTAAAGACAATGTCATTTTGATCATCCCAAAGGAAAGAGCTAGTGGGTAAATTCAGCTCACCATTTTTAACTTCATAAATCATCAGTTTCCTCTTGTAAGAGGAACCTTTAACTGAAGTCGTTACCAGGTCATTAAGACACACGGAACTGGCCTCATCAGAGAAGCAGTGGGATTTGGTCTATCAGAGTGACTTAGATACATCCAAATCTTTCCAAATGTCCCCTTTATCGCTCTTAAGGTGCCTCTTTTTTTCCAGAGTGACATCAAGATTTCCACATAAGATTGCTGGTAAGGTTTGTAATTCAGTGACCTCCTTTACCGAAGGTTTTCAATCTTCTTTCTGATTGCCTGCATCCTGACAGGTCATTGCTTTGGATCTGGTATCATGAAGTTAGCTTTTGTTTTTCTCTTCATTGCTGTGACTTTGTTTGGGTATGGAGCACCAGAAGCCTTTGAGGTGTACTGTACTCTCAACTGGTTTCATGTCAAAATTAGAGCACTGACAGTTGACAATTGGTATGTGCTTCCTGATGGGGTATTTCTGGGACATGGATCCCGTAACCAACGTGTGGCAAGACTTTTATATGTTTTTGTACTCTACAAGTGACGGTGGCATCCAATCTCAGGTTTTAAAAGGGAAGGTTATTTTTAGAACTATGCTAACATTTGTCTCAAGAACATTACCAAGGCGAGGATTCATGCTTGTCTCATGTGTTGTTGAGTGAGACAAACCTTCATCAAAACCTGCAACTTCATATATCAATTCAAGGCAGTCCAGATGGCTGGCTTCTCCAGTTTACAAAGAGTACTGCCTAAACACTGTCAAGTGCTTGAAATCTCATTCCAAATCTTAAAACACTCTTTTCTTTTCTATTCATCAAGATTGATGAAGTCAAGGAAGTGCCTAACATTAGATCACTGTACATTCTATGCCTCATTTTCTCTTTGATGAAAAATAGAAGTGGGCTATATAATGTGACATATGGAGCAACTGCAGCTGCCTGAGGACTGAGAAACAATATGCCCTAAGCTATAACTATCTTCTGAAGATTTCAGAGTTCTTAGCGATACCATATGTTTTTAAATATTTTTATTAATCTGTAATTTTAACAAAGTAGACATTTCCCTTATGACTCCTATTAATTTTTAATTATACTAGAATCAAATTCAATACTTTTTCCTCAGCTAAAAAATGTCTTCTTTCTTTTATGCATTGGGACCTCACTAAGAGGCTATAATGAGCAGCCATAGCAACTCTTGGGTTCTCTGACTGAGCCTTGACCTAGAATTTAAAACCTTAAGCTTGTCATTTTCTCTCTTTAAATGCCTCAGTGCAGTTCAAAGTATCCAGCTCACTTCATTGTCCTTATATTCCTCATGCCCTTCAAAATGGTCTGTTGTAGCTATGACTCAGTCCATCAAAGTTTTCCTTTCACAGACATCCCACTTCAAGAGAGCTCAGCTAATTATTTAAGTAACCATCTCAACTCCACTTACCATGGAAGACAATCTTCTTTCTTTTGATATTAATCTGACCATGATGACTTCTGTCAAATATACCCAGGTCATATATCCCTGATGCCCATTTCTCTGAAGAGTTTTTGCCTATAAACTCTGCTTTAATCAGGCTTCACTTATTTATTCAATAAATATATCTGAGCATATACTATGTGCAATCTTCTAGGCACTGAAGATACAGCAACAGACAAAATAGATAAAATCTTCCTTCCCCATGGACCTTACATTAATTTTTCAGAGATAGACACTACACAAGTTAAATATATACAATAAGTAGTACATTAGATAGGGACAAAGGCTAAGGAGAAAAATAAAGCTAGGAAGGGGATATTAAGTCCTGGAGGTAAACAGGGAAAGCCTTATTGAAAGGTAACATTTAAATAAAAACATGAAAGAAATGGTGGAGTGATATGGTCATTCAGATATCTGAAAGAGAATGTTTTAGGTAGAGAAAACAAGTACAAAGACCCTGATTTGTGGACATGGATATTAAAAGCAAAACTAAATAAAACTAAACAAACAAAAAACTGCAGGGAAGGCAATGTAGCTATACTGAAATGACCAAGAAGAAGAAGAATAGGAAGTGAGTTCAGAGAATGTAGATACCTTTGGAACATATAAGGATTTTGGCTTTTACTTGATCAACATGGGAAGACATTAAAGATTTGAGATATGAGCGACTTAATTTACATTTTAACTTAAATAGTGTTTTGAGAATAGTCTGACAGATGAAAGGATGAAAGCAAGAAGACCAGTTAAAGAGCTATGATAATAATTCAAGGGGAAATTATGGATCTTGGATCCAAGCAGTAGCAGTGGATGTAGCAGCAATTGATCCATTCTAGAAGTTGATGAAACGTGAAAAAGAACACTATTATAATAAAGACTGAAATGTTATTTTTAAGCTGGATAAGGAGACAGTATGGGAATGAGTGTGGTGAGAGGCAATAACAAATTCCTATGTAGAAAGATTTGAGTGAAAGCATTTTGAGAGTTTGAGAACTTAAATAGGTGAGCTAAAATACAGTGATTTGGAATTAGATGATAAAAACTGAAATTATGAAAAATTTGCATTTATTGATAATAGTAGGGGCTGTGGTGAAACCCTGGGTTACTGAAATATAAGATAGAAATTGAAATCATTGGAGTACCTGAGGTCTGGAAATTTAGAGACCAATATGTTGGAGGAGTCATATAAATGAATAATAAATATGAGCAAGAATTATGATTGGAGTAGTGCTGGGAAAAGTGACAATAATTGGAAAGCTAACAAACGTATTTAATGAAAAAGAAGTGACCCAGGCCATGGCAGATGACTATTATAAGGAAAGGTAGCAGTAGGTAAAACCTGATAACTTAAGTGTCACACATTACTGATTACAGACAACAGAATTCACTCTAGTTATTTTAAGCAAGCAATTATTAATAGATACTAAGAAATTCTTAGCATAATCAGTCCACAGCTTGAGCTTTCAGGACCAAATTTCCAGAACCTCACTGCAAAGCTGGTAACAGGATTATTTCTCTTTTTCTGTATAAAATCATGATTCTTTTGCCACTGCCATCGAGCAAAATGGATGCCTTCACCCTAGTTATCTCCTCATAAGGCTCACTTCTTGCATGGGTGTATAATTAGTAGAAATTGTGTAGCACAGACAACTGAGACTTGTAGTTTTCTGTACTCTATGTTGGGAAGGCAGAGTTCACAACGTGAGGAACTTGCCAAATGTAAAGAGTGTGACCAAAAGATTGGTTTCTAATAACAGATGTTCTTCACAGCTTTATTATAATGCTTATTGTGTTTCTTTTCCTAGAGGGTATTATTAATTATGTATTTCTATATCCTATACTGTGCCATGCAACATTAGATCTTCAAATATTTATTGAATTATTATATAAACCAGGATACCTCTAATTTATAGTTAAAGAAACCAGTTTTCCTTGTGTGTCATCTAACTGAAGCATATATGTAGGTAACAACAATGTTGATTAGCCTAAGCTTTTGGGAACTGATGCCAATTAACTGTGTCCACAGGTTTAGCTTGACATTAGCCGAACCTAAATGAGGTATATAAATTTACCTCATTTATTAATTTTTAAAATTCATTCAACTAATATTTATCACATACCTATAAATGTCAGGAATTGAGGCAACACCCAAATACAAAGAGGATCCAAAGGATCAAGGAAGATATTAATACTATGTCTACCTTCATGGAGCTTATAGTCCAATGAAAAAATAAAATAAATTTAGTAAAACTATTTTTAATTGCAAATCATGAAGTATTATGGAAAAAAGAAGCAAAGGATTGATATAGAGAATTATAGAGGCAGGGATGAGGAGAGACCTACTTTACAAAGTGGTGAGCAAATGACTCACTGAGAGGTTGATATTTAAGCTGAGACTTGAGCAGGAAATGAGGAGCCAAAGGAAGAGAACTCCAGGCAGAGGGCACAGCATAAGCAAAGGCTTGGCATATAAAGGAACGGAAAGGAGGCTGGTACAGTGTGGAGAAAACAAAGTTGTCAGGGAAAGACTGACATCAGATGATATTGGAAAAATAGGTCGGGGTAAGTTCAGGCAAATTCCTATCATCTGTGTAAAACAGCTTGGATTTAACCAATGTACCCATGTATATGGAGAAATCAAGAGAATAGAATACCATAAATATAATCAGAGACTGGTAAATGAAAGGAAAGCTCCTTGAAAACATTATGTCACCTTCATACTAAAAAACCATTAATATTATTTTAGTCCTTAAATATGACTTTTATCTACTGATCTATATATGTTTAGGGTCTCAGATATTGGTGTTATTTGTGCCAATAACAGCAAAGTTTTCTGACACTTTGAACCATAATTAGTGGCAGTGAGTGTAAAGAAATTAACTTATGAAATGCTAAGAAATGTGATACTAATATGCGACACTGAATCTAACAGTGGTATAGTGAAAACCAAAATTTTTCATTGTAATGTAAGCCTTAGAAAAAAATCCTGAGACAAAGAAAATTGTTTCTTTACTTCTTTCCACCTCCACTATCATATCTGCTGTTTTTTTCTTTTGCTTGGGCAATTTCTGTTTTATTTTCTCCTTTATTTTGCATAGATAGACATTACGTGTCAGCCTATGCTTTTCACTGTTCTCCTGAAGATCTCCCCTATGAAATTTAGCAGTTGTGTCTGGTTCTTCACTAGTCACTGGTGAAATTGTACTAACTGATGATAACCCAGCAGTTTCTGTTTTTCTTCTCATGTATCTTTGTTTTTAGCAGCAGAACTTATACGGTGAAAACAAGTGTGAAATTCCAATTCAGAAAACATTTAAAATCAGAACACCACTGGCAAAAATTAGAGTGTAAAGACTGGAATAGCCTGGAGACTGTTCAGAGGGCTTTTGCCTCATCTTCATCATGGACCCAGAGGCTACCCTGGGGGAATATAGGTTCCAATATAGATAGTTTAAATATTATGCCCTTAACTTCGTTTCTCAAATGATTATTGGGAATTGAGATACTGAGTTACTATGTTTCAGTTTGCATATATTTTTCTGTGATGTAATCTAAAGATTAATTGCAAATAAAATCATGTGATTATTTAATTTAAAGCAACATTATGGTGATTATGCTCATTTTCTTCAATTCAAAGAAATATTTTGCAGATAAATAGGAATTTATTGAAATCATTATTTCCAACAATACAAAAACTAAATAATAAGGCATCTTTTACTCCCACCCTGGTGTATCCACCAAAGAGAAATTTAAATAAGAGCCAGCACTCCTTAAACAAATGCTTTCTAAAGTATTTGGCAGATTTGTGTTTATATTCTCATATTCCACATACCATTGAAAGCTCTTATGATCAAACACCTTGACCCAAATCAAAAGTATAAATAGATATTAATTTATTAAAGGGAAGCAGTTCACTCTTGAAAAATAAAAAGGAACTATAAAAAGTATCATGTATAAAGTTCAAATGCTGGTATTTAAATTTCTCTGAAGCAATTTATGTGTCAGTAATTAAGCAAGAAAAGAGATGAAGACTTTATTTAAGATGAGAGGCCTATTAAAGTGGATCATGCTATGTAATACTGTTCAGTCAATATTCTACTCCACTGGGATGACAGTTTGAAAAAGGCTTCATACTCCTTTAAAAAAATATCACATCCACTAGAATAAGATCATATAAATTAACACTGATTATTTTTCCCCATATTTGTCCATTTATAAAGCTCACTAGGCTTTATAAAGTATACTAAACGGTAACATTTTTACCTTTTGTTAAGTAAAGTTTGTGAAAATAATTTAATACAACCAGATCTCTTCGTGAACTTTCAGCTCACATTTTTAATGTAAGAAACATATAAAAAATTGTTTTATAAAAAGCCACCTCAATACCATAAAATGGTAATGAAAGATTGTAAACCCAGTTTAGTTTTTAAAGAATCTTCTTTCCTTATCTCAAATTCCAAGCACTATCCATCATCTTTAGAGCCAGTTTTGCTTAGTCATGCTATACCATATTATAACTTCTGCAGATTTTCCATTATTTAAAAAAAAAGAAAAAGAAACCTTCAGAACATCAACCCAGTTACAACCTCTCAAGGAAGTTCCCCTTTGTGATCTATTTTATCTGCCAGCTTATATTTCTGGGCTTTTGAAAGTTGTTCCTTTTTGTCTCTTTTCTTATTCGATGAGGCTGTAGTAGGAGGTTCAACTGAGATTATATTCCTCATTGATGTTGCAGAATTAATGGGATGGTGATACTCCATGAACTGCTCTTTATTGTCCTTGGCGTATTCAAACAATGTATAGGTTATAGCGGTTCCAAGATTAATTTTACGTTTACTGTAACTTGGCTAATATACTCTGCTTTAAAGCTGATGATATGGTGTTGTTAAAAATAAGCATTCATAGATATAATTGGAGGTGTCTGGGGATATGTTTCTGTCCATCTCCTGGTCCTGGTTGGCACTCACCGCGCTGGTCGCAGGTCGCCTCCCAGGCAGACCGCAGAGACAGAGCAGACAAAGCAAGGGCAGCGGCCCAGGCCTGGGCGTCCTCCTCCCCCGCCTCCTTCGGGCGGCACCCACGGACCCGAGTCCCGGTGCCCAGGCCCTCGCCGCGCCCGGCCGTCAGCGCTGGGCTGCGGGCCCGGAACCGGAGGCCGTGGACCAATTCAAAAAATTTTAACGGCCAAATGTAAAGGAAATAAATTTTGACTTTCAATATCATCCTCTTAAAAATCATTATGCATCATGCACTCTTCTTTAATAATTATCATATTGGATCATACATATTTTGTCAAGTGTTCTATTTCTGAATCCATACTGAAATTATTAAACTTGCTAAAGCAATGCATAAAATTTGCATTTTTAAAATTTAGCAACTTGTCATATGATTGAAATGCAATTTATCTTTAATGAACCCTGGTTTAAACAGGTTTGTGCTTCTTTGATGCTACTTATAGTATAACCTGAGGTTATCATTAAATACTATGTAAACCTGTAATATTTTAAGGGAGAAATCATTTATAAATATCGGTGACTTGTATCCATAAGATAATTGCACTTTCTCTTAAACCCAATAGCTATTACTGGAGCATTTGGAGTGCCTTGTGTCACGACATGAAAGATCACTAAGAATGACGGTGGTAAAACGGCAAGCCCAGTCTCCCTCAGGAGTATCCAGTGAGGTTGAAGTTCTCAAGGCACTGAAATCCTTGTTTGAGCACCACAAGGCCTTGGATGAAAAGGTATAGTATGGACAAAAGATTTCAAGCTTAACCATGCTGTTGTCATCAGCATCAAGTTCTTTGTCTTCATCCATTGACTCATCTGACTCCTGAAGTAAGACAGTTCAGAGGAACACATTTGAGTTGTATGAAAAATCATTTTTAAAAAAATGAAAAATGGATTACTGTGTGTATATTAATAATATTCATAATCTTCTTTTTCTATAACACTGAATCTATGGCTTATCAGAACTAGACTTCTATTACAGTACATTATAGCCCTAGTTCAGATGGCCATTTGAAATTTAATATTGTTTAATATTATCATTCAGTCTCTCTCTCTCTTCCTCCTTCTCTCTACTCTCTCTCCCTCCCTGAGATGCATGTCTATAGATGCCATATTAAGAGACTACTAACTGAAAATTACACATATTTGGAAGTGCAAATTGGGTGTACCTTAACTTTTAGACATTTATGTTAGAAGCATCCAATTCTTTTAGGTCTCTAATATCATAGTTTTAAATACATATTTGAAGAGTCTCTGCATGAAGCAACATAAGGTATTAGTAGAAAAACCTGCTTCTTAGATCTTTTTAAAAGTAGCTGTAAGCTTCTCTTAGCTATTACTCAAATAAGTCTACTCACATATATAAACTAATATGATAATATCCTTTGGAGATTAGGAAGACTTATGACATGATTTCAATTTTGTGAAATTTCAAAGGCTGAACTTTTGAAAATTAATAAAGATTTAGGGCTTAGTGAGTAGAAACTAGGCCACTTCATTGTAAAGTATCTGACAAGTTCTGAGCATTAAAATCCAAACTAGGGATTATTGCTCAGCTATATCTAGTTTTTGAGCATGCAGACATTTTTGTTCTATTTGATATTTATGTACATGTATATTTTTATCATCAGTCTTTCAGATGTTCTTCAGACAGGATTATGTGGAGAGTGTACATAGGATAACTAAAATTCTATCCTCTAGATTATTAAGAAGAAATTATATCTCATTTTTCATTTTAGCAATGAGAGGCAACTAGTTTATAAATAATTTTGAATAAAACAGAAGTGAATATTAAATAAACATCCATGCTAAATACAATATCAAATAATCATTTAATATGTTTAATGTTTAGTTTCATATTATATTCCCTCTCTTATTACAAGCTGCATAGTTAAGAATTTGCAAGGCTTTGTATTTCTAGGATATTGCCAAAGTCCCTGGCAGATATTTGAAACACAAAGATAAATAAGATATTCTCCTTATGATTGAGGAGTTCACAGTTAGTGCTTGAGATTCACGTTATCAGTAATAGGCAGTGCTAAAAAGAAATGTATACAACATAATATGTAGCCACAGAAAAAACTGTGATTAATTCTGAGTAATGTGAAATTCAAGAATTACTTCAAGAGGGGGTGGCATTTGATCTTGGATCTGGGTATTAAAAAATGAGTAAGGGTTTGTTAAACAGAGAAAGATATTCCAAACAGCAGGGCCAACATGTAAAATAACCCAGAACTAAGAAGAGAATAGCCCATTCAACAAAAATGTAGCAGTTTTAAATGATTTAAATAAAGATACTAGAGAATTTGTGAATGTATGCTTTGAGATATGCACTCCATATCACTTAAGTGAGGGATATTTTTATAAAAGAATGATTCTTTATCAGAATAGAAGGTAATAAACAGTATTTGATAACCTGACAGAGTGAGTACAGTTAAGAAGAAAATGGTTGTTACACAACTTAATCTAGAAATAATTTATCATGTAGAGGTTTAGTGAGTTTAGCATAACTAAATGAAGTATTCTATAACGTGACCCTAGGAGCTATAATATTTACTAACTCACCAGAAGTGCCCTGGACATTGGCAAGTTTAGGGTCAACTGAACCAATTATCAACCAAGTAATGCTCAACAGCCTAAAGGAAAAATGTTATGAACTTTAGCTGTGGAGTAGGACAGATGTGGACAAGTGACCTAACTTCTCTAAGCATCTATTTCCTCTTCCTTTGAATTAAGATAATAATAATACCTACTTAGAGTTGTCATGAGAATTAGATGTGATCTGACATGCAAAGCTTTCAGCCAGTGCTTAGCATATGACAAGTCCTGAGGGAATGTTTATGAATATTATTATTAACATGAGTAAATTTCAACATTTGATAAAACTTTCAAACCAAGTAAAGATATTGGTATCACTGTTGAGATGTTTGCTTTAAATACTATTTAATTTAGTTATGAGAAACTAATATGTGTATATGTGCCTTCATAGATAACTTCCCTAACTAAAAATAACACAGCTTCTCATGGCGATGGGGAGGGATGTGGATACAGACACATAAAACAGGAATTTACAATATATTTAGAAGGTCAGAAGACGATGCAATTAATCAGACTTTGGGGTCAAGAAACTACCAACTTTACCATAGAGAGTTTAGAATACACAAAGAACTAAATAAACCATAAAAGATTGAGCACAGCTGTAGTCAGTTGCAATGATTGGAGATCTCCATTGTAGATATCTACTTATTTATACATCCACTGAGTTGTAAGTAGAATTTTTATAATTAGGTAAGACCAACAGTAATTTTGACATCACCCTACAATATGTTTACTAATTCCAAGAACTGGAGAAAATGGGAAATATCCATGCATTTTTCAATTACTCATTGACTATTGAAAAAAATATGTTGGACATGCATAGAAAATATGAACCAAAACAAATTAAATATATATGCCTCCCATATATATTTCCATGATCAAATATCACATTGTCAAAACTGGACTAAAACTTCTGATCTAAGGAATTTTCCTCACAAATATCTTCTGTTACAAGATTGATAATTCCAAAAATGAAGTCCTACCATACCTTAATTTCAGTTTGGAATGTGTGCTTCTTCCATCAAAGTCTCTTCATCCTGCAACACGTTTGTCTTTTTTAGGAAGTTATTTTATTTTATTCCTCAGGGATAAAATTTCAGTGGCCTTGAAACATCTTTTGGGAGAAAAAACATTAAGTGCTTTTCATACCATTATGAAGAAAATAGATGTAACAGATGAAAATCAGAAATAAAAAATTCTAGATGTGTATAGACAATATATCTGTGAGTTACACTATAGTTCCATAAATAAGCACTCAATATATCTTTAGCTTAAAGACTACACAGACAATAAATTAATTGAAACTGGTTCAATCATAAAAAATCAGAAAAAGTTAAGTATAGAAATAATTCTATCAACTGTGTACTTATAGTTAGGGAAAAAATTAAAACTATAACTTTTTCATGGCATATCAAGCATGTCTAGGTAGCTTCACAAGAACATAAAATCCAAGAAGAAAAATAATTATGGCATTCTGCTGGCGCAATGCTCAGAGCATAGCAAGAAGCTAAAAGTCTTGTCAGAGATGCTATTTCTTTCCTATCAGTGCAGTTCAAGCCAAGTAGACAAGTTAAAATGTTAAGATTCTTTTACCCTGGAAAGGTTACTCCTTTGAATCCCTCCATCTTTCTTTCTTACTAAATTTAGCAGAGATAAGTGCAAGATGAAGTTAACATGTTTCATTTATCTGGGTCTTAGCCCCCAAAATTTAAAATACAGTGAACAATTTATCCTCATATACATGTGGGTAAAGCATTCACATTATAATGTATTGGTATTTGCAGTATCAAACTTTTTACATTTATAACATTTAGTTAAAATATATTCAAATTGTTTTCATTTCCTTATAAAGAGTTTTAGAGTCATTATTTTGTGAGTAATATAATTTTAATTTGTAAAACACTATTCTAAATTTATTGAGGGGTGAATACTCTTTCCATATTGTTTGATAAACTCGATAATTTTTACTCCCTGAAGGTTCAATATAATGAGAATACAAATGCTTAACTTATGTTAAATAGAAAACAATTTGGAACAGTTTCTAAGATTTTCAGTTTAGAAAAAGAAGTTTAGGAAGATATTTTAACCAACACGATAGCCTGCATTCAGCCATTTCTTATATGACTTGAATGACTCTTTTAGAAACATCCTGAAGCATCAATATGTGTTTTAAAACATGATAACTTAACTTCTTCACAGGACTCTAAGTGTGATTTGATCAAATGTTATGTATGACGAGACCATTAACTTATACTGAGATCGTTTTACATTGCTGCTCTCATTAACCAGATTTCATAGACCTTTTTCAGAACAACCATATTTTACAATTGGTATTTTAGAAACTGGAAATAAAACTTTACAGTCATCCCTGTTAAATATCACACATACATTAAAAACTTTGTTGTTATCTGCATTCCACATATTAACTAGCCTATTCATTTTGATGGTTTCAGGATATTTGCTTCTTTGTCATCTGTCTAAGCCATTCATAAAAAAGTATCACCAAAGTCAAATCATCAGAGTTCCTTCAATGTAGCTACTGATTATTGACCATAATTAATTTATGCATTTTTATAAACAACTGGATATTTATCTAACAGGATTGGTACTTGGCAGTTGATCTGGTACCACTACGCCTCTTGAAAAATCCTGTGCAACTATTTTTTATATTAAATGTCCATTTATGTGTGTATTACTACTTTTCAGAGAATTTGAACATAACTAAATACAATTATTATTAAAATCCCTCTTGGTTATTTTTCTTGCTTATTCAAAAGGTATTTTAGAAGTTAAGTCACCTGAATATACATGTTATTATAACACAGTACTAAAATACGATTGAGATTTTTAAAAATTCCTAGTTATATTCTAGGTAAATGGGACATTACTGACTTTTTTTTTGTTTGCTAATTAGAAAATAATGTTATAACTTCAACTTTAAATTTTTTATGTGTCTGGGCATTCATGTATTTCATATATTTAACCTATATTCCCAGTTAAATCTTATTAGAAGAGAAAAATACCATTCATTTAAATACACTGTCAATGAATTAACAAAATTAAAGTTTATAGGAATATAATTATATACTAAAATACATATTCACTGCACAAATACTATAGTAATTCCATGGAAAATCGTTAATTTACAAATAATCAAAAACTCACCATCAGTTGCATCTTAAATTTAAGCTATAAAGTTAGTTGAAGTTTTTAAGGACAATTAAACTGCCATAGTCATTCATTTTAATTCAGCAAAATTTCTTTCTGTAGATTTTAAAATTTGGATAAATGTAATACTGAGCTGCAGTCCCGAACCCCCTGGGCCACGGCCCATGCTGTCTGTGGCCTGTTAGAAACAGGGCCACGCGGCAGGAGGTGAGCAGCGGGTGAGGGAGCGAAGCTTCATCTGCATTTACAGCTGCTCCCCATCCTGGCATCACCACGTAAGATTCGCCTCCCGTCAGATCAGCAGAGGCATCAGATGCTCCCAGGACCAGGAATCCTACTGTAAACTGCGCATGCGAGGGATCTAGGTTGTGCGGTCCTTCTGAGAATCTAACGCCTGGTGATCTGAGGTGGAGCTGAGACAGTGACGCTAGTGCTAGGGAGTGGCTGCAAATACAGATTATCATTAGCAGAGAGAGTTGACTCTACAGAAGATGTAATGCACTTTAATCATCCCAAAATCATCCTCCCAGCCTCCCCCACCCCCCATCTGTGTAAAAATTATCTCCATGAAGCCAGTCCCTTTTGCCAAAAAGGTCGGAGACCACTGATATAGGACATATCTATAGATAGAAACATATAAGAACTAAAACAATTTTAGAAACTCTAAGAAAGCAAGAATCAAAGAAACACGTCAGTGAGTTTCACTTCTGTATGAAACATATGTTAAGTCATAATTACTTTTCAACTAAAATGTGTAGTTCTTAGTTCTACATAATATAATGGTTTAACCATTGGTATTGGGAAGGTAGTTGAGAATTCCAAAATAATTAAATGCTTTGCAATCCCTCAAAAACAACACAGACCTCTAATTAATATAACACAGGAGCAATGAAGATTTTTCAGGTTCTAAGAATCCTTTGCTTTTGGATAAATCACTTTTGAAGTTAGGTACTAAATGCCAGGCTGAAAATTCGCTTATTATTTTACAGAAATAGGGTTTTTTTTCCTTGCCTATTTTTCATACTTAACCAGTAACTATTTTCCAGATGAACTCATAATATACTTTTGAAATTTGTCTCCATTTACTATGAATCAGAATTCAGAACAAGACAACTCAATCCTCAACCCCATCCAAAGCTGTATCAGTGAGCCGCCAAAAGAATTTGCTTACAAGGAAATCCCTTGATACAGTGATAATATGAGGTGACAATGTATTCATAGTATTCCTGCCAAGTTTGTTATTCTGAGCACTGAGGGCTATAAATACCTTAATAATTTGCCAAGTTAACTGTCTCTGATGATGTTAATGATGGACTCAGCACAGTTTAATATGTATGGGATGAATATTACTGCACATATTTTGATTTTTCTTCTAGGTAAGGGAGCGACTGAGGGTTTCTTTAGAAAGAGTCTCTGCACTGGAAGAAGAACTAGCTGCTGCTAATCAGGAGGTAACATACCACACTTTCTCCTCTTTTGAGGTGCAACATTGCTAACATTATATCCCTCGTGTTTCACATCACTTTTCTTAAAACTGTCACAAAAAATAAATCACATTCTGTATATGCCACTGAACAAGGCCTGTTGAAACTAGTTGTCAGAGTCTTGTTTTCTGATTTTTGGTTATTCATATCTGATACTAGGAGACCTAAGGAAAATAATCAAGAGCTAGTGACAGGTGAGCTAGTGTGATGGGGATTTAGAAAGACTGCAGTCAGAATGCCAGTCCTTTCGAGAATGAAAACTCAGCTCCCAAAATTGGAAAACATGTCAAATATCTGTTAAATTTAGAAAATGTTACAAATAAAAGTTAGCTCTTTGGAGATATATATGTGCATATTTCCCCTCAGGTTCTGCCTGTTCTTATCTCCTAAAAACCATTGTGCCCATGATTAATGACATCATTGAATCCACTTCTTTTGCTGTCATTCATGACTCTAAGAAAATACTTTAAATCACCTCTTTAAGATTTAAAAAGTTATTTTCTCTTTAGAAGATTTTACTTCTCTTAGTTTTTAGTGCACAAATGAACCTGGATAGTTAGACCTGATACATACACACACACGCACACAAACGAAAGAAATTAAATCTGTGTTAGCCACTAAAATAACCCTAGCCCCATCTTCTCTCTCTCTGACATTTAAAGGGCTATTTTTCCCAGAAGTTTATTCCAGTACTGTAATATTGGTATTATTATTAATATTGCATACACTAAAATATTTCAGAAAAATTTTCCTACTTTTAAGTAATCAAGGGAGGCAAAAGAGGGGATGATGAGAGGTTGATTAATGGATATAAATATACAGCTAGATAGAAGAAATAAGATCAAATGTTCAATAGATCAGTAGAGTGGCTATAGTTAATCCGTTGTACATGTCAAAATAGCTAGAAGTGAATAATTCTAATGTTCTTGGCATAAATTAAAGATAAATATTTAAGGTGATGGCTACCCCAATTACCCTGATTTGATCTTTATATATCATATGAATGTATAAAGTATCACATATACCCCAAAACTATGTATATTATGCATCAATAAAAATAAATAAATTCATAAAAATAATTTTTAAAAGATGTGGGAGGCTAATGTCAATAATGATAAGTCTTATAAAGGGATTTCTAACAAGATAATATTTACACATACATTATGCATACAAATACACATTTTTAAACCACTCAAAAAGTCTTATCAGTATAAACTCCTTTGTTCTTTAAAATAAGCTAAGTTAATTAAACAAGTTTATATATGCTTTTGTTTGGTCCAGCCTTAACAATTTAAACTTAGAAATAATGGATTTTCAATTACAGGATGGCTAAGTTTCATATGAATTAAAAGCTAGCAGTGTTAAAAGCATAAATGGTGACATAGCCATTTCAAAAAAAGAAAGAAAGCTTTTTTGTGACTACATATAGTGTAGCAAACTGGATTTTTTTTTTTTTTTTTTTTGAGACCGAGTCTAGCTCTGTTGCCAGGCTAGTGTGCTGTGGCATCAGCCTAGCTCACAGCAACCTCAAACTCCTGGGCTCATGAGATCCTCCTGCCTCAGCCTCCAGAGTAGCTGAGACTACAGATGCGCACCACCATGCCCAGGCTAATTTTTTCTATTTTTAGTCACCTGGATAGTTTTTTCTATTTTTTTTTTTTTGGTAGAGATGGGGTCTCATGCTTGCTTGGGCTGAGCTCAAACTTCTGACCTCAAGCAGTCCTCCCGCCTCAACTTCCCAGAGTGCTAGGATTACAGGCATCAGCCACCACGGCTGGACACAACTGGATGCTTTGAAAAAAAAATAAGAAAGAAAGAAGAGGTTGATACCTCTCAGTGATCATAGAAGAAAAGAACCTTTGGGATAATGGGTAATGAGAAGAAGAAGTAGATAAATTATCTACAGCCTGAGGTTTACTCATTCCTGGAATGACCAGAAAGAAAATGTTAAATGAGTATTCATTTCGTATTTTATCATTGTTAATTTTGATTTTAATGTATGTTAAAATATACATTTATTTTGGATGCATCCTTCAAAATATTTTATTGATAAGGGTAAACACATAAAAGGTTTGATGACTACAAATATGAAAGCATCGTTTAATATGGTAGTGATAGATTTCTATTTGTCATCAAAAAAAGGTGTGATGAGATCACTTTGCTAAAGTATTTATGCTGAAATAAAAATGTCCAATAAGTTCAAGTGAGGCTCCAAAAATTTGCTCCAGAAATAACAACTAAATGGTTCAATTATACATAATACAAGACAATACTAAAGAATAAAAGTAGAGGAAAGATTTATGACAGCTTTCTGGAATATGATTTTAGCCCTCAAATATTATTGTAGTTTCTTATAGGCAGTATGGTGCATTTGATTGCTTTTACATAAATAAAATAAATTTTAAATCATTAACATTCCTCTATATCTACTGCAGGCTTCCTGAATGTTTTGAGTTTTGTTTAAATCATTTGTATAAGCAAAAATCATTTTTATAAGTAATTGTGCTCATTATTAACTTTAATATATTTTATTTTTGTGGTTGATTATAATTTATGTCCATACAGCTTAACCAGAATTCCTATTTAGAAATTCACAAACCCAGCAAAAAAAAGTTACCTTCATATTCTAATAATAAATTGCTTATAAATAATTAGTGATTCTTTTAAGAGAGTAAGTAGAAAAAAGGTCAACTTTTTCTTTAACTTTATAACAAAATTGGTATTTCAAAATAAAATGCAAAAAAAAATCCGAAGAAAAAGTTTAAGTTCTTGATTCTCTGTTGTCATAGCAATTGGTACAAGAAATCTCTATAAGTAAAGCACCACATATTGATAACAAGATATATCTAGAAACCTCACAAAAAAGTTTAGAAAAATTCATACTGTTGGCAGGTTTAGAAAGAAGAGCTAGCTGAAGTTTGAATATTAAAGTAAATAATTGAAGAAAGTATTTTATAAAAAGCAAACTTTCAGAAGTTTAGATTGTGAGTGATAGCTTGATATATTCATACATATACATGCATATGTAGAGTCTGAAAAGATGATAGAGTTTATTCTATCATCATTATATCATTTTAATAGAGTTTACTCTATCATCTATATATCATTATTCTCTTTCTGTCTCTCTGTTTCTCTCTTCCCTAGTCCCATTCTCATTGATGTGTTTGGAGTTATCACTGTTTAATCTTTTCTTTATATAATCTCTTCCATGGAGCTCTCATTCATTCCGTATCTAATCTTAGTCATCCAAGACTTCAACCGTGACATCTGCGGAAAAGAAACCAAAATCTATAGCTTGAGGTTTATACTCTCTTCTGAGTTAGTTCCACAAAAGGTTTCAAATATCCCTTTAGCATCTCCATGGGGCTTTGCTAATGACTGTATAGATTATTCTTTACCACAAGTGTCCAGCAGGGGGCAAAGTGGCAGGGGAGGATGTGTGTATGGAAATTGAAATTCAGCTCAGGGTTTGCTAATCTAGATAAACACCAGCGGGTTATAACCACCTATAAGGGAGAACATTTTCTTATTTACACAAAAGCACCATATGCTGTGGTGGGCCTGAATCTCCACTTAGTTTCCCTTATGTCCCCTTAGATTTTATATGATACATTAATATAACAAAGTAAGTAGCCTCATTGAAAAGAACATGAAATTACTATAACACATCTTCTTTTCTAGAAAAAGCTCCAAAATATTCTTCTATATAAAAAGGATGAAGTTGCATAGAATTATCTCCATTTTTTACAAATATAAATAATAGTACATTATTGCAGGAATGGAAAAAAGATTTTACATAAAAGTACTGAAGTTGTTATTGTCTATGCTGTTTGCCAGTCTATATACTACATATTTCTGTAATGTTTGAATTTTTTACACCTTTTCATTATTCTTATAAACAAATAAAATATTAAAGATATTTTAGAATCAAATATCATTTTCCGTAATGATATTAATACTAGATCATTTTATTGGCCACTTAATAACAGTTAATATTTACTGAGTGCTTTAAATCTCTAGACACTGTGTTAAATGTGTATATGTCAGCACAATAATACTGGAAGTTAGGTACTACTATTACTTTACAGATGAAACCAGACAGATTATTTTTCCTAATATACCACTATTCTCTCCTACTTGAATACCTGGCTATCTTTCAATTTGTCGTAACACTTCGCTTTCGGGCAGTTTCGGCTCATACATTTAGCTGCGTCTACAATGTTCCCCACATCTGTTTGCTCTCATCTTTTCCCATATGTATTAAAATTGCAGTAGTTCAGATCTTCATTAATTATCACCTAGAATATTACAATAGGCTTTTATCTGTTTTTATCTCCTATCCCTTTCTGGTCTATAATCCTGCAAGGTTAAACTTGCTAAGCAAAGCCTCAATTGTATTGATTATTTTTGTAATATTTTATATTTAGGTCATTAAATATGAATTGTCTGATTTTGAATCAAAACTGTAGTTTACTATATCTCAAACAAGAAGCAGAGCATGTAATCAAAAAGTATGCACCTCAACTATCAACACAGTTTTGCCATATTGTTATGGCAAAGCTTAACAGTAGCTTATTTATGCCAGCAGTAAAGAAGCCTGGAGAGTGAGTGCCAATGTAATCACAAAAGGCGTTATCCACAGCTTGTTGAGAATTGAATATTTTTCCTTGCGAGACATGGTCCAAAGCCTAGAAGAAGTGGTAGTCAGTTGATGCAAGGTCTGGTGAATATGGTAAATGACAGAGTTTCCATGTCCAGCTGCTGTAGTTTGAGCAACGTTGTTTGTGTGACATGTGGTTGAGCATTGTCTTTCAGAAGGATTGGCCTGTCTCTATCGACCAATCTTGGCTGCCTCATCACAAGCGTCCTCATCATTTCATTCAGTTGGTTGCAGTGCACATCTGTTGTAATTGATTGACCAGGTTTTATGAAGCTGTAGTGGATAATACCAACACTGGACCACCAAACAGACACCATTAGCTTTTTTTGATAAATATTCACTTTTAGACTGTCTCTTGGCCCTTTGTCTTTATGCAACCATTGTGCCCTACACTTGCAATTGTCAAAAGAATCCATTTTTGATCACACATAACAATATGGTATAGAAATGGTTTGCTTTTCTGTCGTGACAGCAAAGGCAAGCTTTGAGATGATTTCTCTTCTGATGCTTGTTTAATTTACAAAGAACCCATCTATCCAGCTTATTTACCATGCTGATTTGTTTCAAATGGTCCAATATTGCTGGAATAGTAACTTCAAACCTTGCTGCTAATTCACACATAGGTTGAGATGGATTCGCTTCCGCTACAGCTTTCAGCTCATCATTCTCCACCTTGGTCTCAAGTCGCCCACGTGGCTCATTTTCAAGATTAAATCACCAGAAGGGAACTTCTCAAACCATTCCACGTACTGTGCGTTCATTAGTCACATCCTTCCCAAACACTTCATTGGTATTTCGAGATGTATGCACTGCATTGGTTGCACAACGGAACTCATATTCAAAAATAACACAAATTTTTGACTTATCCATGGTTTCACAAAAACTGCTCTAAAAAATATTTGAAATATAATCACAAGCCAAAATGTATGTTGGAAAGACTGAGGATGTACCTTCACAATAAACCTAAAACAACAGGTGTCAAAGTGAAATGTCAGAGATATCAACTGTCAATACTTAAGGAAACCGGACATTTCATACTTAATAACCTAATCATCTACTCTGAAATATATACTTATATGTGATATATATCATATTCATATATAAGTAACATAATGTAATATTTCCTATTAATGTTTGTTAATAATATAATCACATATATCACACAAACCTGTAACATACTATCAAAAACTTCTTCAAGGGTCCTAACCTACAAATTCAACTTTAAGTCCCAATTCCCCTAGGGCCCTGACTGAGTCATTCTAAGGTCTTGTTATAATAATAATATTATAGCATGCATTGTTTTTTTAAGCAGCTAAAGTTTTTCCTGACTCTAAATCTTATGATAAAAATTCTCCTGTGATGCCCCCGCAACACCAGCCCACCCATTGAAATCATACTTCCCCATTTTTAAACTCAAGCTCAGACGTCACCTCTTTAATGAAATTATTTATGATTCTTTTCCAGTAGTCACTGCTCCTTAGTTTAAATTGCTGTGCTTCAACATGTGAGGGCTATTCAACAAGTATTAGGATTAATTATATACTTGTGTAAGCGTAGGTCATTAGTTAGACCTGAGAAAATAGACTATAGCTTTCTAATTTGTATATATTTCACTCAGTACAATGATATGAACCTTGTGATCAATACATATTTGTCAAACTGCATTATGTACAGTTCATTCTGACCAGTGTTTTCACATCGTTCCTTGACTATTCCCTTAATGGATAGTTTGCACAATCTTAAGAATGCTCAGTAAACAGCAATATGTTGATCATATGTATAAATGGACAAGGTGTTTGTCCTTTTGATGTGTAATTATTGAGCACCTACCATGTGCGGGAAAGTTTGAAATTCTCTGAAAGCGAAAAAATGGAAAGAAATAAAATAAATGAGGCATTATGCACATTTTCATGAAAACTTTTCTCTAGTGGAGACAAACCTGTAAACATATAACTAAGATATAATTTAGTACAAAACTAAACAAATGCAAAATAGAGGCACAAAGTGCAGAAGGGAAGAGAGAAGAAAGATGTTTATTCTGAACCAAAGGATCAGAAAATGCTTCACCTTAAAAAGAGACAGCCTTTGAGCATACCCTTGAAAAAAGACTACGATTTTCCAAAAAATATAAGTCAGTAGAAAGAAAGAAAAAGGAGAAAAAAAGACTATGATTGGACTTCAGAACTGTGGGAAAACGTTTCAGGCTGAACAGAGAGTATGATAAAGCTGAAACTGCTTGTTTCAAGAAAAATGAATGATGTTGTGTTGGTAAGATTCAGGATGTAAAAAGACAAAGAAGATAAAAGGGAAGAGGTTGATAGGACTCAGACGCTGGAGGGCCCTGAATGCCATGCTAAAATTTTGGATTTTATAATTGTGAGATGAGAAAGCACTAAAAGTAATATTTTTTTGTGCCTATTTTTTTTTTATTTTTGTTTTTTGGTAAAGTGAAAACCACTTAAAGTATGTTTTTAGTATGTTTGTTTTGTTTTGTTGTGTTTTGTTTTTTTTAAAGTGTGAGGTTGAGGTGGCATAAAGCTAGAAAGTTGACATAATTTGATTTGGCTAACATACTGATCTGATATTTGATTTTGGTCATGATACTTCAACAAATGTTTATTGGGCATCTTCTGTTTGCCAGGCATTGCATTAAGTACTGGGTATAAATATATTAATAAAACTCATATAATAAAGATATAGTTCGTTCTCAATCTAGCATGGGAGATAGACGTGTTAAAAAGTAATAAAAAGGTGAGCACACTGGTGTGCCCCCTGAAGTCCCAGCTACTTGGGAGGCTGAGGTGGGAGGGATCACTTGAACTCAAAAGTTTAAGAACAGCTTGGGCAACATGTCAACCCCGTCTCTGGAAAAGTTCGGGAAGATGAATAAAGTCCTAGAGATGGATGTGAGTAATAGCTGCATAATAATGTGAATGTACTTAATGTCACTTAATGGTGCTTGAATATACACTTAAAAATGCTTAAAATGATAAATTTTATGTTATGTATGTTTTAGTACAATAAGTGTATTTTCACATTAGTCACATTGTATTATATTATTATATATATTATATTCACAATTACAGTGGGTACAAGATTTAGTAGTATTACAAAAGGGTGTAATTAATTGTTTGGGTATGAACTACAAAGAACAAATGATGTTACAAAAGTCTCCCTAGAGAAAACAAAAACCTAGAATTTGAAAGGTGCCTATAAAGACTTTACCAAATAGATCTGGAGCAAGAAAAGGGAGGAAGCAGAGTTAGGGATAGGGACGAGATTACAGAGAGAGGCAGATTTGAGTGAGGGGTGGCTAGTCATCTTATAGACACTGTGAGCCCACAGAGAGTTTTTAGGGAGGAAAGATATGAAGAAACTTTAATTTTGTGGACCAATTGTACCTATAAAAGTTAAAGGTAAAAAATGTATAATTTGGGCTGGAAATGGTGGCTCATCCCTGTAATCCCAGCTTCTCAGGAGGCTGAGGCAGGAAGCCTGATTGAACACAGGAGTTTGAGGTTGTAGTGAGAGCTATGATGACAGCACTGCATTCTAACCCAGGCAACAGAGTCAGACCCTGTTTCAATAAAGAAAAAAAGTGTATATTATGGTAAAGATAATGTGTTTAAAGCTTAGATTTAAAAGAATCACTATGATGCTTTGAAAGAATCAAGGGACCAGCGTTAGAAAAAAATATAACTGTATAGACCACAGGTTATTATTCAGTCTGGCATTTCTTATGTTCTTGTAGTAGTGGCAAATAACAAATAAACATGTAAGAATCAAACAAAATATTGTAAATAAATATATGCATAATGAACATTTATTAGGCCTCTTTGAATGGCCCCACATAGGCAGATTGTATTGTTAACACTGAATACATTTTCCAAGCCATTGTCCTAAAAAAGTGAGGCCAGATTATTTAGACACAGAAAACACAATAAAGTCTTTATTTCTTGCAGGGTATTTGTGTTATTGCTTAAAATTGGAAAACCACAAAAAAAATGTACATTAAAGGAAAGTACAAAGAGGAATAAATAGATTACATCCTAACAATGTGTTCTCCTGTAGCCTGTATACTTTTAAAATTATTTAATTAAAGCAGACAAAATGGATTATTCAGAAGCTCCTGTAAAAATTCAATTGACAGACTAATTTGCAGTGAATATACAGGCGTGCTTATTTTAAAAGCTTTTCTACATGATTGCATTATACATAAAAAGAACTGGCAAGTTTAGTTGTAGGCTGAACTATAACTTTTATATTGCTTTTACTCTACGTATGCTTATTCCAACCACTGAATTTACCAACTTTCAATTAGAATTTTCTTAAGGAAATAAACATTTCATTTCACCTCATCTACCTCATCTCTGAAGAATATTTTTCTAGGGAAAAATCAAGTACCATTCACATTCTCAAGAATATTGGATTAAGATGATAAGCAGAGCAGGTGACAGAACTCACATCTTAGGAGTTTATAGACCCATGGATCATGACCATTGCTTCCCCTACATTATTCCATGTAATCATCACAACACTCCTTTGAGTTGGGTAAAGAACCAATACTGTGTTGAATGCATGGGAGTGAAAGGAAAAGTGCAAAAATGAATAGATACAGGCAAAGGTGGAAGCTACCTTAAAAAAGCAAAGAAGAGTCTGATTAGAAGGAAGAAGAGATGTGAGACCTTGAGATTTAAGCAAGTCAGAGTTGATGAACCAAAAGAGAGATAGAGATATCAATATAGCAAGAGAACAAAAGGGAGAGAGGAAGAAAGGGCAGGGGGGAGAGAGAGAGTGTGTTTTAAGCACAGAGGTTGAAGTTGGTCAACAATGTCAAATGTTTTATGAAGGCATGGAGGATTATGTCTAATATGAGATGATTAAATTTACAATTAATAAAAGGTCACTGGAAATGTTTGCAAAGACAGTTTCAATAAACTATAATGGAAAGAGAGTAACTGTGATGAATAGAATGTATGAGTCAATTATATATTTAAAAATGGGAGAAAGTGAGTAATACTTTTCTGAGAGGTTTAGTGATAAAGGAGAGGGGAGGCTATAAGCTGAATAAGTCAGAGCAATTTTAAGAAATAACCCTTTTAGAATAGGAGAGAATTGAAAATGCTTATAGCCAATGGAAAGAAAGAAAGAAGCAAAGGAAAAAAGAGTATTGATGGCAACAGAGTGGAGGATAAGCATGGTTTCGAGATCAATTGCAAGTAGTAGTACTCCTTTCTCTGAGAAACAGAAGAAGGAAAATATAACATAGAGTGATGAATGAAGATTTTGATTTGGAGAGGAAGGAAGACTTGGAATTTTATCAGTGATTCTACCCAAAGAAACAGGGTTATCTGCATAAGAAGTGAGAACAGAGTTACTTTCTATGAGCTAAGGAGACTGCAAATAAGATGATGTGGAATATAGCAAGAAGCCAATAAGATTAAGCAAAAAAAAATTTTAGTATGGAATGGTGGACCCAACCGAGGTTCTCATTAAGTTGCCCCAGCAAATTAAATACAAGCCAGTTTTCCACAGCTCTTACCTACTGAAACAACATGTATTCTCCCATGATATTTTCTTATCTAAATCTAAGAAGTTATTTTATTCATCATAATTCAAAAGGAAGAGATACAATTACGAAACTAAACTTGTCTCTGATGACTTTGGCCACTTAGAATAAAATCAGAGGCAAAATGTTTCCCTAAAACTTGACAGGGGTAAAGATCAGGAAACTTCTGAAATCTGAGTGCAACTCAGCTATATTTGAATAGTTTAAAGGAAACTTAAATAGTTGAAAATGATCCAGAAAAACATGGAGAAAAGTGGGAGATTTGTTGAGCAATACTTATTAAGACATTTATCTTAAGACAAATAATAGAAATACTTATCTGAATTTATAGGATCATTTACTTGCAAAATTAAAGAAATGACTAAGTCAGTTTTCTCTTCCAATTAAAACTTCCATATTTATGAGTAGAAAACTCCAGAGGTAGAAAAAGAGACCACTGTAAAAGTTCTTAAGTTAAATTATTTCAGACTCCTAAAACTGAGAATCCTTTCTCTTGATAGACCCTTTGCAAATTTTTTGCTTTGTGTCTTTTAATTCTCTTTCCCATTTCTGTGAGATAAAAAGCAGATTTAATTATGTATGTCTATCCCTTCTTTATAAAAATAAGTCTCATAATGACTTTCCAATTTCCTGCATGTTCATGCATACCAAATATCCTAATTCAACTGATTAGCTTATTTTCACTATTAGTAGTCATATTAGTAAGTTCCATGACCAACTCTGAATTAACTATTCTAACAGACAGTCAGATAAAAAGGTTTTGTTTCATGAATAAATGAAGCAAGTGACTGTGGCTAAACTTGCCAGAAAATAATATTTGTTTAATGACAACAATGTTTGCATAGGGCAATGACATTTTTGCAGGTCTGAACTTAAATCCCTTGAAGATGAAGTAAAACTCTGATGCTATGTTTTTAGCTTGTCTGCACATTGTTATGAGTTTCCAATAGACCCACTTATTGGGAACCTATTCTTTCTATTAAAATCATGCCATTTTGGCTTAAAAAACCTGTATAGTTCTTCATTGATTTTATTTCATAGAAAAGTTGAATGATGGTTGAACAATGTCCTTCTTAAATTTATATAGTTAAATTCAAAGTTTCAGCATTGTCAAACCAATAGTTATTTACAAAGACCTATGATTTCTTATTATGCTTCCACATTATCCCTAATGATGATATTGTATTGTAAAGGTAAGTGTAGAAACTCCCCTAAATTACCCAAGTTATTATCATCAATAGAAAACGTCTCCCTTGCCATTGATAATTGTGCTGTCAAGGTGTCTTATGACAACATATATTAAACCCCAACAAGGAAAAGAAAGAGAACAAAATTTCTTTTTGCTACTTCCACTATTTTTACTATTCCCAAGACATGTGTGAAGCAATTATCTAAAATAGAAGTTAAAAGTGTCACCTGTTAGATGTGAGACATTTGAATTCTGTTTGAAAATCTTTTCAGACTCTCTCCTGTTTTGATTAAAATCTTTCTTTGATGAAAGCGTAAGATTTGTTTTCCTTGTGGTTTTTTTGTCTTTGCACAGGGAGGTTTTGAACTGCATATTTTTTCTCTCACTACTAATAGCAACGTCATGTTTGATATTAATTCTTTGATCATAAGCATCCTAAGTTGACCCATTTTATTTTACCTGTCTGTATTCTTGGTAATTTTATAGGTAATAATTTGAGAAAGATTACTGATTTTTTAAATGAATTTAAATGAAATATTGAAATTTAGTGAGAGACAAGGTACAAAGTGAAGAAAAAAAAAACAAACGAAAAACCTCAAGTCAGAAGATTCGAGTTTGAGTCCTGGATCTATCATTTACTAATTCTGTACCAACTGGCAATTGATTTAACTTTTCTGTGCCTCAGTTTTCTCATCTGTGAAATAGAACATATATTGGTAAATTTTGGACCTGCCTATCTTTCCAAGAAGTCGTGATATTTGAATGAGATAAGCACTTTCTAAACTTGACTAAAGTCGGATTGCTATTACAATTAAGGCAGATTAATAAGAGAGAGAGAGGTTTATTTACCCTGTTCATGGAAAGAATCACAGAGTGATTACTCAATATCCCAGTGGGATCCAGATATTTTGGTACCTGTCTTTTAGAAGGGTCAGGGAGATGAGGAGTATAGCTAATTGTATTTAGGGACAATAAATGGTTGCTAGGGAGGATGAATAGATATTGGAGAGAATGAATGGATGGGGGAAAAGGGATTGACTTGTAGATTAACCTGAGAGACAGGTATTGTATTTAAAATTATTTGGGCCAGATCTTGTTGCATTCTTGATTTTCTTTCCTGCAATATAGTGAGATAACAGGGAGGGCAAAGGAAGTCATTTGTTCTTTTGATAGGTCCATCTGGTTATTTGCAGATAGAGGGAAAGCCTCTTCCAAAAGTCTGTTAATCTCTAAGGGCCTTTAATTCAAAATACCAAGAAGTCATACTTTGAGGTGAAATTTTCCTGAGCTCCTTCACTAGCTTTGTAACTATAGGCAATTTCTTAATGCTCTTAGCCTCAATTAGGTCACCCATGATAATAATATCTCATAAGGTTGTTGTGAGGTTTAAATGAGTTAATATATGCAAAGAACTTAAAACAGGGTCCGGCATAAATAATTTTTCAGTAAATATTATTACAGATATTGATAATGTCAATGCTGTTTTTCTAGACATGACATACATAGTCCAATTCCTTTCAAAGAAAGTGAACTGAGATCCAGAGAGGTAGAGTGTTTGGCCCACAGTGGGGTTGACTAGGTAGCAATTTGTTAGGAATAGGAAGAGGTTTATGACAATCTCTGTAAACTTCATTTTCTTTACCCATACAAATAAAAGTATAAAGACCACAGAAGTTTTGCTCTCTTCTCATACGGACATATTTTAATATATATACATTTAAAAATCACATAAAAATAAAATTGAAACACGTGCAGATGAATATAACACATGATAATTACCATTCGAACGCAAGTAAATGAATTACTTTAAAAGGAATTGTTCAGAATAATAGGTTTAGTCTGCTGTTGTTATTTCTAAGGAAGAAACTAAATGGATAAATTATTTTTATTGCCCTGGCTTGCTTTTTTATGTGCAAGAATGACTAATGGATATTGTTTCTGCCTTCTACATTTTCTCAAGTACTTATCGAGCACTTTGAAATGCTTTTCTTTTCCTTAAGACTCTGTCCTTTACCATAATAGAACTAAAAGAATAGTTCCAGGACACAGCCTATAATTTTGTCACTTCTGCCCTGATAGGGAAAAATAAAACCCAGAAAACAAAAAACACATGTGTACTTAACGCTGCCTGGCTGAGGAGATCAAATTTCATGACGCTAGAAGAGGAATATAGAAATCAATAAATCCATCTTAGAGAGATTAATTTTAATGTGACATTTTAAAAGATTCAAATACTTGTTGATGGAATTATAGTGTGTTTAGATTAAAGCAGAATATTCATTCTAAGCTATTCAAATATTCCTGACAGCAAATGGAGCACACTTGAATAAACAGAAAACAAAAACATGATTAGGTTTGTGTATATCTATCTTTTTAAATTTAATATTGTAACCAGTATTTGCTCAAAGTATTTCAATACTTCTTAGCATACATAAAGTAAATAAAATAGAAACTTTTATTCATATCTTAACAAATTTCATTTATTAATAAAAATGAATTTACTGAGACTTTTAAAGATAGCATACTTCCTGCTTTGTAAAGTGATCATATATGGACCCATTGCATTATTTAGTTTTCTTTGACTCTCTTCTCAGCATAACTCTCTCTTTGTTTTTGCTTTCCTTTTTGATTGGAGTAGGTGAGAGTTCATTATTGCAGTTGGTAGTCCTCCTGCCTTTTGCTGATAGCCAAGCCAAATTAGCCTATTTTGATACCCTTGACTTTGGAAGGCAGGGCACCTACTGGGTTAGATTATGGGGAGTAAGTATGATTATGAGTAAGATACAGAAAGCATCCATTCTGTACCAAGAAGTACTTTATAATAATCAATAATTTCAATAAATTCTATTTGCTGTTTTCATTGTAAGATACCTATTTCCTTTTAAAAATAGGATTCTGCTGTCTTCTTCAGGGAGATGAGAAGTTATTATCAATGGCATCTTCCTGGGTTACGGAGAGTATAGCATATTTTCTTCATGAAATTTAAAACTTTCAACTAATTTACTGCCAACATTCTCAGCACTCAACACTGAATTAAATTGCAGTTGTTTTACACTTGATGTTGCACTTCTCAGTGTCATCTGTTTACCTTAATGGATACTCTTCACCCTTCCTCATTGATTTGCTTGTATGTATTTTAAATTGAGTGTTGCTTTCCTGCAGTGATAAAATATAAGTTGTTAAGAATGTGTTTTCCTACCACTGACACTTTTGAAAACTGCTTAGGACTTTGTTTTGCCTTTATTATTTGAATTAGTTCTAGCACTTTACCACATTAACAGCTTCCTTGGTCATTTTTATTTTTATTGTTCCATCTTATGACACTCTTAGCTGGTAACCTACTACGATAGTAGTCTTGCACCTTAAAAATGTCCACTAAGTCTTCTGACCACTTTAAATTGTTTTATATTTTCTGTTGCATTTTACGTGACTTTAAAGAAAATGCCAACGTTTTATATCATAATCCTTTTAAATATTAGGGAGCTGTTAGGTCCAGAGCCAAGAGAGAGACAGAGAGAGAGACAGAGAGAGAGAGAGAGAGAGACTCGTTTGTAGCAAAATGCTGTTTATTTTGAGCATCTGGGTGCAGATGGGTGAAGGCCAAAAAGGTGTCCAACAAGAGAAAAGGGGGGGCCTTGGGTTTTATAGAGAGTTTTTCTGGGGGGAGTAAATAAATTCTTTTCAAGCAACCAGGAGGGATAAGGAAAGTAAGTTCCTCTTTTGCATTTCATTCTTTTATCTCCCTAGGGGTCTGGCAAAGGCTATGTGCCTAATGCACCCCTAGGAAGGGGAGAGGGGTGGGTTTTATAGGAGCTTTGGATGGAAGTTTGGGGGTGAATTCTTTGAGCCTAACAGGAACTATATGAAAAGTGAAAATGAATGTATATAAAGAGTAATCAAGTATCAGAAAAAGTAATGACTAAAATACTTATTAGTAGAACATGATAGAGACGGGTTGGTAGAAAGTTGTAATTTTTATTAGAATTACATATCAATAACAGTGTGAAACATATAGCTATTGTTGAAATTACTATATACTACTATATAACTAGAAAATTATAGTTCTAAGTTAAAATGGATATCATAAGCATCCTCTACACAAAAATAAGTCTACCTAAGAATACATTTGAAATTTTATTGCTGTTGGATCCATTTTGTCTTAAACATAAAACTAAAAATAACAGTTTTGCATTTCAGTTCTTGTTTTAGGAATTTTTTTTTAAATCTTTAATATTATTTTCAAAAGTTTTTGTTTTTTTTTTTTTACCATTAGAAACTTAGCTTGAATTCCATGATCACACAAAGTAGCCTTGTGTATTTAGATATAATAAGCAAAACCAGTTCAGATATAAAATTTGGAAATAGCCAAATTCATGTGCTTTTCATATAATGTATTTCCCATCAAAGGGTCACCAAAAACTTACTGGTGATTTGCATTTAAATGTTAGCACTTAGGCAATTCATTCACATAGAAATTGAGAGGACTAGTACATCAAAATTGGAGTGGGGGATTTAAAAATAAAGGAATGTAGAATGTCCTCATTCATTCAATAAATATTTATTGACTAAGTAGAAGTAATTTAAGTGGTAAAATTTTTTTCTTCATTTTTTACAACATAAAATAGTTGGAAAAAGTGGCAAACATTCTAAACAATCACCAAATGAAACTGTTCTTCTTACCTCAAAGCTATTTGTTCATTCATTAGGATAAATGAATTTATTCAGTAAATTGTTAACTAAATAACTATTTTTTGACCTGTTTCAAGGTAAATTCTCACAATGCAAACCTCTGATTCTCATGTCAAAGCAATTTGATCATTCACTGGAACAGTTCAGTTTCATAAGTTTTCAAAATCTGTCAGTGCTAAATGAAAAACATTTGAAATAAATGTTACATGCAAGCTGATCAAACTACATGGAGTTGCATTACATTGGTTTTAATGTCTTTCAGTGATGCTTATAAATCTTATTTCCAAAAGCAGAGCTGGAAAGTGAGATAGTTACTGGCTTAAAGTCCTTAACTGAGTTTGACTGTGTCTCAATCTTATGGTTTCCCAATTAATAAAGAACAACACAAATTCAAACTGTTGAGGCTAGAGAGTTGCCTAAGTGTAAATTATAAATCCCTATTGTTCTACTCAGTTACTTTGTTGTTGTTGCTGTTGTTTGTGTGTGTGTGTGTTGCAACCTCAGTATAAACTAAACATAAAATTCAACTAGAATTAGAATAAGCATCTGTGTAGAGGCAAATTTATGCGTTGGTGTAGTGAGACTTCTGTAAGTCTCATTCTTGGAATTGCTAATTGAATTTGAGATAAAAATAGATGAAAAGAATCTTTGTTAATTAGATGTGGGCACTATCTGGGAGTTGTTGTTAAACAGGTAAAGGCAAATATTAATTTTCAAACATAAGAATAAAATGAAGATCCCAGTAGAATTAGCATGAGAGGTTTTATGTGAATATAATTTGTTTTAAAAAGTAGTCAGGAAATTTTCAGGGTAAGTTTAAATGCCTATGCCACATAAAAGTTATAAATAAAAATAATAAACAATGTAAACAGCATGATTTTTATTCCTGGGAATAATTGAAGATATCTTCTAACTGTTTTTGAAGATATCTTGTAAACTGTTTGCCAAGATGGGGCAGGTAAATTCCCTTGCTATCAGACTACAGACTTATAGTCCTGACATGGATAAATGTTTGGATCATGTATGCAGTGAATCATTTCATTGATTACTAAAAGACATTATAGTATAATACTTAAAAAACATAAATTTTAAAGGAATCAGACCTGGATTGGAAACATGTCTCTGTCATATTTTTTTCTGTGTGATCTCAAATATATTATTTATTCCCTCTGTGCTAGCTTTCTAGTTTATTAAATAAAAATAATAATACCCAATTTAAAAGGTTATTGGAAAGATTCAATGAGATAATACATGTAAATTCTTTTATACCATATGGGGCATATAATACACGTTCAACACACAACAGCTATGATTATTGCTAGTAGATGTTCATTGGGAATTTAATTTCTAAACTCCTGTTTCTAATTTGTCTTTCTTATATAACTTCATGGAAATGTCTTATATATTAATATTTTTAAAAAGATGAAAATCAAGTGAAAATTAAATTAATTTATATTGCTTTTCTTTTTCTACCTTAAGAATTCTATTGGCAGAAATTAATTCTTAGATACTCTTAGAATTCCATTTTTCCACCTAACACCAATTCATTCTAAGTCTAAAGCATATAAACACAGTGTGTTTCAATGCATAAGAAACATATTGCCTAAGCTGCAATATACTTGCAAATATTTGTAATAATACATTTTTAAGATACAATGAAATTGCCTATAACTTTATATTTGTATAACATCTCTTAATGACTTTCATTAAACTGCCTTTCCGTGATTCTGCTGCTACCCTCCTTTATAGTTGGCTATGCCTTCTACTCTATGTGCCTCCTTACTTCAGGGCTGTGACTATCCTACAAAGCTATGTCAGTATTTCCTATTCTTTATTTCCCCAGTGACCTCCTCCAGGGTTCCTTTTTAACATGTAATGTGAGCATCTGAAAAGCCTTCACATTCATATAGTCTTTTATGTGGATAACTAATTTTCTTCTCTATGTTAAAATTCAGTATACTTTTCCATCCAATATTTGCAACAGCCTGTAGGTTTTTCCACTCATACAGTCTTCCATCATTTGGCATTCCACAAATATTTCTGGAGTGCCTCCTGTTTGTCAGCTAGTGTTCTAAGACCTGGGAATAAATAATGAATCAGATATCATTTCTGGTCTCAAGGTACTCAGTGTCAAAATGGGCAGTCAGAAAACTGACAAACAATTGTGATAGAAGTTGTATGGCATGACTTATTGCAGAATGCTAAGGAATTACATAACTTAATTCCCTGGGAGGATATGATCCCTAGAATTCATCCCAAAGACCTAAAAGATGACTGAGAGACAGTCAAAGAGAAAGAAAGGCAACTCAGGTAATTATAAAAATTTACAGCCAAATGGCACTTTGTGTGTAATGCAAGTCCTTCAGTAAGCTAGAGCACAAAATATAAACAGGCAGATAAAATTGAAGAGGTGAGTGGAGGTCAATTCATTATGGTCATTGTCATTACATAATGAGTATTTAATGCAACTCGTATTTAAGTAAATATTTTACAGAACAAGTACACTATAGGGTAGGTATTACTATCTTCCCATTTAATAGAAGAGGAACATGAACTTGAGATTAAATAGCATGTACAAAACCATATAACCAGCAACAAATCCAGGACTCATCCTCAGCCTTTCAGGTATATTTAAGGAATGCTATACTTCCAGGAATCACCTCCTAAATAAACTACTTGTGCTGAATTACTTGTCTCTATAATATAGATGAACAATTGATGAAAACAAGTACATTTATATGATGTGCTTAGCACAGTTTCTGGCATGTTGTAAGAGCTCAATATATTATTGTTATTTTGTTGTAGTCTTTTGCTTCTTTTCTTTCTTTCTTTTTTTTTTTTTTTTGCCTATTACTAGAATATAATCTCCATGAGAGAAGGAACTTGCTTACATTTTTCCCAGCAGTGTCTGATATTTACTAACAGTGATCAATGAATATTGAATAAATGAAATAATATGTCTTAAACTCTTGATAAATCCTAAAATTTGGGAGTATAAAGGTATTAAAAAGTCTTTGTTATTTTCTCCCAATAACGCTTTTTCTCAATGATCATATGCTTTTCTTAAGTTTCCAGGGCATCAACTTGCACTGATCTTTTAGCTCTCTTTTAGGGAGGACATTTTCTATCATTTGAAGAACTCACTGGAATGTTTTCATTCATCTCAAATATTTATTTTTAACAATTATTTACATTTTCTGCACCCTTGGCCTGGAAAGTTCTCCCAGATATTGTTGCCGCCCAACTAGGTTCATTTGCCCGCTGCCCAAGAAGCCAATATGCTTAGTCAGCAGGTTTTATGGCAGAGAAAGAGTTTCTTCCGCATAGCAATAGGCAGGGAGAGGAGAGAAATTTCTCAAATCTGCCTCCCTGAGAATTTGGAAGATAGGGTTTTTAAGAATAGTTTGGTAGGCAAGGGATTAGGCAATTAGATTTGTTAATTGGGGCAAAATTATAGGGATATAGAAATCATCTTCCTGTATTGCTCCAGTCCCTGGGGTCACAATTCCAGTTGTGTCAGTTTCTTGGTATGGGCCGCTGGGCTGGGTGGGCCAATCAATCCACTAGAATGTGGGCCTGGAAGATATTTTAAAAACTACCTTTGAGTTTCAAAAAGGTGATGTTATCTACGGAGAAAGTTAAGAATCTTTATGGACACCAGTTAATGTGGCTCTGGAGTGGCAATTAGAGAAGTAAACAGGGGGACAGCAACTAATTATTATCATTATTTTTAGGTAGGCCTTTACCATAGTTCTTGCCTTATACCCCGTTATTGAAGTGTGGTTTCAATATCCACATTGCTTGTCCCTTCTTGTCTTTAGATCCATACCCAGAAATCACCCAATTCATAATTAAATTAATTGTATCTCACAGCATCCCTCCATTGCTTTATTTTTCTCATTGCAATTATCACCCTTTAAAATGTGCTCTATTTATTTTTTAATAATTTTTCCCCATGAGAATGAAATTTCCACTAGGGCAAAGATTTCTGCCTTTTCCCCTGATGCATTTCCCTAATGCCTGGTAAGTCATCAGCACTCAACAAATATTTGTGAAAAGAATGAATCTCTCCACTATGTCAAAGGAAAACAGTGGTTGAAAGTAAAGGAGCTAGGAGAGGGTCTATTGCAAGACATAGTAGCATTCCAGATAGAGTCTGGCAGAAAAAGGAATGAAAACTAGGAATTCTGCAGACTGGAAAAAGGGCCACCAAGACCATAAGTAATCCACAGTTTGGGGTCAGAACTTGTCAGAGACTTACGAGAGCCAAAGAACAACCTGACAGAGGCCAGGGCAAGAATGAAACATGAAAGATTGGATTGCAAATAGAGTGGGTTTGAGAGTGCCTAAAAGCAATGGGTCAACTTCTCAGAAACTTGATGAGCAATCAGGAAACACAAATAAGAATCAAAGCAAAGCAGTAAGCCAGAAAGAAAGAAGCACACAGATGCCTGATTTTTAGTTGAAGAATTTTAGCTTTGCTAGTCCCATCATTTCTTCATTTTCTTCCAGATGTTCTTGGCCACAGGAATATTAAACAACCTATAGTACTAGGAACACAAAGTACTCAAAAACAAAATGTCTATGATCTTCTATCCACCTAAAAGGTCTTCTGTCATTGTCTCTCTGGTAAATTCTTGTCATTCTTCAAAATCGCACTTAGATATTGCATGCTTTGTGTTGCCTTCTGTGATCCTTGCTGCATTTGCAAGCACGCTTTTAGTTGCAAGTGACAGAAAACCAACCTAAACTAGTTTGGGCACAAAAGAAAAATTTTAGGCTTATATTACTAAAATGCAAGGGATATGAATGATTTAAGAATAACTAGAATCAGGACCAGAAGCAATTCATCAGGGCTCTCTCTCTTCTACCTGCTTTTCCATGAGTGGGAGCTAAAGGCAAACAGCATCCCAATCATATCCTATCGGCCTACCTTTCATAGTAGAAAGAGAATCTTCCCCCATAACTCAGCCAGAAACATCTCAAGGAATATTCTGACTGCCTTGGCTTGGATCATGAGCCCACCCATTTGTCATGGGAACCTTGGCTCCTTGATTGACAGTCCCTCTGGGATGAGAATAAGAAAGAAAACCTCTCCAGTGAAAATATAAATGTTACCAAAGGAAATGTGAAGGGATTCTGGATACCTAAAAACAAATGTCAACAGACACTTGACAAATGATGGTTGATTGCCTAAAACGGTTGTGAAAACTTTCTCTTGTCCACAGTTCCATGGACCTTTGATGGGTTGATAAGCCCCTGAAAATATATGCAAAATTTTGTCTATATGCAAATTTGTCCAGGGAGGGGTCCAGCCTTAATGATGTACAAAGGATTCCAGAGATATGAGGATATCAGTACTTGGGGAAAAAAATGCTGCTGCTTTCTCTCTCAACCCTCTGTTTACTTCCCCTAATTTAATAGAGCTCAAATGTAAATGCAATGCCATGTGAGGCAATGTTACAGGGTAAGTATAAGGATATGGAATCAGCTTTTATATGATTTCTACTTAGTTCTTGTCTTAATCTGTTTATGCTATTACAAAATACTTGAGACTCTGAGCCTAGGTAATTTACAAACAATAGAAATTTATTTCTCATAGTTTTGGAGGCAAGAAGTCTAAGATCAAACTGCCAGCCAATTTGGTGCTGGTGAGGACTGCTCTCTACTTCCAAGATGGCACCCTGAACATTGTGTCTTCACATGGCAGAAGGGGAAAGGGCGAAAGGGCCTAGCTAGTTCCCTCAAGGCCTTTTATGTGGGTACCAATTCCATTCATTAGGACAGAGCCCTCATAATTTAATCACCCCAAAGACCCACCTCTCAATACCATCACATTGGATCTTAGGCTCCAACATATAAATTTTTGGGGATCACATATATTCAAACCATAGCAGTTCTCCCCATTGATCTATCTTTATCTCAGTTTAATCATATGTTAAACATGAATCATATTTCTTTCACAGATAAAAATAGTTTAGCACAGTGCTTGTATGTAGTGGGCTTTTTAGTACAGTTGTATAAGAACTGCTTAAGCATCAGGGCTAGTATATAAGTGGTTCCTCCCACTTGTAATGATATCATATTTGGAGTAGTATCTTTGTCTGTTTTGTTTTGCCATAACAGAATATCACAGACTGGGTAATTTTTAAAGAAAAGAAATTTACTTCTTACAGTTTTGTAGACTGATATATCCCAGAGCATGGTGCTGGCATCGGGCATGGGCCTTCGTGCTATCATATCCCATAGCAGAAGGGCAGAAGAGCACAAGAGCATGTGAGACAGAGAGAATGGGGCCAAACTTCCTTCTTTTATCAAGAACTGACTCCAGTGATAACTAGCCACTCCCATGATAATGGCATTAATCCATTCATGAGGGCCCCTAATCACGTTTTAAAGATCCCTCCTCTTAATTCCATCACAATGGCAATTATATATCACCATGAGTTTTGGAGGGGACATTCAAAGCATAATAAGAAAGCCATGTTGTTTAGCAGTGAGGAATACAGGTCTACCTCAGTATTTTTCTAGATAGGTTGCTTGGCCCTTCCCTCTGACAGCATTCCCTGTCAGCAAGAGCCACGAGAATATTTTGAGATCATCAGCTGCTTTTCTTTCTACTTGCTTTCTGAAGCTGGTTCTCCAGCCATCTCCTGTGTTCACTTCTCAAGCCATCTGGGAGACTTTCCTAAAGAGGTCTGTGCTACCTTTAGCTCTAGTGATTTCTAGGTGACCTTCTCACTCCTTAGAACACATTGAACAAAGGGCTTGACCCCCAGTGGTGAATTTTTAAGAGAGAACCCCTCATTTTCCCACTTGCCCCAGTTAAAAAAACAATCAGCTTATTGACTAACACCTACAATTAAATCAGGTGCTGAAGCTTACTTGCATAACTACCCGGGATAATTGGGGAAAGATAGAACAAAATAAGAGCATATTAGAGAATATAAAGTATTGTACGTCCATTTTTCTGTTTCTAAAGACTAATATTTTGGACTTGATTTATTTAAAAAAAACACATTAGTGGTTGAAAATTATGTCTTTCTTGGGACTAATTGTCATGTATATACTTTGTGACGAAGTTGGAGTTTATAATTTTTTTAACATTGTGTCACAATTGTATTTGTGCATGGTATTTTCTGAGTGAATCTGACTTTTTCTTAATAAGGGCATTAATTTATCCTTTCATAGATTCTTTCAGTAAACTTTTGTAGATGGCCTGCTTTATTTTAGGCTCTAGAACATGTTTGAAATGTATATACTAAACAAATAGAAGTTAGTCTGTAAGATGAGAGTTAAACTTGGTGTTTAAATATTTTTTAAAATGGTGTTTAAATATTTTTTAAAATGTCTCCCTTCACTTCTAAGTAGATCAAATAATAGAAGAAAATCCATAGAATTTTTTAATGTCTTGATGCCTTTGTCTTAGCATATATGTTAAGTCATGGATATTGTCTTAGTTGAATGTCAGCATATAATACATGAATTTTTAAAAATTCATAATAAATTCATATAAAATCTCATAATGTACCAATTTTAATATAACATTATTTTGTGCAAAAAAAACCACGTTAAAGATATAATTTAAAAATTATATTTCCAGGAGCTATTTCATTCTTTTTGTCACTCCTTCGAGGTAATCCATTTCTGTGTTAACTAATGTGAATGGAATGTCTCTGAAGTTTCTCATGCACTCCAAATCCTTATCTTTTGTTATTTCTGAATTAATTAGGTTTACATTCTTTGTTTTTCCATATCCATTCATTATTTAATTCAATACATTTTTATTGAATACCCTGCACATAATAATTTGATGCACTGCTTCATAAGAAAATGTTGTTTTCAATAAAGCATTCCTTTGAAAATTATTTTCCCATGAGATATTATTAGTACTTCTGTTAGCAAGCAAAGTGAGGAAGTAGAGGAATGAAATAATAGCTTTTAATGAATGCCACACACAAAGAAATAAACAGGGATATATTGTAAGAAGTGCTTGATGACAAGGTACGTTCTCTCTGAGGAATGGTATTTCAGCTGAGTCTTCAAAACTGAGATTATATCAACTGTGGTAGCTCAGGAGGATGTTTCAGGCAAGATCATCATCAAGTTCCTCAGTTCTGGGTAAGAAAGAGCCAGGTGTGTTTGAGGGATGCAAAGGAAATCAGTGTGGACAAAGCCAAAAGATTACGTAGGACATAATAGACCTTGTTAAGAAGTTCACATTTATGCTATGTAAGTCAGGAAAACAAAGGTTTTTAGAAAGCTGAGGGGTGACACAATATGATTTAAGTTAAAAACATGAATCTGGCAGCTTTTTGAATAATAGATTGTGTATGGGCAAGAGTGGGAGTGAGGGAATTAATTATTTGGTGATTGCAGTTCTACAAGAGAGAGAAGAACATTTACATAGCTATTCTTATGTGGTGATCTGCCCTTTCTAAACGATATGCCATATGTTCAAATGCCAGAGATTATATATGCAAGATCACCTGATCTCACGAACACATCATGATAGATCTAGCATTGAAGTAGTGGCAGGCTGTAGCACAAATACCCAATCCCTTGATTTTTTTTTTTAATTTAATGATTATTGGTCTGTGTGAAACATTAGTCTCATGATTTCAATGTGTAAGTTTTATATGATTCAAATCTTACTGTATATTAAGTACGATGGACATTGATTTCTCCTAGAACAAATATGGACTAATATCCAAGATGATAATTTAATAAAATTTGCCATGAAATAAGATATGACATTAACATAATGTAAAATATTTTTAAATTTATATAGCAAATATATTTTAAAACACCATTTTAAAAAGTCTGGAATGCTATTTTCCACTCTACATATTACTTAGATCACTTTTACTATTATATAACTATCTGAGAACCTGTTTCTTAGTTGAAATAATCATGTCTATGAAGTTAAGCTGAAAATTTGTAAGAATTTATTGCTTTCTGAATATTTTTTTGCAGATTAACTAAATTTGGACTACAAATGTTAAATAATGGCCATAAAGTTATGACAATGAGACAAATTTAAGTCTAAGTGCTCATGATAGCATTAAAAAATTATTTAACTCCAGCATAATAATCTGTTTTAAAATTGCAAATGTGCTATCACTATAGGCTAAATGATTGTGCTCATAATTATTCCTTAATCTTCAATCTTTTCAGTTACATTTCTTGTATACTTTAAAAATACAGACCAATAATAATTTTATTATATTTCACAAATGAATTTAAAAAGAATTTCTGAATTAAGAGCATGTGGATTCATATATATGTGTGTATGTATATGTATATCTATATCTCATTGATTTAGGTACATTTCCAACTGGATACATTTTCCAACTAGAAATAACTAGAAATATTTTCTTGGGTAAATTTCACAGTGCTTTAACCTATTCTTAGGAGAAATATTATGAATTCTTATATATATTATTCAAAATGCTGGCCGAAATTTTAAAACTATGTTTGAAATAATAATTGGGTAAAATTTAATGTTTATTTTCTGACCATTTGTTAGTATTCATTAGTTCTTAACCACATCCAAGTAAATTCAATTTTTTTTTTTTGCTTTATGCTCTATTTAGACTTTAAAGGCATAGTGCTTTTATTTTGCAGATTGTTGCCTTGCGTGAACAAAATGTTCATATACAAAGAAAAATGGCATCAAGTGAGGGATCCACAGAGTCAGAACATCTTGAAGGGATGGAACCGGGTCAGAAAGTCCATGAAAAGGTATGACAGACACAACATGGTCTTACGTGGAAATAGAAATGTTTGCTTGCTATATATCATTTGACAGGAATAGAAAATATAGAAACCATGTAATGAACATTCTTTGATATTTATTGATTTGTTGGTCAAAGGTTCCTGATGATTTTCTCTCTCATTTATTGCTCTTAATTTGATTCTCTTACAAATAATACATATAAGTATGTGTTGTGTGTATTTATGCATTTAAAGATACTTGAATTTTTTATCATTTGCTCTTAATTGACTCTCTTAAAAATAATTTAGTTATATATAATTGAGTTTACATATATTATATATATAAAGTATACAATTTAAAGGATATCTAAAATGTATGGAGTATATATATATAAAGTGTTTATATATCCAGGACTGTTTTAAGTACAAAAACAATACTTTTGAATTACAAGTAATATTATATGCAATCAGTAACTAATTTGTTGTTTATCACTGCAAAAATTTTTTGGTTAATCTCATATTTGACTTAGTATTTTTCTTGTTGTGTTCAAGAAGTCCTTAGCAGTACTCCTGTTAATGAAAGATTACAGAAACTATCTGAAGTCATGGGACTTTTACCGTTTTTTAGAAGGCAAGGATTCTCCTTTTGGGTGGGGTTTAGATCCAGACAAAAAACAAAAAACAGTAGTCTGGCCACTAGCAAAAGACCTTTTTTGTGCTGAACCACTTCTTTCCAGCTCGGGAAGAGGAAGGTAAGTTACCAGTAGACTCAGAATCAGATGAAAATGACATAGGCATTCGTACACTGTGTGCTTGAAATTCAGGAGAATCTCCTGGGTTTTTATATATAGGAGTTATATCTTTGGATTGTAAGCTCCTTAATCATTAAGACTACATGAATCAGGTAGCTGAACTGGTCTAACTGAGAAGGTCAAGAGTTTCTAAACCCTAGAGAATAAGAAGACAACAAAACAAATAGCACTAGAATTCTCACCAGAAAATAAATTAAGCACTTCTTCACTTACGCAGTTGAAACAAATGGAGGGGCTTCGAGTGCAAAAGCAAAGGAAATCAAGGTGACCAGACTAATTTCCAGAGACAAGCTTCAGTTCTGGGGGCTGGGAAACAAACAGATCTTCATTTAAGACCACTATTTTAGCTTTGATCCAGGTATTTTATAGAAATCCTAGAATAAGTATTAAACATAAACTACATTTTGACAGATTTCATGAGCTGTATCTGAGATTAGAATAAAATTATTTATTTTCATCAGATATTACTTCAATGGATATACCACTAAGCTCTTTAACAAGACATTTACACTCAGAACTCAGTTTAGGAAACCAAAATGTAATTTTCTATGGCTGTTTTATTTTAATTATGTCATCTATAATAGAATGCTGTACCTCTCCTCAGAGAATTATAGAATCACACGAAATTAGGTATGAAAATGGACTTCATGGTCATCTAGTCTTTTTCATAGAAGTCTATAAGGTATTGTTTTCTATGATAAAGCTGTATTTATGCTAATTCAATCAGTATTGAAGAAATATGCCTTTCTCAGACATAAAGAGCTTGAGATCTTGTCTATCCTCTAAAAAATTATTTCATACTCAAAGCATTCTTCTGGTGGTAAGGAGGGCTGTTCATACATATTTTTTTCAAATATTGTTTCTTCAAGGTATAAACCCCACATATCCTAATATCCAGGCATTACATAATATAAGACAGCTCATGCCAGATTATTTTTCAGAAACTGGTTGCAGAATTAGGGGGAGGGTTTATGCATAATTGATATTTGTTTTCATTGGACTTCACAGATATAGTGTACATGTCAAAGATTTTGAGTCACTGGTAACCTAAAGCATTTGTCTTTAACTGTCTTTGCCTTCTAAGTCTTGGTGAAAGCATTTCAGTCAGTGTAGAAGAGAAATTCTGTACCATTGCTAACTCACGCCTGGTGTGAGTATAACTAAAGATTTCTAAATATTGTGATTATTGGTATCCTTTTTTTTCAGTTTCCTAGAATTATAGGAAAAATGATTTCCACATGCTTGAAATAATGATAAATTATAATTATTTAAAATATCATGCCCATCTCATTCAGTGTGAACCTAAAATATATGTAAAATATGTCATATATATTTACGTTAATTTTAAAGATAAGTAAATTGTGTTTCAATTTGTATTACTCCTGTGATTGATTTCTCAGAATAATTCAGTAAAGTGTTATAAAAGTTTTATTTATACCACATTTCCTTACCTGACATTTCTTGATAAAATATAAAATAATTATCTTGATTTTTATTTTAATTATAATTTTATGACTCCTAAATTGCACACATATAACATTGTAAAGCATCTTTTCTTTCCAAATTATCCTCTATAACATGATTATTTGAGATATATTAATACTATTGAATAATAAATTGTCATAGGACTATAATTTAAAGCGTAACAGTTAATTTTTTATTAAGAACTTTAAAGAAGCATATTCAAAGAAAAGAAAAGAAAATATTATTTTTGGAAATGTCTATGTAATAAAGGTTATCAGTTCAGGATAACTATAGTATTAGTGTGTAACTGCAAAGTAGTCATTCAGGTTAAAAAACATAAAAATATTTTTAGATACTAATAGAACTGTCAGAAAATGAGTTGTAAATCCTAGTCTCAGGGATTACCCTTTGTTTAGGGCAGTTAAGTTACTTAAATTACATAGTCAGAGTAGGCTATTAGCCAATATAAAATGTTTTATATCAGTGGTTTGAGAACTCTGTTGACAAAATAGTGCACAAAAATAGTCTAATAAAAATACATTCTGAAACAGTCCTTATTACTCATGGAAAAGTCCTATAATTATTGCCAACATTTTTAAAAGAAAAAGAAAAAAAAAGTTTTACTGAAACAAATTTAAATGTTTCTGTGTGACCTTCAATTTAATTGATTGTTTTAGAAGAACATAAATATTCACAGATAATAAAAATTTTCAGAACACACAATTTTACCTTGTTCAGAACTAGGCTCAATAACTTTTTTCCTGTTGCTTCCTAGATGGGAGTTAATTTGTTAATTTTTAAAAGTAAACATGCTGCTCTTATAAAGGAGATAATAATGCTCTTGACTTGTATAATATATCCTATACTTACAATTACTTTTTCCAGGTACAAATATTTGGTAAGTGATATGGATCAGTAGAATGTTAGATAGTGGTGGAGCTTCAGAAGACATAGGCCCTGTAGTAAATTTGGTAAGAATCTATAGTGAGAAATAAACATACCCAAATTAATATTGCAAAACATGATCAATAGCATGGTATCCAAAATAATATTAGGGTTTAAAGAAAAGGTAAATTAATCCTCATTGAGGGGTATCAGAGAGGCAGTATGGAATCGTGATTTGTTTGAAGTTAATAGACATGGATTCAAATCTCATCTCTACCAATTACTAGCTATGTGGCCTTACCCTTTAATCCCCCTGGGTCTCAGTTCCACATATGCCATTATTTTAATGGTATCTGCTGAGTTCTAACTAACAGACATCAACCATATGCATGTCTCTGGGGTACTGACTGTATTTTGTCAGTTCTTCTAAGTGTTCCTCAGTACATGTCAACTATTAAATACTACCAACAACTGTTCTGTTAAAGATTCAGTCTTGTCTACTGTAGCTAATTTTATGCATTATTGCTTCCTTCTCTCAAAAATTATTTGGGTTTATTTACATCTGGATAGCGCTAACAGAATATTTTATTTTATGCATTAATTCTATATATTGTACTCTAATTCCAAATAAAACATGATAATGGAATGTCTGTTTCTCTTTTACCCTCCAATTGAATTTTCAGGCAATAAAACCAAACAGGAGAATGGGGTTTATGAATTTGCCATCTTGGAAAAAGAAGGTCCAACTATAGCCCTAGATAGATTGACTAGACTGGCCCAGAGGTCAACAATTGGCTAGAAAAAGGCTCAGAAGAGGAAAAGTTAGGCTGTTCCATAGTTTATTCACATGGAGATGAAGTTATCTTGTACAAATTTTCCAGAAGCTGAGTTGGAGAGGAAGGCCATGACCAACAGTCAGGTGTCTTCTATATGCAATGGCAAAAGTAAAATATAATCTTCTAATTATGAGGAAAATCATTACATTCAAAACAAATCTCTCTGAGTGCAGTTACTAGGTTATTGTGTGTTAACTATGACCTTAGTAGATGGAAAGTGAAAGTGGAATTGACTCTTCTGTCTTTAATAATAGATTAAATATCATTTATATTAGCCCAGATTTGAGGGATGCAAAGTAAATACATCTTTGGTGAAGTAGGATATTTTCAAAGACTTTAAAAGATTGACTGGTTCAGAAGAGTTTGACAAAAATTTGTGCATCTATCTTTATTCTACTGGCATAATTTGAGGGTACATTTTGTGCCACAGAATCTCTCCTTTTCTGGGCATATAGAGAAGAAATTATTTTCCCTGTGTATCATTTTGTATGATCTATTAAGCCAGTCCAGGAAAATCTTTATGTTTATCATGCAGAAGTTCTTCAAAAAACTTAATTTTATTTTTCACTTTGGTAGAATTTATCTATCTCAACATTTCTTATGAAACACGAGTTCTCCAAGAATTTAATGTTTCATAGGACCTATTTCCCCAAAAAACAGAATTCCCAGGACAAGTGAATTAGGAAATATTGTTTTATACCATTTTAAACTGGTATAATTACTATAATAGTTCTATTTTAATTTTTAATATCATCAAGTTCTAAGAAAGAAACACAGTATGCAGTGTTTCCAGTTGTTTCTAGAGATGCTCTTTATCCACAGGGAAATTGCACCTGCCAGGATGAGTATTGTTCAGGATATGCCTTAATGTGGAATTAAGGAATGCTGGCTCTCACCCTTTAAAGATAGGCAAATCGTTCTTCAAACTTGTCTTGAAACCTCATTAACAAAGAGACTACAAGTCAATAAGAGCAAGATAAACAACCAGTATAAAGTCCTTTACAGTTCCTCCAAAAGTGCTTTTGCATAAGTTGCTTTATTTATCCCTGTAACAACCCTGTGAGGTTTGTAGAGCAAGAATTACTGGCTCAAATTTATATAGCTTGTAATCAGCAGAAGCAGCTGAGATAAATACCTAACAAGTGTACAAAGATTAAAAGTGAACTGTGGTTGAAGAAAGGCATCGTAAGAACTACCTGATATAATGGATTTCAAAATTTGAGTATTTAAGCAAAGTCTTAAACTTGTCCATGTGTCTAAGAGGATGAAAGAGTTTATTCACCTGAGCATGAGACGGAAAAGAAAATAAACAATAAACCTAGACAAAGAGAAATTTGTTATACCTGTGAGGATGCCTTCAGTAATCCATTGGTCAAGTATTTCTCTAGCAATTTGTACAGCTCTCTTCTTTCTCATCAATTTTTTCTTTATCTACTCTATTCCTATAACATACAAAGTTTTTCCACTTTAAAAACACTATCTGTTGACCCCACATCCACCAACAGCTATTACTCTTCTTTCTGCTTCTTTTTGGAGCAAAACTCTTTCAAAAAGTTTGTCTACTCACTGTCCCCGTTTTCTTTTTATCCATTCCTTAAAAAAACCCATTCCAATAGTCTTTGTCCCACCATTCCAAAGAAACCACTCCTGTTACAGTCATCGCTAAACTTGTATTGATAAATACAATCAATTCTCAGCCCCTGTGTAGCTGATGTCTCAGCACCATTTGACATCGTTGATCACTCTTTCCTCCTTCATACATTTTCTTTGCTTGCATACAGAAAACCACATTATGTTTTTCTCTTACGTTGCGGTTGGCTCTGTCTCAGTCTCTTTTCTTGGATCATATACTCTTCCCTTGGACTTCCTAATGTTGAAGTGTCCCAGGGCTCAGTCCTTCCGCATTCATACTCTTTCAGTGATTTCAGTCAATCTCATACTTTTAAATACTATCCACATGCTAATGACTTATGAATCTTCACCTCTAGTTCAGACCCTACAACCGAATGCATATATCTAAGTCCTCGTGAACATCTCCACTAGCTTATGTAAAAGACATTGCACACTGAAGATGTCAAGAACTTACCTCTTGCTATCCGCCACAAAACTTTCTTCATCTTCTCCATCTCACATGATGGAAACTTTGCCTTTCCAGATTCTCAAGCTAAAGAATGTGGAGTTACTTTTACCTCCTCCCTCTCTCACATCCCACGGCAAACTATAAAGAAATTCTATATTTGCTTTACCTTCAAAATATTTAATATGCCCAGAATCAGACCACTTCTCAGCACTTCCACTGGCAACTCTAGTCTGAACCACTATCATCTTTCACCTGGATTGTTATTATCACCTCCTACCAGGTCTCTCTGCTTCTCCCCCGGCCCTCTACAGTCTATTTTCAACACAGTATGAATCACAGTGATTTTGTTCTGCTTTGTTTTTTTTTTTTTTTTAGTTTTATGGATACATAATAACTGTACATATTTATGGGATATGTGTGATATTTTGATACAAGAGTGATATTTTAAAACATAGAACATGTCAATCATCTGCTCAAAACTCTGCAAATGCTTTCCACTTACACAAGGCTCTATATAATCTAGCTTGTCTTATCTTCTGAATTCATCAGCAAATCCTCCCCAGCCACATCAGCCTCCTGGTGACTTTTGACTTGGTCTTCCCTCTGCCTGAAAGGCCCTTCTTCCAGATATCTCCATGCCTGACTCCCTCACTTCCATCAAGCCTTTGTTGAAATGTCATAACATATTTTAACATAGTATGTAATATAGTATGTAATTTATTTATAATGGCTGTAATTTATTTTCTGCCACCCCAGCTAAACAATAGGCTCTATGAAAGTTAGGATCTTCATTTCATTCCTGATGAGGCTCAGGTACCCAGAATAGTTCCTAGAATATGATAAACACTTAATAAATACATTTTCAATGAATAAATAAATGCATATCACACTGTTTTAATGTTGTAACTTTATAAATCTTGATTCTTAGAACTTAATTATATCAGCTTTTCAAATTCCATTTTTAAACTCTCTTAAGATTGTAGAGGCCAAAGGAAAGGTTTCCTTCCACCCCCTAAAGATTCACTGAAAATGAACTGACAAAAGGCAGATTAATAGGTGAAAAAGGCATAAAAAATTTATTTTAACAGCAAATGGACATGGGAGTCATATGCAATGTATAAGACTGGAAGAGGGGCCAGATGGTTGAGGACAAATACTCTCTTCATAGGGGAAAGGTGTGTGGACTCAGGAGGCAGGCATTATTTTGTAATTCATTCTCTTTGGAAGCTGGGTGGCACTAACAAGTTAAGGGAAAGTAAGCAGCAAACCTGCATGGGAACAAAGTTTGTGTTACTATCCAAATAGTCTCCCAGAAAATCTCTCAGAGCTTCTCACAGAAAAATAAATGAAAAATCTATCTGGGCTGGTGACTTCCAGTATCTTCTTTTCTCTGGCAATTAATCTTTCCTAGTTATTTAATGAGATTTCTAAAAAGGGGGGCCTTAAGACAATTGCATTTCTTTTGGAAAGAAGTTTTCTGAGGAAATTCCAGACAGAATTTCTCCTGGTACTTCAGGAAAGAGTTATCAGAAAGAAAGGGAAGAGGAAGGTCAGAACCTGGGTTCTGAGGCTTATTTCTAAGGACTTTCAATTTTCAAAGCACTAGATGCACCAAAGCGTGACATTTTGGGGAATCATTTTCTGTGCTCTCAACAAAATTTTCATTGGAATTACTTAAATTAATTTGGGGAGAATAGTTACCTCTATTGGTAGACAGTTTTATTACATATATATGGCTTCTGTCTCCATTTGTTTGTATATTATGTTCTTTAATAATATTTAATTTTTTCCATAGAAGTTTTACAGATTATTAGATATATTTCTAGGCATTTACAGTTGCATTGCTATTCTGATTGATATATTCTTTTCATTTTTACCTAATAAATTAATCCCAGCATATGAAGATGATATTGAATTTTTAAATATTGATACAGCATCCAGCAAATTTGCCATAACCTATCCGTTCTAAGAGTTTATTGTGCTCTTGGACTTTTCTAAGTAATTAAGCAAATTAGGAGGGTTTTATTCTCTCTTCTTTTCCTTCCTAATTTCCATTTCTTTACTTATTATATATTGGCTAAGACTTTAACACAATGTTAAATAGTATGGGTCAGAATGGCATTCTGGCATTCGACTTTATAAGTCTGGCTTTATAAACCTTCTTCTAAAAATCTAGATTTTAGTAATAATGCTAGTCAAGTTTTGCCATTAATTGTGATGCTTATCATAGTGACTGGTACATACTTTTTATCAGATGTAGAATTTTCCTTCTTTTACAAGTTTGCTAAGAGTCATTATCAGAATAAGATATACTCATCTCTTAAAAATAGTGAATTTTAATGGTAACTATTTTTCTTTTCCTAGAAATAAACAATTTGATTATTGCCTTTGAACCATATGTATGATTCTCTGATAGAAATAAAATTTTATAAATTTATGTCAGAAAAAGAGATAAAGCTTTCTGTTGCTAGATTCATATTTATTACTATTTCTTTGTTTACCACTAATCCTTTACATATATAGTTGTTATGACCTGATTGGGATACAGATAAGTTGAGCTCTTTTTTAACTATTTAAAATAAAAGAGTAAACATCTATCAGTTAGATATTTTAATTAAACAGTAATACCAGGAATTTACTGCATCATACGGACTGCCAATCTCAATGTTGAATAATAAAATTATTAATGGAGAAGTAACCGTGAAAAATCATCTGGTCGAAAAATTTTCTAAGCAGGTCAATCATTGGTGTGTATTCTATTATAGAGGTTTATTTTTTGTCATCTTTTAGAAATGAGATAAAATCACACCTTTCCATTTAAAACATTTTAAAATGATTGATAGTAGGATAAAAAATACTAATTCCTTGGGTCTATTATAATATATTTTTTAATTCATTCTTTGTGATGTAAAGTTTTGTTTTCATTTTTTAATTTATTTTTTATTTCATATATTAAGTGGGTACAAATGTTTTTGTTACATAGATACCTTGTACAATGGTAAGTCAGGGTTTTTTGTGTGTTCATCACCAGAATAGTGTTCCTTATACATAATAGGTAAGTTTTCATACCACCCCTCCTCTACCACCCTTCCTCCTTCTTGGTTTCCAACGTCCTTTATATCTCTATGCCTGTATGTACGCATTGTTTAGCTCCCATTTATTAATGAGAACATATGGTGTTGGGTTTTCCATTCCTGAGATACTTCACTTAGGATAATGATCTCCAGTTCCATCCAATTTGCTGCAAACAACATTATTTCATTTCTTTTTATGGCTGAGTAGTACTTCATGATATATGTATACCACATTTTCTCATGAATTGATGGGCACTTATGTTGGGTCCACATCTTTGCAATTGTGAATTGTGCTGTAATAGACATTTGGGTGTAGGTATGTTTTTCATAGAATGACTTCTTTTCCTTTGGGTAGATACCCAGCAGTGGGGTGGCTGGATCGAATGGTAGGTCTACATTTATTTCTTTGAGGAATCTCCACACTGTTTTCCATAGAGGTTGTACTAATAAACAGTCCCACCAACAGCCTATAAATGTTTCTATCTCTGTATTGCATCCATGTCAGCATCTATTGTTTTTTGACTTTTAATAATGGCCATTCTGGTAAGGTAGTATCTCATTGTAGTTTTAACTGGCATTTTGTTGATGATTAATGATGTTGAGCATTATTTCATATATTAATAATATGAAATATGTCAGTATCTATTTCATTAATAATATGAAATAATATGAATGTCAGTATCTATTTCATATGTTTGTTGGACATTTCTCTCTCTTCTTCTAAAAAACTTCTGTTCATGTCTTTGCTGATTTCTGATGGTATTGTTTGTTTCTTTCTGATTTGTTTGAGTTCGTTGTAGATTCTGGATATCAGTGCTTTGTTGGATGTAGAGTTTACGAATATTTTCTCCCATTCTATAGGTTGAAACGTTTGAAATACTTAAACATTGTTGATAGTAGGATAAAAAAAATACTAATTTCTTGGGTTGATTTTATATTTTTATTACATTAATTTTACCAATAATTTATTATTTTATTACTTTAAACTCTTTCCCTTTTGATACCAGTTTTTCAGATTTGATGACTAAATTAGATATAGTAATCATTAAAGTACCTGCATAATATAGATCTTTGGTTCTTAACTCCAACTGAATTAAAAACAATTACATGCCTGAACCCCACCCTTGATATGCTCAAGAATGTGATCCATTCAATATTTTTCACTCAACTTTCCCAAGGATTCTAATGGCAGTTATGGTTGAATATATTACTTCTTCTTTGTCTAGGCTCTAGATTTACAGGAATTGTAAATAGATGGTTTATGTGTTATAAAACAGATTTAAGGAGTCAATGTAGAATTAAAAATAACAGGTGTGAATTCTATGCCGGGAAATTTTGAATCAAAGACAAAATGTGGTTATTTGTAGGACAAGATTTGAAATTGAAAGTCAGGTCTGATTTTTTTTCTTAATTTTATTTCAGAACATCACGGGTGTACAAATGTTTTGGTTACATAAATTGCTTTTGCACCATTTGAATCAAAGTCATAAGTGTGCCCATCCCCCAGATAGTGTGCATTGTACTGTTTGGTGTGAATTTATCCATCTTCTCCTCCCCCTCCCGCCTACCTGAATCACCAGGATTATGATGAGGGATAAACTCCTAAGAATCTATCTAAGAGAAATGAAGACATTTGTTCACACAAAGACTTACATGCAGATGTTCATGGTAGTGTTACTTATAGTAGTCAAAAGGTAGAAACAACCTTAATGTCTATCAACTGGAGAATACATAAGTAACATGTAGTATATCCACATGATGGAATACTATTTAGCAAAACAGAAATGAAGTATTGATAATATGCTACAATGTGTATGAAACTCAACATTATGCTCAGTGAATAAAACCTTTAATAGCACATATTTTGTGATTCCATTTATGTGAAAGATGCAGTATAGGGAATATATATGACAAAAAGTAGTTAGTGGTTGTCTAGGACTAGGGATGGAGATCAACTATGAGTGACTATTAATAAGTATGAGGATTCTATTCAGGGTAATAAAAATGTTGTCAGATTCAATCATGTTAGTAGTTGTACCACTCTGTAAGGATACTAAACACTATTGAAGTTTACACTTTAAAAGGGTGAATTTTACAGTATATAAATTATATATCAGTAAAACTGCTTAAAATAAGCATTGACTTTTTTAAAATTTAGCCATTTACCATTTAAGTGCCACAGTTTATTTTAAAGGTAAGTCAAGTTAACAATGATTTGAAACAAAATCAAGATATTGTGTTTTCTTACATATAAATCACATTATTAATAGGACCTTTCTGCTCTGAAATTATGAAAACATAATAAGCTCATCATAAAATACACTTAAGGTGATTTGAATAGATAAAAGATTATACATTTTCATAAACATAAAAGATTCCTAAATACTTGAGAGAAAAATTGAGAGTTTGAAAATATTCCCATGGATAGTCTCAAAAAGTAGCATAAAGACAATGCAGGGCACATCTGCTGCTTAAACAAATTAAAGAGGTTAACATTTTAAAAGTGTTTTATTTTACTTGCCTCATTACTATTTATATTTAGTTAAATTTCTCTTACCTCGAGCCCATTTAAACATATGTAATTTTTAAACAAGATTTTAATGGACCTCAGGTGCACAGAATTAGAATAATCATTTTCTCATTACAAAATAAATATCATTTAGTTGCACCAAAAATATTTTTCAAATATATATACACACATATATATGGTGTGTGCAGGTAGTATGTATATTTATACACACAAACACACCCCTCATATATATGTGTATATACATACGTGCGTACACACACACATGTACACACATATGAGTGGCTTATATAATTACCTGTCCATACCATGCAGCATGTATAATTTTCTGCTGTTGCTTTATAGGTTCTGATTAGAAGCATTATGGTAAAGTATACATGAACTGAACTGTAAATTAAAAATTCTGCATTTTAATTCACATCACTTCTATATGATTACCTGAGTCTCAATTTCTCCAACATTCCTTAGGGCTCTAGAATCCTAAATGTAATTTTTCAAGTATCTAAAACACTTTTCAAAACAAAAATTTATTTTTGTGTTTTTTGTAGGGTTTTTTTTTCCAAAGCCAATTTATTAATGTATAGTTTGCATATAATTAAGTGCATAATTCCATGATTTTGATAAATATGTATGTACCTATGTAAACACTACCACAATCAAGATAGAGAACATTCTCAACACTCTTAAAAGTGCCCCTGTGCCGCTTTGCAGACAATACCACTCCCCACTGCTCATGCCCAGAAAACAGCCAGTCTGCTTTTCTGCCACTATAGATTATAATGGTCTTTTCTAGAATTTAATTAAAATGGAACCACATAGTAAGCACTATTTTTTATATAGCTTCTTTTTTTCAGCATGTTTCTGAGATTCATTCTTGTTATTGGAGATCCCAGTAGCTTGTTCTTTTTCATTGTTTGAATATATCAAGTTACATTTGTTTACCTCAGGAACAGAGATATTTTCTCCTATTTTTAAGAAGTATTTTTTAATTTAATTATTTAGTACAATTGTATTGCAGTTTTAGTAACAGTTTCCAAATTTTATTCACAAGAAGTCCCTGCTGGTTACTGATTTAACTCTTAAGATAAAATTTGGATCCACAGACCTAGTGCTTTGCAAATATTACTCATTATTTGATCACAGAACTCCTGTAATATGAGTACAGAACTCTATCCAATAAAAGGGGTGAGCAATGTTACAAATATATAGGAATGTTGGAGTGGAGGCTGCAGTCCATTGGCAACATCCCCCTTAGATGAGAGTCTCTGTTCTCCTTGCTGCTAAGAGGGTTGCTTGCTGAAAAATCAGAGCTGAGCAAGTCTTTATGAATTGCTCTCAGAGGAAGGGAACTGTGAACTTTTACAATGCACAACTATCTGTACACTGAAGTCAGAAAAGCCATTTTATATAATCATTAGGCAGCAATTGAGAACTGGATTAGGAAAGAAGGCTAAAATCAATTGCAACTCAGTTATGTCCAAATTTGGCATAACTGAGGAGTGATTTTGGAGAGTTTTTGATGTAATTTCAAATATTTTCAAACTCTATACATAATCTATAAGTAACTGGGCAAGTTTAAGATTTAATAGAATTTCTACCTCCTCATGATGAGAAATTGCTCCAGTCAACTGAAAAAAAGGCAATTGAGTCTGTCTTCATCTTTCCCTGCCTTTTTAATTTGGATTTGCCCATGTTTTTCCATGCTCTCACATTGTATTAGGTTATTGGACTTAGCAATACTTTTAGCCTTTTGTCTGCTTTCCCTTTCACTGTTTTATCTTTCTCACTGCGTTATGATGCTTTCTGTTCTTTCCCAGTTCTCCTACAGTTAATTCTGCTCTATGCGACATTTGCATTTCTGAAAATCATGAGAATGCAAAATTGTGCAATAAAAAACACAGAGCTTAGGGAGTAAATGGGTTTTGTGACATAACAGTAAGATGTTTACTGATATTACATTAAAATAAAGGTAGAAAGCTAATAAAAATGGTAGCATAGTTTTACACATGTTAAAAGGTTAACAATTGCATAAATGCAATGATCACTAAGGCTCTTTACCCTGAATATAACCTGAAGTTTGCTTATGGATATGGGTGTTAGAAGGGTTAAAGGCTTTCATTTATTGTAAAGTCGTGGAAGGAGAGGTATCTGAAATCAGACAGAAAATTGTAACACAGGTGCAGGGAAAAATTTGTAACACACATGCAGAACTGAGGTCAGTATTAGATATTTGAGGAATGTGCATGTGTGCACATCGTGTATTCCTGTGTGGCCTGGTTCAGCTAGGTGTGGTTTCCTACGTTTAGCCAGTGCTTCTCAGGAACAAAATTGCACATAAGAAAACAAAAAATTTACTTTATGTTCAAAATTGTTTTCTAATATATCTATCATCTTGGAATAAGCTCATGTTGTTAAATAAGCATTACAGCAGAACTGACTGTACTTTCTTTGCTTTTTTCCATACTTTTTCTTTCTACTTGGATGTGCTCTTTTTCTCTTCGTAGTTATTTCTCCCAAATTGCTGCACTGTTCTCACCACAAAGCTTCTCCAACACAGCTAGGCTGTGGAACATAGTTTCTTTTCTTAATTTTTAATTTACAAATAATAATTGTATATATTTGTGGGGTACAATGTGATGTTTTGATATATGTATACATTGTGGAATGATTAAATCAAGCTAATTAATGTATCCGTAATCTAACCTCATTATTTTTTGTGATGGGAACATTTAAAATCTACTCTTTTAGCAATTTTGAAATATACAATACATTATTACTGGGGTCACCATGCTGTGCAGCAGATCACTAAAATTTATTTTTCCTGTTCAGTTGAAACTTTTTACACTTTGATCAACATCTCCCCTTTCCTCATCATCACCACCGCCTTCCCTTAGCCTTAGTAACCACCATTCTACCCTCCACTTCTATGAATTTGACTTTTTTAGATTCCACATAAAAGCAAGATCATGTAGTACTTGTCTATCTGTTCCTGGCTTATTTCACTTCACATAACATCCTCCAGATTCATCCATGTTGTTGCAAATGACAGTATTCCCTTTGCTTTTAAGGCCAAATAATATTCCACTGTGTATATATATCACATTTTCTTTATCCATTTATCCATTGATGGATATTTAGGTTGATTCCATATTTTAGCTGTTGTGAATAATGCCATATTGAACATGAGAATATAGATATCTCTTCAACATACTGGTTTCAATTCCTTTGGTTTTATATCCAGTATTGAAATTGCTGGATCATATGGTACTCCTATTTTTAATTTTTTGAGGAACTTCCATATTGTTTTCCATCATGGATGTACTAATTTACATTCCCACAAACAATGTACAAGGGTTCCCTTTTTTCCCACATTCTTGGCAACACTTGTTCTCTTTCAACTTTTAATAATAACTATTCTAACAGGTATGAGGTGATATCTCATTGTAGTTTTAATTTGTATTTCCTTGATGATTTGCGATATTGAGCTTTTTTTTTAATGTGTCTGCTGGACATTTGTCTGTTTTCTTTTGAGAAATGTCTGCTCAGGTCTGTTGCCCATTTCTAATCTAGTTATTTGTTTTCTTTCTATTAAGTTGTTTGAGTTCCTTGTATATTTTGGATTTTAGCCTGTGAGGCATACTTCTGAAGATTTACTTCTAAAAACCCCTGGCTTCTAGGCGTCTCCTTCATAAAGAGGAAAAATAAATCTCAAAATATTTAACTCCTTTCAACCTACTTCCTGTGGGTTGTGTGCACATGTGAGTTTTATGTTGACAGCAATATAGAAATCAATACTTTTCTATGCTCCACCTTTGTTCCAGCTAGATCAGATTAACAGTGGAAATAATCTTTAATCAAAAATATCGTGTAAGTTCTTTTTCTGAATGTTATTGAAAATAAAGCTTGCAAATTCAAAAAGTATCTTGAATAAAAAATTAAAAATATTACACAGTTTCTATGTTCTTACCTATTAATTAAAAATAAAATACTGTGATAAATCAATATACTATTGTATATTAATAATAAATGCATCTGTTAAGCTGTTTGAATATTACTGATCTACTTTCATATTTTAATGACAATTTACAGTTTTCTCAGTAACTTAGTTTTCCTGCAAAACTACTTCTTTTCAGAAGTTCTTATTTCTCAGTGTGAAAGCTATATCAGTTTCATTTCTTTAAGTTCATGAATTTTAAATTAAAGATGAAGAAAATCCTAAGTGCCTTTTCTTTTTCTATTCCTGCAGCGTTTGTCCAATGGTTCTATAGACTCAACTGATGAAACTAGTCAAATAGTTGAACTACAAGAATTGCTTGAAAAGCAAAATTATGAAATGGCCCAAATGAAAGAACGTTTAGCAGCCCTTTCTTCCCGAGTGGGAGAGGTGGAACAGGAAGCAGAGACAGCAAGAAAGGACCTCATTAAAACAGAAGAAATGAACACCAAATATCAAAGGGACATTAGGGAGGTAAGTGATTCATACCACTTTCAGTCTTTGATTCCTGAATGCTGCTTCTAAGCTGCTCATTCCATAATTTCCCCTAATGGTATATATTTTTTACTTCTTCCCAAAAGACCATAGTTTGAGATGCATTATATTCGTTATGGAACTTGTTCAGTAAAGCAAAATAGTTTACTTCATGAACTCTTTAACAGTGTATGAAAAGAAATTTGTGGCACCAAGTCTCAAATATAACAAAGACGTTCTGATGCTTTTAATAATTTAAAAAAAAATAAGCATCTAATTTTAAATAACCCCGGATATAGGTATGAATCATGAATGGCTATACAGTTAGCATATGAGAATGCTCAAAAACAATACTTTAAATTGTCCCATCTCTTATTTTGGTTTTGTATCAATGAATGTAAATATATATGTGTGAATATACATATACACACATACATAACATAACCTTTCTTTTTCTATATATTCAATTCTTGTTAGACTTAACATTGTTTCATTTACTTAAAAGAGAGAGTACTTTAAAGTTACTACAAGAGATACAAGGGGATATTTTATTTGTAACATTGCCAAATCATCTTACTTGCTAAGGTGAAAGTTTAGAATCTTTTTACTTTCTCACTCCCAATTAGAAGGAAAATTATTTATATTTATAAAATTTTATTTTGTCACTTTTCAATTTTTCCATTTTTATGTAATCTTTTTTACATCTTTTTTATTTTCTTCTCATTCTCTCTTGAGCCTGTTTTATCATACGTTTGCCCCCACTGACCCATCAAAACTGTTCTCATAAAAGTTATTATTAACCTTCATGTTACTGAATTCAGGGGCCAATTCTCAGTCCTTAGAAGCACTTGATCCACTTACCACTCTTCCCTTCCGGAGCACTTACTTCTTCACTGGGCAAGCAGCACACTATACTTCTGGGATGTTCCTCCAAATTTACTTGTCACTTTTCTGCTTAAAATTTTTAATGGCTACCTATTCTACTTACAGTAATATCAAAGCCCTTGCAGTGGTCTATAAGCCACATACAATCTCTACTACCACCCTCCTGACCTTTTAGAGATCATCTCCTACTCTCCCATCCTAGCCCACTCTGTTTAATTTAGGTTGCCTTTTAAGCAAGCTGGACCTATTTTGTTGCATTTTCTTTTCCCACTGCCTTTTCCTCAAATGTCTTCTCAGTGAAGTGTTCCCTGACCTTGCTTTTAACACATATACTCTCCTTCTTCTTTCATTTACTTACCCACAGCACGCAGTGTCATCTGACACAGCATATATTTTACTGATTCACTTTTTTCTTATATGCTTCCATCCCTAACTATACACAAAGATTCATAAGGGCTGGGATTTTTTGTTTTTTTGTTTTATTCACTGCTCTCTTCTAATCACCTAAACAGCTATTAAGTGTATAATAGGCACTCAAAACAATCTTTTTTGAAAGAATGTATATTTGTAAGTGTTTATAATAAGCACATATCAGAAGGCATTATTGTTATCGGAATATGTGCTAAAACAAGGTCTACTATCTCAAAAAAAATAGATGATCCAGGAAGTGGTGGACTCTTCCACTTCAGCACAGATAATGAAACAATGATTTATGAATTAATAGTTCATGAATACATGTCTCCTCTTCACCCGTCCTCACAACCCAAACTCAGAGAATTTATAAAGTAGATGAAGTTTAACCCCTCTTCTATATCACTGTTAAGGAATCACTAGGATTTCTGGCTATCAAATCACTAGGCCCATTTCTCGATCTTTTGCTCATTCTGTATTTCATCATTCTTTTGGTTCTGGAGAGTCAGCTGTTAATTTTAGCACTCACCTACTCTATCCATGCTTATCTGATCCATTGTTACTTAAAGATACAGCCTAGTATCTGCAGCTCCCCGTGCCTTGTTGCCCATTTAAAAATAACTCCTTGATACTAACAGTGTCTGGATGTAGGTGACAAAAAGCTCAGTCAGATGGAAAATGTCAGTCCTCTGATGCGGGTGCTCTTTATTAGGAATCCATTCCAATGGGTAAGGCATTGTCCTTTCACAAAGAATTCTTTTAAAATACAGCTATTCTTATCAGCTCCATAATTTCTATGTAATTAAATTTTAGAAGAGTTTCATGAGAAAGGAATATGCTTTTATTATCCACCTTTGAAGGGAAGTTGCAAACACAAATGTTTTCAGAGCCAAGCAGGCAATATAAATGTGTGAAGTGCCAGGTGCAAGACAGTAGGAAGTGACAGAGATGATAAGACCTGTGAAAGGAGCCGATACTCAGACTACCTTTCTGGAAGCATCACATTGTTTTACACACACAGACACACACACACACACACACACACACATGCACACACACACACATGCACACACAACACTGGGAGGGTGAATAAAATATTACTGAAAGATTTACATCTCAAGCTACAGGTCTCTGGTTTGCTAAGGATTTTTAAAGGAACAATAACATGTGAAAACTATTACAGTTGCATTATGTTTAATTTCTCTAATTCCTGCCCTAGAGGGAAAGTACTTATTATTATCCCTATTTTTCTCAAATGAGAACCCAAAGGCTTAGTGAGTTACAGTGATGTGCCCAAGGCCTATGTACTGCCCTGTCCCCAAGCATCAACAAGAAACAAGATTGGCTTGCCGTAAAACTTGTGCTTCTTACACTATGAACTGCTTCACAAATCAGCACAATACAATAGCAACTATCATAAAAATTCAGCTACAATATAACTGCCCTCTAAATAATCAATCTTTTGGTTATCCTTTCCAATAAGCAAGAAGATGTGAAAAATCATCTTACAAAAGAAGAACTTATAAAAGAAATTACTCATGCTCAAAGCTCTATATTTCACTTTTATTTTCCTGAATAATATATTACTGGGTTGTGGTCACACAAAGTCTACTTTAAAGTTTCTTAGTAGGAAAAAAAGTTAATTTTTCTTGGTACTCCTATAGCATTGCTAGCACAGTATGATTTATATATTGGGCAGGTGATAAATGTTTGTTGAATCAATGAAGGAAAAATTAGGCAATAGGAAAAAACAAGTATATAATTAAAAAAACCAAAATGTATTTTTCTTTGCATGTGAGGGTAATCTAATATATCTAAAATGATTTTTATAATTTTGTTCCATTAGTGGTTTCAGAATATATTCCTGTAGTTTTTCTTTGTCAAAAAAGAAATCTATCCAAATTTACTTTCATTTAAAGTTTTGTCTTGAAATACAAATCCTTAAATTGATTTTGACCTATTAGAGTAGGTAAGGTGGACTAAAGCTAGACAAAATGCACATAAAAATAAAAAATCTCATAAAAGTGGCTTAACACTCTACTTTTTTATTATATATATATATTTTATTTCAGCATATTAGTGGGTACAAATGTTTAGGTTACATATATTGCCTTTGCCCCACCCAAGTCAGAGCTTCCAGCATGTCCATCCCCCAGACAGGGTGCACCACACCCATTAGGTGTGTATATACCCATCCCCTCCGGCCCCCTCCCACCTGTCTGAGGCCTGATGAATGTTACTACCATATGTGCACAGAAGTATTGATCAATTAATACCAATTTGACGGTGAGTACATGTAGTGCTTGTTTTTCCATTCTTGTGATACTTCACTTAGTAGAATGGGCTCCAGCTCTTCACTTTTTAATCAAAAAGTTTACAAATTGTGTATAGATGATAATATCTCCTTAAATACATGGCTGTGAAATTTTCACAAAGTATTTTAATTGTATTTTGTTTTGTGCATAAAACCAGCTTATCTTTCCAGCTTCCTATTAAAAGTTCTTCAAAAGTTCACTGTGTGATTAAATGAATTAATACTATTGATTTTGTCTCTTCTATTATCTGAAAGATGTAGTTATATCTTTCACTCTCTTAGATCTAAGTTGCTATAGAGTTATATTGATCAGATATAATAAAATCCAATTTATGCATAAACTTTAGGCCAACAGATCATTATTTATTTTTTTCCCTCATTTTTTTAGGTTGCAGTTTTTAGGGACTTAAATATGTTCCTCTTTTAGAATTAAATAACACAGAGGGAAAAGCTATTTCTCTGACTTGTAAATTCAAAATTTATTTCTAGCAACACAGCCTGCAGTTAAAAACTGAATCTCCCACATAAATCCCTAAATCAAAAATGCAGTAAAAATTGTGTATAATGATTCCTGCATATAATGTATGCCATAGAATTAGATCAGCTAATTGTGGACATAATAGTAATTAATAGTTTTAAAAACAGCTATTATTTATTGAGGGTATGTTCTACATGAGGCACCATACAAAGCACTTAAAATATTATGTTACCTAATTCTTAACAACAGTGTTATATGGCAGGTATTATTAATAGTACCCTAACCAAACAAAATATATGAAGAAGGTGAAGCATAGTAAAGGCAAACAACATTTACCCATGACAACAGTTAATAATTATTGCAAACTAGGATTTGGAGAAAGTATATACTATGTCAATGCTCCTGTTTTTGAAGAGTTTCATAGTAGATATATTACTTTTTAATTAATTTTAATTTTTTATATAAATATAATTTTTCAAAGTCAATGTCAAGAGAGTACACAAATAAACACAAGAACACACACATTCCCTGCCCACTTCTCATCTCATGTTTTCACCCCATTTCCCTGAGATTGCTAATTTCAACCCTTTCATCCATGAGTTCTGGTATTTTTTCTCTTATTTAAACCTAATATCTGTCTTACTAGTATATTAGATGAAGACTACCTATTTTATTCCTACCCTTACTTTCTCTTTCACTCATCTGTCCATTATAGTTATCTCAAAATCACATTCAGTGTTACCATTTTTATGACTGTGAATAATTTTCACAATTGATCCGAGTAGTAGTTTCCAATGGTAATATCTCTCTTGTGGTACAAATTTCTGTTTTTCCAGGATCTTATGAATTACCTGAGATGTTAACTTGCTTATTTATTTTTTAAACTATGATAAATCTACCCATATTCTCTAACAGTTTGTTAAAATTTCTTTCAACTCAATTATGTTCAAAGGTCAGGCAAAAAGGTAACTTAGCATTGTCATTTTTATGTTTTTGGAATCCTCCTTTTTTCTTTGGCCTTCACCCCTCTGATCTGTACCACTTTCTTCTGTAAGCCAATTTCACTATTTCAGCTGTTCTTATGGAATTTACCCCTATTATCACGTTAAAAATCCAGGAGAAAAAAGTGATTGAGGTCCTTAAATGAGAAAAAGCATAGAACCCAGAGGACAGATAAAGACTAACCTCTGGTAGAAGGTGGAACATTTGTTCTAAACTGAAAGCTAGAAGTTATGGATTTGTGTGCATGTGGTTAAAATTCCAGGTGGTGGTGAGAGAAGGACTGTCCATTTAAGGGCTTCTATTTATTTTGGAAGATTGGAAGAAAGGTTATCTGCACTGTAACTGAAGCATGACTGGCTCTGGACCCAGGAGGAGAATGATAGAGACTGATTGGAAATGAATGATCAAATTAATCTGGATATTAATATATGGAAACTATCACCATTCTCTTGATTCTAGGCTCCTTATATAAAGACACTACCCACGTTCTCAGGAAACCATTCCAGACCCATGAGACATACTTCTACAGCTAATTTTCCCCCAACATCTTGTCAATAAAGTAGATTATCAATCTACTAATAAATTTTCATGTAAGCTGTTAGTAAGATAAATTCATCTCTATATTATTATCTATAAATTAGGTTGTTTAAAATATCAATGTCTTTGGGGTCTTGTTCATAAATTCTGTCCCTAGGCCAATGTTGATAAGAGTATTCCAACATTTTCTTCGAGAATTCTTACAGTTTCATGCCTTAGGTTTAAGTCTGTTATCCACTGTGAGTTAATTTTTGTGAGAGGTGCAATACTGTCTCAGTCTTCTACATGTGGCTATCCAATTTTCCCAGCACTATTTATTGAATAAGGATTCTTTTCCCTAGTGTATGTTTTTGTCTGCTTTGTCAAAGATTAGATGGCTATATGAGGATGGTTTTATATCTGGGTTCTCAGTTCTTTTCCATCTGTCTGTGTCTCTGTTCTTGTGTCAGTACCATGCTGTTTCAGTTACTATAGCCTTGTAGTATAGCTTGAAGTCTGGTAAATTGATGCCTCCCAATTTTTTCTTTTTGCTTAAGAGTGCTTTTGCTATACAGGGTCCTCTTTGGTTCCATACAAAGCATAGAATTATTTTTATCTAGATCTGTGAAAAATGACATTGGTATTTTCATAGGGATTGCATTGAATCTGTAGATCACTCTGGGTAGTATAGACATTTTAACAATGTTGATTCTCCTGACCCATGAGCATGGTATGGTTTTCTGACCCCAAAGGCAATCACAGCAACAACAAAAATAAATAAATGGGGCCTGATCAAATTAAAAAGCTGCTGCACAGCCAAGGAAACTATCAGCAGAGAGCAAACAGACAACCTACAGAATGGGAGAAAATATTCATGTGCTACACATCTGATAAAGGGCTGCTAACTAGAACCTATGTAAAACTCAGGAAAATCAGCAAGAAAAAAATCAAACAACCCTATCAAAAAGTGGGCAAAGGACGTGAACAGAAACTTTTCAAAAGAAGACAGACTAATGGCTAACAAACATATGAAAAAATGCTTAACATCTCTCATCATTAGGGAAATGCAAATCAAAACAACAATGAGATATCACTTAACTCCAATGAGAATGGCTTTCATCAAAAAGTCCCAAAACAATAAATGTTGTCATGAATGCAGAGAGATAGGAACACTCGTACACTGCTGGTGGGACTGCAAACTAGTACAACCTCTGTGGAAAGTAATGTGGAGATACCTCAAAGAACTAAAAGTAGAACTACCATTTGATCCACCAATCCCATTACTGGGCATCTACCCAAAGGAAAAAAAGACATTCTATAAAAAAGCATCTGGGCTAGAATGTTTATAGCACCACAATTCGCATTGCAAAGATGTGAAAACAATTCAAGTACCCATCAATACAAGAGTGGATTAATAAAATGTGGTATATGTATACCATGAAGTTCTACTCAGTCAGAAAAAACAACGGTGTTCTAGCACCTCTTGTATTATCCTGGATAGAGCTGGAACCCATTCTACTAAGTGAAGTATCACAAGAATGGAAAAACAAGCACCACATGTACTCACTGTCAAATTGATATTAACTGATCAACACTTATGTGCACGTATAGTAGTAACATTCATTGGGTGTCAGGCAGGTGGGAGGGGGGAGGAGGGGATGGGTATATTCACACCTAATGGGTGTGGTGTGCACCCTCTGGAGGATGGACATGCTTGAAGCTCTGACTCGGATGGGGCAAAGGCAATATATGTAACCTAAACATTTGTACCTCTGCAATATGCTGAAATAAAAAGAAAAAAATAAAATAAAATATCAATGCCATGGTTTTCTTCATTTGCACTAATTTTCATTTTCCTATAGTTTTGTGTTCATTGACTTCTCTAAATTCATATTCGAAATGTATACAGCAAGGGAAATTGTTAAGTTCCTAAGTCAATTAATGAATTCATTGTGAATATGATTCAAATATATCATTTTTTTAGCCTACTCTTTTAACTGCTGAGTCACTCTTTCTTATGTTTAAGGTGAGAATAAGGATGGTATTTGTTATCCATTATTTGAAGATTGATTTGCAAGTTAGAATTGTAGCGACCATTTTAACAATAATGATTTGCAACTCTACCTGCAATTGTACTTGTTTCTACTGCTCGTTATACACTTCTTTTCTAAAGATGTCAATTCTACAGTAGACAGTTTCAAAATGTACTCCTTTGCATTTTCAGGAAGCAGAAAGTTTTGGGTTAACCCATGATGCAAGAAGAATTTAGACTGATAAGTTGGGAAAACTACATGAAATCTTGCATTCCTTCCATGAAAAGGAAGGAATGAGTATTCGCTTGAAAAAAGCAATAGTATTTACGTCTTACTATTTTACTTAAAACGCAAGACAATGTATTAAATTATCTGAGAATCTAATTTGACTTTTTATTTTAATTGTAGGCCATGGCACAGAAGGAAGATATGGAAGAAAGAATCACGACCCTTGAGAAACGTTACCTCAGTGCTCAGAGAGAATCTACCTCCATACATGACATGAATGATAAACTAGAAAATGAGCTGGCAAATAAAGAGGCCATCCTACGGCAGGTTTAGTATCACTGTCTTGCTTTTGTTCTGGTCCGTGCACGTGTTCCCACCATTCTCATAAAACATGGGGTAAATAAAATAGAGTCTTTCCTGGCATGTGAGTGATTAATCATTCTCTCAAATTTAGAATTCTCTAAACAAATATGATTTTCAGTATGAAATTTACTTTCTAGAAAATTAAAGAAATTATTTATCTTGATAGTAATAAAAATGGCTATTTACTTTTGATCTAGACATAAATCAGAAATTGTACTAAACAGTTTACATGTATTACCTCACTTAGTTCTAACTACCATCTGTGAAGTTGGTGCAGTTATTATACTCAGAACACTAAGCTTAAGACACATTAACACTTTCCCCAGGTCATATGTCTGGTAAATGACAGAGCCAATAATGAAAAGCTAAGTTTATTGGTCTCTATAGCAAGAGTGGGCAAACTATGGCCCATGTTTGGCTACCTGCTATTGTAAATAAAGTCTTGTTGGAGCATAGCCATGCCCAGTCACTTCCTCATTGTCTGTGGCTGCTTTTGTGCTACCACAACAGAGTTGAGTAATTTGGACAGAGGCCGTACGATACACAAGGCCTAAAATATTTACTATCTGTCCCTTACAGAAAAGTTTTCCAAACTTATCTCCAGAGACTGGACTCTTAGTCATCATGTTACATTCCTTCTCCCACTCCTGGATAATACTATGATTTTCAATATTTTGCTATTATGGTACATCTGAAGTCTTAGTACTGAGCTATATTCCATTTATTCAAGTTTATACTCAGGAGTAATTTCTGTTTTGCTGCCAATGGTAAGAGCTTTTCTAATTTTTAATGTGCTGAATTTTATTACGGAAAATGGATGAGTAATATATGAAAACATGATGACAGTCATTACTTTGCACATTTAGGTGGGGCAGTGGCTGCTTTTAAATCTAGATTAATGGCTGAGTGCAAAGCCCCGAGTGACTGGTCTTTACTATCCTAAATCTGATCTTTTAAGCGTCTCTGCTATCATTCCTATTTCAGATGGAAGAGAAAAACAGACAGTTACAAGAACGTCTTGAGCTAGCTGAACAAAAGTTGCAGCAGACTATGAGAAAGGCTGAAACCCTACCTGAAGTAGAGGCTGAACTAGCTCAGAGAATTGCTGCCCTAACAAAGGTACTGCACTATAACGACTGGTCTACCTAAATATGCTTGTAGAAACAGTGGCAATCAAAATGGAATCTATAAAGATTTTCTTTAAGCTTTGTGAAAATTAAGTTTATTTAATCTTTACTATTTGGTCTGTTATTTAATGAATTTTTGTTATTACACATATTTATGCTAACATGAATAATTGATATACAAATGTGATCATCCCTTCACCTATTTAAACATTAACAAAACAACCAAAATTTCATGTCATTGTTATAGTTAGTTTTCCATGGTAATAGTTGCACATGATAATCATGGAGGTAAACACACAATGATAATGCTATATGTATATATGGGACATAACAATTTAACAGACTTCAAACCAATTGTTTGCTACGAAAAGTGTAGGAAATATCATACCCTGTTGATTCCTTTCTTAGTATGATAAAACTTGTTAGAAGTTTGAAGTTAGAATTACAAAAGTCTGAAATCTGAAGTCATTAGTCAGAAAGTGGTTTTTATAGTTGTAATTTCTTCTGAAAAATTAAAATCAATAATCCTCTGAAGAATGTTCAAAATTTTCTGCTGCAATATGACCTTCAGCTTCCACAACTATCTACATATTTTAGAATATTTCAACCATTATAATGTTAAAAAGGATGATTCTGACTTCTTATAGTTAAATGGAAATTAGATTTATTCAAAGTGTATATACACATCAGTAGTATATATAAAAGTCCATTTTGTCACTGAAAGCATTATTGACTTTTGATATCAATTCAAAAATAATCACACATTTTAGATATTACACAATCATTACTATTTGCTAAGTTTTCCATGCCACTGCAATAAATGGGTATGATAGACATATGAACTTCAAGTTAAAAATTTTGGCCTTAAGGATTAGCCCAAACAATTGATGCAGCAATGGAGAAGTATGCACATACACATCCACTTTCCTGAAAAAATAAATAATTAAACATGAACAATAGACTTATCTGCTCATTAGTTAAAATAGGGGAGTTAATCAAGTAATGAAAAAATAACATTGGACAAAGTAGAGCAGGATTAGAAAGGATTGGAATAGTTGGTTGTCTGTTAAACAGTGTTGGAGTAACAAGTTGAATAAAATTTTAGTCTGATTAGGGTAAGACTATAATTTGGGGCTAGGTACAGTGGCTCATCCCTGTAATCCCAGCACTTTTGAAGGCCGAGAAAGATCGCTTGAGGCCTGGAATTTGAGACCAACCTGGGCAACATAGTGGGATCCCCATCTCTACAGAAAAATTTTTTAAAATGTTAGCCATGTGTGGAGACACACACCTGTAGTCCCAGCTGCTTGGGAGGCTGAGGTGGAAGGATCACATGAGCCTAGGAGTTCGAGGTTATAATGAGCTATGATCACACTCCAGCCTGGGCAACAGAGTAAGAGTCCATCTCTTAAAAAATAAAAATTAAAAAATAAAAAAGTAAAAGATTACAATTTAAATCCTTCTGTAGCCACAGACCATGCCAATAAACCCCTCTGACAATTTCAGAAATGTTTGTTTTGTAAAATAAAGATAAATTTATCATTTAATTTGAAAACTGTTCTCTAAACTATATAAAAGTATTTAAACGTATCAGTATTAGTCATTTTTTTTTTTGCAAACAGATTTTAAATGATTATAACATAAACTAAGCTATCTATGTTTAGGCTTTTCATATGGGGAATATAAAGAACTTTCATAAGGAGATATCTTACTGTGTTGCATTATTTTGAGGGGAATTAGATGAGCGACTAAATAAGAAAAATAACTTTTGTAAAATTTTAGCATAAAATAGTCATCAGTATTATCCTGACTAAAATACCAGAAAGAAACACAATTTAAAGTTCGGTGAATCATTGCTCCAGATTAATCTTTGATAGACTGAGAATAAGATAATATAATATTTGACTTATAAGGCTTTAATATTCTTAAGAATTCTTAATTTAGAATATAAAAAAATCACTAGAAATAGGTGTCTTATCTTTTTTGTCCTTCTTCTATTTATTGTCTTGAACTTTTTTTTTTACTGTATTATCTTTGGCACACAAAATAATTTCCTCAGTGGACTCCTACCTAATAATATCTTGCCGAACTTCCACTGTTTCTGGACCTTTTTGATTTCCTCATTTTCAGAAAATTTTAATTCTTCTTAAAGAATAAATGAGAAGAATAATCATGTGGTTTTGGCATTGGGTGCATTTTCAATAGGTGAGAGAGAAAAAGGTAGAACTTTTAAAGACCTTTAAAAACTTGTATTTGGGGCCCAGATGCAGTGGCTCATGCATGTAATCCTGCAGTGCCAGCTACTCAGGAGGCTGAGGCAGGAGGATCACTTGAGCCCAGGAGTTTGAGGTTGCTGTGAGCTAGGCTGACACCACAGCACTCTAACCTGGCAACAGGGTTAGACTGTCTCAAAAAATAGTAATAATAATAATAATAAATAAATAAATACTTGTATTTTTGAAAAATTCATGTATTGACTATCTGGAATCAGTCACTTAAGTCTTCAAATGCTATAATTCACTCTTTCTTTTTACCATTTTCTCTTCTGACTGGTTCTGTATCAACAATATATATCAGATACACATAACATTTGTGGGTTGCTTTCTCCCTTGTTCTCCCACGTTTTTTGTTTTCAACAGTCTTGAACTTTTTTGTCTTTTGTTCTTAACAACTTTAGGGACTACTTTTATAACCTGATTTTTTCTTAGTTTCAATTTGTTTTCAAGATTTCACTATTCTTGGACATCATGGTATTTTTCTACTTCTTAATATTTTTGACTATTCACTAAAATCAAAACATTTCTGCTTAGCTTAGGCCCCCCCCCTCTTATATTTTGAATGGTATTTTTAGCACTTCGAACACTTTATTTGGCCTATATATACTTTTTTCTACTTTTACTATCTGCTGCTTTTATTTTTCTTCTTTTTATGCCCTCCTCTTTTTAACTTTAATTTTTTTCTCCATTTCTGAGCAAATTCATGCTCTTCTCAAAACCATTTATGCTTATAGTTTATTCTAAAATTTTAGCTCATTTGAAATTTTCCTATATCATATCAAAGAGTAAAATCAAGATAAACTTAGTTTCTCATTCAGGAGTATAAAATATAGCAAACTATTCCTGTGTGGTGTTTGTTTTTACACCATTGATGAAAGTGTAGTCTTCACATAGATCATATAAACATAAATCAGTAGTGTTGGTTGAAAATTGGTTCCAGTATTTATTGTTTAGAAATTCTGTCTGAATTTACTCTTTGGTTGATAAGGCTATCTTTTCTTCTTTTTGTGTGTGTGTTTGGGGGGGGATCCGGGGGGTATAGGTGAAGCTTATTTAAAGCTTTTAGAAAGTCAGAATTATTTATTATTGATTAATGGCTATGGATAAAACTAAAAATTTTGCTTTGGCAAGTTTATACACAATTAACCAACAAAGATTATTTTAGGCTCCTAATCTTATGATTTAGTATGTCTACTTCTTTAATTAAAATGCATATTCCCTCATCAAGGACATAATTCATCTTGAATTCTATGAAGTATTTTAAGATGTATCAGCAATAATATAGTAATTTAGACAAAACAGAATTCATATCTCATCTCTGAAGTGAATTGTCACAGTTTTGGCGTGTTTTGTGTGTTTTTGGTGTTGGGTGTGTTTTTAATCAGTAAGACAGAAATGAGTAGAAGTTTTAAAGACATTTGAAAACTTGTATTTTTGAAATATTCATGTCTTGACTATCTTGAATCAGTTGTGTCATTAATTTTGATATCACTAACTGCCTGTGAAAATGTACTTTGAAGGATTACTGATACCTTTATGAATGTATATAATTTCAACAGCATTTTGACCTATTTACTGCATTCTTAATAGAACTCTAAATTTTAGATGATATTATAAAACCATTTTATGGCATTTGGGGACCATGTTCACTTTCTGTGATGTATGCCTTGGAAATCTGAGGAAGACATGGGGGAAAGAAAATGGTTATTTGTTATTTCTTTATTATTTTACACATTTATGAAATAAGACTATCAGAGGGAAAATCTTGCAAAATGTATAAATACTGAGTATAATTTGCATAAGAACACAAGATTTGAGATATTAAATGTTTATTTCATAGAATAAATTCGAATTTATTGCATAAAATAGTACCATTGCTTCTGAATTGATACATAAATAGGTTACTATTTCTTTTCAGTTACTGCATGACATATTTATTTATAATTCTATATTGGCATAAAGTAAGTTTGACTGTTTTAGAATGAACTTATATAAAATGTGATAGAATATGCTCTGGAGTTAAAATCTGTAGTCTTCACATAGGGTTGTTTTGATGTTATAATTACTTAACTTGCAATTATAATTTAAATGTTGATGTAACTTTATATGTAATCCTTGCATAACATACTAATACAATTCAGCTATCAGCAATGTCACATGTGTTGAACACTCTGCACCTGTGGTAAACTGACAGTCACCTCCAAGACATGTAACTAACCTTGGCACTGGGCAAACCATAAGCTCACGAAGGCACTGTGCTGCCTGTTCATTTTAGGGCACTATTTTGTTTCCACAGCAACAAGTCAATGCAGAAACAGTTTTGGAGTGGTACCTAGTATCATTTAGGAGCGTTCACAAGCAAGTTTTCTTGTCCTCACAACATTATTGTCGCCTTGATAATCTGAGGACTCTTAATCATTTTCATTTAAAATTTCAGATTAAACCTATATCTGAGACTAGGCCATTTGGTTCTAGACCAATGACCATACATAAATGGGCATTCAAAGACCAGATGTCATTTCGTAAGTTTTCCAGTGTTGTTGAGGAAACTCAATCTTGCTTAAATTGGGGAACACTCATAATAATTAACCATGTGGCTTAGTTTTTTCTCTGATTTCTGTAGAGTAGGGCTTATAATAAATTTTGTTCCAAATTTATTACACCTGAGTCATTGCCTAGCACACTCCTCAACATTAAGATACATTGTTTCCATTATTTTAAGCAATACAAACAAACAAACCAAAATACAAACTTTTAACAATCTATCAGAGACATATTCTAGTGTTTGGTTTCCCATAATTCCAACTATCACATGACTCTTTCAGAATTGCTTTAATTCATTCTGTAGTACTCTTTCATCGCCAACCATCACTAACCTTTCATACCTTAGGTTGATAGCTTTTTATTTTAGCATAATATTGTTTTTCATTTATAACCATCTACTGCATCATGTTCACCAGATATCAGTGTAGTTCTTTCCACATAAAATTCTGTCTATTAAAGTATTATATTTGCTGTCACACTTTTCTTTTAAGCATTCTGTGCTATGTTCTGTTCAGTGTCGGTGTCTTTAGTTCTGATTTTTCAATTTGTCCCTCTCCTTTTCCTTGACTTGTTAGTCTGATCCAACCTCTTCTACCTCATCTGATGATTATCAATATGTTATGGAAGCTAAACTACAAGAAATGATCTCCATACGTAGGAAGGTAGTCCTACTGGACTTTACTTTCTATTGCTAAATAGAATCCATCTAAGTTTTTCTTTTCATTTATAAAAATTATGTTACTTTTATTTATTGATAATCGACCATCTGTGCAGTTCAGTGCTTCAGGAGCTTAAGATTGGACAATGGCAGGTTTGTGTTCAAACCATGCACAGTCTGCATGTTACATTTGGCTGAATTCATTGCTCATAAATAACTCCAATGTTTTGCTGATGCTTGGATGTAACAGGCCTTTGTAGCTGACACATTTCAAGCAATGCTGTTCAGCTGCCTGTTTAAAGAAAGTTTATTTTTTGAAAACTATGTTTGCAGTTGGTAGTAGCTTGCTTTACATTTTATTTCAATTTATTTAAAGGAAAAGAGTTAGCCAAATCTTACATGTCAGGTGCATTCTTCATATTTCTTAACAGGCTGAAGAGAGACATGGAAATATTGAAGAACGTATGAGACATCTAGAAGGTCAACTTGAAGAGAAGAATCAGGAACTTCAAAGAGTATGTATATGAAGAATCACTCCCCTCAGTCACCACTTGAATTTATGTTCTACGTATGTGAAGAAAGTCTATTGATTAGGGGCTATATTTCAAATCTATGGGTATGAATTTTAAAGGAAAAAAAAAGTTTCTACTAATTTAATCAGAACATACATAAAATTAAATCATATTTATTAATAAAGCTAGCAAAACTATAAAAAAATACCAGTTTTTAAATGGTTTTCCATGTCAAATTTATTTTGTTTTCTTGAATGTAAGGCTAGGCAAAGAGAGAAAATGAATGAGGAGCATAATAAGAGGTTATCCGATACTGTTGATAGACTTCTGACTGAATCCAATGAACGCCTGCAACTACACTTAAAGGAAAGAATGGCTGCTCTAGAAGAGAAGGTAAAATGATACAAGGGTAAAATTGTATGAATGTTTAGCAATGCTCTTATGATCATGTTTGTTTTATATACTGCTGCAGTCATTGTATTGGTCAGATGATCCATTTACTTAACTAAGTTTTCAAAAATGCTTTATATATTTTTAGAAGAAAATGAATAATTTCTATAAAACATATGAGATCAATATTTAAATGAAAAATACTGCATGATATATATATCTTTCATATTAGCATGTTCATATGAGGCAAACATGTTAAAATGTGCTGTGCTTTTATGATGAAAATATTTTATTTATCCTTCACCTGGTATGCAAAAGAGAAGAGAGATAAGATAAAAATAAATATTTGGGGGGATGGGAGCTTGATTTGAACTATTCCTATGTCTGAAGTGACGGAGACATAGGAATTACTGGTCTAAAACTCAAAATGTGAGTCAGTTTATAACATCAGTAGAATAAGTATCAATCCCAGTAGAGGGGTTAGGAACCCAGCATTTTCAGCTGCATTATTTCAGAAATGGTTCTTCTGTACAGTCTTCAATTTTATTCACAATTACATATGTCTCATTGATAGTTGAAAACTACCAGACCAGCAAGAGTTATGTGAGCTGGTTGCCAATTCGTGAGCATAAACAAAGGTAGGGGATAAAACTCAGGTGGACATATCTGAATTTTGGAAATTTAGATTGAATGCCAATCACTACTTTAGCTAGACATTTTCTACTGTTACATAAATCAAAATAGGGAAAATGTTTCAATGAAATGTTAAAGTAATTTATTAATTTACCTATAAAAAAGTCATAAGACATGCCTTCTTCCCATACAAATCCAAATGCATGGCCAATAAGAAATTATTACACTTTGTTTAATTTTAGTTTATAAATTTTAAAAGACCATGCTATTTCATATCATGCTTTGTAATACTATAAGAAAAGTAAAAAAGTTTCAATAACAATACTTTTATGGTAAGGATTTTCTTTTTATTGTCTATGGTGCAACTTATTTCTACATGCTTTTGTGACATGTAACAGTTTTTTGAATAGCTAGAATATAATTTTTATTTTTCCAATAATTTAACTATGATTAGAAATTGTTAATTCTATATTTGAAATAGATGTACAAAAAGAAAACTTTTAAAAATATGATTTGATGATTTCTTCTTTTTTTATGTAATAAAAATGAGTTCATCTGAATTCTATATAATACCTCTGGCTAAGATTTAGTTTGTTACTCACTTTTTCTTATTTGAAGAATAATCTAATTTTTTCTAATATAAAAAATAGTTGGAGAAGAGGCAACTACCAGAAATAGCTTGAAAGGTGATATTTATTTCATTTGTTCATCCAAGTGTTACAAAACAACATTTCCTATTGAAATTATGTATGTCTCTAAATGTTAAGGTGTCATGTTTAAAGATTCAATTAAAACTTAGTTTCTATGGAAACCAAGAAATAGATGTATCACAAAAAGAATCAAAGAAGATTCTTGAGTGATAGATATCAATGTGAATATTTAAATGTTTTCTGTTTAATTTATTAATTATTTCTTTTATTTTTTTCTGTAGAATGTTTTAATTCAAGAATCAGAAACTTTCAGAAAGAATCTTGAAGAATCTTTACATGATAAGGTATTATGGAAAATTACATTTTTGCCCATTTTTCTGTTTCACACTGATGAGTGCTTTGTTGTAAAATAAATTTGCTAAAAATACTTTTAGTATGTTATCTTTTTAAAACAATTTTAACTTTTTTATTATACCTACAGAAAAATATACATATATATGTATTTTTTTGCAACCCAAACACACTAAAAATCAGCATTCTGGAAGCTCTTCCCACATGACTTTACAGTCACTACTCTACCTTTAAAGCGCAATCACTGTCTTGACTTACAATATTTTTTAAAAATGCTTTCTCTTTCTTTGTGTCTTATATAAATGGAATAAAAATGTATGCACTAAGTTTTGTCTAGTTTGAGATTATTTCAGTAGAAATATATTAAATACCTCTTATATGTGAGAATTGTGCTAAGTTATATATTTGCAAACATGAGCTTAAGTTCTAAAGTAGCTAAGAAATTTGAGTAAAGAGAACACACCTTTGACAAATCAATAGGATGCAAATAGCAGATGCTGAATGCCAAATGAGTAAAGTAAACAATAAGAGCTATAAGTAGGAAAGATCACCATTCCTCACTGCTGTGAAGAAGGCTTCAGGGAGGTGGAACTTATAGTAAAGGTTTAAGAAGTAAGACTCTGCTGTAAGCCTTTCAAACACAGTGCATGCAGTATGATCATAGTGCTTGGTGGAGTGAGGGGGTGAGTAGTGAGTGTGATATCTTAATTAATAGGCACAATAGTTTGGCTGGAATCAATTATTCTTGTTGTAGGATTACATGGTAGAAGAGGCAGCTAAGGACCAGACTGTGAAATCTTAAAGCTGTAATTGCTAATATGTATTTTCCTTCTTCATTAGTCTGTAAAATTCTTGTTAGCAACTTTATCTTATTCCATTAAATAAGATAGCATTGCTAACTTAAGAAGTGATCTATAATTGCGTGTTGACAAAAGATAGAAGGCATGGAGAGAGAGAGACGGGAAGAAGAGAGAGAGTAAAGGAAAGAAGGAGAGAGAGAAGAGGGTAGGGAGGGAGGAAAGATCTGGCAACAGTATGGCATACAGAAGTTACTGGAAACCAAAAATAAAGGAAAGAGAGAACAATTATAGATTTGACCCTATTGGATGCTATATATTATGATGCTTTATATTATGATGTTGCATCCAATAGGGTCAAATGTACAATGTACTCTATATAGAGAGTAATTCACCCACAGTCAGGGTGTTCACATCTCCTGACAGGTCTATTAGAACAATATAATATGGCACCTAGAAGATAATAGCTGATTCTTTCCAAGGTAGTTCACAAAGGCTACACAGAGGAAATGACATTTTAGTAGGCTCATAAAGACAAATATGATCTTAACAAATAGAGAAGGGCAGGGAGTTCTAGGTAGAGAATGAATCCTATGCTACAGCACAGAGAAAGCAAAGATGGTTGACTTCTTGAATCATCAGAAGTTTGCTGTGGCTGGTATGTATTTAAAGAACTAGGTTTTGAGCAGATTGTGAATTTTGGACTTGATCTTGTTATGTAGTGTTATGTTATCCAAAGCTCTGTGTGCTCCTGGCAAGATCCCCAGAACCCACTCCCCCACCACCTACCCAAATCTCGTAGCTTTCAACAATCTGCCTAAGCAACCAAGAGTTCTAATCATTTCATGCTTTGTATCCCTGTTTATGTCAATCTCTGAAGAAAGTAAATCCCAGGTCATACCTCATTTCTAAGCTATCATCCCTTATATCCAAGCACATTCACTAATCTGACTACATCTTCTATAACTCCTTAAATTTCTATTCAACTAATTATACTTACAGTCCATTATCAGCAAAATCCTCTGTATGCTAAACCTCTTCTCTCATTGTTTCTCCTTATTACCTTCATCTCTAAAATTTTAAGTTTCTAGAGCTATCCTTGGATTTATTCTTTCTGTTCAGTCCTGGTGACCTCATCTGATTTCATGTAGTTAAACACCATCTATAAATTGAGTCTTTCCATATTTAGATTACCTACTGATTCCTCTTCCCTCAGACAGTGCATACATTTTAGTGCCAACTCAGTATCTTCATTTGGACACCTAGGTATCTCATATTTAACATGTGAATCTCCCCCATCCCACAGTCACACACCAAACACCACCACCACCTAATCTAACCACCACTAGCAGTCTTCTCAGTAAATCACAATCACAATGTTTTTCAATTACTCTGGTTAAAAAACTTGGAGTTATTCTCAACCCCTGCATTTATCTCATACTCCATGTCTGGTCTAGTAGCAAATCCTGTTAGTTCTACTACCAAAATCTCACCAAATCTAGTCATTCTCTCCCTGACGTCATTCTTGTCCAAGGCATTACTCTTTTACCTATAGTTTTAAAAGGCCCCTAATAACTTTTTTTCTCTACTGCCTCCCAATCCCAGTTGACAGTCCATTTCACAGCCATCAGAATGATCATGTCACTTCTCTGCTCATAAATCTTCCAGTCACTTTTTCTGTCACCAAGAGTAAAAGTCAGGGAGTTTAAAATGGTTTACAGCACCTTTCAGGAATACCTTTCCTGAGTTCTGCAATCATACTTTTTAAAATCTTTACTCTACCTGTCTTTCTTATTAACCTCTCCAATCCAGCTACACCAAATATACCTCTACTAAGAGGCATTTGCCCATGCTGTTTCTTCTATCTGTCATGCCTTTTCCTAAGATATTCCCACTTTTATTCACTCTCTTTATTTAGTTCTTTCCTTGAATATCACTTTATTAGAGAAACCTTTCATGATCATTATCCTTGCTAATAACATTCCACACTCCTATACCCCTATTTGTTTATTTTTTATCTTTTCTACAAGATTCTAAATTACATAGGGGCAAAAAATTTGTCTGTTCATTATTGTTTCTTAGGTGCCTGCCACTCAAGAGGTACCTAATGCATGTTTGTGGAAATAATGAATTAATTAATTAATAAATTCAATAAGAAACTATTTTTAAGCAAAGGATTTATTTGACTGTACCTGTATATTTAAATTATATATTTGGCAGAGGAATGTGAGACTGAAGCTGGTAAAAATCATTCAGGAAAAAGGTAAAAAGAGCTCAGAGTACAATGGTGGTAATGAAAATGAAAAAAAAAAACAGATACCAGAAACATCACAAAGTCCACAGCGACAAAAAAGTGTGGTGAGAAAAATAGTATGAGTCAAGTAAAATATTAAGCCCTGGCCACTAAAAAGAGGAAAACAGCAATAGACAATCTAGAAGGACACTTTTAGACATTTGTAACAGTATAAAGTTAAAATCCTTAAACAAAATTAAATGCTTACATGAGCATTTAATTAAAGCCTGTAAGACAATCCTATCTTCATAAATTTATAAGGAAAAATTTATAATGCCAATTTGAGAAAATTATCAGAAGTACCAGTAATTGTGCCAATATCAAGCTGATAATTGGGTTTTTAACTTTTCCTTCTAGGGTGATATTTTGCTCATCTTTTTAATCCAATCTTCTTTCTCCTTCATCCCTTTTAGAATAATGGAAATTCTTTACTTGCTGCATAAATAAGACATTTTTCTTATTTTTAAAACAAGATACAATTTCTACTCTGTATTTTGAAGTGATGTGTACATAGCTAGTATGATTTTAATATTCTCCTAAATTTGAAAAGATTGAGGATTAGTGAATACAAGGAATACAGATTTTTAATGATTTCTGCTGTTCACATTTTCATTACAAGGGAAAAATTTAGGCATATTTTGTTATAATGTCTTATTATCTTTTGTAAAAAATATATCCACCAATTTTTCCTTTTAAAAAATCTATTAAGCTTGATTTATCATAATGGTATCTTGGTATTATTGGCATATGCCTATCATCTGAGTAATACTTTTTTGATTTTTTAGGAAAGATTAGCAGAAGAAATTGAAAAGCTGAGATCTGAACTTGACCAACTGAAAATGAGAACTGGCTCTTTAATTGAACCCACAATATCAAGGTAACATTAAATTAAAACTTATCTATAGTTCACTAGAAATCAGTATGAATTGCCTTATGCTTTCATATATCAACTAAAGTCAATCAGTATCTCTTATTGCTCAGTATTCGTTACCGTATTTTCACTCTTTATTGACTTATAGTTCCTACATTCAAAAATAACTTCCTAATTTAGAAATAGTTTCTGAATATATTCAATAAAAATTAAATTACTACCTTTTGTATTAATACCTATTGTATATCTGAGCTGAAATTATTATTTCAGTGATACGTGCTCACATGGTGATGATGATGATGATGATGATGATGATGGAGGACAAGATTTAATAAAATATCAGAGGAGTAAATGCATAGAATAAGCATTATCTAAGAAACAAATTAAATATATCCTAATAGAACCAAATAGCCATTTCCTTGTCTTTTTGACCTTAGGTATCAAAATAGAGTTATAGAAGTGTTGTCTAAAAATCCATGACTTCAGTGAGTCATCATGGACAGCCTCCCACTGTGACATTTAATCACAGTGCAGGGTCTTTGGACCCATACGTACAGAACAATCATTCTTTGACACAGCAGTGGAAATAACACTAGACCAAGAATAACACAACCCACATTCCTAAGTCTCAGAGACATAAATATTACCTGTTTGATTTTGAAAAATCCATTTTTCATTAATAGTATTCTAATTTTATGTATACTTTATATGAATATGTAAAAATAATATTTTTATGATTATCTCATAAGCTTGCTTTGCAGATAAAATGAGACAAGTAAACAAAGGGGATTTTGTAAACAGTAAATCATGTTACAAGTATAAAATATTATATAAATATTAGATAATATAGAAATAATATAGAAAATATTATTAAGATAACTAAACTGATAGAATTTATAATAAGTTACAGGATAACTGAATGTTAATTAAGTAGCAATTTTTTATTGAACATCCATGTTTCTGAGGGCACACAATTTTAAAAACAGGAAAACAGAAGGTGCATGAGAACTCAATCTACTAATTTTTGATGTGTAAGTACCGCGCGCTAACCGATTGCGCCACTGGAGCTCCGGAATCTACTAATTTTTGATCTAACAGATGGGGAGGTGAGAAGAGATAAGCTAAGGTTAGTGTATACCAGTAACTAACATTCTCTCCTAATCTCATCTGAGAAGAAAATAAAATGAGTTCCAGAATGACTAGAGAAGGCTTTATTTGGCTCAACTCCGAAGAAAGGTAGGATTTGAGTAATTGGAAAGGACAACAGAGAACATTTTAGGAAGCAGAGGGATGTGCAACCAGGTTTTCTCTAAAAGAATTTATACCTGATTTATCTATGAAAGTTCTTTAATAAGACTATATGCAAGAATCACAGGAGATTCAAGAGGAAAAACTACACGGTTTATGCTTAAAGTGACCAATGGTTGTTTTTTTAACTTGCTTAGAGCTTCCAAAAGCCTCTCAAAAAATATATTGTGCACCTAAAATAATTTTTGGTTAGAGAACTAGCTCAGAGAACTGAACAAAAAGGAGAGAAGTGAACAGTAACTTCTTCAGGTGAAGTTTAAGCAATAGGCTCTTCTAGGATTGGTATTGGCTCAGCCCTTTTAAGCACGTTCTACTTGCCAGACATGGTTACATTGGAGATATACTGGGGATTAAGAGTACGTGTTCCAGATGGAAAAATACAGAAATACTAGTTTGAGGACTGTTATAACAGAGGAAATACTTGGAGCTAGGATAGTAGATGGCAATAGCACTTTAAAGCTAAGACCTTAAAACTGTTACCCATGTAAATATATTAAGCAGCTGTTTTCAGCAGAAAGAAGAACATATTCAAAGGCTCAAAAGTAACAGTAATTGTGGGTTATTGAAGAACTGACAGAAAGTCAGTATAGTTGGATGGAAATTCAGGCAGAAAGTAACTAAAAGTAAAGCTGGAAAGTAGGAAAGGCTCAAATTATAGAGGGCCTTTTAAGGACATCAAAGAGTTTTAAGCAGGGCACTGATATGGTCAGATCTATCTTTTGTTTCATATTTTCATAAATGATCTGGAGTTGATAGATAAAACAACAAGAAAACAATACTCCTAGGATGATGAGTTATAGTGTTAGAAACTCTACTCTGATGCCCAAAGGGATATTCATATAAGCAGCCTCATGCAAAAGGGACCTAGACTGTTCTGAGCTAGATAGTTTAGGACTGTATTATAATTGATTTCATTCATTCACTATCTTACCAGATATTTATGAAGTGCTTACTATGTGCCTGACACACTTCCTTGGGCATAAAATGGTGACTAAAATCTGATCTTTGTTTTCAGGAAACTTAGAACTTCTTCCCAATAGATAAAGACTGAGAGTTGTACCCTTTATGAGTATGGCCTGGTTGGTTAATTTTTATACATGATTTATCCACAGTAAAACCAGTTTACTTGATTAAGTCTCAAGTTTATTTCCATAAAAGCAATAGCTGTCATCTGTTTGGGGATGATTTCTTAGTTCATTTGTTCTAATGTTCCACTTGGCAAAACGAGGTCCTCCCTAAGTTAGGTCAGCGTCTTCCACTGTTGCAAACACTGTCACCTAACCTTTTTAATCTTGCTGAATATTTGGAAATGCTTGTCTTTATGCACAAAAAGAACTAAAGGAGGGAATATAGTCAATCAGCAGGAGCACCAAGTTCAACAGAAAACACAGCTTCAAGTATATCTCCTACTGATGATGGATCTGTTATTTCATTTTATAGGACAGCATGATGTCGCCGTTATTATCATCATCATTATTGTAGCAATAAAATGAATTTGCTGCCAATCCATATATAAATAATATGCCTGGAGAAACCTTTTCTGCACTTTGATTATAGTGTACTTTATTACCATGTTTATTGAAAACTTGTGTAATAATATTTTCCAATTGGAATTTTCTGTTTTGTCTTTAAGCAGATTTCAGAATCAAATGTCATTTTCAAAAGATTTTTCTTCATCCTTTTAGAGCAATGTCTTATCAATCTGATTTTAAGCATTTTGTTGATTCTCTAAATGGAAATATAAAATGCTAAAAAATATATGATATGTGAATAAATTTCCTCCCAAATTTTAAAATTAGAAAGTTCTGGGACCCCAAAAGTTCACACAATTAGATTTATAAGAAATATTTAAAACAAATGCAGCAATAAATAGTAAATATTGAGATACTAAAGAGTTTAGACTGAATAGAATTGTCAGAATTTAATCCAATGGATTTTGAATGTCAATCTTAACATATTTTATTATAACTGCATTTGAAAGTGATGATAATGAACAGAAAGATTCAAAGCACTGCATTTTCTAAAGGACAAAATGCACTTGACCTTCAGGAATGGACCCAGGACTGTAACTTGACATATATCTCTGAAGAGGCCTCAAAGAATCATGAAGCTTCATCAGTTTTCTTCCCTGAGGTTTATTTCCTTGAGGATTTATGCTTTATTGCCAATTAAGCGGTAGATAGTGATTTGCTGGTAAGTTTAATTTTTTAGATTGGATATATTTCATATTTTTCCTTTTTTTCAGAACTCATCTAGACACCTCAGCTGAGTTGCGGTATTCAGTTGGGTCCCTAGTGGACAGCCAGTCTGATTACAGAACAACTAAAGTAATAAGAAGACCAAGGAGAGGCCGCATGGGTGTGCGAAGAGATGAGCCAAAGGTTAATCTTCTAATTTCAACTTTTCTAGTTTTGTTTAAATATATCATTCCATTTTGGATAGAATGCTAACACTGAGAGAATTCAAAATGCTAGCATTTTTATTAGTTTGAAGGATGGATTATGGCGTTTCAAAAATTGTAACTAATATAAAGCCACTACTATGTGCAAGAAGTTGAATAAGCATTTCCCATGTATTTATCCATATAACATTATGAAGTGTGTACTACTTTTGTACTAATTTCAGACATAAAAACCTTGAGGGTCAGAAAGATTCAGTGTTCAACATCACATAGCTAGCAAAGTGACGGAGTCAAAATTTGGGCTTATATTTGTGTGGTTTCAAATACTATGCCTTAATCATTGTGCTATATTGCCAAGCACATAGATTTTTGGGTTGCTTGGGCACTTAAGCAATGGTATTCATATTGTAGATTCAAATTAATTAAATATTTTAATTAAATTTGCTATTTTAAAAACACTTTGAGCAAAATATACACTCCATCAATAACTTAAAATTTGTAATCTATGCTTGTTGACTAAGTAATGTATTAATAGTTGTATTTTATAGAGAAGTAATATAGTTCCTTTGTACCCTAAGTATAGTTTTTTTCCTCCCCAACCACTTTTATTTACCCAAAATACTATATAACCCATTTTCCTTATTTGTACAAAGGCACTTGACGCCTTTTGGGTTTTAACTGGCACTAGTATGTCATGTATACATTAATCCCTCATAGTAGGCATTTAATAGCTCTTGAATACATAAATAAATAAATGAACAAATGAAGACCAAATTAAGTTCATCTCAGTTCTTTTCTCATTATTATGGAACAAATAATTTAGTGCCACTCAGTACCAAAACAAATTTAAACACAAATGCTAATTCAGGTACTCAGTTCTTAAGTCAATGCTCAGGGATATATCATGTGATCCTCCATATAAATCATTGTACATGATCACAAAAATGAAAACCAATTTCTTAAAAAACAGAAAACTCTAGAACCTGTCTTTTATGTTCAACCCCTTCTTTCCACCGGCTCACAGCATAAAAAACACTAGTCTGTTGGTTACCCAAAATGGTCATTCAAATGGAGGATTTCTTATATCAACTTAAAAAACATAGCCATGTAAATTAGTATACCGTAGGCTTAAAAAATCAATGAACTATTCAATTTACCAGAGCAGTGGAGATGAAATTACAGACATACCTCATTTTATTGTGCTTTGCTTTATTGTGCTTCACTGATACTGCAATTTTTACAAATTGAATGTTAGCGACAACTCTGCACAGAGAAAGTCTATGGGTGCCATTTTTCAACAGTATGTGCTCATTTTGTGTCTCTGTGTCACATTTTAGCAATTCTCACAATGTTTCAAACTTTTTCTTCATTATTAAATCTGCTATGGTGACCTGTGATCAGTGATTTTTGGTGTTCCTATTGTAATCATTTTGAGGCACAGTGAACTGCACTCATGTACGATGGTGAACTTAATCCATAAATGTTGTATATGTTGTTATTGCTCCACTGATAGCCATTTCCCTTCTCTCTCCCTTTCCTTCAACCTCCCTATTGCCAGAGACACACTATTGAAATTAGGTTAATTAATAACCCTACAAGGGCCTCTAAGGTTCAAGTGAAAGGACGAGTTGTATGTCTCTCACTTTAAATCGAAAGCCAGAAATAATCAAGCTTAGTAAAGGAAAGTATGTTGAAAGCTGAAAGAGGCCAAAAGCTAGGCCTCTGCTATCAGTTAGCCAAGCTGTGAATGCAATGGAAAAGTTCTTGAAGGAAATTAAAAATGTTACTCCAGTGAACACACAAATGATAAGAAAGCAAAATAGCCTTCTTGATGATATGGAGAATGTTTCAGTGGTCTCGATAGAAAATCAAACCAGCCACAACATTCCCTTAAACCAAAGCTGAATCCGAAGGAAGGCCCTAATACTCTTCAATTCTATCAAAGGTTGAGAGAATAGAGGAATCTGCAGAAGAAAAGTTTGAAGCTAGCAGAGGTTGGTTCATGAGGTTTAACAAAAGAGAGTATCTCTATAACATTAAAATTCAAGGTGAAACAGCAAATGCCTATGTAGAAGCTGCAACAAGTTATCCAGAAGATCTAGCTAATTGATGAAAGTGATTACACTAAATAACAGATTTTCAGTGTAGACAAAACAGCCTTATATTAGAAGAAGATACCATCTAGGACTTTTACACCTAGAGAGAAGTCAATGCCTGGCTTCAAAGCTCCAGAGGACAGTCTAACTCTCTTGTTAGGGGCTAATGCAGCTGGTGACTTTTAAGTTGAATCCAGTACTCTTTACTATTCTGAAAATCCTACGGCCCTTAATAATTATGCTAAATTTACACAGCCTGTGCTCTATAAATGGAATAACAAAGCTTAGATGAAAGCAACATTTGTTTACAGCATGGCTTACTGAATATTTAAAACCCATTGTTGAGACTTAATGCTCAGAAAAAGATTCCTTTTAAAATATTACAGCTCATTGACAATGCACTTGATAACCCAAGAGCTCTGATGGAAATGGGATATATACAAGGAGATTAATATTGTTTACATGCTTGATAATACAATATCCATTCTGGAGCCCATGGATCAAGGAGTAGTTTTGACTTTCAAGACTTATTATTTTGTTAATGCTATAATGACATAGATAGTGATTCCTTTAATGGATCTGGAGAAAGTCAATTGAAAACCTTCTGGAAAGGATGAACAAAGAGAGTGGTTTCTTGAGATGTAATCTACTCCTGATGAAGATGCTGTGAACATTGTTGAAATGACAAAAAGGGTTTAGAATATTACATAAACTTAGTTGATAAAGCAGTGCCAGGTTTTGAGAGGATTGACTCCAATTTTGAATGAATAGGGTGAGTAAAATGCTATCAAATGGAATTGAATATTACAGACAAATCTTTCATGAAAGAAAGAGTCAATCAGTGCAGCAAACTTCACAATTGTCTTATTTTAAGACATCCTCCCAGTCACCACAACCTTCATTAACCACCACCCTTATCAGCCTGCATCCATCAACGTCAAGGCAAGATCCTCCACCAGCAAAAAGAGCAAACTCACTGAAGACTCAAAGGGCCCTTGACACTTTTTTTTTTAGCAATAAAGTATGTTTTAATTAAGGTACATTCATTATTTTAGACATAATGCTATTGCATACTTAATAGACTGCAGTATATTGTAAACATAACCTTTATATGGATTGGGAAACCAATAAACTCATTGACTCAGTTTATTGTGATATTCACTTTGTTGTGGTGGTCTAGAACCAAACCTGCAGTATCTCTGAGATATTCTTGTAAATCACTTTGCAATATTTTAAATAATATTTTGTTAGAATCTATGTAAATGAATGTTGGGAAGATAATTTTTATGTATTTTCCTGTGATAATATTTGTAGTCTGAGCTTATAATAAGAAAAATATCAGTAAGACTGGCATAAGAAATGTGAATGCTTAAGTACAGGTAAAGAGAGTTTGTTACATTTGGAAAAAAGTGTTGCAAATGTAGATGCTTTAAAGTAATTGTTACCTTGAAATGTGATCAAACTATAAATCACATGGAAGTTTATCATCTTTATTTCTATTAAAATCTTGATGTTTATGTTGACAATTAATACTTGACATTACTTAAGATGTCAAGGAACTATTTTATTGAACCAATAAATTAAAATGTTAATAACTGGTTCTACTTTTGCAAGGTCATCTATGAAAGCATGCATGCTGTTTTTGTTGTTGTCTTTAAGATAGGTGTTTTGAAAATGAACAATATGATAAATATTACACATTGCTCATTTACCATTTAGGTGAAATCACTTGGGGACCATGAGTGGAATAGAACTCAACAAATTGGAGTACTAAGCAGCCACCCTTTTGAAAGTGACACTGAAATGTCTGATATTGATGACGATGACAGAGAAACAATTTTTAGCTCAATGGATCTTCTCTCTCCAAGTGGTCATTCTGATGCCCAGACTCTAGCCATGATGCTTCAGGAACAATTGGATGCCATCAACAAAGAAATCAGGTGACTTCAACTAGTACTGATGGTTTCAAGGGATTAGAAGACCTTGATACTGCATTAAAAATGTGATTATCAGATCAGAAGCATTAGTATTAACCTGGGAACTTGTTAGACCTGCAGAATCTCAGACCTTACCACATACCCACTGAGTCAAAATGTGCATTTTCACAAGATTCCCAGGATATCTGTATATCTCCTGTATAAAATTAGGACAACCTTTGTAAGGAACATGCATGAAGCATATACAGACTAGTAACATTAGGGGCAATAGAAAAGAATGAATGAAGACTAAAGTTTTCTGCAATGAAGTTTAAAACACTTTTAAAATTAAAATTTAACATTTAAAGGGAAAGAATATAATAAGGTACATTCTTCAGATACATTTCGTATGGTAGTGAAGGTGCCAAATAGCATGCAAAATAATGGGCATTCAGCTCCCTTAAAGTATTTAAACACTGGAGTGAAATTAATTTAATGTTCTTTTTGTCCATTTTAAGGCCATTATATCAGGGACAGGGTATTTCATTGAACACCTATGGAGCATGTCTTAGTCTCCTTGGGCTGCTATAACAAAATACCATAGACTGGTGGCTTAAACACAAAGTTGATTTCTCAGAGTTTTGTAGGCTGGAAAGTTTTAAGATCAAGGTTGCTGCAGGGTTGTTTCTGGTGAAGCCTCTCTTCCTAGCTCCAGGGAAAGTGAGGGACATTAATTCCATGAGATTAAGGCTCCACTCTTATCACCTCATTTAGCCTCTGTTATCTCCTAGAAGTCCCACCTCCAAATACAGTCACACTGGGAGTTAAGGCTTCAACATACGAATTGAAAAGAAGTGGCACAATTCAGTTCATAGCAGAGCATAATGTGAAAGCAGGATAGGGTGTTCTCTGCCAGTAATACTTAGATTAAAAAAAAAAAGTAATGCCTTTAAATAATGGGATAAACTAAAGGTACTGCTACTAGTAATAATAAAAGTTAAATTTATATAGTAAATGGAAAATGCAGATTGCTAATCTTAATGCTTTTGGTTGGTTAACTATTCATTACCAGCCTCCGAGTGGAGGTATTTTCAGGCTTTTGGTACTCTGGGAAGAAAAAAATTTCAGGACCCAACACTTAAGCCAAAAAGCAGCAGCTATTATTGAAAGCAAAAGTGAAAGTAGCTCTCTCAAGAGAGAGAGAGTGGCAGGCTAATAAAGAGCAGCTGTACCAAAAAGAAGTGGTTTTTCGTCTTAGGAAGTTTCACTAATTGAAGGGAGGAATATTCAAAGCTAAGGGGTTGGGTTTTACTAAGAATTTGGGTAGTAATTACAAGAATTGGGTTCTCTGCCATTTTCATACTATATAGTAATAGTTGTTTCAGAACTGACATGATGATTTCAAGGGTGGAAAATTTTAAAACCACAATGCAAATGATATTTTAATTAGCCAAAGTTCATGTAAGGCAACCTAGATAACTGACAAGCTGGTTGAAGCTGGTTCTTGTCTGTGGCTTCAGCCCCCCTTAGTTAGACTTTAACACCTGCACCACTTTGCAAGGCCCTGCATCTGGCTCCTAGCCTGGTAGCCTAGTTAGCTTCTGCCTGAGGCTCCTTTATTTCAGCACCTGCATTCACTCAGCAAGCCCCTGCATCCAGTCTCAGCCCCATCTCCTAGTCTCCTACTGAAACTATTCACTGGTGCCTAAAACTTGCTGTCAAGTTTGCCTGCTACAATATTTTAATCTGAGACCCAATTCTTATATAGGTTTCTTTTCATAATTAATTACTATTATATCAGTGAAGATAAATTTTTCACACATCAGTATTGAGGTTTATGGCAAATCAGACTGATCAATAAAAATCCTCTGCCATTTGGGGGAAATATGTGTACAGATTTTCTAAGTAAGCAAAGAGGACCAATTTCATTTGCATTCTCTGAACATAAAAGGCTTAATACATCTGCAAATTATAATTTAATATTATAGCCTAACAAGTCTTTTTATTATATTTTCATTTCAAAGGCAATAAAATGTGGGTGATGCATTTGATGAATTATTTCATACTCGATATGAAAAAAATGTACTATCACCACATAGTATCCTGATAATGGATGGTTTCCATTATACAATTGAAATTATACAAATCGACATTTCAAATAGTGAGAAATGTTGGCATTATAATTATTTCAATTTTAATTTAATATATCATTTCTTGAATCTCAATGACATTCAGTTTTTCTGTCATTACCTTGACTAACCCCAGTGAAAAACCCACTGTGTCAGGTGGATGTGATTTTTTTCTAGCATCAGGGAACTATTCTTGTTTTTTCAACTGATGAACAGGACTTTACTATTTTGAACAATGCCTTTATCTGGCTTTATCTAAATCTGTTGGCCTCCTTCTAATATGATTCAAATCTACCTAATTTCCTACTCTCATCATCCTACTGCACATTAAAATAGTTACTCATCTGGATGACAATAACAGTTTCTATCTGGTTTCTTTGTAGTATTTGAGCTCTCAATATGATCCAACCTAACACTTGCACCCAGAGCAGACTTTTGTAAGGACAAATGTGCTTATGTATTCTCCCCTTTTCAAACACTTCAATTGCTCTTATGATAAAGATCAAAATTCTTAATGTAGTCTATGATGCCCCACCTATCTCAATATTCTGTGACCATTCACCTCTCCTATGTTTTGACCCATTACACATGACTTCCAGTTCTTTGAACATTCCTTGCTTTTTCCTTTGTTGTTGCTTTTACTTTCTTCTGGAACATACTTCCCATTCCACACTCTTCTAACATTTCACCCATTTTACCCTTACTCACCAGGAACAGTTTCACCATCACTTCCCCTAGGAAAGTTGTACCATCCTTCTGTTCTTTACCATCACTAGATTGTAACTTATATAAAAGCAAGAAATGTATCTGGTTTTGCTCACTTTTATTTCTAGGTCTTAGCACTTGATTGATATGTAGACAGTGCTCCATAGATATTTGATTGCTATATATAGAAAAAATAAAGTAGAACATGAATTCTGAATGAATAACACATTTTGATGCTGTTCAGCTAATGCTTGAATTCACTGAATAGGTTTGAAATCAAGTCTATATTCTTATGATATTTATTTTCACTAAAGATATGAACTCACCCTCCATAACAATCTGTTTCTCTTCAGAGACTCTTAGCTCTGTAATTCCCAGTAAAAATCTTAACCTAGATTAATTAACAATGTAGATTAATATAGTAGCTGATTTGTGAAATTTTGAAAATAAATAAAATTTGATTCCATAGCAATATTCAAAAGAAATAGTCACCTTAAAAGCCATGGCAATCTGCTAACACCAACCAAAATTTATCTCTGGTTAAGATTTTTCTTCTTTCACAAACTAATTTAACCACTAAAAAGTGCATCTCTTCTGGCTTATTCACAGCTCACTCCTTGCCTTAAAGGGAGGAATCAAATTATCTCAGGCTCATTTACCACAACAATGTTCATTGAACTGTTCTTTTATAGCTAGCTACATTTTGCCTGCCTTACTTTTGTAGTCTTTATCCTTTCTTCCTTTTGTATGATTCCTATGGGAGTCCTTGCTCAACACACCAGGAGATTCTAAACTGAATCAGTTTGGGTTTTTTTCTCTTGCTTTCCATATTTATATTCTAAATATCAAAGGATTTTCATTTATTCTTCCAAGTAAACCTAACTTCTAGGTAGCATTTAATTTCCTGTTAGATTAAACTTCAATCTACTTCTTACCTAACTTGTTCCTCTATGTTTTGGTCTCTTTTACAATTAGTACAGTACCTATAGTTAATAACTAAAATATTTGTGTACAACAGAACTATTTTTTCTCTTACCAGAAGACTTTTCTGGAGGAGTCATTTTTTCCACCAAGTATTTTCAAAGTAAAAATAAAAAATGCCTTTTTTTTTAGGGGAAGGTAGTTTTTCCTTTCAAATGTGTTTTAAGCATTAATGATGTTGTGCTATGTTATTGATTGAGCCTTCCTTTGGGATTCTGACCTTGGGGTAAAGTTAAAATGCATCTGTGAAAATAAAGAATCCTTATTCTTCATGTAAGTGAAAGATTATAATTAAATGTGAATGTGCCACATAATGTTTTAACCAAAATGAATCTTTGTGAACACATATTGGATTAGATTTTAAGTGCATACTTTGTATTTTTTTAATTGAGTCCATTAGAAACACAACTATCATTTATTCCAAGGACCTGTAAGGAGACTAACAAAATACTTTTTATCTGGTCAATGAATACATGCTACTTAAAAACTGAGAGTTATAGAGTAAAGACAGTAAAGACACAGTAGTGAGTTAATCATCAAAAAGCTGGTGAACATATAGGTGGGAAAATGTAGCTCAACTTCCCACAGCAAAGACCAAACAACTATCTCCTATTGCATAAATGTAGCAAATAAATGACATTCAATATAGTAAATATGGAAAAAAAAACTTTGAAGTGACCATAAACTTCAAATACTATAGGAGATCACAATAAATCTACTTAAAAACAAAATAGCTCAGAAGTTTATGACTCCCTTATCAAACAAGCTATACCAATACACAGTTTCATTATAACAACACAAAAAATGTATACAAGATTCAACTTAAATAGGATCTTTATGCAACCTAGTTAAAGCTCTTTATTCTTTGTGCCTTTGTAATAATTGTTATAAATATTCACAAAGCTACTTTCTTATTTAAAGGAAAAGGATAACAGCTAGCCTTTGCCTTCTCAAAAGCATCTATATCAACAGTTTTGTTTTAAAATTTTTCTTTAATTGTCATCTCTCTAGGTAGCTATACCTCCATGTTATTAAGTTGCCTGATACTTATTTAAAGGAGGCTTAGCTAAGTATATATTAATGTTAAAAAAGACTCAGGGTTTTATTTGGCTACATGAAAAGTGTGAATGACCATTTATTGAGGATCCTATCATTTAAACATTTTCATTAGGTGGGAGGGAAGATTCAATGATTTTGTTGAGGTCTGGGTTTCTAAATGTCTCTTTTATTGGTACCTGAGTTCAAATGTAAGATTAGCATTAGTAGCAGAAATTAACTAGACTGCAAGGTTTTAAAAGAGTTTTAGCAAATGGCAGTATAAGAAGAGGGTCAGGCTAAAAGTGGCCAAGGAATTATATATCATTTGAGAAAAATAATTTCCTAAATTGCAACCAGAAAAATCCCTAGAATTTGCTGAAAATTATATTACCTAGAGAAAAAAAAATGAAGATATTAACATAAAATGTTCACAGCTTAGTTTTTATTGATTTATGTCAATTTTAATTACCATTACAACGGTATATAATGGATCCATATTAAATTAAATATAATGGATAAATTTAAACTGTATATTTCAGGCTGATTCAGGAAGAAAAAGAATCTACAGAGTTGCGTGCTGAAGAAATTGAGAATAGAGTGGCTAGCGTGAGCTTGGAGGGTCTGAATCTGGCGAGGGTCCACCCAGGTACCTCCATCACTGCCTCTGTTACAGCTTCATCACTGGCCAGTTCATCTCCCCCCAGTGGACACTCAACGCCAAAGCTCACCCCGCGAAGCCCTGCCCGGGAAATGGATCGGATGGGAGTCATGACGCTGGTATGGTGATGTGTCCAGAGAATCTTCTCCCCACTTAAAGTTAATGATACATTAGCTGAACTCGCTGGGTGTTTGTTCTAGTCTAAGTATTTTCTGTGTCTTGCACTTTCCTTTCTTTCCTTTCTTTTCTTTCTTTCTTTCTTTTTTTCTTTTCTTTCTTTTCTTTCTTTCTTTCTTTCTTTCTTTCTTTCTTTCTTTCTTTCTTTCTTTCTTTCTTTCTTTCTTTCTTTCCTTCTTTCCTTTCTTCCTTCCTTCCTTCCTTCGTTTCTTTCTTTCTTTCTTTCTTTCTTTCTTTCTTTCTTTCTTTCTTTCTTTCTTTCTTTCTTTCTTTCTTTCTCTTTCTTTCTTTCTTTCTTTCTTTCTTTCTTTCTTTCTTTCTTTCTTTCTTTCTTTCTTTCTTTCTTTCTTTTCTTTCTTTCTTTCTTCTTTCTTTCTTTCCTCTTTTCTTTCTCACAACAACCCTATGGGGTAGATACAATTATGAATCCAGTTAGGAGATGAGGAAATGGTAGCCTATACAGGTGTTGTAACTTTCTCAAGGTCGCATAGTAAGTCAATGGATGAGCAGGGAACCTAACTATTACATTAGAAATTTGATTCGAATATTGAGGAAATAAACTTGGACTCTGTGGGTTTTTTAACATAACAAATAACAAATTACGTATTGTCATTGCTTCAATACACCAAGACATAAATTTATAATTTTGCAATATTATATATAATATAATTTTCATAAGAGCCATAAAAAGCAACAACAGCTAATTCCTAATTTCGTTTTAAGCTTCATGCCAACATTTTCACATTTATTCTTTAATTCTCTATTTCATTGATCTTTATATTTGAGATTAAAAGTTGGAAGCCTAAATTAGGAAGTCCCCTGAACCAGAGAGAAATCAAAGTCCCCTGAACTGAGAGAAAATCAAAGTGCTTCATGCAAAAAATAATATTATAATAAAACCTCTGGAAAAAATGGTTGTGATGACTACTGAATGCCACAATATTTATTCATTTAATTCTCATGACAAAATTGAGGGTATGAGGGCATTATCTCAATAGAGAATGGAGGTTTTGAGTGTTTGAATAGAGTGCCCATGTTCAATGCAGCTAGTAAGTGTAGCTGGATTTTTGCTCAAATTTGCCTAACTCAAAAGTATGTACTGTCTTTTTTTTTCTGTCATTACCTGGAAATATGTTGAAATGACAGCAATGATGAAGATTAAAATATTCTAAACTGTTTATGGAGGTAAAATTCTATGTTTTTGTAATGAATACACATTGTATATTTACAATTATGGGACTTCCAAGCAATTAAGCTTATATAAAGAAAAACGGTGAAATTATTTAAAAAGGAAATAGTCTAAGGCATTGAGTCCACTGTTTTATGCTCATTTCCAACACTTCATATTAAAAATATTTTTAAAATAAAACAATGTCCAATTAGAACAATGACCAGCTAATCAGAAGTGACCCCACCTGCATACAACACAAACTTTTACCCAATGTATTAACATATATTAATCAAATATACTGAGCTACATTGTGATCTGCTTATTTTAGAAATGTAGGAACAATCCATCTGATTTTATTAAATAAAAATGTTATTGTCTCTGGCTCAGTTTCTGAGTATATAATATATGCTATATAATATTGATGACCAACTTATTACCAAAGCTATAGTAAGAACTTTGGACCACAGAAAACAATTTAGTCAATATTCAAGGAAGATACTTTATTTCTGTACTGTGTTTATTTCTTATATTTTTACAATATAATATTTTGCCCTTTTAAGTATTTTTATAGACATTAGCATCATAACCTTTGATAGTACTGTTATTCTTATAATAATAAAATAATATAATTATTTAGATGTGATTTTGTGTGTGTGAAAAAGATGCCAGTGCTTTCATGCATTTTCTTGAGCAGAAATAAATCAATGGTAAATGAACATTAATATTATTATACCATAATTAGAGTAATGAAAAATATTTAGAGAATTTTTGAAAGGTAAAGAAATATTTAATTTGTTCAATATCTAAATCAGAAAAGGAAGAAATGAAATCCAGGATGTCTTTACTACCTAATATAACTCTGTCACCAAATTCAATATTTTTATAGTGAAATGGGTAGATTTTCTTTTACCTATAGAAAATACTGAAGGAAAAATAATTTTGTTGGATATAATTTATATTTGATATTCAGAGGAAGATTACAATTTTTAGGAACAGAAAATTAGAGATCAAAAAGACATTGTATTAGTTGAATTGTTTAACAATTCACAAACATTGTTTTTTTGTCCTGATAATAGAGCCTACTTGTATTTACTTTTGCCTCACAGCAAATCCATAAGCATAAATAACATGCTATGAATAGCAATATCTAATTATTAATAGAATATTGAATGGGGTAACATCAACACTATCCTCATTAACAAAAATATAAAGCACAATGGAATAGCTTAACAAAATTGTTTTACTTACATAAGAAAAATGAACAAAGATATTAAGTGAACTAGATTCATCTGGAATCATAAAAAAATTGACTATTTTGAAAACTTCTGTAAAAGAGCATTGACGAGAAAGCAGCAGCCCCAGAAACGCGCTATGCTAAGGCAAGAGCTTTCGGCATTTGTGGGAGTCAGGAAGGATGTTAGGATGCCAGGAAGTTTGAGATCTCTCATGAACGGCATACTTACCCAAAGAGGGCTGTGTGGACGAGGCAAAAGGGTGAGTTTATAACTCTACATATGTGTATTGGATCTTCATTCCCATCTATATTTGCTTGGGCGGATATAGTCCCATATTTATTTCTGTCTAACTCAGGCTTCTGGCTATGCTCACTCACTCTGTCTGTGCTTTCTATTCCCCAGGCTCCGTGCCTCATAGCCAATGTGTATACTCATGGTCCATCAAGGACCCCTGAGAGGTTCTCTCTCTAAAGTAACTACCAGCAGGAGTGCTTCTATGATGATTAAAAGACATTTGTTTAGAAAAGGATGGAATGAGGGAAAATATTGATGGCCAAGTTGCAGATACTATTTAAACTTGTAACATGATCCAATGGTAATCATTAATTAGTTCTGTTTTATGTTGTTTTTGTTACTGCCAATCACAGCCAAGTGATCTAAGGAAACATCGGAGAAAGGTACTGTAAATAACTTTTACATGATTACTATTTGAATACTGTTTTATTTTCTGAACGCTTTAAAATAATATTCCCACTAGTTGAAGTATTTTATTAACATAAAAAAGAAATATTGAGATTATATTAATGTTATTAAATTGTTTAAATACTATCAAAAGAACAAATACTTAAAAAATAAAGTTATTTATGCTTTCTAGGGCAATGATTTGATTATGAGAACTAAGTATCCTGATTTTCCACTGAATATATAAGCCACAGATGGTAGAAGTAGATATTTTAATATAAATACTTATATTTATTAATACAAAATACAAATATTATAATATTTAATATAATTCTAAAATAAAGAGAACAATGCTGATTGTTTTTAAATATTTGCATTATTATTATTATTTAGATATGGTGAGGCCAACAAATCAGGAGACAACTGTCAAAGAAAAGATACTTTCTTGCTCAAAGTTCCCTAGAGGAGAGGGCACTCCAGGCCTCAGGAAAGCACCAGGGTCAGTCAGGAGCAGAAAGAACAAGGGGAAAGCCTGGGCAGAAGCCTTATGAAGTCTCTCGAGGAAGGGCAAGGCAAGGCAGGGTAATTATTAATAGGTTTAGGATTGATTGAATAATTTCAGCTGGCTCTGGAGTATAAGGACTGTCTCTAGTTCTTTCAGCCTGGCCCTGAGGTGATTAGGGAAGGAGGATATTGCTTTTCGAAGTACAAGAGCCCATTAGACAAGGTGATTCAGAGTATGGGCTCTTAAGTGGTTGGTTTGCATATGAAAAGTGTGTTTACAGGGGAGCAGTTTGCTATCTCCAGGAATTAACTATCTCTAAAACAAGCCTCCCCAGATGCCAGAGCATCAAGAATATGGAATGAAATCTAGAGAATAGGATATAGGAAACAAAATGGACTCCCGTTCTGATTCACGAAATGACATTTTATTAGATAATTGAGAACAGCAGAGCTTGCACTCATGAGATCTCAGATGGGAAAGATTTCAAAGATTCGACCTACTATACGGTGCATAAATCTACTCTTCAGCATCTTTGAGATGTGGTAGTCAGCCTACATGTACGTAGCTTAGATTGATGGGATTTTCTTCTTCCTTTCCTGAGCTATTATCTATCTTCCTTAAGGTGTCTTCTCCTTAACACTACCAGTTCGTTCTCAACTATCAGATCTACCAAGTATAATGTCCTGATTTTCTTTGACTTCCTCCACTACCAGGACTATACTGGGAATCTAGAATGTAATCTGCATAGGTGTTGTAAAAGAAGTTTGGTGGGTGTAAGAAATAAAAGGGCAAAGCAGGGCACAGTGGTGGCTCACTCCTGTAATCCCAGCTACTCTGGAGGCTGAGGTGCAAGGATTGCTAGAGTCCTGGAGTTCAAGGGTGGCCTGGGCAACATAGCAAGACTCCCCGTATCTCTAAAAGAAAAATAAAATAAAGACATAAAAAGGTAGGATGGTAGGTCCTATATAGAAGTGTAGCTTTGAAGACTTCAGAGACTGAAGAGGTAATTTGTAAGAAAGGTCATGGAAAGAACCACAGACTAAAAGTTGTCATGTATCAGGGTAAGGACTTACATGCATGATTTTTATTTACACTTCAAAAGAACACATTAAAATAAGTATTACACTTCTATTTTATTGATGAGTGTGTTAATCCATTCTCCACTGCTGTAGAGGAATACCTGAGACTGGGTAATTTATAAAGAAAAGAGGTTTATTTGGCTCACTGTTCTGCAGACTGCACGAGCATGGCCTCAGCATCTCTTCTGGTGAGGGCTTCAGGGGAACTTGCAATCAAGGCAGACGGCAAAGGGGAAGCAGTCATGTCACATGGCAAGAGAGAAAGAACAAGAGAGGGAGTAGGGACCATTCTCTTTTAAACAACCAGTGAATAGGGAGAACTCACTTATTACAGCTTGGAGGTTGGAGTGGGGATAACAAATCCATTCATGGGGGATCTGCCCCCATTATCCAAACACCTTCCACCAGGCCCCACATCCAGTACTGGGGATCAAATTTCAACATGAGATTCGGAGTGGCCAAACATCCAAACCATATCAGTGAGGAAATTTAATATTAGAGCAGATAGGTAACCAGCCTATTCATTCAATATTCCAGAGAAACCAGGATTCAAATCCACTTCCTTTCTTCCTCTTTCTTGGTTTTTTTTTTTTTTTTTTCTTGGTGGAAGAGATTGTTTATTTGTTTTTGTTTTGAGACAGGGTCTTCTCTATTGCCTGGTCTAGAGTACAGTGGTACCACCATAGCTCACTGCAACTTCAAACTCCTGGGCTCAAGTGATCCTCCTGCTTCGGCCTCTGGATTATCTAGGACTACAGGCTCCTGTCACTATGCCTGGCCAATTTTTTATTTTTATTTTTGCAGCAATGAGGTCTTGCTTCTGCCCAGGCTTTCCGTTTTGTTTATATAGTGTGTCATTCAGAGGAAACTTTTGTATATGCTGTTTTTAAGAGCTGTTATTGACAAACAGTATAGGTTGGCTGCAGGGAGAACAGAAGGAGGTATTTCATAAGAAGGTGTTTCAGCAGCAAAGTTCTAGAAGCAAAAATGGCCATGTTTACCATGGTCAGGCTTAGATCACAGAACTGTGAAAACACCAATATATATTAGAAGAGTTCAGAAAATGCTTAAAAATTTAGATGGAATATGGGTTTAGGAAGGGTTTTCCATAGCATTGGAATAAATATGAAAGCAGTTCTTAAAAATGATTCTCCTGGTGGCTATGCTAGTTAACGGACAAAAGGAATCATATTAAAATTCCTACCGAAACTGTTAACAGTAATCTAGGCTTGGGTAACAAAAAGCCCTGACAAGCAATTTCGTTAACTTTCCTCCAATGTATGAGATCTTTTTATAGATAAACACCTTTATGCATGATAGCTTTACATACAAACATTTCCCCAGAACGCAGCTTTAAAATTTTTGTTGCTTTAGCCATACTAAGAACTTTTTAATCATAACTTTCCAAACCATGTCTTTTAGCTGTATTTTCCATGATCTTGATCTCTCTGTATGTTGTAATACACACCGACGCCATTAAAATTATGCAGCACTGTTGTAAAGATATTTCTTTTCTTACAACTCTGTGTCTTTCTATCTCTGACAAAATTTATGGTTTCCTGAGTTTTTCAGGATTCTGAATGAAATTATTCTGTAAAGAAATCCCTCCCATTCCATCTTCTTTTGCTTTGCTGTATGTCTTTGCCAATTTTCCCATCACAGTAGTGAAATGAAAGTTTGCAAAAATTATATTCTTACCTTTTATTATTTTCACTTTAAAAAGAAAGTTTTTTTTCTTATAAAATGCACTCATTTTTAAACACCATGTAATACATTTTATTAGGCTGCTGTTTTACAACACTTTATCTAATAAAATTATATTTTGTCAATTTCTTTTCTTATTTCCAAAATCCTGACTTAAAAGATGTCTTTATCCTATAACCTGGCTAGGCATAATGCTTTATTTTTTAATGAGTTTGCTGAAATATGTGTCCAACACCTTTTTGTAAAGAATTTACATTCTGATACAATGAAATGTATACCAGACTAGCTTTCTCATAGTTACTGAATATTGATGTTTGGTGCTTATTACTCAAACAATATTTTTGTCTTCACTTTTAATTGGCTGTGACAATCACACTTCTTAGTAATAAGGATTTATATATGTAAGATTTATATGCCTCAAGTTTTGTTGCTTTTGTTCTATTTTGTACTAAAATTACTCAAATAGCCTTGCTTTAATGATGCTTCATTTGTATCAATTTCAGCTGAAATTCTGAAACAGTTCATTTGAATGTATTGTTTTTGCTTCTAGATTGCAGTGGTGGAAGAAGATGGTCGGGAGGATAAAGCAACAATTAAATGTGAAACTTCTCCTCCTCCTACCCCTAGAGCAGTCAGAATGACTCACACCCTCCCTTCTTCCTACCACAATGATGCCAGAAGGTGAGACTCTCCAGGCACACTGCACATTGAATGCTCTCTTTCCAAAAATTTTCCACTTCCTTCAATGTTGTCAAATAGACTACTTAAAAATGTATATGAAAAATTTGATTTGCACCATAACCCTCCATCTGGTATTGTCCTGCTCCCGTTCCCCTCATATCACTTGTGAAAGCACCCAATTTCCATTTGAGATCAAATTTTTAATTTTTTTTTTATTTGAGACAAAGACTTGCTCTGTCACCCTGGGGAGAGTACAGTGGCCTCACTATAGCTCACTCTAACCTCAAACTCCTGGGCTCAAGCAATCCTCCTGCCTCAGCCTCCCCTAGTAGCTGGGACTACAGGCATGCGCCACCACGCCCTGCTAATTTTTCTATTTTTAGTAGAGATGGAGTCTCACTGTTGCTCAGGCTGGTCCCGAAGTCCTGACCTCAAGTGATCCTCCTGCTTTGGCCTCCTAGAGTGCTGGGATGATAGGCGTGAGCTACCATGCCTGGCCCAAATTTTTAATTTTAAAATTAACCATCTTTGTGGTCTTGTTATAAGTCAATATATATAAGGATAGCTCTTCTAATTTTAGTAGATATTTGCCTACTTAAACAGGGTCAGGCTAGCGGAAAGACTTATTAGGCATAATAACAAAAACCTAAAGGGATTCTAGGACGAGATTACAAATTTGGATTGTAGTGTAAGAGTAATTAAGGTTTGCAAAGTCCATATTTGTGCCTCGTTTATCTTTAGCAGCCAGGTATGTACACCCTGTGGGTGCTGCTACTCCCAGCAATAATAACTCTTCAGGCACAAAGTTCTTAGAAATGAAAAAAAAAAATAGCATATTGGCCAAAACATTAAAGGAAAAGATAAATCCATATGGGGAAATATGTGATTAGTCATAGCAACTCTTTTATCCACATGCCTAAAAGAATTGTAAACAGATTTCTATATTAATTAATGATATAAATAAATCTCATCATACAGCTTACATCATAAACTTATGTTCTCCTACTGCCTTATCAGTTGCAGCATTTCTAGACACATAATTGATATAACCAAATGTAATGACTTACGGATTAATACTGTGTTTAAGAAAGAATATTTTATCTAAATAGTATGTTTTACAATAAATGCTTTTGAAAACAGGGCTTTCTTTGCTGGCAGGCATTTTTTCTTTTTGATTATTTTTAATTGTCAATGTGGAGAAAAGGTTACTCCAACTTTAGAATATGCTCTTTCACTCTCCAAAAAAAGAGTGAATTATATAAACATACTTTAACATATAAAACATATAAAACACTACTGCTTTGAAATTTAGAGTATGTGAGGTATTTAATTAGGATAAGTCAAGTTAAGTAATCTATCATAGTATTATCAATTTAATAACTGTGAAAACTGTTAGCAATATCTATTGAACCTCTCCTATTAATACAGTGTCAAATATGTTGACCAGAAATTGAAGCTACACCAACTGCTTAGAAATCATTTTAGCTTATCATATATCTAAAAGAATACTTGATAACTATAATTAAGAAGTAATATATAGTGATCATTAGGGTGTATGATTTTTTTGCTTCTAGATCCCACTCAGATGGGATCTATAATTTAATTTATATTAAATTAATTAGGCTCCAAAATTAAGAGAAGTAAAGAAGGCTAGAAGAAAATCAAGTACAACTGTAGGTTAGAATAGCAGCTTAAATTCATAGTTAGTTATATTTAATTTTTTTTACCATAGGTCATTATGTTTAAGATTAGAGTAGACCTGGAACGTTCCTAACATAAAGAAATGATAAATGCCTGAGGTGATGGATGCCCCAGTTACCATGATTTGATTAATACACACTGTATGCCTGTATCAAAATATCACATGTACCTTATAAAGATATACAATATATGTACCCATAATAATTAAAAAGAAAAAGAAAAAAGATTAGAAAAACAAACTCTGAGAAAAAAATAGATAATGGGTCAAGTGCTAAATAACAGAAGATCATTTAACATGCAGTTAATAAACCAGTCTCTATTCCATGATTAGTTTGAGATTTTACTGAAAATAAAGGGAAAAATGCCATTTGGAACAAAAATAAATTTTTCTAGTGAAAATTTGGAGGGTCAGGCTCCTGAGGCTGAAGAAACTACACTTCAATATCTTAAGAGGCAAAGTGGGAAGAAAAGAAAAAAATAACATTCAAAGTCTATTTGTTCCTCCTTTAGTACTTTTATAAAGAAAAAAGTCTTGTGTGCCTTGTGGATGGTGCATCAAAATGAACAGTCTGCCCTCTTTTGTGTTTTGCAGTAGTTTATCTGCCTCTCTTGAGCCAGAAAGCCTTGGGCTTGGCAGTGCCAATAGTAGCCAAGACTCTCTTCATAAAGCTCCCAAGAAGAAAGGAATCAAGTCTTCAATAGGACGTTTGTTTGGTAAAAAAGAAAAAGCTCGACTTGGGCAGCTCCGTAAGTATGCTTTCCTCTGCTACTCCTTTTAGTCACTTTGAAGTGTCCATCTATCCTTCATTTCACTCCATTTCTCTTTTATTTTTTTCTCTTACTACCTAAGAAACTTTCTGTCTTAATCAGATTTATAAGTACAATTTAGCTGAATAATGCTTAATAAAAGTTACAGTGAAAGAATATTATAAAAATTTTAGTCCTTTGGCCGGGCGCGGTGGCTCGCGCCTATAATCCTAGCACTCTGGGAGGCCGAGGCGGGTGGATCGCTCGAGGTCAGGAGTTCGAGACCAGCCTGAGCAAGAGCGAGACTCCGTCTCTACTAAAAATAGAAAGAAATTATCTGGCCAACTAAAATATATATAGAAAAAATTAGCCGGGCATGGTGGCGCATGCCTGTAGTCCCAGCTACTCGGGAGGCTGAGGCAGTAGGATCGCTTAAGCCCAGGAGTCTGAGGTTGCTGTGAGCTAGGCTGATGCCATGGCACTCACTCTAGCCCGGGCAACAAAGTGACACTCTGTCTCAAAAAAAAAAAAAAAATTTCAGTCCTTTTATTTCTCTGTTAATAACCATAGCTAGAATTTATTTAATGCTAACTCTTGTGATAGGCACAATTGCCCTATAAGGCAAACGTTGTTACTGTCATTCTTATTTTATTGATGAGTGAACAATGTCTTAGTAATGTCACAGAACTAGGATATTCATCCTGGTGCCAATATTTCAAAATCAGCTTAAAACTGTTGAGTATGCTACCACTTAGAGTGTGGATGTTTATTAAAACTTAGCTATGTAACTTTAAAAGCTTTTCTGTTGAAAAAATGGAAGCCTACAAAGAAACCCAAAAGAATTTTTTAAGTTAGAATATTAATAAAACTTTTTAATATGTATGGCATAAAATGTAAGGGACAGGTTTTCTTTGATTAAAGCTATTACAGCTTCCTCTAACAAACTCTATGGCATGTAGGCGAAGTGGGGGGAGAATAGAACAATAGGGATTGTGCTAGAATTATTGTTAGTGACTAATTGAATAAAAATGTAGAACAGCACATTTGAAATGATCTATAAAATATTAATATATAAACATATTAATATTTAGAAATAGATGGAGAATAGATACATATATACTTCTATAACTGAAACAAAAAGAATATATGATATTCCTGAAATAGTATATATACTTGGCTTTAGGGGGGTGTCTTTCTATTAATATCTATTTATTTTTAGAGTTAAATTATTAGGAAAGGACTAAACTCTTACCTCCAATGGTTAAGTGCTGAACAGAGTGATACAAACTTCTTAGTACTTTCTTTAGTTTCTCAAATAAAGGAATAATTATTTGCAAGGAAAGCTTAACTCCAAGACTTAGTTTCCTGCCCTACCACAAAAACAATTTCTGAGTATGATATTCATGTTTGGAAATTTATTACTACAGTATTAAAAAATGCCTTTCCTGCCCGGGCTGCCGTACAGTGGCTCCATCATACCTCACTGCAGCCTCAAACTCCTAAGCTCAAGCGATCCTCCCACCTCAGCCTCACAAAGTGCTGGAATTACAGGCATGAGCCACTATGCCTGGCCATGCAATTCATTTTCTTTATGGTCATCTGCCAGATGGTGTTATAATTGTCTGAACTCATGACCTGCTATAATAGGCCTAATAAAAAAATAATTCCATAGCGACAAAATCAGCATCAACATTGCACCAGCATTATTTAGCAAGTACAGCTATGTATTGTTGAATGATGAGAATATGTTCTGAAAAATGCATCCATTAGGCAATTTTGTTGTTGAGTGAACATCATAGGGCATACCTATACAACCTAGATAGTATAGCCTACTACACACCTAGGCTATATAGTATAGCCTATTGGTCATATGCTACAAACCTGTACAGCATGTCACTGTACGGAATACTGTAGGCAATTATAAAACAATGGTAAGTATATGTGTATCTAAACATAGAAAAGGTACAGTAAAAATATGGTATAGTTTTATGGGACCACTGTCATATATGTAGTTTATCATTAATTGAAACATTATTATGCAGTGCATGACTGTACATTTCTACGTACAAAATTTGGGTGGCTTTGCTGGCCTTTACCCCAAACTTTAGATTGTTCCTTGATGCTCTGGAACCAACAGATACAATATAAATTCCACAAAGTATCAATTAGAAATGACTCATCTTCTGCATGGTGAAAGGGTCTTGCTTTGAGTAAAGTAGTAGTTAACTTCAATTAGGAACATAATTATTACATACCATTTATGAGCCAGGCACCATGCCTAGATGCATCCTCCAGATAGCTAACAGACTAACAGACATGGAACAATTTAGTAACAATTTATGAATTCAAGTGTGTTTAAATGCAAACAAAGTGGTATTGATTCATGCTGAAGGTCAAATGAAAGAAAGATGAAGCTACTGATTAAGTAGCAGATTGTAGTCTTAATTTCTCTAGAGTTAAAACTCTCTTTTTCATACAATGACAGAGACCTCTGCTGGACAAACGGAGTGACAGAGGCTTTGCCATGTGGGTTTTGGCAAGAAATTCCTACAAACTTGTATCTCAAAGGCCAGTATAAAACAAATTATTTTGGATGGAATGTAAGACCTGGGCTAAGTGGAGATATTTGCCTTTTTCAACCTAAATAACAGAGAGAGGCTGTTCATTTATATCTAAAAGAAAATATGTTTGTTTGAGAATAGGGCATTTTTATGAGAATACACATAAACTATATGCATATTCAGGGAGGTAAATGAAGGTTTTTAAAGGGAAAAACTGAGGATTACATAATTGTTTTGAAATAATTATCCTTGGCTATAAGATCAGTAACAAGGGTGACACGAGTTTGAGGCTGCACAGTTACCAGGCAGATGTCCCTGCAGAAATATTTTTTGCGTAAGTTTGTGATGGCCCTAATGCTAGGTCATGGCTTTTGTGGAGTTTTGTTTGTTTGTTTGTTATTAGGCATACAAGTGTGAGAACCCTCTCTTTGTGACCTTTGCCCACTCTATTTGCCACGGTTTTCATAATATTAGCGACTCTGTTTTGATTCTGACAACTTTCACACCTTCACAATCCAAATGAATAGATACCTCCAACTAGTACCATCTATAAGTCTGGGCATGTGAGAATCTTTTCTTGAGTCCTGCAGCCCTGGGCCTTAGGAGGCCCCACACTTTGCAGCATCTTCCTTAAAAATTTCTAAGACCCCCTTCTGTTGTCTGGGAAAGGCTGGGGCTCGCTGTGCCATCTGCACAAGGCACCCCTAGCCAAGACCTGGACCTGGGGTCCAATCGCTGTAAGCACTGAAATTTTCTTGGTTCCGGTTCAGACACTGCGACCAGCCAAGGAGGCAGTGCTATCTGAGCAGGTGCCTGATTCAACCAAACCACACCATGTAGGCCTGGGTCCCTGTTTCTCCCCTTCCAGGTTTTGCCTGACACTCACCCCATGCATGCACTCGACCAGATGCCCCAGGGAATCTAGCGACTTCCATCTGTGGGGTCATTCTGGGCCAGTGGCCTGACCCTGGTTCCAAGAGGGTTGTCTGGCAAGTGGATCACTCACTCCCACTGGCTGGAATGGTATTGTGTGAAATTGGATCACTAGATTGTTGTCCCGTTGATTTGGTGTGACTCAAACTGTTTATACAAAAAGGGGACTGGCAAAAAAAAATACTTGACTGGGCCCCTCATGCCTAGGAGTTATCCTACCTCCACTCTTCCAAATCCTCAAAGGCATCATAGAAGTGAGTATGCCTGAGTGACAGCCCAGAAAACTCCATGAAGGGCAAGGAAGCTGGCTTGCACATGTGTAACTACTGACAAGGTGATCACTGATTATGAAAGCAGTCTACTGAATCCTGAAACTCAAGCTCTGCAAGCCTGAGCACCTCAGGGCATGAGAAGGGTGGAGTTAATTATGCTCTTTCTACATGGTTCATTAATGGACCTCGTGAAGAATGAGTTACCTCTAGCTTCCAGTGTTTCTCATCTGAGGCACTCTTGCCATTTTGAGAAACACAAGCTACAGGATTCTCTACTTATTGAAGGACATTTTGAATACTTGTCCCTGTCCAATATATACTAGTTGTACTTTGCAGTCATTATAATATCCAAAAACATGCACCCTCCCTCAACACATACAAATATTTACATTCCCCCTAGAGATTGATTCGTACCATCTTCAGTTAAAACCACTGGTGTATAGCACTGTCCAACATTAGTATAATGCAGGCCACAAATATTAGCCACATATGTAGATTTTCTAGTAGCTTAGAAAAGTAAGAAAAGTAAAAAGGGACAGGCAGGATTAATTTTAACAATATATTTTATTCAACCGAATATATGAATAATATTGTCTTTTCAACAGACAATATAATATTAGCAAACATTATTGATATTACATAATTATTAATTATATAATTAATAATAATGTATTACATATCTTACTTTTTGTACTAAATTTTCAAAATCTGCTGTGTACTTCACACTTACAGCACATAAATCAGACAAGCCACATTTCAAATGGTTAATAGTCACATGTGGCTGGTGAATAAAACACCAGTATAGGTAAGTAGATATTCCTGAAGCCCACACAGCCGTATTAGCCCACTAACACCTGAATAAGAACGAGAAGGACTCTCACCAGATTTATATAATCATCCATAGAGTAAAAGATAGAGTTCATAAGCTGGTTTGGCTAAGGTCACCCTTGCCAGCTAGTTGGTCAGGTATGTGGGAAAATGAATTTGAGATAAGTGAGGCAACTGGGTCAATTCTGTGAAAAAATGTCCTCTCAGAAATGTTTTAATTGGCCTGAAAACTGTATTTGCTGGGACTTTTGTTCCTGTTTAAGAGTTCTGTCCTGCATGTGGTGCTTAAAAATAATGTTACCTACTGTGGCCTTAAATGCCATTTTCTATTTGGCATTTTCAAACACGATGTGTTTCTAATCATCCATGAAATCCTTTCAGAATAAAAGATTAGCTTTTTAAAGCACTCAAAGTATTTCTAAGCTCTTCGTGCTTTTTAATTTTATTTATGAGAAAAAATTCAAATTTCTAGTTTTATTTACTCACAAAATACTCCTAGAGTTTTCTTTATTTTTATTCCAAGCTTTCATTACTTAAAAATGTTCTTTTTCTACCAAAATGTTGTGTTCTTGAAAAAAATGTAAATCATAATTTAAATGCTCTTCTTTTATTGCTCAGAAGAATAAAAAGCCTGATTCATCCAACCACCTGGTGGTTGAAAATGTTTCATTGTTTATTGAATAGGTCTGCCTCATCAATCTCTGTGTCCCCATATGGACTGTTCAAAGAATTTTATGACTTTTAAGTGAATCATTCATTTCCATTTTCATTTCAAGAGAACATTTCTATTGTTAATTGCAGATCCTGAATAATTATTTATGAATGTGCAGTAATGCAAATATACAGATGAGAGAAATAAAATGAAAATATTCACTCACTGTACATAATGGAAATATTCCACATTTAAAAATGTTTCCCAAGAGTACTTAAGTAGGACAATGGATGGCTTTCCTAATAATATAAACAATGAAAATATTTCATAATAAAAGTATCTAAGTACCTATATTAATAAACATGTACATAATGAATAAAATAATTTTTTATCTTCAAACTCCACACCCCTGAATTAGATCTAGACAGCAATCAATGTGTTTCAATTAAAAGGGTCTTTCTGATAATTATGCAGTTTAGTAACAGAATTTTCAGCTGTGAGATTAACTTATCTATATCAATGTTCCAGAGTTAGTAGTGGCCAGTGGTATAAATTATTTGTTAAAATAAATTATGAAAAATAGTAACACCAAAATTATTTTACCAAAGCACTAGCTAGTGCTTTGGTAAGATAATTTTTTTCTGCTAAAGAGAAACCAACCATGCCTTGGTCACATCCTGTAGATGTTAAGTAAGAAAATGTCTGCTACAATGGGAAAAGAGTAAAAGTTGTCTTCAATAGTCTTATTTACTGATAAACTGGTGAATTTTTTTGTGTGTAGTCTTTGTAAAAGTTTGTATTAGCTTAAATGTTCTATCTAATCTTGAACTTAACTAGAGTTTAAATTCATTTCATTATATATATATATAGATAGATTGATTGACTTTATATTTTTTATGTATAGTAAATACTAAAGGGAATGCAGAACACAGGGTTAAGTCCTTATTTTTCAATTACAATAGATAATTGATGAGTTAATTATGTGTTTAGGAATCCTGAATGAAATAATTGCATTGTGAAATGTGTTTGATGTACATCATATTTTTCCAAGTTTATATAAGGTATACATATTCTATATTCCAAAACCAATAATCCTGACACTAAAGCAAGTAATTTGTGACTTTTTGGGCAAAAACTATTTTAATCAGTGTTTTTTAAAGAAAGATGTAGGAGGTTTTTCAGGAATTATTATAAAGTTTAAAAAACAAAACAAGAACCTTCCCAGAACACATCAAGTTCTGGAAGTGAGGTTTATAGTGAAGGACACAGGAGTCAGCCAGTTGAGCAGAATGAGGTTCCAGGAGCAGGATGTGAAGAGGTATTAGAAGTCAGCAAATGCTCTGAACTTGGAATAGAAAACATACACCTGAGTTTCTACTCAATGGGCTATAATTTATCCCTTTATACATGAGATATTACAAATTGTTCAAGTGTTAAACACATAAATCTCACATATCACATAGATATTCACTCTTATTTTCCATGAGAAAAGTAGGAAAATGGAATTGAGGCTTGGGAACTGTATATTCAAGTGTTTTCCAGTGTACAGGCCACATTTATTATGTTGCCACTAGATACAACTGAATGGTATCCCAACAGGTACTTTTCCCTTTCCGTTTTCTCAGTTTATGTTTATGTATGTACTCATGCAATTTTAGGCATGTTGGGTTAGAAATATAAGGACAGTAAAAGCAAATTTGATACTAAATAGTTGCTCAGAATTTGAAGAAGCTACTCTCAGAATTGTCATATGCAACATAATCTGAATAGTGACTTCTTCACAGGAGGCTTTATGGAGACTGAAGCTGCAGCTCAGGAGTCCCTAGGGCTGGGCAAACTGGGAACTCAAGCTGAAAAGGACAGAAGACTGAAGAAAAAGTAGGTTTGGAGATTTTTTTTCCCCTTCTTTTCTAACTTGTATTTATTATTTATCACTGTTTTGTAGGGAATTAAAAAGAGAGCAGTTGGAAACAAAACAATTATGCTGAGGCCAGTATTTTCCTGGCATTACCTAAAACAACGTAGTGCTCATGTTTCCTGGTTATTAATCAGTTCGAAAGTGTATAAAAAATCTTCAGCCTGTAGTAGAAACAAAAAGTTTGTTCTAAGTAATCTAAGCATTTACTTAAAAACTCAAGTATATTTAAAATACTTAAATGTAGCCTCAAAAAAATGTAATCCCCTATTTGATGTTAAAATCAGTACTGAATTGGAATGATAAAGTGAGAGAGTATACCATCTAACCTTGTGTTTCCTCTCATGACAATTATAAGTATCTACTCTTTAAAATGGAGTAAAGGAGAAACATTTCCCTGACTGATTGAATATAAGTCTATTTTAGACTCCCAACAGATTGTTTTGCATCTGTCAGGAAACTGATAGTGTATCCTTTCATTCACGTATAATACGAAACATTTAAATGACTTGCAAAATTGGCAAATTTTGAGTCTAAGCAGCTGTTGGAAAGCAAGTAGGTACATAAATAACATACTTTAAAAATACATAGTAACATTTTCATTGACAAAATAGCACCCTTAGAACATGTTCTTTAAAAGCAAAATACTTCTCTTTATTTGAGAATCTATTGGTTGGTTATTCCTTTTCTCCCCTCTCAAATAGGTGTTACATTGTGTTCATGTTATTCACATTTTCCTTCTTTCATATGAAAGAATATTCATTGTTCTAGTCATTTTGTAACAGATATGCTTTTATGGTTATAGTACACAGGCTAATCAATTTACTTTGTATTTGCCTTCTCACTTGCTTTGCAGATGTTTAGTAAAAATGAAATAAGTACATTTTGTTGCAGAACAGCTCATCGATCTAATTGTGCATTAGTATGCTAGCTATTAAAATTACATATATGTCCAAATTCAGTAGAAATACTTTCCAGAAAAAAATGGCCTTGAGAATATTATCTCTTGAATATAATTAGATGCTTAGTCATATTCAATAACAAATATTTTTTCTTTAGTTACTGATTACTCAAAAATATGTTTAAATATTATCATAATCTGTTTGAAATATCTTGATTTTGTTTGTCTCTATCAAGGTATTCTATGTTCAGTTTTGTGACTATTTATTGAAAAAACATTCTTCTAAAAATATTCTCCTTTGATAAATTGTTTAAAAATTTGTTTTGTCTATTTCAACTCTAAAGAAATATGAATAATCGAAACCCAACCTGGCTAATGGACATGGTTTATTTCCCTTAAAACCTAATTCTCATTTCTTCTACAAAGAAATATTTACAAAGAATGGCAATCTGACCAGCTTTAGCAATTGTATATAAGGCTAGTAATTGAGGCAGAACACTAAATAGTTCATTAGTTGTTTATGGGACCAAGTTAAATATACTTTTTAACAGCTACTAAATTTAAACATTCCAATTACACAATGATTTAAAATAATATATTTAAAGATAAGCTATTATTATCTTTATACAGTTGGATTGATTTGATATTAATTTTAAAGAATTATGTCACAACTTCTAAGTATCCTCACAGTGAGACACAGATTTTTAGTTCTGTACTTAGTTTGACATCTTACCATGCTTGACTTTGTGTTTTATTTTGCAATGTTTTGGCAAGATATAATTGTAAAATGTATTAAATGGAATCTTTTATTTAATATTAAGAAGAATATTAAGAATAGCTTATAAGATGATAATGACTAACATTTTCCAGTACACTTATTTCCTAGAGAATAATAATATTTGAGTTCAAATGGATTCAACAAAACAAGTCGGAGTTCATTAATGAAAGTAGAAAAGTGTTTCTCATATTATTAGTTATCCCATAGCAAGAACGCTTTGAGCATAAATATGCAACCAGTGTTCATGACACTTTCGTGAATAATTGCTAACATTTTTTCAGGATTTGCATGACACTCTCATCAGAGTGTCTTCATGCAATGAGTTTTATTAGATAGACAAGATAAATTACTTTTAAATTGCATGGTTTCACAATTTATTTCTATCAAATTTTATGTTGCTGATAATTATCTTTAAACATTGTCAGCTTGTTCTTGAATTTTCTCAAGTGTTTTAAAATTTCTTTTAAACAATACCAATTTTCTTTTTTTAAAAGACACCATATACTCTTTAGTGCACTTCAATGAATTACACTCTTCTGTGTTCAAATTTCATGTTTACCAATCTTCTTTCAATATTAAAAAAATTTTGGCCAGGCGTGGTGGCTCACACCTGTAATCCTAGCACTCTGGGAGGCCGAGGCGGGTGGATCACTCGAGGTCAGGAGTTCGAGACCAGCCTGAGGAAGAGTGAGACCCCATCTCTACTAAAACTAGAAACAAATTATCTGGCCAACTAAAAATATATATAGAAAAAAAAATTAGCTGGGCATGGTGGCGCATGCCTGTAGTCCCAGCTACTCGAGAGGCTGAGGCAGTAGGATCGCTTAAGCCCAGGAGTTTGAGGTTGCTGTGAGCTAGGCTGACGCCACGGCACTCACTTTAGCCAGGGCAACAAAGTGACACTCTGTCTCAAAAAAAAAAAAAAAAAATTTTAAGTACATTTTATTTAAAAAAACCAAAACCAAAAATGAAGCAGCCTCTTTCAAAATATTGAATATTATACGTTGTACATGCAAAGTTGTAATTACTGTGATTTCCTATCAGTTGTTTCTACATTCTATCCACTGACCCAGCAAAATGATATTTCTAGGACATAGTATTTAACTTAGACTTATGTTTACTATCCCAAAGTGCACAGCAGAGATTTATTAGTCTCTGTGGGAATAAGCAGAGCTAGAGAAAATCTTATTTTCAATTTTGCTAGTATGGCAGCAATTTAGAATTGACGGTCTATGACTTTAAATTTAATTGGGAGAAATCTCTAGAGAAGTTAATTATGGCACATTTTTAAAAAGCCATATGGGGGAGATACTTTCAGAGAGCTGCATTTGAGAAATTCCAAATTCTTGCAAAGTTCAGAAATTTGTAATGTTGGCAGTCCCAAACAAAGGTCTAAATTGAGGTATATTTATCATCCAACAAACTTAACACACATAGGTTGGAACAGCTTATAGGATCTGTGTCCCTACCTTAATTCTACTTTTTCTTTGCTTCCTGGGGTAGTCATTTGTTTTGCTTATATATCTAACTATTGTCCCATGAGGAGAAATTGGAAATCAACAATACTGGATCTGCAAAAGCACTCTCTAGTCAAGAAAATCTTGCCCATCTTTACGTTGGGGGACATTAACACACAGGAGCTGTTCTTTCATCAGAACCACATCTAACATAGGCCTAATGTCAATCTGTTACTGTTCTACCTGGTTTGCCTTCACTATGCCTCATCTTTGCTTTAGTTTCTTTTAAAGCATCAATTCCATATATTTTCCCAGTAAGTTTATATAGAGTACAGTCAATACCTACAGAAATTGTATCAAACTAAAACTCACCTAGTAATTCTCTGAATACTTCACATTAATTTCTTTGCTCTTCCTCTTTAAAATTTCACCAGTTTTTCTGTACCCTCCTGGTATAGCTCTCCTAATCTTTAAAGTTGAATCACTTATTCTCAACTAAAGTTTCTGTGTTATTATTGTATTTCTTCATAGTTTTCTCAATCTGGGCTCCCTCTGGGGGTGCCATGACTTTCTGAGATTTTATTCATCATCTTCTGTTTGATTTCACTGGACTCCAGGCACCTTTTCTTATTTAACAAAAATAAACATCTTCCCCTTTTCTGATACTCATGTTAAGAACAACTAGATCTGAGAATTTCACCTCTTTTCTTTCATACCTGCCATACTTATCTTTAAGAACATATTTCCCATTCTTAGCCCTCCAGCCTATGTTTTAAGCTAAGACCTAAAAGCTACTTGCCCAGGATGGCCAATTAAAGCCAACCACACAAATATACAATTTAAAAAGCCCTGCCTGGAATAATAGAAGTTACTGAAGGACCAAAATCCTACATGGGCTGGACCAACAAAAGCTTCATTTTCAAATGAGGTTCAACTCCCCAAATTTTACTTAGAGTCTATATTTGAGTATTTGAGCCCCGATAAATAGAATCTCTCTGCTCTCTTCCTTGCCTAAGTTCAGAATTTATTTGTTTACAAAGGAGTCAGACAATTAGAAATCCAAATGTCAGCCTTAATGCCAAGAAAGCTAGTTAAACATGGCTTAGGTATATGCAGAAAAAAAAAACCTGAACCTGCAAATAGTTCAATTTACCAGACGCAGGAAGAGTTAGGTAGTCACAGACTTTCAAGATGTGTAGGTAAAAGCCCCACATCACCTGAAAAATAGCATTTACAATATTATAATTTGATATAATATGTTACTATAGAATTAAGAGCTATGAACTCATAAGAAAAGAAATAAAATTTTATATCATTAAAATTCTTGCCTGAAGAAGAGTTTTTGACACATCAGTGTTAACAGTATTTTTATTAATATTGCATTAGATTTCTTACTTTTTTCCCTCTGGAATATATTTACCTTCCAGTTTTTCATATCTCTAGAAATGTGATGATAGGGTAAGTGGCAAACTCACTGAGTCATTAGAGACCAGAAAATATATTTTAAACTTAAAATTAGTTGATAAATGCCCAAAGCATAGAACTATTGGTTTAAAATAATTTTCCCTCAGCGCTTTGAAGTTATTTCTCTTCTTGTTTCTAGTTACATCTAATATCAAGTGATTGTTATTCTTTTGTATATAACATGTAGGATTTCTTTCTCCTCTCTATTTCAGAAAGTTTTAAGATTTGTTTTTTTTTTGCTTCATCTATGGGGTTCAGAAATGCCATAGTATGAGTCCATTCAAATTTTTTTATGTTTCATTTCTTTTACTGTATACTTTCAATTTGAAGACTTGTTAGAATGAACTAACATGTGTTACCCTAAAGGATTCACATTTCTAGACTCAACTTTGATTCCAAGAAGCCTATTTTTACAGAAATTTCTAGGATTAAAGATGAGGCTGTCTGTTTCAATAGGAATTCATCTGTATAACTCTCAAGACAGTCCTGAATAGGCAATGAACTTATCAAAATTGATAAAATATCCATTGAATGGTTACTTACCTCCAGAAATATAAATGATGAAATCTTTAGCTTAATTTTTTATCTGGTAATGTTTTTCTCCTGTCTTTTTAACACTGTATAATTTTTTAGTAAAACATATATGCATGCTGAAATCTTCTGTATCTTGTAACTTAAATGGAAAGATATCATACAAATATTAGTACACTGACAAATTTATCATTTTCAACTGTTAGTTACAGTATAGATAATATATCATTATATAGTAGAATTTTTTATGTATCCTGAATAGATAACACTGCTAAATGAACATGGATTTCATATTTGAATTAATTTTTCAATATCATTAAAATGAAATTAACGTCCCAACTCAGCTATCAGCAGCATCTTCTTCAGAGAAGCAATTTTATCCTTGGAGCATGGCAGTCACAGTTAATCACTACCAATAAATCTTTATGTTAGAACTTCAAAGACATAAAAGTGAAGCTCTATAGATTTAGTTAATTTATTTCCATCACAATCCTAAGGGTCTCCTTCAGTGCATAATCTTTAATGTGTTTTGAGACTCTGCACTTTTAATCTTTGGCATTTGGAAGGCTCAGGGTATGTATATCTCTAAAAGAGATAAATGTCATGAAAAATATTCACATTTAAAAGTATCACAAACATTCTTTCACTTAATACATATTTATTAAGTGCATATATGCCAAGTTAAACTTATAAATGAGTTGTATTTCAAAAGTTAATTTGCAAGACGTGTTAGAAGCTCTGAATACATTTTCCCATGTAAGTATTCTGTACACATTGAAAGTAAACATCTGTGCTTCCCTGCAAAAATCTATTTTGTAGGCATGCTGTAGGAACTGTCTCTGGGTAGATAAAGCAAAAAGAAGGATTCACTTGCAGGGTATTAGATCATTTCATAGTTTCCAGAAACAATTTTAACAATAAAATGTCATGAAAGATTTCTCCAGAGTGTCATCAAGAACACATATATTCTCCTTCATCCCATTCCAAAATTGAAGTACTTAGGTGAAATCATCTGATTGGCCTAGTGTGAAACAGATATTTGTATTGGACCAATTTTTTCTAGTTAAACATTCATTTAGTATAGATACAGCTACTGGGGAACACTCCTGGGCAACTAACACAAGGAATATAATAAAATAGAATATTTTAGAACCTAACCCCAGTGCTCTCAATATTTCTTTGGGAAAATGTGCACCAATTTTTCACTTGGAACCCCAGAAGCATGCCTTCCCTACTTATGATAAAAGAGTCATTGTTGCTTTGCCAACTGATCATGCATAGTCCTGCCTAGCTTTAACCAAGGACAATTGTAAGAATTCCCTGAACCTAAACAATAATAATATCCAAAGGCAAAAGTCCAAAATGCACTGTAATTCCTTAGGAAAAATAAAGCTAAAAAACCCAAAAATGCTCTTTTTAAATTTATATTTAGATGTACTTGATCTATTTGGAGGAAGGAAAAGCACATGGAAAGAATAGGGTTGCTATTTAGTTAATTGCACTGTTTTAGCCAACAGTGCAATGTTAATACCTTACAGGGTAAGTAGAGGAGAAATCCTATGTTGTCTCCATAATTTATACCCAGGAGAAATATTTTTGACCTGAAAAGATTAAAATAAGAATTAGTAAATGTAGATTAAACTCAAGGTAGTTACCTATACTAGGAGAATAACCTCCTTTTTTAAAATAAATCCATGTCATTTATTTTGATTGAAGTAAACCCTGAATTACTGAAACATGAAAATGATAATTTTTCACTCATTTGCTTAGTATCTATTATGTCCCAAGAATTGATTTTAAACTACTGATATTTGAATTATAGTTCTATTCTTCAAAGAGCTTATAGAGAGACAGACAAGAAAACAAACGATTGCACTTAAGTATTTCATAGTTCACGATCACTTCTTTAAGTTATTGGTCTTTGAAGAGAATGAGACAAGTGCCACAAGCATGAAAGCAACCTAATGTTCTTATTTAAAGATATTCTCCAAGCTAAAGACAAATAACCACAGGGGTTTAACAAATGAATTGATGACTGAGCAAAACAGAAGGTGGCATACCCAGCCTCTTCACAAATGATTTAAGTAGGGCATCTGATTTTGTCAAAGCATGAAGCTATAAAGGCATAGCTGAGCTTTTAAATAAAGAATTTTGTTTAAGGAAGTCCTTTACAAAGACACCCAAATCTAACAAGATGAAATTTAATAGGAGCATTTATATAATCCTGCAGCCAATTTCAGTACTATGCTTATTAATTGTGTACATGGGTCAATATATATACACACAATATGTATATATAACATATATATATGTATTATATATACATCTATAAAACACATATGAAATTTAACTGAAGCTCCTAAGAAATAAGTTTCTGCAAGGTAGTAAAATGAACAATGCCTGACAAAGAATGTAATGTTTTTAATATCCATAAAAGCGTTAATAAGGTTGAGATTTTATATACTGACCAGATCGTAGCTGGCTATTTTATTCAGTTCTGGGAAATATACTTGAAGTGGATGGATTAAAACCAGCACACATTTAGAGGAACATGACCAGAATAGTGAGATGACACAAAGCTATGTCTTCAAGGACTGTTAGAAATAATTAGAAATACATGCAGTGTGGAGAACAAAGAGACAGAAGAATATGATATTAGAAATATTGGAAATATGTGGAATGTGGCTTCCAAGAGAAAGAACAATCAAACATATTGTTTAGGGCCTCCTGATAAAACGTTGGGCAAAACATCAGTACTTATTACAGATAAATTTAAGCTAATCCTAAGTGAGAACTATTAGCAATCACAGATGTGGGAAGAAAGAACTGACCACCTGGAAAGGGAGTTGTTCCTCATGTTCATGTCCAATGTAGAGCTGCCAAGCATATATACATGACAGGACTACTATCTGGGGAATTCAGCTTCCAGCTGAGAGATTGAACTACATGCTCTTTAAATTGTCCCTGCCCTGAGATTCTGGGATTCTCTGTCTAATTCAGAAGAGAACTGGACTCAGGAGAATCTTTGAATTTTGACACACTGACCCTGGCATATTGTAAGTATTCAAAATACATTTTATGAATAATTGAATGCATGAATAGAAGCTGGGTATGGAAAGAACTGGAATGAAGAAGAAACTCTGAAAAAAATGGAATAGGAATTAGGGTAGTGATTTTTACCCCAGTGATCGAACCTGAAACTTGGGCTTCCTCTTTGCCCTGTTTCTCCTTCTCCTAATTCTTCCTCTGTACACACCCATATACTGTCACCAAGTCCAGTCAATTACATATTTTTTAAAATCTCTCAAATATGTTGATTTTCTTCTTTCCAGCTCAGGCCATTATACTACAGTAGTCTCTCTACTTCTAGTCTTGCCTTCTTGTAATTTATTCTTCATGCTTTAGCTAAAGAGAACTATCTAAATCTTATTTCTGAACCTGCCTAAAACCCCTCAATCATTTTCCAGCAGTCCTAGGATAAATTTCAAGTGCCTTTCTATAGCCCATAAATCCCTTTATTATCTGGTTCCCATTTATCTCACCAGCTTTATCTCTCTCTACTTTCCGTCTTGCACTTCATGGTCTTAATATATCTAGTATCGATTTCATGTTTATGATTACTCCTATCTCCTTATGTGCATACATTCTGTTCCATTTTCCTCATCTTTTGTGTAGCAGTGATAATAGTATCAATTTTATGTGTAATACCTATATAATAATCATATTGATCAGTGGCAACGTGCTAGACAAGGCACAGTTCTATGCATTATACATACATTATCTGTTTTATTTTTCACAAAGCCTTTCCAGTAGAAGCTGCTGTTTCCTTCCATACATGAGGAAGCCTAGATTTCCAGGCACTGTGGTATACAAAATGTATACAAAAATGTAGACCTCCAGAGCACAGTTTTCCAATAAATTATTTAGGATCTCAGAGTAAGACCATGATTTAAAGAGTATGTAGTCCATTCTCAACTAGACCTTGAATACCCTGTGTAATTTTTAATGGTCTGTATAGGGAGTAAACAAAGAATCCTTCACTCTCTTTATAGAGTAGCATATTTTTCCCCTAGAGAGTAGTTTCTTATCTCCTCCTACCCTAACCTTCAAAATGAGCAACAAGTATATTCAAGTCAAACATCTTTTTAAAGAGTGAGTCATGGTGGGAGTGGATAGGTAATTTCAAAACATAAGATATAGCTGTGTTAAAAAATTGCCTTTTCCTGGTGTAATTAGCTACATGTAATATTCCAAGGTCTGATACAATGGTAGTAATGTTCATTAATAAATAAACCACATAAATTTAAATATGTGCTTGAATCAATCTAAATTATTAATTTCAGTAAAACTTATAAATTTTACTAATAGCAAGAATAGTTAAGTTTCTTCTTAAAAGAAAAATAATCACTAATTAAGATATATTTAAATATAATGCTGGCATCTTAATCTAGAAAAATTCTACACATTTGTCCCAAGAATATAGAATATTATATAAGCTCTGTGTAGTATTTTCCATAAGGTCTTTGAAGATATGGTTTCTTCCCATAATTACTTCAAATTAGCCTTTTGTGAAGCCAATTTCTTTTCCTTGTTTCCACATTTCTAAGAAAGGCAGTAATTATCTATATCACCTTACTAGGATTTTATAGAAAAAAAAACAGAAAAAGTTTGATACAAAGACTGTTTTATTTAAAGAAGTGTATATATATATATGTGTGTGTGTGCATGTGTAGTATGTATATTTTGTGCACACAGACACACAAATATAAAATTAAATGTCTTTAGTTCGAATTCTATGTAATCAAATTTTTAATTTGGGGCTTGACTATGTTAGGTTTGCTAGGCAAATGAAAAACAAAATTCTTAGAGGATAAAGATTTCTTAACCACTTTTAAGAAGTCTCAAGTACTTTAGTTATTAGAAGTCAATATTAACTTAAAGAAAGTTATTTGTAGTGTGATGATGAACCACACTTAAAACTTTGAACCATTTTTTTTCATTTATAAGGATCACTAAAAATGTGCTTGACTATATATATATATACACACACATATATATATACATATATCCCATCATCTGTCTTTAAGCAGAAATTTTCAGCAATTCCTGTCATCACCCTATCATACCCACATAGATCATTCATTCACAAACTAATCTTTTACTTTTATGGCTTCATCACTTCCAATGTTATCCTTTACCCCAAGTCAGACACTACCATAGTCGTATTCTAAATTGTGTCATCACTCTAAATCATTCTTCTTCCAAATTTACTAACCGAAACATCTCATACCTTCCTAACCACAGTCTTCTCTCCCGTTAGCTTGCATTATTGACTTTTCCCGTTATCTTTTTTTTAACCACTATCCTTTCTGCCCTCTCTTCCTTATTGACCTTAGATTCTATGTCCATAGTTTCAACACATTCAAAAACTCCTAAATTTCTTTACTCCACTTTTATTTGGTCACATGTACATGTTATAACCACAGCCACCAGTGAATTTTCTTTCTCCATGTGTACATTTGGGCATATCTGGGTTGATGGCAAAAATTACAGCAGGTAAATTTGAACTGATTTCATTCAGAAATTCAGCACTGCCCAGTGATCCCAACATATTTCTCTCACCAGTGTTATTTCTACTCTCTACAACTCTTGTTAGAGCCCTCCACTGCCCTCAAACCTGTATCTTCTGCTGATGAGCTTATATTCATCTTTGGATGGAGAAGAAAGAAACCATCCAAGTGCCCTGAATTATTTGATGCCAAAAACACACTAACACTTGTCCATCCTGTCTTATTACAAAAAAAATAGACTACTTTGTTTTTACTCAAGATCATGCCTTCTCATTTCCTTAGTCATTTTGTGCTGATATCTCCTTGCTCTTATATTTTTCAACTTCTGCTCTCATTGTATTTTTTCCCCAACAGCATTCTCAAGTTTCACCTATTAAAAGAAATCCTTTCTTTATTTCACCTTTGTATTGAGTTACTACCCATTCAGTACTCAACATGGTGTTAATATTTGATTTAAAAATATTTTTGAGTCACCAACTTGAACCTTAAGAAGCAGGAGGCAATTATATTCTACATAGGAAGCTCATTTAGTGAATTGTTTCTCATTTGAAGTTTTAAATCCAAAATTGACTACTTTATAAACAGGAGAAGGTCCGTTCATTTGGCAGGAAATCTGGCAGAATAAAGGGAGACGACTGAAAAGTTTAAGGCCTTCATTTTGGGCAATAAGACGTATATTTGCTGGTAATTTCTTCTTTTCATGTCTGGATGTATGCTGATGTTCCCAAGGAAAACATTATCCCAATAGCTGGATTTGATTTTATTCATTACATGGTAACAAAACCTGTTCTTTTCCATGTCAATTAAAACTTGTTTGATTCTTATTACAGTGGTCTTTAACTGAAGGGCATTTATTCTTGACAGAATCTATTATCATAGCCTTGACACTTTGGAATGGAGAGAAAAAGAATAATGAGGTTATGTTACTATAAATTAATATCTGTGGAAAAGAATGTATTTGTTTCTAAAAAGAAAAATTAAATACTTTATCCAGGAAAAAAGCTTCTTTACAAACATATATATTACTTCCTATATGAAGTCTATAGTATATTACCACAAAATCTGAGTCGTTTGTGACTATAGATTTTTGTCCTTTGAAGAACATATTTGTTTGAAAGTCATGAGCTGACATTCTTAATATTCTAAAGTGAAATAGCTGCTCAATATTGCTCTTAAATTTGTTGACCATGATAGATAAGTTCATAAAAACTATGGGAAAACAGACAACTTATACAAATTGATAATACAAAGTTATTAGAATGTTGAGATATGCTTTTTGAGAAATACCTTTTAAATTTGTTCTTCCTGTTTATTTTTATAATTTCTCTTACATTTTATATTTTATGGCATTTTTGTTGGTTTAAGATTTATTTTAAAAAATTATGAATGAAAATCTGAGGAATGCTAATATTTTACTGTGTGCAAATTTAATCAAATTGTTTTATAGAAAAATGATTCCCAAATAGCTGGTAGGCTAAGAAAGATTATTTTGCCTATGGTAATAACTGTTGGCAGTTTTCCTGGAAAACTCAGAAATTGCCCTTTTATTCAAAGCTCATCATAGAATTCACAGGTATGTTGATAAGAAAATCATTTTAAACAGCTAAAAATGATCTATTTTCCTTTTAATTTTATTTCTGTTGCATGTATAATGTGAAAAATATGCCTTAAATTTCTTAGAACATTGTGATGCCAATTTTTATGAACATTTATGTTTTTGTTTATATGAAAATTTAAAGAGCTTGTCACAGCTGTTCTGGAGTTAAGGCCAAAAAATCTGCATCTTTCCAGAGTGCCAATTTAATAAAAAGTAACACAGTTTCTCTGAATGAATGCCTTTAGAGGAGGCACGTGCAGGGTGTTCCATTACATGTCAATTTTTTCTTTATAATAATTGTGCAATAAAAAAATACACTCTAACTTGCCTAATTTCTGAAATAGGAATTTCTGCTTCATATTTTGTTACATTGAATATGTTTTATTAGTTGTTTTAATAATAGTTTTGTTTTTCTAATAATTACTCTATTATGCTTGTATAGAAATTTGAAAACAATATTCCCATAAAATTTTTGTTGAATTATTTAACTTCCATGTTTTTTCAATGCCTCTACTACATCCAGGGAGCAAGTGGGTACTTATAAAGCTACATCTGATTCCATGTTTTTGTGATGACATCCGTAATATTGATGAAACAATGTGTTTTTTTCCCTAAAGTCAACATTTATAAACGCCTGTTCAAATTAATGTTTCCAGCAACAAAAATACAATTTGCACAAAGTTAACATTTATTTTGCCAGTTCAAATAGAGGAGGAAGTAATGTGGCAAGGGGAGAAGAGTAATAGAATTCTTTTACACTTTCTCATGTTCTGATTACTGGCACATTCATATTTATGAAAATATTATTAATATTGTAGTATGTGTTAGAATAATAAATTATGAACCTAGAACAGACTTTACAAATTTCTTCTTGCCAGGGATTATGTTGAAGAAATTGAAGATCAGAACCTGCTAGTAATTTTGACCAAATAGTTTATGAGAACTAGAATCCAGGTTTTCTGACCCTCAAACTAGTACTTTCTCCACTTCAAGTTGCTGCCTCTGCAGAGGTGTGCTGTTCCTTTTACGGAGCCCTACCAGGGGGGTTATAAGGCTATAAGAAACTCTGAGTGCCATTTAACAAGTACTGTTTCTATTTGTAAAATAACATGGAAGTGGCCTAAGGTAAAGAATGTTCTTTACCAAGGTGCCTTAATTTCTTCCTGGAATGTACTAGAGGCTGGGAAAATGTGGCCATGCATGTTTCAGAGTGGCTCAAACTCAAGACACAGACTTATTGGTCAACTATTAGAACTGCCCTCAGCCTGACTATGCTTTTGGACGCAGTGAGTATGTGTGCCATGGTGAAATTTTTTAAAAAAAGGCACCATGTCTTTCTCCTATCTGAGCTTTCTCACATCTGAAATAATGCTCTTGTTTTATTCCATGGCTTTCTTTGGATTGAAATGTATCCATTAACATTTGTGTGCTTTTCTTTTCCATCCGTCCTTCTCCATCTCATGAAAAGCACATCTGGGTAAGTTGAATCACAATGGCTGCTGAACGTGTTTATTTTCAGCACCATCCTCTTTTTTTTTTTTTTTATCTTTAGTATTTCTCTTTTCAGTTATAACACAAGCTGCACTGCCTCTGACCTGAAGTGAAAATTGTGAAGTGTATTCATTTCCACACAGTAAATGGAATCATTGGTTCAGAGAAATGTTCACATTCAAATTAATTATGTTGGCCTTTCAGGCACTTCAGTTTCGTTGGTTCTATTAGACACATGTCAAACGATATTCTGGACTTCATTTCCCCTCGTTTTCACATCATTCCTTAGGGGTTGATGTGGCACTCAGTGAGACTCAGCTAATACTTTCAGGCCACTTGGGTACTACTGATGGTGCTGCATGTCTGAATCTGCCTGGATGTTCCCTAGTGCTTGTGATTTCCACATGCACTTTATTCAAGAGAAAAACTTTTTTGTTGACTACTAGAACTGCACTTATCTGGCAAGGGTTAAGTGCTGGGTCTTCCCATCAGAACTTATTCATAGAGAGTCCAAAGTAATCCTTAGTTTTGATTGAATGTGCGGTGTTTCCATTGTTTCCTGTACTACTGTTTGATTTTTAAAGCTTTAAAAATCAGTATTACTCAGATAACAGTTTCAAATTTTAAATTCTTCTCTTTGAGCTAAAATAAGAGTATTTATCTATTCCTAAAACAAATTGGGCTTCAAAGTAAAAAAGTAAAACAAAATATGCATAATATCTACAAAATATTTACATTGATAAAATGGCTAGCTTATTAAAACACTTTGGGTTGAGGGGGAGGTATTGCTTTGAAATTTATAGCAACTTTTCTTTTTCATAAATATAATGACTCCAGTGAGATGCAATTATCCAGGAACCAATGGAATGTATTATTAGTTGGCTATATAAATATTTTATATACCAATACAGGGTCGTATATTTTATGATATTAAATTGCTTATTAGTATGTTTATATTATTTTTACTATTCTAAGTTATAGTTTCCATTACCAAGATTATTTAACAATACAGTATTTACTTCACTGAGGATAATTATTATATTAAGGAAATCTCTAGTAAGATGTTCTTAAAAACACAAGGCAAGCTGTGGTTAAAGTACTGTGTCAACAGTGTTGGCCAAATGAATGTAGTTAACTCTTACTATTTTAAAATAATAAGTATTCTGGATATTGGATTATAAAGCATAGTTTTTACTTCATCATTTAAATTTAGTCTTCTGTTTTCTAATGATTTTTAAGTTTTATAAGGAAAATAATTCTAAGAAATAAAACTTAATTTACCCTTCTATTATTGAATGAAATATTGAAAAACAATGAATAAATTCCACATTCTCATTAATGGACTTTAAGAAACTGATACAAATTGTCTTCATTCTAAAACTCGATTTCTTATCTTATACATGCTCCAGGAATTTAAATGTTTTAGGACCTCAAAATCATTCCCCTAGTACAATTACTAAAAGAGAGCTTAGGAGGCTATAATGTCAGGGGAAGATAATGCAAACATAGTGAAGATGACTTGGGAAGATTTGGGGACCAAAGAACACAGAATTAGAAATCAAAAGACAGAGATTAAGTCTCATCTTCTTCACTTGTTTGCTACATACCTGTGGATGACTGACATAGTCTCCAAATTTACTAATATTATTAATACTATCAATGTCCTGCCCCCACAAGAGTATAAGAGAATATGTGTAATCTCAGAAGCATGAAAATTATGAGCTTTTAAACTAAGTAAAAGAGGACTCAATGTTAGATAAAGGACTAAAGCAATCCAGTCTAAATGGTATCCACATAACCTGAAAAATTACCATTGTTCTCCAGTAAGTCCCCAGTTACTATCAGGAATTGACTGGAGAGTATAGATTACAGTGTCTTGCAAAAGTGAAATTGTTTAACAGGAAGTAATACAAGCCCTTCCAGTTTTCAGTAACAATGTAATTGACTTGCTCAATCACATTTGTATGTATGTGTTTGTATGTGTGTGTGTTTATACCTTTTTAATGGTTTTGAAAACTATTAAATTCAAAATAAAGTAAGAAAGGAAATTATGTTAATCCTAGCTCAAATTCACATATAAATTAAATTTCTTTCTTGAGACTACGCCCTATATTTCAGAGCAGCTTAAAGAAAACAAGGTTCAAATGTGAATGAATCTTTGTTTTAATGCAATCAAATTGTTTTAAATATAAACAACCTAGCATGTGTTACTGGAATCTAAATAAAACACTACTTAGATGTGTCATGGATTTTTATGCATTTTCACTGCATGTGAAAATATGCAGTAATAGGATACACATAGACGCACACTTGCATTTGCACAGTCACTGAATCACAGTATGCTGTGCTTTCAAAATCAAGACAACCTTAATGTTGAATTTGAAAGTCTTAATTTTATGAAGCTAAATACATATATTTAGCTAATCAATGTTCTGAAGCAGCTGATTGGGATTTGTGACATATTTCTCTTTAGAATAATTATGTTAACTAAGAAATAAATTTTCAGCTTGCAGATGTTAACAAAAAAACTGGGTGGCACCACACTTTGTTCACATTTGCTGACCAGAATTTTGACTAGTCTTTCAAATATGTAATTTTGATTTTCACAGAATTTATCAACAAGTACGAGTTCCTGAATGGTGGAGTTATAATGAACACACTGCTTAGTTTAAATTTCAGGAGATTGCATCCAATTTACCCTCTTGAATGTTGAATGTTAATGGAACAAGATACGTTTTACAATTAATAATAGCATGAAGATTTCTATGTACATTTCCTGCTAGTATTGTGTAAGGAAGATTTATTCCCTTTGCTACAATGTTAAGAAGTATATTAAATTGTCACATTATTTGACTTATATTTTATTCTTCATTCTTATCAAGCCACATATTTATTTCTTCTCATTTTATCAATAACTAAGTATTTGTCACGTGCCATAGTAAATCAGTTATCCCTAAAGATAAATTTTTCAACCAGAGAATTACTTTGTATGGCGATTGCACAAAATCAATTGAACTGAAACAAAATGCAACAAATTCAACTTTTCCATCTCAATTATATAAACTAGGCTAACCTTCCTCTGGCCAAGATGTAGAACCTGATATTAGTAGAGAGTAACAAGAAAAGAAAAGCCATGCCTCCTTTGTTCTCTCAATGCTGAGGATTGAAATGTGTGACAGTAAGGGGGTTAAGACCTTATATATTAACCAGCAAGTCACATAAACGTACGTCACTTCTAAAAGTAAATGAATTATAGGAAAAGAAATCAAGATGGGAGACTATAATTTTATTTTATTCTCACAATGAGGAAATTATCCTCCTTTTTCAGTTACGAAAAATTTCCGAGAGGTTAATTAGCTAAAATGTAGTCTGCGAGTTAAGAGAGCTGACTCTGTGGCCCAGTTTTGGGGGTTCAAATTCTGGCTCTGCCACTCTATGGCTCTATGACTCCAAGTGGCCTCTATCCTTCAGTGTCATCACCTGCTAATATGTATCAATATGTATCTTACTGGATTATTGTGAAGATTAAATGAGTTCAGACGTATAAAGAACTTAGGATAGTGCTTCACACACAGTAAGTGATAAATACACATTAGCTATTATTTTGTGGAATCTAAGGCCTAATATTGCTACATCTGGAAACTTTACTCTTTCAAACCTCTGTATTATTTGTCATAAGAATATGAAGTGGTTCAGACGAACAAAAGAGCACATTAGATAAATCTCCATTATAGCACTTACTGTATTAAATTGTAATACAATTCATTTAATTATATTTAAATGAAATTTTAAATTTTAAATGAATAACCAGAGTATATATGATTGTAGTGTTTGCACAGAAGAGAAAATGAATTCTGCCTGGGAGATGTCTTGGAAGCTTTATTGGAAGAATAAAGCATGAATTATGTCTGAAGGATAAGTTTGAGTTGTTATGATTATAATGCCAAAAAAATTGTTCCTGGCAGAAGAAAAAGGCATATAGAAAGTAATAGAGGGAGAAAATAGAATGAGATATTTGAGGAATGGCAAATATTTCAGTGTCGATTGAACAGAAGATTCCGGGAGACAGATAGGAGCCTGATCACTAAGGGTATATTTAGGAGATATTTGACCTTTATTTTGAAGATAATGGGGAGGCTTTTAAGCAGGGAAGTCTTGCAAAAAGGTTCATGAGGAAAGTCTCACTGGAGGTTGGGTAGAAGATGGGAAGTGAGAAGGTGCCGAACAAGAGACAGTGACTATGATAGCTCTTCGCCATTAACCACAAATGATGAGAATTTGGACAAAAGCTCATCAATACTCAATCAGTTTGCAAAATATATTTCTGCATGTTAGAAATGGCATTTTATCTCTGGTAGATAACCTGGGTAACTGATATGCAGAATTCTTACTCCTTTCTAAGATGCGATAAGCAATTGGAGGTTAACAAAAACAGAATCCTTAATAATCACTCTATAATCAAGGGTCCTAGGTGGTTGTCAACATTGTGAGACTTTGGATTACAGTATAGCAATAATTCAAAAGGTATTCTTAGCTAGAACACCCAAAGAAAAATTGCATGGTATGATTGAAGAGCAAACTCTGGGGAAAATCTCTGGGAGTTTACTGTCTTGGGTAGAAGATGAGGCCCCAGGTAAGGGTGCTAACCACTGATTTCTATGAGTGATGCTGACAACATAGGCTTCTAGATTTTAAAGGAGAAAAGAATCATTGAGGACTAGGATGATCACAAAATATTTCCTATAAAAGGGTAGTCAGAATTAAAGCAAACAGTAAGATTTTGATAGTTGAAAAAGAAGGGATAAAACTTACCAGTTTTGGAAAATAGTATTTGCAAAGGTGGAATTTGTATTAAATAATACACAAACTATTTATGGAAGTATGTTTTCAATTCCAGTTAGAAGTAAGGGAAGATAATTAGATAGGTAAATCAATGCCATACTGAAAAATCTTTGTAATGCAAGTTGAGGATGATTCTTAAGGCATTTGAGGAACCCCTGAATGGGTTTTAGAGGACAGTGTTATGATTATTGATAGTAAAATTTCACATTAATTAACTGTCTCCTTTGTGCAGGGCACAGTTATAATCACATTGCCCATATTTTCTTATAAAACCCCACAAAGAAGATACTGTTATCAGCTTCATTTTACACATGAGGAACCTGAAGCACAGCAAGATAAAGTGATTGTCTATGAATACAAAGCTAAAAAGGAGAGGCAAAGGAATCACATCCAAGCAATTTGACTTTAGGAGCCACTCTCTCACCTGCTCTGCCATGAATTCTACCTTCCCAGCAGATTTTTTTTTTTGAATGGCAATGTAAGAAACCTGGAGAGATGGACCAATTAAAGGTTGAGAAAAAAGTTTAGTGGCAATGAAAATAGAAAGTAAAGGAAGATGCATTAGAAAGTATGAAGGGGAAAATTGACAGGCGTTGAATGGAAGGTGAGTGAAATGGCCATTCTGAGTGACAGAGGGAACAGTGCTCTATGGTATTTAGAGAGACATATCACAAATTGGCAGTCCCAAAATAGCATCCTAGGCTAATTGGTCTGAGAATGAAGCCTCTTTTCACTGACAGCAATGAACCACCCACACTGGTAAGAATATGGGGAGGAGACATACTGCTCCCCATTGTGACTTTTTTGAATAACTAATGGATTTCATTTCTCAGAGTTGCAAATACAAACACTAACAAATTTAAGTTTTGCTGCTCTAATATAGTTGCCAAAAGGATAGGTATTTCTGGGAAGGATTATATAATCAATAATTTAATATACTCTTAAAATCATGATAGTGTTGAGTTTTTTATTTGTTGGGTAACCAAAGTAAGTGAAGAATGATAGAATCGATCAAATATTTTCTCAAAAAAAAAAAAGATTATGGCATAACAAAGGGAGGTAATTGTAGAAGAAGATCCTTTTTTTTTTTTTTTTTACCCTTAGGAGGGAGTATACAAGCTGCTCTACTGTGCAAATTTCCCATAAAATTCAGGGAGAAAGAGCACCTCAAAATGCAAATAAACTCATGCCAATTAAATACTGTCTGTAAGACATTGCTCAATATGTTGTTAGGTTGTTGCTGATTTTGTCTTTCATTTATTTGAAATTTTAGGTAAAGTTACTCACTCTATAATTAGCACAATGGGAAATATAAAATCCAATGAGACATCACTCATGCCATCAGGAGATTATAATGTAAAGGAAATAAGGCTTGTTTACATACAGTGAACTATCTAACAGAGTCTTATACATAATATGAGTGGTAACATTCAAGGGATAGAGAAGGTTTGGATGGTAAGAATTGAGGAAGGCCATTCCCAATGGAAAGGAAGGTGGTAGACCAGAGGAAATGAAGTGTAAATAAAGAATGAGTATCCAATTCAGCTAGAGAGAAGAGAGCTAATAGGGAAATCTGGAAATATAATTTAGGAATCAGGAATGATCTTCAAGGCCATTCTTTCAATAGTTAATAAAAAGTAGATGAGGTAGTGAGCCATGTGGAGATAGAGGAAAAGAGCATTTCAGGTAGAGGAAACATGAGGTGCAAAGGTCCTGAGGCAGAGAAGAGGCCTCACTGTTTTCAAGGAAGAGCAACGAGGCTAGTGTTGCTGGGGAAAATGGAAATTGAATCATAGAGATGCAGAGGGTAGGGTGGATCCTAACAGTTGCTTTGGTTTTTATTCTCAGCGAGACAGGACGTGATTGGAGAGCTATAAGCAGAGTAGTTACATGATCACACTTAGGTTTTAACAGGATCACGCTGGCTTTTCTGGTGCAATTTTTATTACGGAACTAGTCAGAAGTTTCAAAATTATTCTGATGCTTAAAAATGGCTTTTGTACAACTCATATAATTCACTTGTGAAAATGCTATGTGTTTCTTAGTTTCTTAGTGCATATTTACTTGCTTTTTTACTAAATGAAGCAAAATCCAATTATAAATGTATATTTGTTTCTTCTCATTAATGCCACTCACCTGTTACATAACTGGAAGTGTCCCTTTCCCTATTGGATGTAATATTTCAGCTCTTACCATGCCCTTTGGCTCTGTGAAGGCCTGCTCTAAATTTCCTTCTACATATTCCATGGGGTTAAGTCCTAGCTCTGCACCTCCTCAATTACTGCCTATCCTACTTGGATCACCATCCCCATCTCTTTTCTACCTGTCCTTCAAAGCCAGCCACAAAGGCTTCACCAATTGTTTTTATTTCTATTAACCACTTTTTCCAAAATCTCACACTCAGGATGTGCATCACCCAGTTTTAGCAGCTGTTTGTGTATTGTATTGTATTGTATTGTATTGTACTGTATTGTATTGTATTTTTGGAAGTTTCATGTGTTTTGTCTATCTAACAAGGGATCTCCTGAGCCCCTGGGTCTGTGTCTATTTTCCACACCAAGCCCAAGTCCCAGCTCACAATAGGTGTCTAATAAGTACCTGATAATTTATTTTTTCATCATTCAATCCATTTCTATAAATATATCTGTCACAGTGAGACTAAGCTATTCGAAACTTGTTTTCAGTGAAGAAATATCACTGGGAAGCCTTAGGGAATGGGTGACGGTAGAGCAAGCCAGGTGAGGAAGCGCCTCTACTTTTCACTTTGGATTTAAGGCACCGTGTCGCTGTCCCCCTTCCCAGGTGCTGAATAGCTTACATGCGGAACTACTCACTGATGCTGTCTCTCAAATGAAACAGCTGTTGATTTATGTGTTTCTGCAGCCACTATAACTTCAATTATCATTTTGCCCCCTTGCTTCCTCTTTTTGATGCATTTTTGGTAGCATCTTGGAAACACGGAAAACTATGTTGAAAGTCATTTTTGATTATATATCTTAATATATTGATGTAGTCTACCGCAATAAATAACTGATTAATAGTAGGAAGTAATCACATGCTTCATTTGGAGTTCATCTATAATGTTCAAGATATATTCCTAAGCATGAAATATACACATTCAAAATAAAGCAATTATTACACCATGTTTTTATCATTTGTGTGTAAGATCAAGGTACAGAAAATATATTTTTGAATATAGTCCTGACCAAATACATAGCAATTTGAGTTTCAATGAAAACACATATCTGCTATCCCAGTAATGAATGATCTCAAATTGGTTTTATAAGTGGATAGCAGTTCTAAACACTCAGTATTAGGAAAAATAAAATTATATTTTCATTTGTCAGGGCTCTTTATATCTTTTGTTATCCAAAACAACCATTTATTGCTACTGAAGTAATTTGCTTTCATTAAAACAGTCATGATTATAAATGAAAATAATTGTATTGTTGAACTTGACACCATACATTGCTTTCTAGTGTTAAAAATCATTCTATCTTGGAGTTATCTTCAAATGAGAAGTGGTTTTATAGTCTAAACAATGAACTAACTCCTAAGAAAGACTCCTGGACCTGTAGGATATACTAAAATCAATCACCTCACTAGAAAGGCGCTAAAATGACCAAATTTATCTTCTGTTTCTATATACAAGCATTTTCTTCACCACTGAGACAGTAAGAGGAAAGGAGCAGGGCAGATAGAGAAGTCACTTTTATATCCCATTATGTGTGCTTGAATATGAAAATGCAGGCCATTCTCTTGTTAAGGGGATAAAATATTTGCTGATAATATAATTCAGTTTTCTTAGTCCATTGGCACTTAATGTTCTAATTTCAGTGAGTAAATGTTGGGGAAAATTATTTTTAGATGTTAATGTTTCACTCCTAATAAAATCAATGGGTGATTTGTACACATTACTCAAAGGAAGAAGGAATTCTGTTATTCTATATTTTCTCATATTAAGTATGTAAAGGATAATTGCTTATTTTTAAAAGACTGTCATCAAAAATAATCATAGCCCTATTTTCCATATTACCTCACTAATAATCTTTGCTATATACTTCAGGCATGAACTTCTTGAAGAAGCTCGGAGAAAGGGATTACCTTTTGCTCAGTGGGACGGGCCCACTGTGGTCGCATGGCTAGAGGTAAGAGAATTAAACCGGAAGGCACTTAAGTCAGGCACTACTAATTTGATAGTTGTTGGAGGCAGGCAAAGACAGGCTTCTGAAATTATAGCTTCCCAGCAGCCTAGAATTGCTTGTAAAGGTAATATTTGCTTTACTGGAGTCCTGTGAGCATTGTGATTTTACTCTGACATTTTTTGTGACTATATCAGAAGAAAGCATGTGGCAGTGTAAATGGAAATGTCTCTAAATCCCACCCTCTTTATGTCTAGAGCAGGAGAAGAAACAATTATTGAGCCACCTTTTGTTGTTGCAGGAAAACATCTGTTTCCATCTATTAGTTCAGGGTCCTTCCTCACCAAAAGGTTACAGAGAAAAGCCATCTCCGTATTCAACGCTTCTGTTATCCAAGACATCAAGGTCTCTTAATTGTACAGACAGCCATTCATTTGCTTGTAATTTAATTCCTGAACCTAATTCTCTAAAGCCTAGGGACCAGCTAGGTTTAGATTCTTGGGATAAAGTAGAAGACTTATCCCCTTGTTCCCTTCTGTGTCCAAACTGAATGTTATAATGAAACAAGAACTACATTCAGTATTTCCTGTACAACATAGTGTCCTGGAAAAATAAGGCAATATCTGAACAGGGTGGAGGCAACACAGACTTTGACAGTGAGAGAAATACATATTTGTCCACAAAGGTCTCTTTATTATGTGCCACTTGTCAATAGTACTCACTGCCACTTTCGTTCTGTTCTCCTATGTGGGCTGCTTAGTAGCTGCTAGGCTATGTCCATGTCAGGGCAAAGAAGAATGTAGGTTTTCTTGGCTGAGAGAGGTAATTGTACATATTGTTTTAAATTGTCTGGGGTTATAAAATCACCTACCTTCATTATCATATCATATCCAGAGCTAAGTAATCGATAAAAAAATAATTAAAGCAAAACCCATTTTAGTTTAAAAGTAGACTTACATAAATAGATATAAAAACATGCTTTGCATTTTTCTTGGACTGACTGAAGAAAACCTGTGTCTTGCTTTTATGTTATTCTTTCATATCAATCAGGGAAATTTAAGCATATCAGAGATCAGAGCTGTTTCTTCCAACCATGTCTTTAAAATTACTGTATTTTAAAAATCAATCACAAGACAAAATGCTTAAGAAATTACACCTCAGAAATCGTAGCAGTTCTTTGTTCAGTTTTCACTCCAGTGAAATGAGCTGCAGCTTGACAGAGAGTTAACTGCTATTTTGGCAAATGATGAACAAATCCTTCAGATAAAAATACAGATTTACTGACATTAAGGTGCAAGAAAATGACAGGCAGTGAAGTCTGTGCTAATTAAACCTATCCTGAGCACACAGAAATTGCTCATAATGTGATTCCAGTGTGACTCAAGTTATAAAATGGAAGAAACAAAATGAATGAGGCTGGTGATACCGTAAGTGAAAGCTTTCACTTCACCTTCTTTAGTACCTCCTTGAATGTACAGCCTATTAAGAGTGTTGTGTAGGAGGGAGTCTGATGCTTCACACACCATTTATCCACATCAAAAACTCTTTAAAGTCTAATCATGGATGACATCGGTAACAATGTGTTGGCAGGCATTTGGGTAATGTTAACCCGTGTGGAAATCCAAATATGTTAGAAGACAGAGGTGGAAAATCATTAGGGTCCAGTGAAGATATATTCAGATGTTTAGTTATTTTGAACAGTTTGAGTTTATAAACTAAAAAGTCATGGCCCATCTTCTGTCATATCTAATGTGCCTGTCAAGGTAGGGTCCATTCTTGGTGTCCGACCTGCTGGAAGAAAGCATGAACTGTGCAGTCATACACTGTGCTTGGATTTCCTCTCTGCTTCCTCCTATCTCAGTCGCAGCCCAGGCCACATTGACTCAAAGATACAGTTTTTTGTTTGTTTGCATTTTTCTTCTGTAAAAGACAAGTAGTCATTTAGTATTGCAGAATTTGAACTACAAGCATGTCTGTATTAGTTATCTATTGTTGTGTAATAAATTACCTCAGCACTTGGCATTTATTATATCCTAGCTTTTATGGTTCAGGAATCCGGGCATGAGTTAGCAATGGCTTCTGCTCAGAATCTCTTACCGGGCTATAATCAAGATGTTGGTTAGGGAAACAGTCATCTCAAGGCTTGACTTCAGGAGAATCCACCACTGTGCTCATTTCTGTGGTCACAGTCATGATTCAGGTTTTTTGTTGTTTTTTTTTTTTTTTTTGCTACTGTTGGCCAGAAACATTAATTCTTTGTCATATGAGGGTCTCTATGGAGCTACTCAAAATATGGTAGCTGATTTCCCTCAGAGCAAGAGCTCAGAGAAAAGGAGAGAGTGGGAGAGGACTGGCAAGAATGAAGCCACAGTCTTTTTGTAGCCTACTCTGGAAAGTGACATCCGATCACTTTTACCATCAGCTATTCATTAGAAATAAGTCACTGGGTCCAGTCTACCCTCAAAGAAGGGAGATTATACAAAGGCATGGATGTCAGGAGGTGAGGATCACTGGGAGCCATCTGAGCAGCTGTCTAACATGATGCCTTAGAAATAATAAAGCTTGATCCCTCCACTTTATAAATGAGGAAAATAAAGCTGAGGTTTAGATGAATAACATGACTCACCAATGACAGAGAAGAAATTAGAGCCCGGGCCTTCTGATTCATGGTCCAAAGCTAGTGGCTTTATATTTTGCCGATTTACAGTTTTTCATCTTTATCTCACTTACTTTTTCTCATTCTCACACATTGTCTCCTTTGCTTGATCTCTTTATTTTAACAAATAAAATAGCAAAAAAAAAAAAATCAATATTTTGGACATTTAAAAACAAAGATTTAAATTGATAATTTTTATGTTTCTTGCTTCTTACCTACAGCTAATGATGGGGGGAAATGGGGAGAATATTCCTCTTTTAGGTATATGTAATTTAGATGCTACGATACAAGGCATGTGAGTTGGCATTTACTCAGGGCTTAAGATGTGCGCCAGATACCGTGCCACGTGCATGGCACTGCTGATTCAATTGTCTTTCTAACAGCAAAGCTGAAATATCAGAATCTCCAATTTATGGTGCATTATTATATTCTCTTTAGCTACAGTTTTCTAGATGATTCTAACTTTAGTCTCTTTCATTATTACATCATTCATTTTTCAAAGAGTACTTTCACATATAGCATCTAATTAAGTTCACACAAGAAGGTAGGTGGAAATGTGGCTTAGCTACGCTGTATGCTTTGATCAAAATCACATGATAGAGATGGTACAGCTGTCTCTTTCTGTGACAGAATTGCTCTGCATTCAGATTTCCAAAGGAGAATTATAAATTGAAGGCATTCAATAAGCAAATATTGATTGAGCCTCTTAAGAAATATGGCTTGTAGCTGTTCTTGTCCTTGTATACAAGGGGTGCCTTGGTGCTGTGCCGCTATTACTTTTATCCCTTATTAATATAAATTAGTGCTAAAATGGTGTCTCTGGAGCCAGAATGTTTCCGTTTCAAATCTTGATTCCATCACTGCCTAGCTGGTGTTTTTGAACATATTACTTAATGTCTCTGTGCATCTACTGCCTCTGGGGAAAATAATGATAACATATATCTTATGGAGTTGTGAGCAATAAATGAGTTCATGTATATAAGACACTTACAATAATTCATAGCCTGTTAGACACTAAAATGCTAACTCTTACTATAATCCATGAATGTACTTTTTTTCCTATCCAACAGCTCTGGTTGGGAATGCCTGCTTGGTACGTGGCAGCCTGCAGGGCCAACGTGAAGAGTGGCGCCATCATGTCTGCTTTATCTGACACCGAGATCCAGAGAGAAATTGGAATCAGCAATCCACTGCATCGCTTGAAACTCCGATTAGCAATCCAGGAGATGGTTTCCCTGACAAGTCCTTCAGCTCCTCCGACATCCCGAACTGTGAGTCAATTTTGCTCCTTCCCTTCCTTCCCCAGTGCTGGGCAAGTAGCAGCATGTCTAAGTCCACAGAGCAACATTGTGGCAGTACACATTTCAATGTCAGCATGAATTATGCTGAAGAGATTTAGATTGCTCTTCATTAACCTTGCTGCTACTTTTAATAGGTTTTCAGCCGAAGAGCTGTTATTCCTATCAACTTTAAGACTGGCATAGCAGACTTTTGAGCTAGCATCTAGACTAGAAGTTAGATTTTTTTCCCCCAAGCAGCAAGAACCCAAGTTTATTCTTTTCTAGCATACTCTTTTCTTTCTTTCTTTTAAAAATACAATCCAGTAATTTCTCAGGAGATGAGCTGTAAGCATTTAAATTACAGAATACTAAGGGTAAGAGAACACTCAGTTGTTTAAAGAACAGGCATAAGTAAAGAGAACTTATTGGACACTTCATGATATGGCCTCAGTTCACCTCAGAGGCTTTATCTCCCCAGGTCAAGATCCAAACAATATAGAACTACTTTTAATTTTCTAAACTTCTTTGCCCTGGGTTGATTATGAACTTTTGTAATTGCTCTTCCTTTTGCCTGGCACATTCTTTCTTCTCTAGGTTCACCATGTATTTCCAAGTCAACCTTCATTTATTGATTCCTCCATCTCTCTCCTCTGAAAAGCTCTTGTGAAGCCCCCAAAGTCTGGGTCTGTTTCCCTTCCTGAGTTACCACTCCATGTACTTGCAAAAAAAACATTTTATAATTCTCTCTTTTCTTGACTTATCTCACACTAGACCAGACAAGGATAGTATCAGGATTCCACAGGCCCCAGGTCTTAACTCGGTGCCTGGCAGTTTGTAGATATTCTGCGAACATTCACCCTAAAAATAATCATTGCAAAAGTGGTTCTACCCACCATTGCACAGGATATGAAATTTGTATGGCCTTAAGTTCAGAGAGAAATTACACTAAGGAAAATAAGGCATGTTGACCAGTAGGTTTAGTACCAGATGATATAATTTAACTCCTAAATGTGAAATAGAATCAAAATGCTATGGAGTTTTAAGAAAAAAGAAACTAGCTAACTGAAAAAAAAAAAGGCCCATATACCCTGTCTTTTGTTCCTGAAGACATGAGTCATTGATCAAGATACACCTGGCTGAGGAACCCAAACCTAAAACTTAATGTATAAAAAAGGTTTGTATGATCAGAACAAATTGCGGTGTTCTATGAAACATAGCATTTCTTGGAAAAAAAAAAGCATAAACATTTGTCTCTGTATTTTCTAAGTATGAATCCTAATGTATAATATTGAGCTATGACTAACATATGGTTGGATAAGTCATCAAAAAGAAATTAACATTTGAAGGATAGAAAATATATTGTTTGTAGCATTTAAATTTTATATTTGTTTACTAAATTAATACATGATCCTGTATAACATTTGTTAAGTAGATAAAAATACAAAGACAATAAAAAAATTTTAAAACAATAAAAATGATTCACAGAAATAATCAATGTTAATTTTTTTCACTATTAATCTTTTGATAGAGACCTTTCCAGTCTTTTTTTCTTTACCTTTTTATAAAGATAGATTATTTAATATAATATATTATTGTGTACATTTTTTGAAACTTATTAATACAGCATGAGCATTTTTCTCATTTTATTAAATATGTGATTACAACATCACTTTTAATTGCTGCACATCTCATTTTCAGAAGTGTCATAATTTGTTTAACCAAATCCCTATTATTGGACATATTGCTTATTTAACAATTTTTATTGTGTGTTAAATACGTGTATGTAGTTATATTTTTGCATAAACTGTGGTTATTTCCATTGTACTATTTGTATATAGGGCATTCACATTCTTAATACTTTCAAACCTTAATTGCCAAATTGCATTGTGTTGCTCCTCTCTGTCAACAGTGGTTATCTCATTGTTTACATTTTTAAAATTACCAGTAATGTTAAAAATTTTTATATTCTGATTGATCCAGTATTTATATTAATTACCTATTCATAACCTTTTCAGTTTTCCTGTAGGATTATGGAAATATTTATCTTTTTACCAATGTGTAAAAGCTCTTTATTTGCAAAGGATATATACCTTTTGCAAAATACTGATGCAAGTTATGTAAGAGAGAAGTTAAGTTCTATCTCTGTTTCTTTAAAAATGATCTACTAAATGTTTCTTTTTCCTTTGACTTCATCTACATGGAAACATTTAGTCATTTCTAATATATTTCTAATATGGATTTGCTTTATAAAACAAATATTTCACTAAAATTTATATTAATGAATCCATTGAATAAAGTGAAGATGAACACATCTTAAATTCATAACTTAACATTATATATTAGGGGTTTTTTGGAAGAGAGGGTCTCCTTCTGTCACCTGGAGTAGAGCACAATGGTGTCATCATAGCTCACTGCAACCTCAAACTCCTGGTGCTCAAGCGATCCTCCTACCTCAGCCTCCTGAATAGCTGGGACTACAGGCATACACCACCATGCCCAGCTATATTTTCTATTTTTTATAGAGAGAGGGTGGAAACTCACTCTTGCTCAGGCTTGTCTTAAACTCCTGACCTCAAGCAGTCCTCCTGTCTCAGCCTCCCAAACTGCAAGGATTATAGGAGTGAGCCACCACACATGGCCCACAGATAAATTTTTTATGCTTTTTTTTTTTTAAAGAAATGTTATGTCTCCTAGAACACTGCACTTTGTTCAGATCATACAAATTTTTTGTACATTAAGGTTTGGGTTTGGGTTCCTCAGCCAGGTATATTTTTTCATTGACTCAGGTACTCAGGAGAAAAAGACAGGGTACCTGGGCTTTTTTTTTTTTTTTAACTTACTAGAACTTCTGTCTGATTCTACCTCCTTTCATGTGTAAATAAAATGTACTGGACTACTGGACCAGCAAAAGGAATCTAAAGGTCACATTTATTGTTTCCTTGTACCAGCCCTAATCTTCCAGTTTTCTGTTTCTTTTTTCCAAACTACTATTACTATAGAAAGGCTCTTATGTAGTAGGATAGAAATGGAGATGTCCATTAATTGATATTTGGTTGAAGAAGGATGTCATTAAGTACATTCTTAAAATATTTTATCTTAAGTAAAAATGTGTAAATATTCAGGCATTTGCAAAATTTAAATGAAGCACCTGGAGCTTTTCTTTGAGTATGTTTCCAACGTCTGGAGTTCCACATTATTTTTCTTTGATAACATCATCCATAAAATATCTTTAATTTTTCTAGTTTGGATTCTTTTTAAAGTGATGACTTTAAGATCTCTTAGAAAGCTATGTAAGTGAAGATTATTTCTGGACATTTACAATTTCTTCTCCAGACTGACAAAATTATGTTTCCTTGACAGCATGTTTCATGATTTGCTTTTATCTGTTTTTTCCAGGTAATTCAACTTAGTGTTCATACATGAGCCAAATTTCTTTTACTTTTTGCTTTATGTAATATTTATTTAAATTTCCTAATCAAATTTTAACAAAGCTAGTACAATGGAAATAAGTAGGTTTGAAACAAAATCTTGGGTAACCATATAATTCAACAAGTTTGAGCAGAAATGTGAGACATAACAATAGGCATTAGTCAGCACAGTGTACAGAGGAAATCAAGAGTCTTTACTAAATTAAAGATTTTCTTGAGTGGAGGTGACTTAGCAGAATGTCTAATAAAATAACAGTAGTAGCTAACATTGGCGGGTGCTTACTGTCAGGCACTGTTCTAGGTGCTCTACATGTGATAAATCACTTAAGCCTCACAACCATGCCATTAGGTATTTTTATTCTATCTGTTTCACAGATGGAGAAAACCAGAGTAGAGAAGTAAAGTGATACATCTAAGGTCACATCCCATGTAGTTTGACCAGAGTCTGTGCTCCCAACAAGGACGTTCTCCTGCTTCTGCTTCCTGCACTCTATCAGTTTCCCTTCCTTTTTTCTAGCATTCTTTTAGTCTGTTTTGGTTCCTCTTTTCATTATTATTTACCTCAGAAACCTCAACATTTAGTGGAAATAAAGTGAGGTATAATTGTATAATACCAGTCTTATTATAAGGGGAATTATTTCTCTTATAATAAGAAACAAAAATTCAGATAGGAGAGAAATATGGATCTAGACCATTTGAATGTGAAAGTAAATTTCAAGTTTCTATTTTGTATTAATACTTTAATTATAAAGAAAAAAATACTTCACAATGATCTAGGTAGTAGCAAAAGTTACTTTGATCTAGGTAAAATTTAGGATTATTCTGGCTGCTTTAGGTATCCCTGTCTCTGACAGCAAGAGAACTAATTATTTTCCCCTGATTAATTTTCATGTTATTTATTATGTTCATTTTAATATTTATCTTTCTGTCATAACTCTTTCCAAAGTGATTTAATTAGATAAGTGCTTTAATTATTAACATCCTTTAGAAATTTTCTTCTCAGTTCTCAGCTGATTATACTTTTTAAATATTCTATTCCACCTGAATCAAGAGGAGGCTAGCAAGGCATCACATGCACAAAATTTAAGGAGGCGTTCATTGTCAGGTATTGATCCTGCACTTGAAGGACCCTGAAAGCCAGTGCTTCCTCAAATGCAGCCTTCTGGGACTTCACTTGCCTCATCCTGGTCCCAGCCATGCCTTAGAACATATCATATCATGATATAAACTTTTCAGTATTTTTTTCTAATATGAAGCATGTACTTTTACTCCCACTTAAGAGGTGTAGAATCTGAAATTTAAGAGAGATTTAGGAAATGTCCTAGGGTAGTAGTGGCACTGCTATAATTCAAGCCTCTTGATTATAATTTGGTAATTATTAATATAATTGAAATTTTATAAGTCACCTGTTAGACAATATTAGCCACAGAAACAGCTACCAGTTTGTGTTTTCCAGCTCAGACATTTTGGGGAGGTTGCAACTCAGACTGCCAACAGCAGTAAGGAGATCTTAAGGGGCTCTTAGAGTACCACAGCCAGGTTATGTGATGTTTGTCTTTCATGCTTTTCCAACCTACTTTTTGCACTCTCTTTATCCTTGGTCCCAAGGCACCAGTGTCCTTACGTCCTTTGATTGATTGCTCAGAGCCTCCCAGCTCTAGTGATTCTCCTAGGGTTGCCCTTCTCTGAAACGCTCATGCTTTCAGTTCTTCCTTCATGACTTACCCAGATGAAAGTTCCATCCCCTAAACTGGTAGTGGAAAGAAAGCAATCTGAATGAATAATTGACTTACTACATATGGGCTTGCTTATAAAACAAACTTGTTAAACCTCATCCAATGTCTACTTGATTGGGTTGTGTGGAAGCTATTTTGTGGTTTACTTTACACGATTAGAGGGACAGCAGTGCTCTTTACAAGTAAAACTGCAAGTCAAAGATAAGAGACCAATATACAACTTCTGAAAGTTTGCCAACCATAGTATGGAAAATCGTCCTGGATATATACTCATTTTGCAAGTAAAGATACAGATAAAACCATAGCTTGCAGCATCTTCCCCATCACAGAACCTGCTGACAGACCAGCAAACACAGATTCAAAAATAACCTGCGAAAGATATTATGCATGTATCTGTTCCCACATGTGATAATACTGGTGGTTAATCAAAGTAAAAGCTACAGAAATTATTGTAAAGTTGATTTTATACTGTCCTGCAAGCTTGTCGTTTAATACTGTCTTAGATGAATTTCCTCTCAGGTAGTCATCATAGAAACTTACTTTGAACAAATAGTACAGCTGCTTAGGCAAAGCACTGTAATACTTTATAAAAAGGAAATGGGATAGATGAGTGTAAGGTGATTTTTAGCATAGTACATTCCTCATAAAGTCAATAAAAACCATTTCCTCCAAGTGATTTAATGTTTTATGTATCCATTTGCAACTTTCTGTTTCTAATGAGCTCCACTCTTAGAGGCTGGGAGTAGAGGAGAGGGGCTTTCAATGATATAGATGGCTTTTGTATTCTGTATTAATTTAAGGGCGTGCACAGATTTATCATATAGGAAAAAATTTGGCTATACTCTGAGTTCCAAAATGGTAGACATATTAGAATTGTATACAAATATTTGATGCCTAACCTTTGGAACTTTTATGCCTATGTAATTTATTTATAATTATTAATCTTTACTCCCCAACTCCCTTTGTTACTCAAATATATATATAGTCATGTGTTGTTTAACACATGTCCTGAGAAATGAGTTGTGGAACGATGTGTTGTGAGAATATCATAGAGTGTACCTCCACAAACCTACATGTTATATCCTACTACACAATTAGGCTATATGGTAGAGCCTGTTGCTCCTAGACTACAAACCTGTACAGCATGTTACTGTACCAAATACTATAGAAAATTGTAACCCAATAGTATTTGTATATCTAAACATAGGAAAGGTACAGTAAAAAATATAGTATAAAAATAAAAATGGTATACCTGTATGAATGGAGCCTGCAGGACTGGAAGTTGCTCTGGGTGAGTCAGTAAGTGAGTGGTAAGTGAATGTGAAGGCCTAGGACATTACCATATACCACGGTAGACTTTATAGACACTATACATTTAGGCTACACTAAATTTATAAAAAATATTTTTTCTTCAGAAATAAATTAGCCTTAGCTTACTGTAACTATTTTACTGTATAAACTTTTAATTTTTTTATATTTTGACTCTTTTGTAATAACACTTAGCTTAAAACACAAATCCATTATACAGCTGCACAAAAATATTTTTTATACCCTTATTCTATAAGCTTTTTTTCCTGTTGTTTTTTAATTTTTCAATTTTTTTTTAACAACTAAGACATAAACGCATTCATTGGGGGGCTAGGCCTACACACGATCAGGATCATTAATATCACTGTCTTCTACTTTCCACACCTTGTCCCACTGAAAGGTCTTCAGGGGAAATAACACACATGGAGCTGTTGAGCTCCATAACAATGCTTAACAGTGCCTTCTTCTGGAATGCCTCCTGAAGGACTTGCCTGAGGCTATTTTACAGTTAACATTTTTTTATAGGCAGAAGGAGTACACTATAAAATAATGAGAAAAAGTATAGCATAGTAAATATATAAACCAGTAGCATAGTCCTTTATTATCATCATCAAGTGTTACAGGCTGTACATAATTGTATGTGCTATACTTTTATATGACTTGTAGTGCAGTAGGTTTGTTTACACCAGTATCACCAGAAACAAGTGAGTAATACATTGCACCACAGTGGTACTATGGCTAACTACATCGCTAGGTGATAGGAATTTTTCAGCTCCATTATAATCTTATGGGACCATTGTTGTATATGCAGCCCATCACTGACCAAAAACAACATAATGGGGTGCATGACTGTGTGTATACACACACACACACACACACACACACACATACAAACACACACATATACATACATATACACACACAATTTCATTTATATAAATCATCAATTTAGTTTATATGTAGTTACATTTTAAATTATGTTGAATTACATTATCTGTAATACAGGGAAAGTCAATCATTATATTAAGCAAACGGTAGACAAAGGTCAAAGTGAATTATGGTGATGTTTTATGATATTTGGGTAACAATTTTGCTATTCTCAATTTTTTAAAACTAAACCCTTCCCCAGACAAGTAACAAGTAATATATTGGATGTAAATTACATTGATGTGCTTGGACAACCTTATAATATATAGGTTTTGTAATTTGACAGTATTTAATGAGGACGAAAAATGCCTTTAATAAATAAAAATAGCATTTCACTTCTTTTTCATTTGCAAGAATATAGGAACACAACATATTTACTGAATTGCAAAAAGAAGAAATTATTTGGGAAAAGCTGATGCTGGTTTCCAGATAGGTTATGATACTGCTTACAACTTGGTATTGATAACCAATTTTCTCCATCCAAGGACACTGAAGAATCAAAATTATGTGAAGGAAATTTTGGTAATAATGCAACAAAATACATGTGTCATCCTTTTCTGAAGAAAATAATAAAATTACATTCTTCTACTGATCAACTTTAATCAATTCTCCATTTTTGCAAAAATGGATCTGATTGCCATGTACCTTTGAAATGCAAATTTTGATCATGCCCTTTTTCTGACTAATAATCACAGAAGTATCATTTTGAATCTACCCCCCCCCCCCACGAGCTTCACAGAATGCCTCTTTCTGTTTGTTCTTTTTGAGTAGAAAGGAAAACAGAAACTCTGAGCAAACCAGCCATGCTGTCTGTCTCATGCACACTGTAGAGGCAGGGCTCTGTGGTGTTGCCGTGATGCTGTTAACTAACTTACAGAGGTGCTGCCTTTCTTCTTTGCCACTGCTTCCCTCTCATGGATCCCACTGCTTCCCTCTGGGCCTCCTCACTAGCCTTCAGGCAACGTTTGGGTGACCCATGAAGAAATGGAAAATCTTGCAGCTCCAGCAAAAACGGTTAGTCCATACGGCTTTGTAGAACTTGAAGAAGTTACTTTGCTGGTACTTGGATGAAACAATTAATTTGTTTATTATAGAACAGAGTAAAAAGGTGTACTTATATAGTTACATGCAAAAATAACTTTCTATTCATTTATTTATTTTTTTTTGAGACAGAGTGTCACTCTGTTGCCCAGGCTAGAGTGCCGTGGTGTCAGCCTAGCTCACAGCAACCTCAAACCCCTGGGCTCAAGCAATCCTCCTGCCTCAGCCTCCCAAGTAGCTGGGACTACAGGCATGCGCCACCATGCCCAGCTAATTTTTCTATATATATTTTTAGCTGTCCATATAATTTCTTTCTATTTTTTTAGTAGAGACAGGGTCGCACTCTTGCTCAGGCTGGTCTCGAACTCCTGAGCTCAAACGATCCTCCCACCTCAGCCTCCCAGAGTGCTAAGATTACAGGCATAAGCCACCGTGCTCAGCCTCTATTCAGTTTTAATTTACTGTACTCACTTGACATTTTTAAATGAAACAGTGCTAGATTATCATAATGTGATTAATATCATAAGAGTTTATAATATGCAAACATTAAGCAAGAATTCAATGAAACATCCATTTTGCAACACTGGAAATCTTTTGCAACATATATTACCTGGTGTTGGGCATAAGCAACACCAGTTTCTAAGCCAAATTAAATCAGTATTAGAAAAGCTTAAATTGAATACTCATTTTTAATATAATCATGTAATTTCTTGAGCTTTACCTTCTGAAATACAGAGCTTGACCAAAAAAAAAAAAAAAAAACCAAAACAGAAATGCTATGTTTCTTTGGTATGCTAAAGCACTGTGCTCAAGAACTTCCTGGGGACTCTAATTGTCAGCTTTTAAAAATATAGTGTTATATCTAGCCATTTTTCATGTAAAGTGACAAAGTTGAGAATATCATGTATTTTATCTTTAGCAACTTCTTTTTAAGAAAGAAGTTCTTAAAGTTTTATCCCTATTAGAAAAATTGATTATCTACAAGTTTATGATGTGTAAAAATGCCAATGCTGTGTACTAATTTCATTTTTAGTTTAGGTTTGTTGTACTTCGTTGTTGTATTGTTTTGTTTTGTTGGCTGTTGTTGAAACTATTTGATTACCACAAGCTTTCTTGGAGGGATTATATAAGATTTCCATAGCATATATATTTATGTATACGTAACCAGAATTTTTTATTATAACACATTACATTTGGAAAATTACACACTTTTAAGAATTAAAAAAGTTTTGGAGTGACCAGATCAAATGTTCACAAAACTATGAATTTAAAATTTACAGTAAAATTAATTAAAAACTATGTAGTTACCCTGTAGTTGCCCTCAAGCTGCAAAATTGATCACTGTGGATCTGAGTAAGAATCTGTGTATTTATCTGCCTATATCATAACAATTAACATTTTGTATAATAATTTTGCTTCTGCTAGAAAAATTTTACTGTAATATTTGAAATTAATTTGTATTTACCCGCTTTATTAATCATTTCCTGCTGCTAACACAGAAAGAATCTGAGGAAGGAAGCTGGGCTCAGGTAGGAAATCCAATTCTTTAAGACGATATCATTTAGTAGGCTAGGAGGATATAAATTAAGAAGCTATTATAAATCATAATATAAATCTTCACTTAGCTCAATGCCTGATACGTATATGTAAATCTATATTATATTCAATCTGTATGTCTTTTTAATTGCTATATTTTGCAAATAAGATGATTATCATTTCATACTTGGCTTCTTTTAAAATAATTTTCTTTCTTCCCACAAAAGAATGATCTGTAAGTTAAATTTCTCTGAATATATTTAATCAGGAATCATTCAAGTTGGATCTAAGGGGGAATAAAAAGAAAGAAAAGACTTATTTGGAGTTCCATGTGCTTTAAGGTGTAATGAAAAGTGGAAGAGGTGGGGGTTGAAACACCAGTGTCAGTGTTGCAGGACACCAGTTAGATTGTTCCCATTTATTAAGATGACCATGTGAGACAAGCGTCTGTACTTTGAAGAAATAAATGTTTTCAAGGAAGCTCTGCATTTTTTTTTGACATTTCCACATGTTGGATAACTTAAAAAATAAATGCATGGTGTATTCAATGTGCTTCAAACCTTTCCATATAAGAAAAATTTTGGTGGTTATATTAGGACCTGTTTTTAAACTTGCATTAACATGGGATTGCATTAGATTTTGATTTTGGTAAAAATTTCATCATTCTTAAGAATAAACACAAAAAAGGGAAGCACCTAGATTTTAAGTAGAAATGCAAGTTATAATTAGAATTTTCAATTTAGGGCATGATAAGAAACTAAATAGGAAACTAAAATTAAGAGAGAGTAATAATTTTTGTAAAAAATGGTTTCCTGGTGATGGTTGATTTTGACCTTCATTTTAGCTGTTTTGAACGGTATGTAGTAAGATCAGTTCATATTATTATATTAAATAATTACATTGTCTGTTAGCTTTTGATCATGCCCTGCTTCTTTAAGGATAGAGTCTATATTGATTGATTTCTAGAAAAGATTTTGATTCTTTCCAATGTTCTTTATGGAATGCTGACTGAATGCTTTGTTAGATAACAATGTCCCCCATATAGATGTTCAGTATTCTGTCTCTTGAACTTAATTGCTTTTTTCTTTATTGTTTACTGAGGTTTCTATTTCACATCAAGTCTTGCCATTAAACTGTAGCAATGGCAATAGTGGCATTGATAAGATGAAAATGGAGGATTAGCTGACAGATATAAATAAAATAAAATAAACATATCAATATAAAAAATCTTAAAGCTCAGAATTTTTATTATAACTCTTAATTCTAATTTCTTGATTAACAAAATACATATTTGGACAAAATATAATTCCTTTGGGGAATACAAAGTGAACAATCATTTTCAGTAGGCAAGTACTTTGATAAGTGTATATAAAGTTCCATTTTGTACCAAAGCAAATTAAATACAGGCTAAATATTATTTCTGCTTTGTTTTCATACATCATAGTAATTAAATATTAGTTCATATTTATATAATATATATAAATAAATACATAATATGTTTATATATATTTAGTTTATATAATAATAGGTTATATTCTCCAATTACCATCTCATTTTATTGGTTAAAAAACTTGACTGCTATAAAACAATTCTAGTGTCCGGTTTTTCTACAGACCCTGGCTTATGGAGATATGAACCATGAGTGGATCGGAAATGAATGGCTTCCCAGCCTGGGGTTACCTCAGTACAGAAGTTACTTTATGGAATGCTTGGTAGATGCCAGAATGTTAGATCACCTAACAAAAAAAGATCTCCGTGTCCATTTAAAAATGGTGGATAGTTTCCATCGGTAGGTTTTTTTGCCAAAGAATAATTAAAATAAAACAATGTGTAACATATATTTTATTAAAACAAAAATTGATGTTTATGTGATAGAAAATATGTGCTATTTGAAACATCTGTGTACATCTACTTGGAAAAATATTTTCATGCAGCAAAATGCAAGGACTATCTAATGTAGAGCTGTGTGCATATGCATATCATGTGCCCAAAGTCTACGAAAATATATGTGCACAAAAAATTGCAATAAAATGCAATCTCCTCTTTCAAGGTTTTTACCATCTCGCACTTAAAAAAGGGCTTGTTTTAATATCATATCATAAATGCTTATGTTTATATTAGGTAAAAAAACAGTCAGCTGGATTTTGATTATTTGTTTCATATAGTTGATTATGGTGATAAATTAAATAATAATAAATCTAAATCTAGATACTTTTGGCTTAGGAGACTCTGGTGCTATTCAGTGCAACAGTTAATCAGTGACTAAAATGAAGGTGTTATAAAATTAGATATGTTGGTTACATAAAATTAGGATAATAGATAATTTTGGCTTTTCATTCCAATTTATGGAGATATTTTGAATTTTAATATAGTTGTTGACACTGTTAGATTAAATTTAGTAGAGATAAATATAACAGTTTTAAAAAAACTATTAAAATGCTGGATGGCAAATTCATGATTTAATGTAATAGCAGCTTATGTGAAAAAGATATAGGATTTGTAGTTGATACAAAAATCTCAGTATTGGTTAATACCTTGACAAGGCATAAATAGATTGTGTTTATTGAAAGGTACAACAAAAGTGTCATGGGGTGAAATAACTAGAAAATTCTATTCATTTATCCACCCTAAATTATTATTGATAAAGTGATAGAAATCTGGTGGAAACATTAAGGAAATTAAAGAATTTGACTCAGATGAAGGAAAACTTAGATATGTTTTCTTATGTTTTAAGATCATTACTATGTGGTAAAAAAATAATATTTTCTTTGTTGAGCGTGTACTCTTCTAGTTCATATAGATGGAGATACTAGGGTGAGTGATTTCTGTTCACTTGAGAGAACAACTTTGTGCGAATCTCAATTGCCATATATTGTATACATTGGGAGGTAGTGAGTGAGTTCCCTATAACTCAAAGTCTAGGCCTTCAAATTTTATGTGGTTGCATTAGACTTGTATTTAGAATTTTTGACAACACACTTGGGTCCATTTTTCTCATTCTTCACTAGATTGACTGCTCTATTATTTTAGTAAAAATAATTTTTATAATCACATTTTAAAAAAATAAAAGTGACTCAAATAATCAAGGGTTCTGCTTGTTCTGGGAAATATGCAAGCTTCATTTTTATGTTATGCTAATGTCTGATTTGAAACAGGTAACACGTGACTGCACATTACATCCCATTTTCAGCCGTTTTCCATCTGAAAGATATTGTCACAATATTATCCTCTTTTTGTACAATTTTGTATTACACATAAAAATTTGGCAGAAACTAGCCAAGAACCATTAGTTTAATCTCAAGTTGCCTACTATCTATGATGGTTGTTATATAAGTATTATTTAGTATTTCATCAAATTAGTTTGCTAGGAATGCCATAACAAAATGCCACAGACTGGGTGGCTTAAATAACAGAAATTTATTTTCTGAAAGTTCTGGAGGCTGGATGTCAGAGATAAGGGCATTGACAGGTCTGGTTTCTTCTGAGGCCTCTCTCCTTGGCTCACCCAAGACCTCCCTCTCTCCATGTCCTCACATGATCTTTCCTCTGTGAGTGCACATTCCTGGTGTCTCAGGGTGCCCAAATTTGCTCTTCTTACAAGGACACCAGTCGGTTTACATCAGGGCCTAGCCTGATAGCCTCATTTAACTTAATTACCTCTCTAAAGGCCCTATGTCCAAAACAGTCACATTTTGAGGTACTGAGGGTTAGAGCTTCAACATATGAATTTTAGGGAAACACAATTCAGCCCACAACACCTACCTAATGCATTTTTGTTTCCATTTTTTTCTGATTCTGAAAAATTTGACTCAACATTGTTTTTATTAAAATGTAGGGCTTAGAAATGCATCCATAATCTAAGTGTAGCCTGGTTAATGTGTATTTCTAAATTTGTGTATATTCCTAAACACTTGAGATATCACATAGTATCTACACCCTAAGTGATATCAGTGATGATATCAGCAACTATCATCACTGATACTCATTGATCTTTATTCTTGAAACCTAGAGATTATTAATATTTTTTCCTATCATCCTCTTCCACATTCTTTATGTCTAATATCACTATATCTTTTCATTCCTTCTCTTTGAACATCTCTGTTATCTGGATTTTCTTTTCATGCTCATGGCTGTTGTCCTTATTTTGGCAGCACTGACCCCTTAATTGGTTTCCCTGTCTCCTGGGATTACTTATTTTCCATCTCCTATTTTGCTACCAGATTATTCTTCCTTAAACAAACAAACAAAAAAAAAAAAACTTTTATAGTCATGTCTTCTCCCTCTGAAAATTGTCCAATAATTCTCTATCACCTGTATGTATTTCACATTTACACAAAAATACAAGGTTTTCCTTAATATACCCCTACTTTCCAAATGTAGTTGTATTCCTCCTTCCTTCTTAGCGTGGCTTTTCAACGTTGGACATTGTGTCTCACTGTCACCACACCTTTAAAATTTCATCTTCAATCCTGTTCATGATGCTCCATTTTCTTTCATAGTCCTTTCTCTGCTACCTGATTCCTTAAGTAACAATTTTCTGCTCTTCCACAGTATCCTTTCCATGCACAATTGCAGTATCTGCTGACTTGTTCTTTTTAGATACTTCTGTATCATTTAGGGTTGTGGGCTATTCATTTTAATATTCAGTTCTCTATTTTATTACTTAACTGATTCATTGTTTATGTTATTTTTCTCAACAGCTTAAGAAGAGAGTATCCATTTCTTATAAATTCCTTGCTGTCTCCATAATGGGGATTTTAAATTCTTTTCAAATGAATAAAATATTAATTTGTCTGCACATAATATAGGAATAGCTACATGAAAGACATATATAGAGGAACAACAACATAAAGGATTATTTTCAAAACTGTTTTCCTTATTTTGAAAATTTTTTTTATTTTTTTGGAAACATTGTGTGCTTAACATAATTATAAATTTGTTTACTTTCAGTCCTGAAGGATTTAATTGTAAATGTAATTTATTAACCTGTTGCCCTATAAAGCAGTGCCTAGTGCTGGCTCTGCCTAATCAAAGAACTTTCTTTACCTTCTGAGTAAATTCAGTATGTTTTCCTTTTTTAAAAAAATAATAGAACAAGTTTGCAGTATGGAATTATGTGCTTAAAGAGGTTGAATTATGACAGAAAAGAACTAGAAAGAAGACGAGAAGCAAGCCAACATGAAATAAAAGGTAATGTGCCTTTCTTTTATATGAAATGCCTTTTCTCTAGCGCTTTTAGCTTCCACTTTTATGAACCTGAAATTCTATATGTGTTACAATAGTCATTAAGTAGCATAAGAATTTAGCTTATTATGATTTTTTTCATTATTTTTCTAATTAAAATACAGAAAATTATAACATAACATTCTAGGGTAAATATCCCATTTGAGGCTTATTTTTGATTTTTTGAATAGAGATTTATCCTTCGGAACCTATTAATTATGCATTCTGCTTACACTAAAGATGTCTCCATGTAGATATTTTTGTAAAACTTTTAATGGAACATTCTCATTATAATTCAGAGAAACATAGTATATCATTTTTATGGCAGTTCAGTTTTTGGTTTATATCATTTGAATTTTATTTCAGTGCCCAGATATTTTTGTGATACTGTAAAATTAAAGAAATTATATAGGAATTTTATACAGAAATTATGTAAGGACTTACTCCTATAAACTAGACTAGTCTTTTAATAATTTTATCTGGGAATTATTTTAGGAGCATTTTTAATTGCTGCAACTTCTATATGCACAAAAATGTTTGATTGGACTAACAAGAAAAGACACTATATTACAGGTTTAATGGAAAAGTACTCTATTTAGTAATTAACTGTCTAAATGTTGAGGTGTACCTTAATATACAGGGGAAAAATGGTTTCAAAGAGGAATACAGGTGCTATACTTAGGTGCTATGCTTGCTAAAGACCATTGTATTTTTTTTTTATTGCTGTTGTTGAAGAAAAAAATAAATTGTTGGCTATAAGAAAGATATAAATATCTATAGTCCTTTTTGATAAAAATAATCAATCCACTTTTGTTGCTTAAAGAAGAAAAAAGACCTATTAAGAAAAATATAACCAAAAATTTTAAGGAAAAATTTGGATATTGAACTACTTACCATTTATATTTCCAGTTCCTGTTACCTATGGAATGGGTATGTGCAAACACTTTGTCACATTCAGTGGATATATTACATTGATTGTTCAAAGTTAGGCATGAGTCTCTGTTTTCATCTTCATTTCTTTTAGGCCTTACTATAGATAAGAAAAGAGTACATATTACATGTTACCTACCTCTTCCTCAATATTAAAATTTAGCACTGTTTTATTCTTTATTTAAGATTACCTATCTTAGGATTTTATAATTTTCATTTGTGGTAATGTCAGAAATTACTCTTACTTTTGGCAGTTCTTGGACAGTACATTAGTTCTAGTAGAATGGGCTTGAATGCATGTGAAATTGATTGGTTAAAATGTTTTTCTATATACGGTTCACTGCAAAGTAGACAGACACACAATGGATTTCTCATAACACTTCATTTGACTCTATTCCTTAGGAGCAAGAAAGTGTTTTTCCATTATCAAAATCAAGTTGTTTGATTTCACTTTATTTTGGGGCTCCAGGAAATTGCAGGTTGTTTTCAGTTCATTGCTATTCAGTTGAATTGAAATTTGGGAACTAATGGATCCAAGACAGACCCCAGAAGGAAGTTTGCATTTGACCAAAGAAAGGATGTTTTAGTACACAAATAGATTTTACCCACGGGATACCACTTTCTAGTTTTCTTTCTCAAGCACTTTTTCCAATTACATTTTATTATGCTGAGGCTCACCATGTGAAAACTTTCACACACTGATAGATCTAAAGAGGAGAAATTACCCATTTGGCCCTACCCCAAATGCTATATTAGTATTTGGCAATTGCTGGTTAGAATGTAGCCCTGAGAAAAAATTGCCATGATTCACTATGATTACACATAAACAACTCCATATGATAAGTAGCTGTGAGTGAGATCATAAACAGCCCGTTTCCTATAACTGATCTGATGACTTTTACAGGAATAGCTATCAACTATGACTAGGGGTCTCCGTTATTATCTGAAGTGTTAATTAACCTTGACCTTAATGAACAGTTTTCTGAGGTGAGAAGAACATGTGAATATCAAGAATATGCTAATATTTAATTTGTTGCTAGGAAACAGTCTACACTGATTTCTAGGCCTTTATTGCTAGGTCAAGAGGATTCCTACAAAGCTTTAAAGTCAGGGCATCCATTTTGCTTGCAAACAGATTTATAGAAAGGGATATAATTTACAAAATTTAAAAAAGGGTATGGTGTTCTAAGAAGGAAAAGTTTGGATTTGTGTTTCACTTTCCTTCACCCCATAAATGAATTGTTTTGTGTATTTGATCACTCTTAACTATAGGTGTAACAATGGAATTTTTGATGGACATATATTTGCAGAAATATGATGACTATATAATATGCCTTAGACTATAAAAATATAAGCCCAGCTCTAGAAAAAACAAACACTTCCTATTCAAACATCCATCTAGTGCAAAGAAAACTGGACAATTTTGTTGTTGTTTTTTTTGATGTCCCATTGATTTAAAAAATGTTTTTAGTAAAATCAAATGGAGAACTGTAGCTGTCACCCATACATACCTCCCCAGCTTTTGAAGTTCAAGTATAGGGTAACTAGTTGTTATAAAGAATCAGTTACTATCCACAGCATCTGAAAATATAGCCAAAATATAATTCCAACCAACTCACATCTCATTTTCTGAGGTCGAAAACCTCAATGGGTCTGTGTGTTTGTTTATGTAGGCTCTGATGATAGCTTGGACTTTAGTTTACACCACATAAACACACACATGTGTATTTAAATGTATAGTGCATATTATGTCTAATGTCTGAATCTTTCAGTGAGCATTCATTATTACTGCAATTCATAGAGCAAATAAATGTTTCATTTAGCATCAGTGATTAAAAAAAAAACACCTCAATGGAACAAGCTAATGCAAACACAGAGAAAAATCTATCTATACTTCATTACTAACCCAGAGTGACAGTGAATATGTCTAATATAAAATTTCCATATATAGTAAAGATCATTAAGTAAGTCCTTTGTTCTGCAGAAGACATGGGGAAAGAAAGAGGCAAAACCTGAGGGGATAATAAATGTCCTACTTCCTGCAGAAATTCACCCTGCTTTGGATAGAGCAGGTAATAGTAATAAGACTGGGGGAAGTGGGTATTCCTCACATATTCCTCATTACCTAAATCCAAAGAAAGGCATAGGCCCTTTCTTTTGAAATGAGATTGTTCAAGCCACAGTGGGAGTTAAGTAGTGAGATGTGAGGCAAATATACCTATAGCTTCCAGATTCTTATACAAATGCTTTATCAGCACTGTAGATTGGAAGAATCAGAAAGAGCAAAAACTAATTTGAAGAGCTTCTACTTCTGACTATAATGGAATACATTGAATCAGACCAATCTTCAACCAAGAGCAGATACAAAGGCTGGATAAATCAATAAGTAGCCCTTTGAAGATAATAGAAACCAACTAAGACAGCCAAAGCTTGAGAGACTATGATCTTGAAAAAGAGAGAAATACATCAAGGTCAATGGTAAACTGTCATTCTCTACTGCTTTTCCCTGTCTTACAGAGCAGTAGCGAATGGGGTGTGGAGGGAATTGGAATTTAGAGGCACCAAAGCTGCCATGGCTTGAGGAGCAAGATTCCAGAGAAAAGGGAAACAAGGAAGCCTGACATTTTATACCACTTTCCTCTTGAGAGGTTTGTGGCCTCCTAAGAAGGATGGACATAGAAGCTAAAAACTGAACAGAAAGCAGAAGCCAAAGGTTAAGAAATCTAGAAAAAGAGCTTTTGGCAATCTCAGATGATGGAGTCAAATATTACAGGTCAAAACCACCAAATATACTTTAATTTGAGATCTCTAAAGAAATACACCATAGGACTAAGGACAAACTTAAATAGACCAGGCTTTATTTTTACTTATTTATTTTTTTAAATAGATATTATTGTGTTAATATCTGAGATTTACAACATGATGTTATAAGATACATATAGATAGTAAAATGATTACTGTGGTGAAGGAGATTACCAGGCTTTATTTTGAAAGGTTACAATTGAAATCCAGCATGGACTTATCTAAATCCTTAATTAGATCAAGTTGACCTGCCCTTATTGTAGCTGATGGAATATTCTGGTCCTTCTGATTATCTTACTGCTTTTTATATAGCATTCTTCCAGCTCATAATGGGAAGAAATGGAAGAAAATAAATGATAAAATATATTTTGATATGTTTTTGTCTAAAAAAGGGACAGGAAAAAGCCTTTCTCTAATGGTTTTATTTTTAGAAAATAAAAATCAAAGTGTTTTGTACCTCAATAAAAAACTACTTTCAACAAAGCAAAAACAACTTGTGACTTTTGACTGAGTGCCTGAATTGTGTGTTAGTATGTGATTGGAAAATAATGAATTGACAATAGTAAGGTATCAATTTATTGGCTCTCTTTATTATCTTACTGTTCTGTTTTTATATATTAATTCAAGTGAAAAAAAGTATCTTCTAGTCTATATGCAATATTTAAGTAGAGGTTAATAAACACTTCTGATGAAGGACAATATTAGTATTTTATTAGAATCTTATTTTGCTGTTTACCGGTGTGTTAGTAAGACACAAACAAGAAATGTCTCCCTCTGGTGGTAAAAACATTAAACTTCAGATGACCTATAGGGCTCAAGTATGAAAACAAGAAACACATTGAGACCTTGTGTTCCATGTGATGCAAGTGCTGTCATTTTAATTATAACAAACACTCTGAGAATGTCAAACTTTTTTTCTAGACTTAGAATAGAAAAAGTTAGTAGTTGTTAGAGCAGTAATCACATGCAATAGAATGGAGCCAGGTGCATTAGAGAGTGGATCAATCACCATAAATGCAGCCTGGCCAGATACCTATGGTTCATTTCAGCTAGTGGTTCTATTATGGAAAATACTGCAGCCTAAAATGACATAACTCTTTTTCTAGATGTATTGGTGTGGAGCAATGATCGAGTTATTCGCTGGATACAAGCAATTGGACTTCGAGAATATGCAAATAATATTCTTGAGAGTGGTGTGCATGGCTCACTGATAGCCCTGGATGAGAACTTTGACTATAGCAGCTTGGCTTTATTATTACAGATTCCAACACAGAACACCCAGGCAAGTTTCTTTTCTTGCTGTAGTCTCATTGTGTCCTGGTTTATATAATGACAAACTAAACTTTCAGGAAAAAAAAAAAAAGGCTGTGTATTCATGATTATTAATGAAATTAGTTTAACCTTTGAAATATGTCACTGGAGTTTTAATTTCAAGCTACTGGATTTCTAGCCAAAACAAAATCATAAAATTAAACAGAAAAAAATTTAGAGGTTATGTGGCCCAACCTCCCAAAACAAATTTTGCCAGATTCCCTGAAACAAAATCCCTGACAGATGGCCTTCAGTCTCTGCCTCACTGAGGGGCAGTCATTTCAATTTACTTGTCTGAATTATACAGGCACTTGCATTTGCGTGCCAATAATTCCTAAATCTGGATAATTATTTGAATCAATACAGTTTCTTACAAGTTAAAAATAAAACTTTCAACTTACATCATAGTCCTAAGAAATCAGACATCAAGAGACAGGGCACAGAAATCCTTATCTGGAGTTTCCCCAAATGATGATCATTGTCAGGTTTGAGAGCTACCTGCATAGGCTGGATAAAAATTTGGCCGTCCAACTTCACTTTTTATTTTGTTTTCACATATTTCAAAGTTTATATAAAATACTGAATTGGAATAAAATAACAGAGTGAGGTCAAAGCCTCCTGGGCTCAGACCTTTATGTAAGGCTATCCTGCTACTGTCCACAGATAAAATTGCCCTACATAGTCTTTGTAGCTCAAATTTACAATGACTTGTAGATATAGAGGGCTAAAAATCTTAACCCATAAATACAACATACTTTTTAATGCACTCTCAGATAAATATAATCTGCATGATTTTTTAAAATAACATGTGATTTCAGTGATGGTAACTGTAATTTGATGTTAACAGGCAAGGCAGATTCTTGAAAGGGAATACAATAACCTCTTGGCCCTGGGAACTGAACGGCGACTAGATGAAGTAAGTCCTTACCTGTCATTCAAAAGGGATCTAAGAGAGTTTAAGAAAAGTGCAGTAACCTTCTTGTTTTTAAGAAATAGTGCTTGGAAATTAATCACATGCTTATTCTATGTGTGGAATCTAGAATTTTTCTCAGGATAGTTCTTAAATATCAAATTATATTACTAACAACTTTGGAAAGAACTTTATGCATTCATAAATATTATTTCAGCAGTTAGAAATACTAAAAGTAATTCAAAAAGAAACTTTTATGATCTGTGACTGAAAAATATTAAGCAACATATCTTTAAAAATTATAAGCAATTAATACACAAATATTGATAAATTCAGCATGTTAATAAGGAATCTGCTTATCTCTTAAATTTCAGTATATCTTCCTAGGAAATTTTAGCATATTAAAATGAAAAACCAACTTACTTTCAATAAATGGAAAGCTTTTCATTACTTTAGATATTAATACTAAGCTTTCCTTGAAAACAGATGTATAACATTTTTAATAGTCATAGGATTTGAAAGTTATATTGAGTATAAGAATTCCCTAGACATAATATATGCATGTTTAAATTATTTGCAAAATAATAAATATGTAAGTAGCCTCCTGAGATGAATGAATATAAGGGATATCTGCAAACCCTGTGGACTGATAGACAATTTAATAGTCCTTCCGAGTTTCTTTCAAGGTCTTTCTGGAAGAAGTGGGAAGGAAGTGTGAAGTGGAAAATACAGCAATGTATAGTTCTGTTTTGCAAAGTACAGTTGTTTCTTCGCTATAAAGACAAGCTGATTAAAATAATTTCATGAATGAATTTAACAAATCCTAAAATGAGGCAATAATTCCATATTCCAAGGGGCAGGGCAGAAAATCTTGGTATTATAAAAACCCATGTTGTCCTTTATGGAGCAGATTATAGAGAAATAAGCTCTACAGTCTTGACCTTAGGTAACTTCCAATAAATTCATAACTCTTGTCTGATCAGGATAATGATTAACATTTTAAAAATCCTAGCTAATACTTAACTGATTTTAGTCTTAAAAGTTGTTTGACAGTCTCTTAAATTCTTATTTTGAATTGTTGATTCAAAAAGGTAGTCTTATAAACTCATACATGGTAAAATACAATTATTAAAAGTTAAAATTTTAATAAAAATTAAAGATCTGTCATATTGTTACACTCTAAAATGTGGATTGACCTTAAGGAGCTGTCCAGGTAAAGACACTAGCCTATGTGGGTTATAGTGTTGCTTCCTGATTGTAATGAATAAGCAGAAAGGTCTATTGAGCCAATTAAATGGGATGTGGCCATCTACCTTCAAAATATGTTATCATCTTTTTTATTTTTAAAAGCACAACACACAGTTTTATTATTCAACCTTCTATTCTCTTTCATTCCTTTTTTTTTTTCCCAGTATGATCAAAAACAGCCAAACAACTTTCCTAGGCCTGTAGTGGACTTATTTCTGGGGCTTTGCTGATCACATTCCATTGAGATAATGTGAAAAGGTTGATGTGCTTCCTTTTGACTTCAACTAATAGGATATCTTTTAACTCTGTCTCATGAAGAATTCCCCCCCATGATGATGTTGTTTATAGTTTCTGTTAAGTTTCTCCAGTAACAATATGTAGAAAGAGTAGAAGTAAGGAGTCATAATTCAAATTCTTGACTTCTTGGCTTGTTTTTAAGCCCTTAGCTCATATATTATAGCAGTGGTAAAGCTCCATTAATGTAATGCAGTGTTTTGTAGAACTGAAGAATAGTTATGCTTAATGCAATCACTTTTCCAAGAATGAAGACATCAGATAGGCCGCAGCTGTGAAATTCTGTTTCTTTTCCACCTTTACAAACATTTGGAGGTCTCAGGTAATGTACAACACAGCAGTTGAGAAGAAGAGTGGCAGACATTTCTTAACCTATAAAATGGGCACCAAATCTAAGCAAAATTTAGATATTGATGATAGGGATGCCAACAGTGGATGTATGTAATTAAATATGTGATTTTATTTTTCCCTGATTGACTTTAAATGTCACTTAATTAACTTTAGCAGTCTACAGATAAGGACACCATCTAGCTTTATTCATTTACAGCAATGATAATTTGAGCTGAATATAGACCCATTATTCTCTATGCCAAATGAAGTCAAATGAGGTAGTAGGGTAAACACCACATACTTAGCATTAACTTCTCTAGGTGGGAAATGTAGTGATATAAGAAGACAAGATCTATTTGGAATGATTAATATTTTCCCTACAATTAGGCACAAAGAATAATATTAGTTAACTGCTAAATTACATATTACTGCTTACCAATTTGGAGGAAAATAATGTGTCTGTACAAGTCCTTTGTGTATACACAGAGAAGGAAAAGATTATTTTGTTAAGATATAATGGCATCAACAACCAGAATTACATTATTAAAATGTAACTAGAGTTACATTATGCTTTTAGAGGCACCCAAAGAGCACATGTATTTATTAAAAGGATGGTGTCCAGGCTGCACAGGTTTTTCAACAAATTACAAGTTAACTCTGCATCACCTGAAATCTCACAAATCACAAATGTACAGTTCCTTATACAGATTAGTATCAAATGTTAGCCAGGCCTTCTCAAATATAGGTTTCCCCACAACATATATCTCTTGTGTACATAACAGTGATATCATTCAAGTGTCTGAGTCAAATGTAGTCTCAACAACTGATTCAATTAAGTATATCATCTCATACAATAAATCCAGTCAGCATAAAGCATAACAAAGCATATCCAATATTCCTTTTGGAAAGACTTTGGGGTTTTATTTTAGGTTTTCAAAGATGTTTACTGTAGAGATATCAAAACTTAGATCTGAAATAATTTGAAAAAATTTATAAAAACACTTCTGTATCAAATCTATTACATTTTCATTTTGGAATCATAGAACTCTCAAGATAAAGCATAAGATTCCATATGTATACTTGACAGATTGAATGTAAATCATCTGTGATATACGTTTCTGAGCTTACAACTTTAAACACCTGGACTAGTTTACTTGTTTTCATCATGTCAAATTATAACTCTGTACTGGCAGAGCGATGACAAGAATTTCCGACGTGGATCAACTTGGAGAAGGCAGTTTCCTCCTCGTGAAGTACATGGAATCAGCATGATGCCCGGGTCTTCAGAAACATTACCAGCTGGATTTAGGTTAACCACAACGTCTGGGCAATCAAGGAAAATGACATCGGATGGTACAGTAGTTTTGCATTGCTGCTTATAAAGTAAAAAGCTTACTTAGCAAAAGCTAGTATAATTCTCTGACCTTGCCTAACTTTCTGGAATTATTTTCTTGAGTTGGTTTGCTCTGCTTGAAATTTACTTTGCTTTCATCAAAAATCAAACTTTTTTTTAAACTGCTAATGCATGTACTCATGGCATTTTACTCATATTTTTAAAATAATTTATTACGTTCTAAAAAGAACAATTTTGGCTAATGTCCACATTGAGGAAGAACGGTAAACATTTGCATGATTTGTGTTTCTTTAGTCTTCTATTCTCAAGGTAAATAAATTGTTTAAGTTAGAGGTTGGCTTTGGACTAAAGGTCCATAGTAAATGGAAATTACATCCACTGTCATTGTACATGCTTAAATACTGCAAGTTTTATATCTCATCTTAAAAATTCAGACTCATAGCTATCTTTACCTCTGACCAAGGCAGAAGGCCTTAAATAAACAAGCACAACCATGAGAAGAGAAACAAACACAAAAAACCTACAATAATTTCCCAATTAGTATTTCCTTCTGTGGACATTAGACTTGTGTTATATACTTTGTAAAAGAAAGCAGTCATTCTGGAGGAGAGACAGCTTTGGAATAGTAGTCACAAAATTATTTCTGTTTGGGCAGCAGTAAAGAAAAATAGTCCCACTCTCTTTATTAAGATAACGACCTAGAGTCATGATTTCTTTTCAAAGTCCTAGCTATTATGGCTCTTAAAATTAGTTCCAACATAAACGGTGATCTTTGATCTACATTTCTTATAACTTGTTAATATTGTGGAGCATGTAAGCATAATTCATGGGGAATTTAACATAATTAAAATTAGTGTAGAAGTTCTTCAATACTTGGAGGAAAAAAAAGTCCACCATAATGAGTTCTGTAAGAGCTATCTTCGAATCAAAAACAAAAGCACCCTGGGGAGCTGCTCCTGTTACAGACTTCATCTGAGGAGGAATACATAACAACCCTAAAGCTCAGCTGAATTACATTGGGATGAATTTTCATTAGTAACTTGATCTAGAGAAGAGGATTATGAGTGGCTCACATCTGAGAGAAAGAAGGTCTACTAATATGTTCAGGACCCCTTTATATAGGGAAAATAAATCTTTCTCATCTGAAATCTTGTACTCAATCATCCAAGTCCCTCTAAAGCCCTTTTCTCCATTTGCAGTTGCTTCATCAAGATTGCAGAGGTTAGACAACTCCACTGTTCGTACATACTCATGTTGACAAGCCACTCAAAGGAGGCAGCACTGACCTGCTGTGAGTAGTTTTCCTTTGGCTGACAAAAAACAAGAACACACACACATATTAAAAAAAAAAAAAAACAACAAAACAATGGAACCTGCATAGGCTAGTAAATATACACTATACTTGTTGGTATGGCCTAGCAGTACAGAGGTGAGAAAACCTTTTTGAATGGCTACGGGGGGAAAGGAATCTTTATATTGTAACTCTTAATCTAGTATTTACTATCACCATCTGTCTGCTGTCTGCTGGAAACCTATTGCTCTATGAGTACGCATCAATGGGTTGCTACCATGCTGTTTTCTACTTTTAGTGGCATTTCACGTTGATTCTCATAACATTTTATTGATAAGAACTTGGCACTTAAAATCATCTATTTTTAAGTGAATATTTTATATAAGGAAGCTGAAGTCAGCAGGTAGTGATTTAAGCAAGTTCACAGAGTCAAATAGTGGCAGAAATAGGAAAATGATTTGGATGTGGTTTCATATTGAAAACAAAAGTAGAAACTGAAAGTTTTGAACTTTTAGTGTATTGTTCTTCAGCAATGTGATTTGTTAAAAACAAACATGGATTTTAAGTATCTGGAGCTTATTACCTAAGAACAAAGTAAAATTACTTACCAGAATGGAAGATAGGACCAGCACAAAACCTTATGCAACCATTTGTATTTAGAGACATATTAATTAATGAAAGCTACTTCCAAATCCATATAAAAATGGGGTTATTGAAAGATAGTCTTATTAGTAAAACTGTGGTTTCCTAGATTTATAGTATCAAATGTTCTTGGTTTTTTTTAACATAAAACTGTTCTTTACCAAAATATCCTACCATTTTAAATGAATTAATATTTTGGAAAAATACTTTAAGGAGTGATACTTAGAACCAAATATGTGCACAGGGATGGGAAGAGGAAGTAGTTATAGACAGAGGAACAGCTCACCTTGTGCTGTTTATTCATTGCCTTCAAATAAAAGCTCCATACAGTTTATTGTTGGTCTCTTGGGCCTAATACAGGAGCTGATACGCTGCCTTATTTGGGTCACTATTTAAAGGTGATAAAGCAAAAAGTAGCCAGATAAGAGATATAATTTCAGAATGTATAACTGTAACATTAAAAATTTTAATTATGGTATACAAGTTGGCATCTAATTAGGCATGATTTAAAATATATAATAATTTGGCACTATAAGAGGCTTTCCAAAATACTGTTTATGATAGATCATACATATAATATGATAATTTCACCAGGAACTGAACACTTCACTAATTTACAAATGACTACTTAATATGTTCAGTAGTGCTTGCTTCTTAGCTCTGGATTGATGGGTAGGGTTACTTTAACTATTTGCAATCTGTTTTTTGTGCATGGCATTCTAGTTTATACTTCCTAGTTTTTATCATTAAATGAGATAATATTTATTTACAATAAATAAATCTAGGATAACCAATTTTTATTTTGATGAGACGTCAGCACTTTTGTCATTGAAATAATTTGGAGCATACTATTTACTCTTTCTTTGTGTCAGTAATAGTAATTGTGAGCTTTTCCTAATTATGGCTTCAAAGAATCATTGATAATATATTTTAAAGGATCTATGTCAGTGGTATGTTATCTATTATTATGTTTTTATCACAATTAAACAAAGGTATCTTTTTAAGAGCTCTAGAATATATGAATTGGAATATAAATCTAGTCCATGAAATGGGTCAACTCAACCCAAGTTATTAATTAGCAAATTGTAAATTTTTCAGAAGGCATGCCAATATTAATTGTGACTACCTTTGTTTATATCACTGCCTTACTTTCCACAAAGTTGAGCAAATCCTATTATTTATTAAGCTACCCTGCACAAAATTGGAGAAGAGCAAATGTTAATGACATCCAGCTATTGGTTAGATCCTAAGTGATATCCTTTTCATTATTATTTAGGACAAGAGTAGGCAGGCAGGATAGAGGTGAACCACAGAATAGTGGAAAGGGATTTACCAGTCTGGGACCTTTCAGCGAAATAATCCTGTCCATTATACATTTTAGATGTCGTCTTTTCAGTCTACTCTACCTAAAGTGCACTACCATCTAAGAAGAAGAGCAGTGAAAATCTTTGGGAAGACTGAATCCTAAGGAAGTAACAACCAAGTGATGATTTATTAAAAGCTGAAAAATGTGATTTTGGGGGAGTCAGATATTAAGTTTGATTAGTTTACTACAATTGTAATAAAATGCTTAAGTCATTTGAATAATAAACATTACCCACATCATAAATTCTGTACAACAGATGCTTTTATGAAATGAAGCCACTTGTTTTTTCATGTTTTATTGTAATATACTAGACATTTATGTATTACTGTGTATTTCTTTTTAAATGTGTCTTATGTAAATGGATATAAATATGATTTTTTAAAAAATAAAATATATGGTTCATGGAGTCTCAAGTGCAAACATTTGACAATTCCAAGTACTGTTTGTATTTTACCATTCCACCATTTTTACAGTTTTTGAATTGTAACAGTCAAATCAATATGTTTCCTTGGAGCATGTTTCATGCTTCAACATGTTTCTCCTTCAATCTGTCAATACTTAAAGCTGAACACCTGCCTCTGATCATGTAAAAAAGAATGATTTAACCTGGAACTGGAGCCAAAAATAGACCTTTAAAGGCAATCAGGGATGTCCTATATCTTTAGAAATAGCACTGTGATGGCTCGATCTCCTTTTCAATACAAAACAAAGCCAAACTGTTTACAAGAGTCAAAAGCAATTATTTAAAAATTTATATAAAAAAACCATTATCTTCTCTTGTTACCTGTGGACCAAGGGAGGAAAAAACTTCTTTACTAAGAACCATGTGTTCATTCAAATACCTTGAACCGCCAGCCAGCACTGGACAGTGAATGTCAACCACTTCAGAGTCTGAGGCTTATTTCCAATGGAAAAAACAAAACCCCAGAAACCCCTTCCTTCTGTCAATATAACAGGGCATTAGCCAGACTCATGTCTAATGTTATAAGCTTTTAGCCGAAATGGCCTTGTTGCGACTTCCCTGAAGTCAGTTTTATCAGAGGAAATAAATGAAAGACAGAATGATTAACATATATAGTGTATAAAAGTATAGAAGAGTAATCTCTTCCCTGTGGCTTTATTTGGTGGTGTTACTGTTGTTTATTCTTTGTTTATATGGGAGATTTCAAAGTAAAACCTATTTAATAATACCATTTATCTGACTGCTGATTTTCTGCTGCTTGATCTTACTAAGCGCAAGACCTGTCATTAGTAATTTCTCTTTTGTATTTTAATTTGCTATGTTTGCACGTACATTACATTTGTTTTGATGTCTATTTTTGTTTAACAGATTCAGTCAAAAGGTAATGGTAACATAAACCCTCTCCATTGTCAATAAAAAAAAATACTTCCAGTTCTCTGTTGAAGCTCTGTTTTCTAGTCACATAAGGTTTGGCAATTTACATGAACCACAAGGAAAAGCATTTCTTTAGTGACTCTAATAGTTAGCGTCAAAATTGAGTCTGCCACAAGAGGGAGTACTAAACTTGCTTATGGGAGTGAGTCTAAATTTTCTAAAAATGTGTCCTGAGCAGAAACAATGGAAAAGAGCTTTCTACACTCATCTGAACATGGGGATATTTAGTCACAGAAATTAAATGTAACATAGGAACTACAATATTATAATGCCATAACTAAAGTTGTATCTGCTCTTATACACCACTCAATCACTAAAGACAATTTCTTCCTTTTAAAGATCAAGTAAGAAATAAATATTAATCATCTATAATAGACCGCAACATAAATTGATACAAAAGATCCAGCTACTTCCTTCAAAAAAGCATAAAATACGCACTAATTTATAAGGTAATTACCACTAAATTCTAAAATTCACTTAAGAGATTAAGTTAAGAATCTCAATGCCCTTCCTTTTTTTTTTTTTTTTTTTTTGAGATAGAGTGTCACTTTGTTGCCCGGGCTAGAGTGAGTGCCGTGGCGTCAGCCTAGCTCACAGCAACCTCAAACTCCTGGGCTCAAGCGATCCTTCTGCCTCAGCCTCCCGAGTAGCTGGGACTACAGGCATGCGCCACCATGCCCGGCTAATTTTTTCTATATATATTTTAGTTGGCCAGATAATTTCTTTCTATTTTTAGTAGAGACGGGGTCTCACTCTTGCTCAGCCTGGTCTCGAACTCCTGACCTCAAGAGATCCACCCGCCTCTGCCTCCCAGAGTGCTAGGATTACAGGCGTGAGCCACCGCGCCCGGCCTTCAGTGCTCTTGCTTTTGACCATCGACATTATGAATCCTCACAGTTTTAAAGAGCAGGGCCTTTCAAATACAATTTTATATAAAGTAAACTGCTTTTTCAATGAAAGGCAGATCTCATTTGAATACATTTAACATATTTTAATGAGCAAAATAATAGGAAAACACTTACCTATAAATTTTGAAAGTAGTTTATATTTTCATTTTCCCAATGTCTGACAGTAAAAATTCCATTAAAATGCCAAAACAAGATAACATATAATTTATTTTAGCAAATTTAAGTATATTGCATTTTCTAGTACCATTATATTTTTGTTTTTAAAGACATATTTAATTCAGAATATTTTAGGTACTATATAGGGAAAGTGATTCATAGTTAGTATTAAAATAGAAAATTCCTTTTTTTTCCCCAAATTTTAAGCAGTCTGATGACTCAACTGTATCCTTTTTGCTCCATTTTTAGTTACATGAAAATAACAGTATTTTTCTGACACCACAAATGGGATAAATTTTCTCAATGAGACACAAGAAACAGCCAGTTCCTTAGTTGCATGCACTGTTTTCCTACCTGTTCAATTTGAAAATAACCTACTTGCTGACGTGCTCCTTTGGATTGATCACCAGGAAAAATGTGCAAGAGGACCAAAGATGTAACCTTTACACAATTCTCGGATCTGCCTGAGTTTATACTTTGTGAATGAACAATGATACACATTCAGCTGAAGAGTGTGCCATTTCAAATTAACTGAATCTTCTGTGGACAAAATAAGGAAATACATTTGTACTGCCAAGACATTAAAAATGGATTATTAATAAAGACTACAGTTGTGATAACGCATAAAATGTACACAATAGGAGACATTGTTCAAGGAACTCAACAGCTTCAAATTGTAGAGTGTCTATCTAGTTGGCTTAATTCAGGCTACTAAAATAAAGGGAACAAGTAGATGAATACATTTCTCAGGTATAAAAATAAAAAGGGCAACTTAAGCAAATAGGAATTTACTTTGAGAAGCCATTTATTTTGTAACCTTCAGTCCAAAAAATGTTCACATTATCAGAACATTTTTATACAAGTTGTAAGTTATTTTTACGAAACAAACAAGTAAACAAACTCGTATCTATTATCTCTCACATATATTTTTATGTACCAAGACTATTATGTCAAGACAATATGCTCTTGAAAATAATGCTCCTGATGGACTAAAAAGACTTAAGAATACTTTGAGAATCGCCTAAGCTTCAATGAGCATGATATACTTTTGTGTTAAAATGCATTATTGGATAACTGATGACATGTAGACCACTAAGTAAGCCAAATATTTAATTACCTACATCTATCTACTCTAGTTCCCTGGCACATTACCATAAGCTTATTAACAAAGATTCACTTTTCAATTATTTTTAAAAAATACTTGAATTTTATAGAAGTGAAACAGAAAGACACGTTTGGACATTACAGTATTTTTAAATGAGTTATTATTTAAACATTAGAGATTTTACATAAAAATCTGGATTTTTGGTTTCTCTAAAAAACCAGAGGCTCTTGCAGCAGGGACCTGTCTCCCTCCTGGGCCATATTCTGCTCGGACTGAGTAGAGGCTGCCCCCTTAGGTGGAGCAGACATTCTCCAGTGTTCACTATTCCCGAGTGTCCTTTTGATACTCAAACCAAGGGGCTCAAGCTTACTTGCAAAGCTTCTTGACATTAAACTACCTGCCTGGAAGGCCCCGTGGTCTTTAGTGTAAAAACCTTCACATTTTTTCTTTAAGAGTTTTCCTTCCACCCTACCTCATTTGTGCATCATTTTTTGTTTGTTTGTTTCCACTGGAAGCTGTAATTATTAGGAAGTACAATCAGCTAAGAACCTGAAACAAGTGGAGGGGCTCCCAAGAGTCCTCATGTCTACGAAGAGATTGGACTAAATGACCTCTAGGTTCTCAGCCAGGCGTGTGATTTCCCTTGCCAAAGTAACAGATGATCTGAAGGCAGAGCTTTAACCCTGGTGTCCAGCCTTCCCTCCCGAAACAAATGGCTAGACAGGCCCTCCTACTTAGATAACAGTTTCATCTGTTTAGATCATTACCTAAATTTCCCATTTCATCTATTTTATTTAGAATAGTGTGAGCAGCTAAAGAATATTAGAACATATTTAAAATTTCTACAAGGAAAATTTTAATTATTATCTGACTTGGACTTTGAGTGTTAGATTTTGGATCAAAAGCTGTAGATTTTTAATTTCAGGAAGTGGCTCTATATTAGTGTCATTTTAAATTAAAATGTTTTTGCAGGAGTACAAATTTTAAAATTCATACACTAGATACGTTTTTCTTAAGTTAAAGCAGTAGACAACATAGAATGAAGCACGTTACAGGCAACTGACAACAATGCTAACAGTGTCAAGTGAAACAGAAGCCAGAGGTCTTCCACTAGTTTTCATTAGATTTGCTTAGACCAAGTTTTGCAATTCACAATTCTGTTTGCAAGTAATTTCTATTTAAATATTTATTTCTGGGAAATAACTCAAATAACTTAATTTCAATTTAGAAATTAACCCAAATTGACTCAAAATAGGAAAAAAAAAAAAAAAGTCACGGGGCCTGCTTCAGTACTTCTTCTATGTGGCCAAAAATGCTGGGGTCTTCAATCGTAGAAGTTACCTGGAAAGAAATTTAGTGTCCAATAAATGCTCTTCCTTAAACCTCTTCTACTCTCCCTGTACTTAAACAATTACATGCAATGCTGTGTTCCCCATTATCTTATAATATTCATATGGAAATTTTCAAAAATAGGGAATTTTGAACCTAATAATTTAAAATTCATCTATAGTCAGTTTTCCAGAGTAATAAAATAAATGATTCATTAGCATGACTATTGGTCCTGGAGGATACGTTCTCTAGAGTTCCTCTTAAAAGGAACTATTTGTTTCTATAGAAAGAAAATTGGGGTTGGGATTTGCTTATACAACCAGTCCTTACTGTTGCATTGCCTTTTATTAGATCTCAATGTACATCTATGCACACATAATGTGTACACAAATTAAAAGAATACATATGCTTGATTCAGCCTAACGTTTCCTAAAATAATTACAAAAATAATTAAAAAGAACAGGATAAGTAATTAGCATGTATCGAGTAGAATATTTCAAACATCTATTGCTAGTCTTAATTGTTTTACTTTCTCATTCACTAATAGCCATTAATGACTGTAATGAAGGAAAATGTAACTTTAATTCAATTGGATTGAGTTTCCACAAATAAGTTTAAATTTAACTGATAATTACTAATAGTAAAAATATTTTCCCACCCTGGTTCTCATAATCAAAACATATGTTCTTAACTAATCTGAACTTCTTTCTAAAACCCTCATTCCTGCAGAGAGAATGGCTATGAAATTTCCCCCTTAACATTAAAAAGCAGTACATTATATGTTTTCTAGGGATGCAATTCTTGTTTGAGAATCAATTTTAAGAACTTTGCTAATGTCAAAAAAGTAGATAAAAGCAATTCAGAAGCCGGCGTTAAATATCCTTGATAATTTACCTTGTACGGCTTGCCATTGACAAGGGCAGAGAGAGCTGATCGGGGAATTTTGCCAGATCTGGTTTTAGGTAACTGTTTGACAAACACAGCATTCCGAAAAGCAGCCACGGGGCCAATGCTCTGTCTAACGTGTTTCACAATTTCCTCCAAAACTTTTTCCTCTGTTACATTTATATCTAGGAAGAAAGTTCAGATGGTAAGCACTATAATAACCTTAGTTAATCATTCAGGCCCCAAACAATTGGAGGATACAAAGATCTCTCACCTTTTTTCAACACACAGAGTGCTAAGGGGACGTGACCTTTCAAAGGATCTTCCTTGCCAACAACAGCACAGTCTGCCACCGTACCATGGGAAAGGACTGACTGTAATAAGAAAAGGCATCCATTTAGAATATATATGCATATGCATATAATTTCAACTGGGAAGAAATACATGTCAGAGAACCCAAAAATCCATAGCTGCCTGCCCAAAAATTTACCAGTAATTCACATCATTACTACCGAGGTGAATGATTAGAATCTCCACGGCAGTCGCTGAAGGTTGACAGTAATTAAGATGAATTGCTCAGCTTACCTAGAAAGTAAGGAGGTTATTTCTTTATCTCAATTGTTTATTAATGAAGTCAGAGGAACTGTGTAGTAGATACCATATGTAAACAAAGTGCAACAGGTCTCTGCAAACAGGTAGCTTCAAGATGATTTACCCTTAATGCTAGCTACCATAAGCACACCTTCCAGAGGTATCCAAGGCTAAGCAGCGATTTTATTTTTGAGTCTGTTAGTAAACAATGAACAGACCATTCCTTCCTCTAGTGGCCACCCATCCAGAGATGATTTTCCAGGACTTGAAAGAAACAGCTGCGCATAGAGAGAAGCCCCAACATCAGATAATCACCACTGTTGAGGAACCATTTCCAATTGCTCACCCTAAATGCCTTAAAAAGCAAAGCAGATATCTACCGGAATCACAAGAACCCACAAAGTTGAGTAACTCCATGAAATACAGATACTTTGGGCTAAAAAAAATTCTGCTTTGATGGAACTTTTAAAAATGCATGTTCAAAAAGTCCTTTTCTGAGAGATTAATATTTATTTCAGTGACTCCAAACTTTAATGGTGAGAGAAAACAGTGAGCAAACTTGTGACCAATATCACATTTGGCAGCATTTATTCCTTGTTTTATTCATTGATTCACTCAACAAATATTTACTAAATGCCTCCTGTGTTGCAAGCACTGCTTTAGGTTCAGTGGTAATCAAAAATAGACAGAGTAGTGTCTCAAGATACTGACAATCTAGTAAGGCAGACAAATATTAACAAACAACCATGCATATTTAATTATTATAAATGTCTAAATACAAGAGTGGTAAGGGAGGAAATAACTTGGGCTATTTATGAGAGATATAGCCAAAGCAACCAACTTGGCAGAAGAATATGATTCTCAGAGAAATATTCCCTTAAGAAATGACAATGAACAGATTTGAAGACTAAGCTGACACTGATCATGCAAGGAAGAGGGGGTGAGGTAAAAGCTCTGTGGAAGAACTGCACAAGTGGCATTCATACCTGAAAGAAACCAGTATGGCTGGAAAACTGAGAGTAGAAAAGAGTCAGAATGGTGCAAGAGGCCATGGAGCTACAGAGGTAGATGGGGGCTGTGCTAGGACGTTCCAACCGTTACGTTAGCATCATTGCGAAAGCAGTAAAGCATTTGCAGGAGTTGAGGAGGAGATGCACGATCAGAGTGGATTTTTTAAACAGACTTTTTTTAAAAGTAGTTCTAGATGCACAGCAAAATTGAGCAGAAAGTAGAGTTTCCACATACCCTCTGCCTTCACAGACACATAGCCTGCCCCATTATCAAAATCTGCACCAGAGTGGTACATTTGCTATAATTGATGAACCAACATTAACACTTTATTACCACTTTAGTCTATTGTTTACATGACAGTTCACACATTTTGTACATTCTATGGGCTTTGAAAAATGTGTAAGACATGTATCCACCCTTACAGTATCACACAGAATAGTTTCACTGCCCTAAATAACCACTGTGCTCAGCTCATTCATCCCTCTCTTTCTCCTAATCCATGGCAACCACTGATCTTTATACTGTTTTCAAAGTCCTTTTCCAGAATGTCATATAATTGGAATCATTCTGCATGTAGCCTTTTCAGATTGGCTTCTTTCATTTCAGAGCGGAGTCTGAAAATCACAACCTTACTTTAGTTTCATCATGGAGAATAATTAAAGGATTGTTGAGGGTGGGTGTCACTTTATGCAGGGAAACCACCTGAAAGGCTACTATTATAATAGACTAAGGTCATAGTAGTGAGTATAAAGATTTAGAGTTTCTTTAGAGGTAAAACAGACAAAATTTGATGATAAATGGGACATAGGGCATGAATAAGGCAGAGAGGGGTTACAGATAATTCTGGGGGTTTTGGCTCAAGCAGCTCGTTGGTGGTGGTGCCATTTTCTAACCTAGAAAATGCTAATGAGGACCAGGCTTAGGAGGAAAGATCACATACTAAGTCATTGAGGTGTCTTTGAGACAACTGAGTAGAGGCAGTTGGATCTTAGGAGTGACTTAATCTGCAGATGCACATTTGGATATCATTAACATATAGATAGTAATGGAAGCTATAGACTTTGATGAGGTTATTTAGGGAGAAAACTGGGAGAAGAAAAGAGTGAAGGCCTAAAGGAACTCCAACATCTAATGACCAAATGGAAAAGGAGAGGCTGGCAAGCTAGAATAAAAAGGCATAGCCAGAGAGGTAGGAAACACACACACACACACACACACACACACACACACACACTCAACATAATCTGGTACATGCCACTTTCAAGTCCCAAACTTTCCATGAAGATTTTTTTTTTAATTAAGCCTAGTTGAAAATGATCTTTCTCTTCTCTGAATTCCTGAAAGACTCAATGAACTTCTAGAATGTTCGGTACAAATGCAGTATAATACCTCACATTGCCCCTAATTAAACATACAAACCAACATTTCTCCTAATGATAAGCATCCACAGGCCAGGCGCGGTGGCTCATGCCTATAATCCTAGCACTCTGGGAGGCCAAGGCGGGTGGATAGTTTGAGTTGAAGAGTTCGAGACCAGCCTGAGCAAGAGCGAGACCCCATCTCTACTAAAAATAGAAAGAAATTAGCTGGAAAACTAAAAATACATATAGAAAAAATTAGCTGGGCATGGTGGCGCATGCCTGTAGTCCCAGCTACTCAGGAGGTTGAGGCAGGAGGATTGCTTGAGCCCAGGAGTTTGAGGTTGCTGTGAGCTAGGCTAATACCATGGCACTCTAGCCTGGGCAATAGAGTGAGACTCTTGTCTCAAAAAAAAAAAAGAATCCAATTTGAAGTATTGGGTTGTCAAGGTTAAAATCCATGTAGTTTTTGACTCCTGCATTGCTGAAGGTAGTATATGTTGAAGAAATGATTTTTGTATTACACGTTTTATCAAATTATTTGCTGAGGTAAAGATGTCCACTCCCTTTTATCCATTAGTTGAGCCTAACTAAAAAGCTGCTAAATAATACTGTACATACTATACAACACCATAGTCTCCCACTGCTTCTATTTGAACTCTCAAAATGTTCCCAACAGCTTTCTCATTTTTGACAGTCTTGTTTACTTTTAAGGCCCATATGTTGAGAGTAGAGAGACAAATTTTATTGCCAGATATCTGTTTTGGCAGTTACTATAGTCAGTCAGCAGTCACAGAGAAGAATACTTTGTCTGTAGGAGAGGAGACAGGATACAGACTTGGAAGGCTAGAACCTATAATTCTGACTTGGCATTTCCTTAATGAATAAAAAGCAACTCTTCTACCTGGCTAACCAGAGTTTTAATTACTAAAAAAATATTAAACTATTCATTTGTGTCATGAGTTTCTATACCTGCGTTTCTACAATACCAAGTTATCTGTTCAACCCACTGTAAAAAAAGATCAATCATCCATATATTTGGTCATCAAATAATTATGACCATAATTTTAACTAAATTTAATGTCAAAACTTCTAGTTTTTCCAATCTTTCATTTTGTTATTTTAATTTTACCATGTTTCTACGCTTAGTTTTAGTGCTTTTAGAAGTAAATGGGTACTTTGGCTTCTTGGGCAAAAGGTATGATTCTCACTTTGAGAGCCAGAAGTGGATGGGAAAACACTGATTCTTTTTCTATAAGGACAGGGAGTATCTTAAAATCAGAAGTAATATATAACACAATTCCCTATAATATAATATCAAAGTTTCCCACTTCAGATATATTTTTAAAAATCTGTGAGAAACTAAAATCATTTTCAAGAATTCTGTGTCATCTCTAAATGAGGTTCATTATGATAGTGGATTAAATATATTAATCTATCAGTTAAAAAGATGCCATAGAGGAAGGGAGGCAGCTTTGTATGTTGGTCCCACAAATAATATTTGCATGCCAAATGATGATTTCAACAACTGAATCATTAAAAGGAAAGCATCAAAATATATCTTGGCAACATTTAAGGGACAGAAGCCAACCAAATGTCCTGTGGGGGAAAAAATATCAAAGGCCACATTCATGCATTCCCTCCAAATAAAATCTATGAAGCATCTGTGATTAACTGGCATTTAGGTACCTAGAAAAGTCATACAACTTAAAAGGCAATTGTCTCACCACAAGAGAGCATATATTAATAAATGTTATGATAATATGCCTGGTAACTGCCTGACATTTGTTGTTTCTAGGGTAGTGCCATTTCTGTATAGGTTTTAATGAATTTAAAAGGTTTCAAGGCTTCAGTGGGCTAACCTACACAGATTTCTCAATTATGTTTTTAAGAATTTTAATTTAATAAAAATTAGTTTAAATCAAACACCCTCATAAAATAGGAGGAGCCAGTCTGCCGTGGGAGATTGTCTCTTCAGTGGGAGAAGAGGGACTTTTTCATTTCCTCTGACACTGGAGTAGTCTAGGAAACTGTCAGAGAGATTCCACATCCTCATCAATATTCATGGCAGTACTCAGGAAATATTCAGCAACTTTGCAATTATTTAAATTCATTTAATGCTGGGTAAAATTGAAATTGTAAGGTGTATTAGTTGGGTACACAGTCACCTCATAGAAATATATTCAATCTTGAAGAAATCATTCCTAAAATAGCAAACAAAACAGCTAGCCTGAAAAACAAACAATGACACTTTGGTCAGAAAAACCTTTAACAGGGCAAATTATAAGAATAACACTGCCCTAGTCTTTAAATGCAATAGTTTAACTTTAGATTTCCAAGTTCCCAAGGATATTATTAGCAGGATTATTTAACAAACTGAAACTTAAGTTGCAAGTGAAATAACGAAATCAAGGAGCCCAACTTGTTTCCTGCAAACATCTTTGCATGAAAAGCCTTTTTTGTTCTCATCATAAGAAAATGGATCCCTACAATAGCTTTTATAAATTTAAGAGGACATTATCCTTGCAGATCCCAAAACAAATGAGGGCCTTCTGTAACTATTAAGTCTATTTTAACAGTTGATTAATCTTCGAAAGCCTAACATCCAGCTAGAAATTTAGGAAATTTTGGTGGAAGTTCATAAGAGAATTGTGTCTGAAATCTGCTACTTTAAGACTTCTGAGTCAAAATTAAAAGGCACTAATGTGGTTCTTGCTCAGTGTCAAATATTGGAACTTATTCTTTCTATCTAACAGTATGTTTTTACTCATTGCCCAAACTCTTCATCTCCCCCCACCCCAATCCTTTCCAGCCTCTGGTCACTGTCATTCTACTCCATGGGATCAAACATTTTAGCTCCCACTTATTAGTAAGAATGTGAGATATTTGTCTTTCTCTGCCTGGCTTATTTCATGTAATATAATGACCTCCCTTTCAATTCATATTGCTGCAAATGATAGAATTTCATTGTCACATGGTATTCCATTGTGTATATATGCCACATTTTCTTTATCGATTCTTCTTTATCCATGAGCACGTAGGTTGATTCCATACCTTTGCTATTGTGGATAGTGTTGCAATAAACATGGAGATGCAGATATCCCTTTGAGGTATTGACCTCCTTTCCTTTGGATAAATACGCCAGAGTGGGATTGCTAGATCTTCTGTAGTCCTATTTTTAGTTTTTTGAGAAATTTCCATACTGTCTTCTACAATGGCTATACTAATTTACATTCCCAACAACAGTGCGTATGAGTTTTCTATTCTCTGCATCCTTGCCACCATCTGTTATTTTTTGTCCTTTCATAGCCACTCATAAAATTTTTTCTTGAGGAAACTAGAAGAATAGAGGTATTTTCATTCCATATAAAAACAACATTCAGTCTATTTTTTTTCTGCAAATGAAACTTTCAATAGACTAAGACCTCAATTCCTAGTTTAAAAAGTCACAATGGAATTTACAAAACTTACAAAAGTAGTCACCATTGAGAACTCTGGAAAAGCATTTAAGTGGTAAGTTTGGGCATAAAAGCTGGTTATGTTATCAGTATGGAAATTTCAGGCAAATATTAAATATCAATTTGCTAAGCAATTTTTCTAGAAGCTAGTAAAAGCCAGTAAAGGATATCAATTCACAACTCTCAAAAAGATTCCAAATACAGAGAGGACAAACCTGATATTAATTGAGATTTTTCTTATTAAAAATAAATATTCAATAAAAATTAATCATTTAATTCATATAAAGGGAGATGTTAACTTACAGAGTTAAGGCCTGAGAAGTGTCCTATTATACACCATAAATATTTCAAGATGTAGTGGCAAATTTCTGTTAGATGCCAACAATTCTAAAATATTTTTCTATTTTTCCATTTTAATTGCTTATCTTCTGTCAATATATAAAAACAATAATTAATTGCAACCAAGTAAGGTTTATTTCAGGAATGCAACACTGGTTCAACAGTTGAATTAATTAATGTAATTTACATAAGGCTTAAAAAAACACATGATCCTATCAATAGAGGCAGAAAAAAACACTTGACAAATTCAACATTTATTCCTAATTAAAAAAAAAAAAAACCTCAGCAAATTAGTAATAGAAGGAAGCTTCCTCAGTTTGATAAAGGATATCTACAGAAACTCTCACAGTTAACATCATTTTAATCATAAGATACTGAATGAATGCGTTTACCCTAAGATCAGGAACAAGACAAGGGTATCTACTCTCACCAGTCTTATTCAATATTCTACCCAAAGTTCTAGCCTGTTCAAAAGGCAAGAAAAAGACATAAAGGACATTCAGATTAAAAAGGAAGCAATAAAACTGTCACTATTCATAGACAACATGATTGTTTACACAGAAAAATCTCAAAAATCTACCAAAAATCTGCTAGAAATAAAAAGCAAGTTTAACAAGATCACAGATTATGCATCAGTATACAACAGTCAATAGTATTTCTATCCACTAGCAATGAATAGTTGGAAACCCAAACTTCAAAAAATCCTATTTACAATAGCTAAAAATTAAATACTTAGGTGTAAATCTAACAAAAGTTATTCAAAATCTGTATGCTAAAGCACAAAATATTTATGAAATATATCAAAGACGACTTACATAAATGAAGAAATACAAAAAACTCATTAATTGGAAGACTCAATGTGGTTGACATGTCAATTTTTCCTAATCAATCTCTAGGTATAACACAATCTCAATCAAAATTTATGTATGGATTTATTATAGCCATATGAAAGCTTATTCTAAAATATATATGGAACTCATAAAGGAAACTATAGCCAAAACGATACTGAAAAAGAAAAGCAGATGTGGAGGACTCCCACTATTTGACTTTAAAGCTACGGTATCAAAACAGTATAGTACTGGTGAAAAGATGATCATATAGATCAAGGAAACAGACAGCATACTCTAAAAACAGACCCACTTCAATATTATCAGCTGATTTTTGACAAAAATGAAAGCCAATTCAATGGAGGAAGGGCAATCTTTTCGACAAATGATGCTGGAACAATTGGAATCCATTTTTTAAAAATAATTCCTTAACGTACATCTTGCACCATATTAAAAAAATTAATCCAAATGTAAATGTAAAATTACATAAAATGTAAAACAATAAAACTAAATGTAAACATAAAACTATAAAATTCTTAGATGAAAATAAAAGAGAAAGTCTTTGTGACCTTGGGTTAGGAAAGAGTTCTTAGATACAGGCCGGGCGCGGTGGCTCAAGCCTGTAATCCTAGCACTCTGGGAGGCCGAGGTGAGTGGATCGTTTGAGCTCAGGAGTTCGAGACCAACCTGAGCAAGAGCGAGACCCCGTCTCTACTAAAAAAAATAGAAACCAATTAGCTGGACAACTAAAAATACGTAGAAAAAATTAGCCGGGCATGGTGGCGCATGCCTGTAGTCCCAGCTACTCGGGAGGCTGAGGCAGGAGGATTGCTTGAGTCCAGGTGTTTGAGTTTGCTGTGAGCTAGGCTGATGCCAGGGCACTCTAGCCCAGACAAAAGAGTGAGACTCTGTCTCAAAAAAAAAAAAAAAAAAGAGTTGTTAGATACAACACCAAAATCATGATCTGTAAAATTAAAAAACATGGTGAATTAGAATTCAACAAAATGAAAAATTTTTTTGCTCTATTAAGGGCAATTTTAACCAAATAAAAAGACCAGCCACAGTCTAGAAGAAAATATTTGCAAATTGCACATCAAATAAAGGACTTGTATCCAGAAAATATAAAGAACTCAAAAAAAAAAACTGAATAAAAAAAAAAACCCAATTTTTAAAAAGTGGACAAAAAATTTTAACAGATATATCACCAAAGAAGATGTATGGATGGCAATTAAACATTTGAAAAGTTGCTTGATATCATTGATTATGGAAATCCAAATTAAAAGAACAACGAGATACAATTACGCACCTATTAGAATGGCTTAAATAAAGAGTAAAGATAGTACCAACTTCTGGAAAGGATGGGAAAAATAGGAACCCTCAATCATTATTGGTGGGTATATAAAATAGCAGAGTCACACTGTAAAAGAGTTTGGTAGATTTTTATAACCTTAAACACACACTTGCCTTATAACCCAGCAACTCCACTATAGGTATTTATCCTAGAGAAATGAAAACAATGTTTTACACAAAAACTTGTACTTGAATGTGTACAATATCAATTTTTATAATTGCCCAAAACTAGAAACAACACATAAGTCCTTCAATGGATGAACAGATACATAAGTTCATTAGTATACCCACACAATGGAATACTACACAGCAATATAAAATAACAAACTATTTATACACGCTATAACATGGATGGATCTCAAATGCATTTTCCTAAATGAAGTAACTCAGTCTCAAAGGTTACATATTGCATAATGCATTTATGTGAAATTTTTGGAAAGACAAAACTTGGGAACAAAGGAAAATCAGCAGTTACCCCTCATGAGAAAATTCTTTGACAGTGTGGAGATTGTTCTGTATCCTTTCTGTGGTGATGGTTACAATAATCTATACAAGCATAAAACTCATAATATTATACAACAATAAAGTAGATTTTACTCTATGTAAGTTTTAAAATTTAAAACATTAAAAAAATTTCTGGGGACTTTATGTGATTTACATTGGAAGAAAATTCTCAGGATTTAAGAGTATAAAGCAATGTTTAATTCTCATACCACTTAAAGACCATATGCAAATCTGATTGCCAAGCAGGAGTAAATCAAGAAGCTAGAAGCAATCAAGTAGCAAGTAGGAAGTAGGAAATGTATACAGGCTCTTCCGTAAGAACAAATATATGTAAGTGGTTAAAACTTACTATGACCCGAGCAGGATTGGGGGGAACGTGGAGAACATGAAAATCTACACAAGAAGAAGTGAGGTAAGAGAGCTATAAGAGCAACCTAACTTCTGCTAAACCTGGTAACTTTCCAGGTGGAATGACTTAACTTCAATATTGTCTTCAGTTTATCTCTGTTCCTAAACACTACTTGGAACAGAATGCCAATATTTATCAGTACCTCTTCAATGGCACCTGCAGAAATCCTGTGACCTGCAACATTTATTACATCATCAACTCGAGACATAACATATACATAGCCTTCTTCATCCATGTAACCAGCATCCATGGTATCATAGTATCCCTGAAAATAAGAATAAATAATGGTTCATCAGCATTTTGGATTATGTAATTATTTTTAAAATTGGTAAAGTATAAAATGTGATAGAAACAGATTTACTGTGCGCATTTGACATTTTTCATAATTAGACTATGAAATTAAATTACTTTTTATTTTGAAAATTTACTAGAATCTCTTTACTCCTCTAACAGCCAAGAATAAGTTAAAGTGTTTTTATATATGTTCAAGTGTTTGAACTTAGAGTTGTAAAGTTTATGAACCCAATTCCTTTTTTTAAATGGAGAAGTAATAGCTCAATATTTTTAATATACTTTAGTATTGCAAAGTAATTCTTTGATAGATTTTTTCTTTAATTGTATTAATTTTAAAGGCTTTAAAGCGCCCTGTGAATAATTTCCAAATAGAGCACTAGTTTAGTAACATGGATTAGCATTGGATTCAATCTTCTGTGAAATTTAATAGTAAGTATGAAATTTAATTTTTACTCAACTCAAAGTAGCACATTCTTGCTGGTCCAGAAATCACAACAGAATGAAGAATCAAAAAGAATAAGAATTAGAAGCATAGAACTATTACTTTCTTTAGTGCTTCTGAGTTATCCTGATACCAATGCTTAGTAAAAATCCTGGAAAGTCACTCTTTGTATTTCTTAAACTTTCTGAGACCCATGATGCTCATCTGTTAAATAGGGTAATGAGCTCTGCCCTATAGGGCTTCTGTGAATTAGACATGAAACAGTGTGTATAAAGTCTAGAGGACAGAATCTGGCACATCATGAGCCCTCAATAATTGGCAGCTTTTACTACATTGACTACTGTTATCACTATTAGACAGGCAACCTAGAGTAATTAGTATTTAAGAGCATGAACTTCAGAGCCTTACTATTTCCATTCAAATCTAAGCTCCATCAGTTCTATGTGAATTCTGGGCAAATTACTCAGTTCTTCTGTTCTGTTAAACTCTCAGATGAGAGGTTTCAGATAAGGTAACGAGGAAGAGTATAGAGTCACTTCATATAGTTTAACCATAAACTGGGGTTTTCAGGGAGCTTTCCATGTTAAAGGTGTTCATGTTAAAACCACATGCAAATCACCTGCTATTGTAAGGTTATAATTAATTATATCAGTATCTATCCTCTAATGTTTTAACCATGGCCCGTCAGGCAGATAGATTGGGCTAACTGGAGTCAACCATACTGACAAATCTCCCCTGCCACAGTTTATCAGAGGTATGTTTAATCTTGGCTACTGAGGTCATTCAACTCTAAGATCTCTTTCTAAAGAATGCTATTTTAATTCTTATCATTTGTCTAGTTGATTAGTTGTGTCCTTCACTCACAAATAATAAAGATGGAATGCTAAATACTTGGACAAACTTTTCCTATAAAATTCTGGTCATTCCTTTTTACTTAGTGCATAATGAGGACCAGGTATCACTCTTGGGGAAAGAAGAAGCAGTGAAAGGACAATAGAAAGATGATGGTGGGACCTTGACATGTATCATCAACGTGGTGCTATTACAGATACAACCCACATTACCCTGGCATGGAGCAACAAGCCAACGATGAAATAAAAACAGATTGATTAGAACTATTATTGTTCCACTGAGATGGATAGTTACAATTCAAATCTCACATTGAAATGTAACCCCAAAATCTGCCGGACAGATCATGTCTAATTGAGGACTAAATAGTTGACCATTGCACATAGATGAAACATGAAACAGGAAGACTTTGTTGTCCGGGGCACTGGAGATTGGGCTTTGAAAGCACTGTTTCTATCCTGTACCTGTATTTTTTAAATGGAAATTTATTTTATTTTTTTTTTTTGAGACAGAGTCTCACTCTGTTGCCCAGGCTAGAGTGCCATGGCATCAGCCTAGCTCACAGCAACCTCAAACTCCTGGGCTCAAGCAATCCTCCCGTCTCAGCCTCCCGAGTAGCTGGGACTACAGGCATGCGCCACCATGCCTGGCTAATTTTTTCTATATATATTTTTAGCTGTCCAGATAATTTCTTTCCATTTTTAGTAGAGACAGGGCCTCACTCTTGCTCAGGCTGGTCTCGAACTCCTGAGCTCAAACGATCCACTCGCCTCGGCTTCCCAGGGTGCTAGGATTATAGGCGTGAGCCACCGCACCCGGCCTAAAATGGAATTTTAAATAAAGAGTTCAGAGAATATTCAGGAAAAAAAAAATGTCAAAAATAGATAAAGAGATGGAAAAATACAACTTCTGGGCAGGCAGAATGAATTTTGCTCACATAGCCAGGAAAAGAGGAGGTTAAGGGGTCTTCATAACATTGTATAATTCTGATCAGTTGCTATCAGTTGGCACAGAGGAATCCAACGAAGGAAATAATATAGAAAATCTCCCCCCAAAATTTATTTAACAAAAAATGTCCTGGCACTGAGGACTGTTAAATTTTAGGAAAGCTGCTAAGAAAAACTAAGAAATTTCTATGTCCAGAAACTGAATAAATATAAAAATGGTTTATTTAGATAATTGTGATGTAGGTAGGCATTCTTATCCCTGAGAGCTGGGAACTGGTCCAGACAACCTTTAAAAGTTTCTTTTTCATCTATGATTCTAGAAACAAGTTTTTCAATGTAATAGGCAAGAATTAAAGAAAAATACATAAGAAGATGAAAAGGCATACTAAAGTTCTTACTGGAAATTTTTCAAAGTATAAATGCTTGAATGCTTCCTGATTCTTCCAGAGTCCTGAAAAAGCCCCAGGTGGTAACGGCAACCTTATGTAAAAACAGAGCAGTTAAAAGTGTCATGAACATGGAAATAAAAACAGATTGATTAGAACTCTTATTGTTCCACTGTGATGGATAGTTACAATTCAAATCTCACATTGAAATGTAACCCCTAAATCTGCCGGACAGATCATGTCTAATTGAGGACTAAATAGTTGACCATTGCACAGCAGAATTATTAAAGAATGACTGTAGTTTCTGGAAAGTGCACAAAAGGCACACACATTTGATATTTAAATAGTTATTAGCAATAATCATTTCCATAAGAAGCAAAATATCTGCAAAAAGAGCAAAAATGCATCATTGAATCATTTTTTAAGAAAAATATCCTTTCACTATAGAAAAATAAATTCATTTTTTGAAATACCAAGGTAACAACCATCACCTTTGCCTGTCTCTTTGTGGAATGAAATGTTTTAATTAAACATCCTGTGTACAATCTTATCGTCACAATCAACAGCTGTTCCCTCTTCTATTCTTTCTTTTCATAACCATCCAGACTTATGATTTCTCACTCCTATGGATACTCAGAAATACTTGAGCATATAAAATATAAGGAATAATACATCTTCTCTTTCCAGCCAACTTCCTCTTATACTTTCTTCTTTCCTTCATAGTGTCAAGCAGGTGTCACACACATGGGAAGGGCTTAATCTTTATCGCTCTGTCTACCACCATCCATCTATGTATGTTTACATTAATAAATGAAATTCTCATTTTGGTTCCTTACAGAAAGTGCCTACTAACAAAGATAACCACTCAAATTGTTTTCTGGGCACAGAAAACTTTTAGATACTTTATAGTCTGGAAATTTAGATAGTAAAACTTGAGGATGTTTAAAAACCTACCCTCTCGTACTTACTTAGTAGCCTTCTCGGTTATATTTCTCATACTGGTTCTATTTCTCTGGAGAACCCCGACTAGTACAATAGGCATGTGGTAATGGCTGAGTTATCAAAGTTGTTTTGTTTTGTTTTTATTAAGAAGAAAGGATTTAATCATACCTTTGTCCTAGGAACAATGCGGAGGCTAGTGTGATGAACTGGGTAAATAGAAGCCACGGTAATAAGAGGATGGAATTTAAATGTGAGGGATGAAGAAGAGACAAAAATCGAAGCTAACTCTGAAGTTCTATTCTAGATCAATAGTGATGCCAACACAAAGAACAGAATGTCATAAAAGCAATATTTTCAGGACAAGTGTCATATTGGGGATTGTAGAAGTAAAGAGGAGACAGAAAATTTGGCTTAGATATTGAATTGTAGGAACCGGTGCTATCATAGGTGGAGCTATGAAATAAGATGTCAATAAATACGTGCCTGAAAATCAGAAGGAAGATGAGGCTGGGTGGATATAGTGATATGTCCACCACGTGTAGCTAGGTAATTAGAGAAATCTCAGAAATTGGTAAGATGATTCAGGGAGAGAGTATAAAAGAGGAAGGAGAAATATAAAGTCAAACATCAGTGTTAAAGAAATGTCAAAGGAAACAGATCATTGAACTAAAAGAAAAAGAAAGTCAAAACTGCATCAGAACCAGAAGAAAGCAGTATCTTGGGAGCCACTGGAGTACAGTTTTAATAATGAGGGTGTGTTCAACAAGGTCAAATGAAATGCAAATTTTGCTTGAAAGTGGATTTAACACTGGTCCTGGAACTTAGTAATCAAGATGTTTTGAGTATTCTCAGGATTGTCATTTCAACGAGGTGGTGAAAGCAATAGTTGGAGTGATTAATGAATAAACAGAAAGCAAGTAAGTGGAGGTGGTAAGGTTAGACTACACTTTTTAAAATTTTGTGGGTGACTGAAAGGAGGGATATTTGTCAGTGGTTTAATGCAAAAATGTAGGCTGATTTAGGATGGAGAAGATTTGAGTGGAAGTAGCCAGTGAAGAAAGGATGTAGGTATGAAAGAGAAGAAAACATCAAAATTATTTGATAGTTTTATTTATTCATTTACTTATTTATTTATTTATATACTAACACGTACATTAATTTTCTTCATTCAATCAATATTTGTTGGGTGTTTGGTAATCCTCAGTCACTGTGCTAGGTATTTATGGTACAAAGATATACACTATGGTCACAGACACATGGAGATCTTGGTACCTTTGTGATCTACATGACGTTTAGTATTTTTAGAATACAGATAGGGAGGAAGACTGTAGTGAATGATGTCTACTCCATTAAATTAATGAAATAACATCAAGTGTAAGCATTCAAGATGTTCACTGGGCAAATTTTATAGCAGGTGGTTAAATTCTGCAGTGCTAGGAGCTCTTGGAAGAGAAGTTTTTTTGCTACTCAAGGTGTGGACCTGTTAGAAATGGCATGTGTGTTTATCCCAAGTTATTTTTGAGATGCTCTTAGAAAACTACTTCCTTATTCACAGGTCTAACTGAAGGAAACAAGATACGAAATTGCAATCAGTAATTGACAGGATAAAATAAGGGAATACTTTTTGTTTTACATTAACAAGGTATGGGATCTTTAAAAATTCAAATGCTGTAATTTGAATATTGAAAAGGGTCTTTAAAGAGGGACCCCTAGAAGAAGCCATATAAGGTTCCTACAGAAAAGCAAAAAAGAAAAAAGGATTTCAGAATTGGGAGCATTTATGATTAGATACACACACACACACACACACACACACACACACACACACACACACATGCAGAAGTTCCCCCTTGTTCATGGGGAATATGTTCCAAGGCCCCCAGTTCCAAGATGCCTGAAACTATGGATAGTACTGAACCCTACATATATTATGTTTTTCCTTATACATACATAGCTTTCTTAAAGTTTAATTTATACATTAAGCACAGTAAGAGTTTAACAGTAATAACTATTAACAAAATAGAACAATTATAATAATATGCTAGAATTACTACTCTTGTGCTTTGAGGCTATTATTAAGCAACATAAGGGTTACTTGAACAGAAGCACTATGATGCCACAACAGTCGATCTGATAACCAAGGCTACTAAGTGACTAAGGGTTGGATAGTGTCTAGGTGTGGATATAGTGGACAAAGGGATGATTCATGTTCTGCGAGAAACAGTGCAAGATTTTCTCACACTACTCAGAATGGTGAGCAATTTAAAGCTTATGAATTATCTATTTCTGGAATTTTCTATGTAATAATTTTGGACTATGGTTGACCACAGGCAACTGAAACTGTGAAAAGTAAAACTCCAGATAACAACGGACTACTCTGTGTGTGTGTGTGTGTTTCTGTGCATGTGTGTGTGTGTGTGTGTGTGTGTGTGTGTATGTGAGAAGAAAATGTGATCAATGTAGGAAAATGTTAGAAGAGAAGCAATAAGATAAAGATAGAAGTTAGGTGTATATGAACTAGAGCAGATTTTATTCTGCAGCATTCCAAATCAAAACCTTTCTCCTTATTGTTACCCTAAGGATTATTCCACATTATGTACAGGTCTTCCTTCTGGAATAGTGGGTGCTCTGGGGCCCATTTTCTGAATAATACTTTTTTCCTGTAGTTTCAATAATATAAAAATGTCTTGGACTGGCAGAAGGAAGGGAAAGGTACAAAAATACTAAGAAATGTGCTGGTTAATGCCTATACACATCCTTCATGTTTGAAATCAAATGCTACCACCCTGTGATACCTTCACCCACTCTCCCAAGCAGAATAAAAACGGGGGTTTTGTTATAATTCCTCCAACGTGAGTCAGGACTTCCCCCTGGCGAATATCCTTTCCAAAGAGACCATTCTGAAGTGGGAAGAGGATAACTGAGGCAGAAGTGACACCTATGTAGGAGGGAGGCACCAAAGTGCTGAGAAGTCCTTAAATAGCTAGGGCAGGAAGAGAATGCCCATCATCCTAGAAGGTAACACATTCCTGACCAATCTCAAATATAGAACTCTTAGATGCCTTCTATTCCTACTCTATTGGGAAATTCCACAACAACAGAAATAAACTAGGACATAACTCCTGTTTCCTTTAGAATTCTGGAGTTAATTCCTAACCTTGCACCCCCTATGGGATCCTTTTCTATGAGGTTCTTAGGCTTTATTGAGATTTTCATATGAAGTTACTTTTTATCTCCCAGAAGATACTGGCCAGGCCATAATTTCTTTATTCTGGGGCAGACAAAAGACTGAGCAATAACATGAAGTCTAGCTGTATAACTGATGATGTTTAGTTTCTCTTGTCTAAAATAAGGATAATATCTGTCTCATGCCTACCTCACAGTGTTGTAATATGGCTAAAAAGAGGTCATACTAAAATCTGTATATGAGATTTAGAAAGGAACAGGATTATAATTATGTGACACGTTGCTTTTACTCAAAGCATACCCTGATGAAAATATGGTTGTCCTGGTCCTTCCCAAAGATGATAGCACAGTGACTGAATCACTTCTGTGAAGCTATAAAGACATGAACAAACATCATTAAGGGCCAAGAGTTCTATATCTGAAGAATGAGAAATTGCCAGGCACTAAAGAAAAAGCCACTGGGACAATTACACACAGCTCTCTTGTACCTCACCACGGCCTGCAGGGCACAGGTCAGGAAATAGCGCAGGGTAGACAAGCCACACTTGCAATAGCAACAAAGGATCTGGTCAGAGAAAAATGTATACCCAGCAGAAGGAAAGAGCCAGAGAACTATGGCTTTAATAACAGTGAGCGCTGTGGTATGGAGGAAAGCAATTGCAGCTAAAATTTTCTTTCATGCCCTGCTCTCTGTTGCCTGGAAATTACTGACTCATAGTTTTATTTCTGCACTTTGGAGCTCTGGATGCAATTATAGGAGCACTTTCTAAAATTCATGAGCATTTTGAATTCATAGCAATTCAGATACCATAACTTTCTCACTAAATTAACTGCCTTGGAGTAGGTTTCAAAATCAAAAGAATTTTCTAACATCCATATGAATGTGAAGTTATTTCTTCTACTGGAAAAGTAAATTCTATGAATGCAAGTAATCTAGTAAAATCCTAAAACTGCAGGACTCCTTTTTATATCTTAGGCATTATAGTAGCTTAGGAACTACTAAAATGTGTACCTTTTCGTAACAGGGTTCCCAGGAGAGTAAAGCAGTGATTTCCAGAATGCAGTAACAAACAAGGTGGAAAAATCAAAGTGGATAAAGAGGATGTTTTGGTTTTTGTTTGTTTGTTTCCATATATCACTATTTCTATATATGGACCTACACAAACAAGTCTTGCTGATGGATGTTAAATATGAAAACATCCTACACACACTGCAGGCAGCAGTTGAGATGCATGAATGCTGTTCAGGCTGATGAGTTAGAGTGGAATGGCTGCTGGCAATGTGGGTTTCAAAATGCAATTCTTGCTCACATAGATAAAAATCAGTTTCCCCAAAAAGGTTGAGGAGAGAGAGAGAAAGAGAGAGAGATGACTTGGTGGTCACCTTTTTTCATTCTGACTATTTCTACCTCACATTTCTATTAATAATACAATAACATATATAATATTTTCAAATATCTAGTTTCACCATTAACCTAAGGGAGGAATCAACTTCCACTGTTTGTCGTAACATGTTGCCTCCTCAAGTAATTTATAATGAAATCTCAGAACGCTGGAGATCTGTCCCGTAAAATTCCCTGCTTGGGAATACAGAGGGGAAAAAAATCATCCTGAATTGATGACAATCTAAACCATAGAATGCTTAAGGCAATAGTTGTGTTACTTTCAACTACTTGACATAACACTAATGGCTACAAGAAAAGATTATAGTTTATGTGGGGCACTGCTATATTTTATTATCTCTGAATGGATGTGGGGCAAAGCCACCTATAATTAGAGTGACAGAACCTACGAGGGGTTTAAAATTGGGCTGGCATCAAATGCCACCTCTGGGGTCTACAAGAATTGTTTTATGAAATGGATGACTCATATAGTTAGGAAGTTATATGAAAATATATGCTGCTAGAGTGCTTTGAAAAGCTCTTGAAAACCATGTGATTCCCTAAGCAAGCTAAACATCCACCCACAATCATGTTCATACTATTAATTTCTTTAGCAAGCCCTCCCCCCTCCCCTACTGTTTTTACCCCAAACAGGTCAAATTTGAACCAGCTCTATGTTAATATGGATCATGATTCAGAAAAATATAAATGTAACTGGTATATTCAATATTTAATTTTTGGATATACTGTCTTAAAATTGAAACTTTAAAAAAATTAATACAGTACTTACATGTTTACTGATAACATAAGAACATGAGAAGAATTGTATCATAATGTGTATCTCTTCTATTAGCTTTCTGTAAAGTTAAAATATCTCCACCCAAAGAAATATGTTCTTTTCTAACTACTGCTTTTCATGTAATTTTCATAGAATTTAAAGTATTTTATTCAGAGGAGGAAATCTTATACCAATCCGAGAATGCCAAGTAATATGCATTCTTTTGACTTCTAAGAGAAATAAATGAAAAAAAATCTTTTAAAAAATCTGACATAAAATGTTTTTTATTCATAGCAGCTCATTCTGGCAAATCTACTACTTAAACCCTAACAGGAAAGATGCCAATATCATTCTAATCACAGGCACGAAATCAAGGTCTATCAGTTGTTAAAACGTCACATATTTGTGTCTCCCAACTAAATCAACTTCTATTTCAGCTTCTACTAGCATAACAATTTTAAAGTACATGTATTGATTTAATCAAAGTAAATTTAAATATTTTCACTTCAAATTTTAGCACTTTAGCCTACAAAATGAACAATGATAAAAAATGTTAACAAGGAATGGTGGTATTTGGTGAGTCAGGAACTATCTAATATGCTACTGTTTGACCCAGTAATTATGGTTTTAGAAATATATTTAATACTGTAATAGTTTTTAGAAAAGAGGAAAAGATAAAACCCAAATGATGTTCAATACAGTATTATTTATAATCATAAAAATTCAAAAAATACTAAGAAGCCTACAGTGGGGGATAAAATTTTTTAAGGGACAGAGGAAAAATTAAACATCTTCTGAGACAGGGTTAAGGGAAACCTGCAATACAGAAAAATAACTAAACTGATTTAACAATGTAAAATTCTTGGTAAAAAAGTGGAAAGAAGTCATATGTATTACAATATTAACAGTGTATTGCTGAGGGGTGGGAGTACAGTAACTTTATTTAGTTGTTTATATTTTTTGTGTACAATTTACTTTCACCATCTATACATTACTTGTATTATCAGAAAAAAAGTTATTTAAAAAGATGCAAGCTTTACCTTTTAAAAAATTGTGTCTAAATCTTTTGTATTTCGTGAGACTTCCATGTTTAAATGACCATAGAGTTGACACAATTCTTAAATAACACCCAAGCTCATTCTGTAGCCTCCTCACTAGTAATAACACTGCAATCACTGCATTTTTTCTTAAAATTTTTTCTAATTTTAGCCCTTTTAAATAGTAGTATTAAATATTTTGCTTACTTTACCACAATATTTCCTAAGCACCGAGCCTTCAGTTTTTGCATGTTGTCATCCAAAATCATAACTGTAGAGTAAAATACAAATAAATAAATAGTTGAATAAAAATGCATAGCTTTAAAGCTTAAACATTTTTTCATATTTTCTACATTCAACTCCAAAAACTCTAGCTTAAAAAGGTAATCTTTTAACTGCTGTGAGACCCTGAACCTATATAAATAAGTTAAAATATTTTACCAAAAAATATAAAGACTACATGCATTTGATTCCTAACACGATCATAAGTTTTCCTTCAAAATCTCCCTTAAATGAAGACGTTATATTTCAAACATGCTGGGAATATCATAATCTATGTTTATGTCCATTAGATATAGCCTTCTGTTTTATTAGAAACATTAAAAAATGTTCAGGTTTTCAAAAATTGAAGAAGACAAAGTTTTAAAATATACCAAAAATATTGTAATCAATAAAAATAAAGCTTTTAAAACCATGAAAAACCCCTTATTCTGATTTAAAGCTTAATATTCACTTAGGAGCTTTAAATTAAGTCCATTTACTCTTCCCAAATGTTATCCCAATAAGTTCTGTGCTATTCTGATAAAATCCTGAAAGAGTTTAGAAGATCAAAGCTTATATCCACATTCCATAACCCTTAGTGCAAACTGAATATGAAAATAAATCATCATCTTATGGTCTTTAATAGATTCTTTATGTGGCTTCATTCAACCAGGTAATTCCAATTTAAGCAGCTATGAGAAGAGAAGGACACTGCCCCCCCCAAAAAAATTAATCATTCCCTGACTACATTGTGATTTTACTAAGAGTGGGGGCCATGCCTAATTTTTCTGTGTTTCCCCAAATACTAGTACAGTGTCCAAATTACTACGTGCCCCTGGGCACATTCAATAACCTCTTCAGTTTTCCTATGTCTAAAATGGGAGATATTTCTTTCTCATAATATCTATACAAAAATTACTTTAAAAAAGTGTTTAAAATATAAAGTAATAACCTTGCATAAGGCACTCAATGAATGTGAAAATAAGTGTTATATTATACTGGATATTTTTTATACAAAGAGGATTTTTTTTCCCAAAAGGGATTTCCTTTTCTCAAAAGGATCCTGATTTTTTCTTATAATATTAAATATCACATTGTGCTTTTAATCCCTAAATAACCACAAAACATGAAAAACATCAGTCAAAAGTCACTGGTTTCCTGGTTATATATGTTTAACCTATGCAGTCTGCAAGGCAATGGCTTTCAGACAATGAGAAACTTCTGTACCGGAGTTCCATGAGGCATCAAAACTTTGCTCTGTCTTACAACTAGATATAAGAATGGTACTGAAATACTAAAAGAGAAATGTGTTTCACATTTCCCACAATCAATAACCCCTAAAAATGTCTCAACACAGAAGCAATTTTTCTCATAAAAGGAACAGGGATGGCAGAACTTTTCAAATGGAGGATTTCACTAAATCTAGGTTCACCTTTCCATGGCTGGAGAAGTCACTGATTTCACAGAGTATCTATTTCTGCCCTGATTTAAAAAAATCTAAAGTGTCTTTTATAAATATATCTGCTAGGTTAAACCAAATGATCCATGTTTTCTTAACTAGTTGTTGTCATAGAAGGCAAACACAATATTTTTATGTTGGAGAAGCAAAAGACAAATCTCTAAACTTTGTGATTTATATGCAAATAGGAAACATATCTTAAGAATCATATTCTTTCCCCCAAAGCTAGGTTTGTTTTGTAAATCTATTAAGCCAAATTGTGTGACCTTATGCAAATTATATAACCTCTCTACCTCATTTTCCTTGTCTGTAAAATGAATGTGTGAGTCTAAATCAAGTCAGTCCCTCTGGCTTCTCTGAAATATTGGTAGCACTGCTAGCTAAAACTTAATTCAGTCTTTCTGTGTTAGTACTTTGTTGTGTAACATCATAAAACAGCAGCCTTTATAAAGTGTATAAAATTATTTCTATTTAGAAATAAGGAAATTTAGCGTTTGAAAATTTAGATGATTTTGTATAGGTTATACCACCAGGCAGTGGAGTCCAAAGAAAATTATTTGACCATTATGATGACTACCATAAATTTAAAAACAATATTGAAAGGTTATTATATCTCTTTGTCACATAAGGCCACCATTGAGGAGTTGTTTTCTTTTAGAACCTTTACTCTTTGTATTTATTTTTAGACAACAAGGTTCAAATGGCTTGTCTTCACTCCTAAATTAAAAAGTAGCATATGTAACAGAAGAAACTATAGCTTTTGTAATGAAAGTGAGCAAATAAAATAAAACACGATGGTTTGCATTGTCCTCAGGATCTAAGCAGTTGCATTACCTTAGGAAAATCATTAATATTTAGTCTCTCTGTTAGCTTATCAGTTAACTTATCTCTAAAATAGCAATAATATCTCTGAATCAAATATATTTCAGCACTAAATGAAAGGATGTACATAAAGTGCTGGGCACCTAGCACGGTTTTCCACATGTAGTAATTTTACACCCATATTCTTACTTATAACTGATATTATTTTCTTGGTTATGACAGCCAATTAGAACATGTCCCTGTAAATGCACTATTTTACTTTTGATTGCAAAAATTAAGGGATTCATTTTTAATACAAGACATTTATTCAACCAAATACTAAACACCTAATACGTTTCATGCAATATAATGTACACTAGAAACAAGAAAATACCAAATTTATTAACACTAGATATTTCAAATTATCAGGGTCATTTCTTACCATTGTATCCTGGAACACTTTTTCCTGCTTGCCCTTGTGGAGGTGTTTTAGAATTACCTAATCCGATGCATGACGCTGTGATGGGGGATCCAGTCTCTGGAGAAAGAAAAGTTATTTATCACTTAATGTTTCAACTTGGGACCATGATGCTTCTTCAGTGCATGTACACTCTACACCACCCTGGTTTGTCACATAATTTAATTGCATTAGGGATAGATGAATAGTGCAAATGTATTACCTAAAAATTTTTTTAAATCTACTAATTTATAACATATCCTAAGTTTTAAAATTTAAGGATACATATTTAGCATAAAGTATGCATTAGTATTTCTTCTAAAGAAAAGAAAAGCTGCTCTAGTGCTCTCAATTGTGGATCAGCAGGCGTGAAGAATGGAGAATTATGTGACCATGAAGGTTTAACAACACACGTTCAAAGCTTATCACTAGAAAAGATGCCTTCTCTTGACTCACTTAAAGTTAGTTTATCATTGTAAATGTGTCAAAATATTTCTGCTACTCCTAGTTTATTCTGTGGAATAAGTCACTCAAAGACTTTTATAAATATGTGAATAATATCATGCTCTAATTTTCTAAGAACTACACTTGCCTAGAGACCCTGCACCTAAAGGCTGAATTGAGCAATGCCTTATTAAGTTCTTCCCAGTCTGTTGTTGCTGCACTTCCAGAAGTCCCAAAACATAGAAAGGAAGATGTTTATGCTCTGCTGACTATTTCATCAAGACCATAAGCTTATTCGCAATCAGCCTGCATTGATTAACAAAAATGTTAAATTTTTTTTCTCTGTCTCAAGTTGTAGCAACCATAATAATAGCAGCTATTATCTGATAGCTATAAGTTCTGAGAATGGCTATTTTTATGTGAAGGAATGTACTTGTTATTATTAATAAATACAAGGTTGGAGTTAACAGAATCTTTTACATATGAGATATATATGAGTGAAAGGGCAGGATAAGAGGATATTAATAGTGAAAAGTTTGGGACTTACTGGCTTAATATTACACACGTAACACACACATACATACACCCAAGGAATTAATTGCCAGACCAATCATATCCAAAGTAATGCAAAAATCAAAGACATCCATCTTCTAAAGTACTCACTATGTATTCCTTCCATCGTGGTCTGTACCATCATTTATCATACATTTATATCACTTTAGAATGATGGGAAGAATTTATTGCTGTTCTTTACCTTTCAGAGTAGTTCAGTTTATTATTCACATTTTATGGGTGGTGGCTCAGCTGGCATCAATAACAGAAGATGGATTCTTGAACATTAAAACACAGTTCCTAAGTCACAGTCTGGTGCTTAAGATGCTGAATATGGTCACTGCTGAGGGTGGTCAGCAAGTAACCGGAGCAGACGTTTCTGATAGTTAACAAAGGGTTCTAAAGTATTTTGCCAGCAAGACAAAAGATGGGAAGGTATTTTATGAAATGACATTCCATAGCCATGCAGTACTCCTGCCCATTTCCCCCATAGCATGATCAAAGCAAGGAAGAAAATCCACATGGTTGGAAGGGTTACCAGCAGTTTCTCTTTTGCCTTTTTAGAAACGTCCAGGTACCCACTTCTGCTATCCTTCAACACTGATGTGAGAGACAAGAGCATGGGTGATGGAAGGAAGCAACCTTGGTAGAGTGAGGTGCTTAAAGAACGGTACACAGAACGAATAAGATGGTAACAGGAACAGAAGTTACTAGGACACATTAGCAAAGGAGATACCCCTTTCAAGATACTTCTGTTACCCTTCCCATCCTGGTGGAAGGAAGCTGCTAAAGTCAATCTATTTTAAAGTATTTCTTATCGAGCTTAGTTTATCAACAGGGGCACTCCAATCCTCTGGAGTTGAAACTCTCAACAGTTCTTAACATCATAAGGCTTCCACAACTTGTCAACAGATAGCTCTAGAACCTAAAAATGTACCTACCAATGGCTTTAGTATCTCCTGCCTCAAAGAAAAGCAAATAAAAGACCACCACAGCAAAACTCTAACTTGCACCATACTTTGGCCCATCTCAGTGTGAATTTCTGAAAGATGCTGGCACTCTGCTCTTCCTTTCCCACTGGGAGAAGGGCAGTGTAGGAAGAGGAAGTGAGACTAAAACCTGTCTTATTATAAAGCTGCATGGAAGGATTAGCAAAGCATGGTCAATGTTCACTGCCTAAATCAGCTGACGTACATACTTCCTGAGATTCATAAGCACCTTTGTATGGTGATTATTTATTTATAATCTTTAAAAGTTTGTTTTGTTATAGATTATAATTATAAGACAACTATGTAAACCATATTTAGCTATTTTTTAAAAATTTTAATCCCCAAATGTTCTCCAGGATGAAAACCATATTTTTCTATATGATTAATTTGACTTTGAATTTTAAGGGCATTGAAAGGATTATCCATTAAGGTTACCTATGATAGATAACATAAATTTATGCCTTGAACATTTGTAAATAAAGTATCCTGTTGGCCTTATTTTGATATTCATGTAGGGGATTAGAAAAAGAACTATTGCTAGTGACACGCAGAAGGTACAATCAGACAAAATGGTAAGTCCTCAGACTCTGAAATTAATAAGGAGTCATACTGTATACAAAAGTGAGCTAAAAAGGACTATAATATTAATAGCTGTTATAGAGTATAGACATATTAGTTCTCTTTCTTTGTACCTCTGAAGGTCCTGGGACCCAAGGACTGATCCATCTGCAGTGCAACCATAAACACCTGTAGTGACACATTTGTGCACACAGACCAGGAAAACACCCTGGCTCTCAAGCTGGTCCCTGTGCAGAATAGGCTTCTGGTTAGTGAAAGCCCCTAGGCATGCTGCAGTCCTCAACTAAATTCCTGAGGACTTTCAAAGGCCCATTTCAAAGGTGTTCTAAAAACATCTGCTTCGTACCACCTAGGCTATAATTAAATGGCTAGCAGTTATCTAGAGAGACAGGAAATCTAGATGTCATGTTGTGACTGGGAAATAGCTACAATAAACAAACCAGAACATTCTCTTCAAATTGGATAGTTTATTTGGAAAAATCTTTATGAAGGTACTAAGTTTAGAAACACAAAATGCTCAGCAGATCACTGGCGTAATTTCCTTAGGTAAGAGACAACCAGGAATTGAAGGGTGTGAAGAACGTTACTGAGGCACATTAATACTCACACCACATTAGAAGCCGATAGAGAAATTTTACCTGTTTTTAAAGGACAAACCTCACAGTATCTTTACTGCTTCACACCACTTTATTGCATAGTAAGTTGTTACCTGAACGAATTTCCCTTAAAACTTCTAAATCTAAAGGGAAATAAAGGAGGAGAACTAATATACATAATTTTTCAAGTATGAATTATGCTTTGTTCAGTGCTAAGTGGTTTTTATTTATATTATTGCATTTAATCCAACTACAAGATGATAGGCAGAAAAGGGAATATTCTTTTTACAGATGAAAACTCCTGAGGCCTATAGTCAAGAAAATATAAACAATCTGTCCTAGTTTGCATAGTTCTTTCAAAGAAGAAGAATGGAACAGGCAAGTTTATCACTCCTGAGGTTCTCTTGCAGAAGACAAAGGATAAGAAAGGGGAAAATCACCCATACTGTGTCTCAGGAGAGGGAAAAACAATCTTTGTGACAGGGAGTGACAGTCTGTCATGCTTGAAAATGGCAGTAGTGGTACAAATCACTTATTAGCAAACAGTTACTGAGCGGCTATTGTGTGCTAGGTGCTTAGAACTAGGGATACAGCAATAAACAAAAGTGACCCAAATTTCAACCCTCATGGTGCTCACATTCTCATTAGGGAGAAAAAACAAAGAACAACCTGCAAAAGTAAAATATATGGTATGCTAAAGTGGCATAAGAGCTGAAGGAAGAAAGAAAGCACAGACAGGGTATGAAATTTCATGGGGAGGGATTGCAAATTTATATTGGTTGAGCAGGAAAAACCTGAGCAGGAAAACCCCGAGAAGGTGACATTTAAGCAAACACCAGAAAGAAGTGAGAACATGTGACACACAGGTGTTTAGGGGGAAAGAATCTAAGAGACCTGAAGTGCAAAGGTCCTGAGGTAGCTTTATTTCTAAAGTGTTTGAGAACGGGCAGGCAGCCAACGTGATTGAGCCAGAATGAATGAGGAAAGTATTAATACGAAATAAGGTCAGAGAGAGTGAGGAGGCATATCATGCAAGACTACTTCAAAGTCATCGCAAGATCTCACTCTGAGTGATGTCATAAGCTAAGGAAAGCTTTTGAACAAAAAGTTAATGAATCAGGAAATGTTTGCTGGCTAGTAAATACATACTTCTGACATGATTTTAGGCTCTAGATCCCATTGTTAAGAACAGGGCTCTTAAAAACTAAATAATAGCAAATTGCAGAAAACACTCCCAAAATGAACCAGAGAGAAGGAGAAATAGAGGACCCCGGGAAGAGAAAAACTGCATGTTACGGCTATAATTCCTTTACAATCTTTTCTTATTCCAAGAATGATATTCAAAGGTCAGCCCTTCAATGAGTATTGAATATATTCTACTCCCCGAAAGGTATTTCTTTTTGTGAGAAGGGAGTGTCAAGGGTGGAAAGACACGCCAAATAGAAATAGCAGCATGTACAAAGGTTCAGAAGTTAGATCATCAAAAGACTGCAAGTTATTCGGCAGAGCAGAGCTTGGGGGCGGCGGGTGTACTGAGAGAGATGATGAAAGGCAAAGTGAAAGAGGTGAGCAGAGGTACATCATGAAGTGCCTTTCATGCCGCGTTAAGAAATTTGGATATTATTCCAGGAACGATGGGAGACACAGGGGAGTTAGCAGAGGCGATTTGCTCAGAATTGCATTACAGAAAAAATCTCTTCAGTTACGAACTGGAGCACTAAACTGATGATCCCAACCCAGAGCAATAAATCAGTTAGATGTTGGTGGCCTGGTGCAGGTGAGCAGCAGAGGGAAATAAGACCAAATTGGAGTTGTCTTCGGAATCAAAAAGTCTTGGTGATTGTTTGAATATGGGAAACGTGGGTGCAAGAGAAGTCCAAGCTAACCCCCTAGGGTCTGGGTGCACAAATTAAAGATAACACAGAAAGAAGATTAGATGTGAGAGAAGGTTAAGAGGAAGAACATGGTAGCAAATCCCCAAGTTCAGCCCTGTAAATGAAAGTTCCTGCTGCATCTGGCAATCTGTCATTCTGCCCCTACTGTGGTTCTAGAAACACTACATTTAAGCAATATAGATTTAGAAGCTGGTGGCCCTGCTGGGAGCAGAAGTCCTGGAAATAAATCAATTCAGCAGCCTAGTACTGCTGAGTCATATTAATCACAGCATCATCATAGGCATAGAGGCAATTTGTAAAGAAACCATTCTCTCCACCTCTGAATCTATGCAGTGAGCTATAAATAACTTGAATGGTGGTAGCACAAAGAAAGCAGAAACAGTGAGACATGCCCCAGTGAAAGAAAATCAATTTAATCTTTGTGTTCAGGAGATGGTACGATTTCAGTTTAAAATGCATAATTCAAAGCAACCTAACATTTTGCACTGGAAGCAGAACATTAATTCAAGCTATGAGACACTGGTCTTATCCTATTCTATTACCAGTACACTACCTCTGACTGTGGATGATTAAATGGAGAAGCCAATAAATGACCTGTAGTTCAATTAGACAAGAAATGCTGAATTAATGAAGGCATGAGATAAAAGGTCGGAAGAGAGGAAGGACCCTGGACAGCACAGAACAATGAGAGTTCTGGTGCTAATGTTAACTAGCAAGTTGACTCTAGGTAATTGAACTCTCTGTGGTCACTTTTTCTCATGTATAAAATTGAGCTCTTATGTTCTAAGTTTTCTTGAATCTGAATTATCTCTAGGCCAGGATGTTAAAGATGGCCTTTGCACTCATGAAGGGTTATTCATGGGAAAGGAGAAGGAAAATAATATATTTTGAGCGCTGACTGTAGACCAGGAACTCTGCTAAGTTGTTTGTACATATTTCAATCCTTTTAAAGCTTTAAATAAACTCATGAGGAAACTTGAGATGAAGGACTGGCTGACGGTTATAGAGTAAGTGGCTGAACTAGGATTTAAAGGCAGTCCTGTTGGATTCGGCATCACTTTTCATTACCCACATTGTTTTTTCAAGGAAAATAATCACCTGCTGTTTTCCAAATTAAAACTCACAATGAAAGGGGAATTGGGAACTGTATGGGGGCCAACGGGCCACAGTACAGAGGTCTATATGAAATGGAGAATCAAATTTCCACACAGTAAAGTTTATCAAGGGAAAGCTTAGAAACTTGTTCTTAGGAAGATCTATAAAAGCTTGACATATTTTCATCTTTCTAAGGTGAATTATTTGTGATCCTTGCCAAGGGCAAAAGAATTAGAATATATGATATATCAACATCTAAAACCAACTTTATATTATTAATCAATTTCCCAGGTTATAGTCTCTTGCCAAAACATTATCATTAATATAATAATGAGCACAAATAATAATTCTATATCTCTGAACTAGTTCATGTAATCATATTTGCAAAGAACTTGATGTCCTTTCTACATTATAATGCTATCAAGATGAAACTGTCTGATTCAAACACTGCTGTTTGGTTTGGGAATTCATTTTCAGATGGATTAACAATTTGTAAACAGTTATTCACTTTCAAAAAGAGAAAACCTTATCAAGCATGCCTTACATTTGACAAAAGATTAGTCTTTCCACAAGCCAAATTCATGTAGCTTACCTCTAAGCTCTGGCTTTTCAAATTATCAGTAAAAATCACCTACTCTAAACTAATGAAGACTGCTCTAAATGAGAAAAAAGTGCTGTTGCTAGGCAACGATGATGACATAGGGCTCTTTTTTCTCTCTCACCAGATGGTTACTGTCACAGCATCTCTCTCTAGCTGCATATTGCTGAGATGACACTGTGTCTATATAGCTGTTTTCCCCCCAATCACAACTTCTCACGCTAAACTTATCTAAAATATCTTTTCTATGAATGAAAGACATGAATTTATTTCTGGCCATTAAATTGTAAAAAACAAAAATATATCAGATAGTAGTGATTCATTCATGTTACTGAAAGACTCTTTGCACTCTACTCTTTGTGAGTAGCAGGCAGTATCTCCTAGACAACCCAGTGGCATCTCCAGTCCAATCAAACCCAATTCTTTGAGTTCCACAGTGTGCATTTCATACTATCCAATCCATTGTCTCTGAAAATAAATACAGGCATATACTTTAAAGAAATCCTACCAGCATAGTACAAATTTGACAGACTCTGAAATGATTGAGTAAAATCCAAAAGCAGGAATAACAAAGAGTAAAAGAGCAAAACCTAGAAGGAGCATTTGATTGTACATGGAAATATTTTGCCCCCAGATCTGCAGTCAAAAGAATATTTACTAGTGGCTATTGGTATCCAAACCACAGAGAACAGGTTTTTAAATAATTAAAAATAGAGTCCTGAAGGTAAAGTCACCAAAAGTTACTTTTCTCACTGTCACGTCAGCCATATGGACCCTTTTATGCCTTAGCCCTAGGAAGGCATTTTTGCAGTAAAATACATATGATTTTGCATGGGGCATAAGCTAAGTATGTTTAAATTGGAAGAAAGTCACACATCTAGCACATAGTTGCAAAATGTTAAGAAAAAAGGGAAATGAAAGAAATAAGTCATAAAGTTTCCAGTGATGATTCCAAGGATGAAAAATATTTCCTATTGCAGACTAAACTTAGAAGTTCAGGCTGACAGATTAAAATCCCTCTGCAATAAGTATATCAACATGGACATATAAAAGCAGAATGTCTGAGAATCAAAGGGTAAGAAAGTAAGACGATGATTCAGAAAATCAAAGTGACTTAGACTTTGATATTCTACCTATCAAATCTTCAAATGCTAGTTAAGAATTTTATAATTAGTTTACTTAGGAGGAATGAGACTGCTATAGCTGTGTCTTTAACATTCCCCATAGAGATCTCTGCCTAGGATAATTGTTACCAAACTGTTATTGTAATAATTATTCTATTTTGTGGCTTTGATTTTTGTAAATAAAATGTATTGCTGTCTTAAAACAAACCTTGGCCTAATGAATCTTCTCCAGATATTCCTAAGAATAAGGACTGAATTTGGTTAGCCTAACCAGCGTCTGGGGTTAAAAGTCTTGTTTCAGTTGTCCACCACTCTCAGGAAGTATATTCTACCAAACTGTGCAAAAATAAGTATTCTCATGTCAAGTAGCCTTGACACATTTTAATAATATTGTATTAGGATACATGTACCCATAGGATTGATGGTTTTGATTTAAGAGCTGATGATTGAAGTTTGCTGGAGCTTTTGGGTCCACTTTAATAAAATCAAGAATTATCAGATTCCTCCCTAAAGGAGGAAGATTTAGGCTGTATACAGACTATAGTTTCTTCAGAACTACAATTGCAATTAAAACTGCAGCAGTTCAATCATATAGGAAGAGAGATACTCTGATTACTCAAAGATATAAGAACTCAACAAACATGGCTCAAGGCAGATAAAGTAAGATCAATCACTCCAATCATCACCAATGTCATTAGATGACTACTGTTTTTTCATTGAAATCCCTCCTTAGGATTTTCAAAATTGTATGACTCTTCTAAGAATTTTATCCCTCCATTAAAGTGATAGAAACAAAATAAACAAACAACAAAATCACCTAGCATTGCTCAAATTGGCAGTCATTATCTCATTTCAATTATGTTATCACTGCCTGGACATAAGGACACTTGAAACACTTTCAACATACGCTCCGAATCTTCTGCTGGGAACTACACAGATAGTATCCTGTCAGGTGGAAAGAATCATGAATTCTGTTGAACTGAACAAAATTGTTCCTTATAAAACCATTATGGAACTTGAGTAGTCTAGCCTTGTAGTCATCTTCAATTAACTTACTGATAGTAAGGGAAAGAGTAAAGTGTGTCTACTTAGGCTTAAATAACATTAAAAACTGGGGCTCCACAATGAGTTGTTACATTAATTTCTAAACCAATACCATATCTTAAAGCAAATAGGAAGGAAAGAAGATAGGCTCAAAAAGAAATAGGTCTACTGTCTATGGGTTTTAATAGTCTCTGAGATGTAAGGAATCCTCTTTTTGGTAGTAGCTTACTTACTTATAAGAAAAAGAACGCCCTTATAGACATCTTAAGTCAGGAAAAAAAAAATCCTTCAAAGGCCACCGTGCACTGCACGGACAATTCTTTCCTTCTAAAATTGTGTTTTCTGTCTGATTTCTGGGCAGTCTCCTCTATAACAATACAGTGTTTCATTTGGAGATTATACAACTAAGGATAATGAAGTTCTGGCTGTTCATTTTTTTGCACACAAGTTACCATATTTTACTGGAACACTTATCTATCCTCTTAATTTTTTCCTTTTTAAATTATGACTGTAGCACCTTTGTTTCTCCACGTAAAAAAGAAAATATAAAATTCAGTCAATACTCCAGATGTTTCCAATCTTCTTACGGATGAGTTACTGTGAAGACAAAACATCTGGGTGACTAACAATTCAGCTGTTAAACAGATTTATAAATCAAATAGATACAGCCCTCCTCTCTACACTTAGCAAGACCAATTTCCTTCATGACAGCATTAAATGTTTACATTATTACAATCCAGGGCAAGAGCTTAATGCTTTAGTGGTGTTGAACAGCAACAATTCTTTATTAAAATGCTCCTAAGAGGGGTAGAGGGGGCTGATCTGTTCTTCGGATTAGTTCTCACTTTGGAATATTAGATATTATTTAAATCAGGTATCAAAGAGTATGGATATTAATGGAACAAAAGAGGATGTTGCTAATGCAAATTATACTTGAGTAACAAAAATGATGTGTGATGGATCATTTTAGGTGTCAACTTGACTGGATTAAGAAACCTGGTAAAGCATTATTCTTGGGTGCATCTGTGAGGTTTCCAGAGGAGATTAGCATGTGAGTTTGAGTGGACAAGGTGGTGAAAATCTGCCCTTGATGTGGGGAGGCACCATTCAATCAGCCAGGTTCAGAGAGAACAGAAGCAGAGGAAAGGCTAAGTATGGATCTATCTGCCAAAGTTTGAATACACTCTTCCTTTTCTCTCCTTGGGTGACAATTCCAGGTTCCCTGGCCTTTGCACTCTAGGACTTATACCAGTGGCCCCCTGGGTTCTCAGGCCTTTGGCCTCAGTCTGAGAGTTACACCATTGTCATCCTTGCTTCTGAGGAGGCCTTCGGACTTGGCCTGAGCCACGCTCTCAGCATCCCAGGGTCTCCAGCTTGCAGATGGCCTGTCACAGGACTTCTCAGCCTCCACCATCATGTGAACCAATCCCCCTAATAAATCCTCTCTCATTTATCTGTCTCTCTGTATATATTAATAATATATCTTATTGATTCTGTCTCTTGGGAGAACCTTGGCTAATAAAATGTAGCAATATAAATAGATTGGCTGCAGAGTGCCTTCTTATAAGTCAAGTCACATGTACTAATTCATTTTTATTCATACATTTAAGTTACTTAACATATCCCTTGCTAATTTCAAATTATACATCTCAGTTTCTAAACAGTTCATTTACACACATATATCAATGTAATCAGAGGGTAAATTCATGAATTATTTATAGATATGAAAAGCTCATAAAAGTGTACAAGTGTACAAAAACATCGACTTTTAAGTCAATAATAAGAAAAAGGGACCCTATAGAAAACCTGAAATTTGAAATAAAGAAAAACATTCTTTGATCAAAGCTAACCTTCCCTTAAACATTATCACATCTTTATTAGCATACCTCTCAAGGAAGTGCACCATCATCTGTTTGCTATGTAAAACATTAGGGAATGCATGAATGTACTAGAAATATCAGATGTTTTTCTGTTTTCTAAGAATTAGTAATAACTCATAAAGTATGTGCCCTTTTTCCTTGATGATTTAACATTAATTTGATAGCACTTTAAGAAAGGAGAATGGTTGTAAATGCTGAACTTCAGTATCATTTTATAATTACTTACCACGACATACAACTTTGAAAATGATAAATTGGTTTCTTATATGCAAATGAAGAGATTCTAACTAGATTTCCTGCTAGTAGCTGACATATGCATCATCTAGGATGAAATTTTTTATAAAATATAAAACTACCCATCTGTCCATCTATCATCTATTGATCTACCTTGGACAGAATACTAAATGCTGTAAAATCGAATGGTTGAAGGGAAAGAAAAGAATTGGTCATTTTTTAAGTAAAAATCCACTGTCTTCCACAGTAATGAGGAGCCATTTCAACCTGATTACAGTGACAGTATATTGACACAATGTGGCTATTAATTCCCTCTGAACAATACATTAAAGAAAAATTGTAAATTCACCTGAAACCCAGTATCTCCTACCAGAGACCTCATATGCTTGTTTCATATGAGCTGTTTTTGTAAACTTGAATGTATTAACTACATATATCCACACAAGCTAATATGTAAAAAGGTACCTATAAGAAAAAGTAAAATAATTATAATTTTATTTTTGAATGTGTTGGTTTTCTTCAATAAGCATTGGCATAGTCATCTTTAAGGAGAAAGATAAAACTCTTCTGCAAGCATTTGTGTAAGGTCATTTGTGTCTAAGAAGCAACTCCTCTATTTTGACCATGTAAGGAAAATTATCTTAAAGGTGACGAAATATTTTCCAGATCATGCCCTGGAAAATAACTGCTAAAACTTTCCTGGCTAATAATAGAGGTTACATCAATACTATAAACAGTCTTCTTGCAAAGGTAATAATTCTTCACTTATTTTTATATATTTATACACATAACATTGGTCTTTCTCTAAATTCAGTCTTATTATATTTTCTAAATAAGTTACAAATCTGAATTTAGATGAGTAATAAACAATTTTTCCCATAGTAACTAAAACTGTAGAGAATAAAATCCCTCTCTCTGATTTTCATCTTATGTAAGGAACATGTCTTCTGCTCTGATCATTCATTTTATGTGTCATATTACAAAGGATACAGAAAACATTGTTTAAAGTAAAATATCCAAGGAGATAGTATAAAATATAATTTCTCAATCAAAGCAGTTTTAAAATATCAAAAAAGTTCTAAAATATCAAACACTGAACTTCAGTCATTTACTTGATCTCCTAGATGAAAATCATTTTCAAAGTCAGCCCTAATTTTTACAAAGTGACTTTATTAATTTTTAATACAAATTTGATACTCTTCCCTAGATGTTCAGAAGGTAGAACTACTGAAAACACTTACATAAAAGGATTGATATAATTCATTGAACTCGGGGGGATTGAACTGAAATATGTACATATAAAGGCTATAAGGCTCCCATAGCTCATAGCTACTTTCAGTTGGTCAAATGAAAAGAAAAATCCCTACATTTGGTGAGGTGGAAAACACATTCCAGATAATCTTCCCACTCTCACATGTGTACACAGACATCTCTCAAAAGAAAAAGCAGAAAGGATTTTTTCTTTCTGTTTGCTCGTTTCAAAGTTTATAGTCTATCCACTTAACTAGAAAAATTTGTTTTCCAAGGATCACTTAGTGGGAGGAAAATAAAGAATAAACAAAATAAGTAAATAAATAAATTAAATCTGTAATGGTAATCATTTTGGAGAAAAATAAATTTCTCTGATTCAAATGCTAGGCAGAAGAGATTAGATTTTGTAAACATAAGAAGATTGCCAGAGAATCCCATGAGAGGAGCAGTGCTTTAAAAAAAGGACTCTGGAAGCAGTGTGCAGGGTATATAAAAAAGCAGAGAACAGAGACAAGTGATGAGGGTACTTTAAATTCGGTCAGATGATAATGCTGCTGCCACAGCTCAAAGGCAATCAATGTGAGTACTGAAGGTGGGATAAATCCAACAGACAATTCAAAGGAAAGTCTGAGGTTTAGTAACTTACTGGATATAGGAAACAAAGACGAGAAGATAAAGAGGTCTTTAGTGTTTTATACCTAGGGACCAAGAGAATGGTAGCATCCATGTCACTTACGAAGACATTATTAATAATACAGCAATGAAAGAATTGCTTATTTTCACTGAAACCTGAACCAACTGAATCTTGAGTTTGTGTCTGATGGTCAAAGCTCAGGATTTCCTCCAATCTCTGCAGTGTTTTTTATCATTTCTGCATTATTTATGTACATGCTTGGAAAATGCTCACCAGTTTGCCACCAATGGTCTAGGACAGGTACTCTGAAGATCTTTTTGGACCATTCCAGGGTCTCCACATCACATCGTTCTCCAGCCACAAATAATGTTTTGAATCTGAATATAAGAGAGATAGTAAATTCAAATTATTGCTTGAAAATAAATCTAAAAAATTTCATCTTCATTTTTAGATCTTGTTGAATCTAACCATATCAATCATGTCAGAGGAAAACAGCCATGTCACCAGTATATCATACTGTAGAATGATAATAGGCATTACCTGTTTGGGCCCAAATGTAACCAAATACACATCATAGCGTTTGAATTAGTTGCCTCAGAAATAGAATTCACAGCTACAGCTTCTCAGTTTTGAAAAGAACAATTGAGTTGATCTTTGCAATATATTTGTCACATTTGTCTAATAATCAAAGGTAAAAATCTTTTGCCCCTTGATATTATCTTTGTTATTTTTAGCTCTAAGTTTGATTGCTGTATTATACCTAAGGATATACACAAAAATACACTAAGTATATCAGCTAAGGCAGCAAATATGCTTGTAAATATGAAACATTTGTTCCTTCTAGTGAGTTCTTCTGATAAAAAGTACTCTAATTTCAAGCATTTTCCTTAGTCCAAAGACATATATAGGAAAGACAGCTGATGAAAATGTAAGTGCAAATGTGGCTTTCTATGTCAAAATGGTTCTTATCAAATGGAATACAAGATTTCTAAGATATAAAGAGAATTAGCATCTTTGGCAGGAACACCATGCCACAGAATTAAAAAAATGAAATAGAACAAAATAAATTTAGGTTGACCCTAGTAGAGGCTCATTGAGAACATGGTTATTACTGCTCCATTTTCAATGCCTTCATGGACTGTCTGTAAAAATATAAATAAATGAATAAAGAGTATGTGTATGAGGAATTAATTCATTATCATCAAAGTAAAACACAAACAACCAACAAACAAAACTAGCTTACTCATCCTGAACAATGTAATATATTTTGCCATTTCCTTAATTTATCATATCATTTCGTAAAGATTCATGGAGATTCAAATAGTTCTGCCTCTATGATGAAAACGACATTAAGTTACTGTCTCTGCTATAAACATGTATCTCATTCTATAATTATTTTTGTTTCTTGTGGATTTATGAGCTATGAGCTCCTTAGGAGCATTTGTCTTTATGAACCTAACACCAATCCAAACACATGGAATTTTTAGGTACTTAAAAGTTTCCAGATGCTCAGAATGAGAAAGTACAGAAGTGGGGATTTGGCAATATTTGTGCAGTCTGACTCATTCTTCTAAGTGAAAGAGGAGGCATGTTGGTTTCTATGAGTGTGGAAATTGACAAAGGAACAGTGACTTGAGGAGAGAAATGTTCTGGAATAACTACTGTAGGACATTTTAAGTACACAACATAAAAGTGAAAGGACCGAAGAGCACTCAGTTGGCTTTTATGAACTCAATCTGTAGCCTGGCGGGGGCGGGTGGGGGGGTTGGTAAGCAGGGATAGCCTAGGTTGGGGTGTGATACAAAAATGTAGCAAATCAATCCTAAAAAGTCTGCCTGGGGGCCCTAGACTAGGCAAGAGGTGTGTGGAGGTGACATAGGAATAACTAGAATGGAAGAAAAATACCAGGAAAAATAGCGAGGTAAGAAACTAGAAGTGACAGAAGCAATTTTAAAAATGGTGAAAATGAAGGCAGTCAGTAAAACAAGGTGCAGTTGTGACACAGGGCAGTTTCAGACTTAGAGATCCTGCAAATGTGTCTGTTCTGAGGGCTGATAGTGTTTATGGGGTGACGGCGTTCATGGGGTGATAGTGTTTATGGTAGCTGAGAGAATCCAATGTTGAAAGACACTGGGGGAAAGAAGAGTGTGTTACAGAACAATTATCAGCAAGATAGTATTAAAAATCACTCAAGGACAACAGCAGTGCAGAGTAAAGGGAAAGTGCACAAAGGGAGCTCTGAAGAGGAGGAAAAGGTGTTACAAATAGATAGCATGAACTTCAGTAGAAGATGGGCTATTAGAGGTACAAAATGTTCAAGTTTTCATTAACCCAACTTCACTTTAACATCCTTCCTAACTCTTATATATAATCTTGGCCCAAAAGGTGCATTTGGCCTCAATAGTGGGGAAAAAGTTTGAGTTTAATTGTTATATTCTACAGAAGATCCGGGTTGCAAACAAGCTATTGAAAACACATTGATTTTTAAGCATAAATGAATCACTGATAAATGACATCTACACCTGACATGCCACCACCTGAAATTATTCATGGTAATTTTCATCTATAGCTGAGGCTGTCTGTACATAAGTGTATGAAAAAAGGTTTTAGTTAAATTGTGTAAAATAATATGCCGCTACTGCTCCCACATTTTCTGAGAACAAAGAATCTCCATCTGCTAATATATTCAGGCAATAAAATTATCATAATGTGCTATCTTATTTTTTCAGAATTTAGTCCATTTATATTAGAGGTTATTATTGATAGGTAAAGTCTTACTACTGACATTTTGTTATTTCTCCCCTGGATTTTTTTTTTGTTGTTGGTTTGTTTGTTTGTTTATTTCCAACTGCTTAGCCTTTGCAATCCCCCAGATGTTTTGCAGCTGTTTCTTCCTTTCTTCCTCTCTTGTCTATCTTTGTGATTTGATAATTTCATGTAATGCTAAGCTTTGATTCTTTTCTTTTTATCAATCTGCTGTAGATTTTTGTTTTGTGGTTTCTATGAAGCTTACATAAAACATCTTTTAGATATAATCCACTATTTTGAGCTGATAAAAACTTAACTTCTGTTGCATACAAAAACTTGAAACTTTTACCCTCTCGTCCACATACAATTTATGTTTTTAATGTTACAATTTGTATCTTTTTATATTGTATATTCCTTAATACTTATTGTAGCATTAGTTACTTTTGACTGTTTTGACTTTTAATCTCCATACTAGAGATATGTATAATTTAGACATCACCATTACAGTATTGGGATATTCTGAATTTGACTATGTATTTACCTCTACAAGAGAGTTTTCTAATTTCCTGTGTATTCCTGATCATAATTATCATCCTTTGTTTCCACTTGAGTTACTCCCTTAAGCATTTCTTATAAGGCAAGTATAACGGCAATGGATTCCAGCAGCTTTTGTTTGTCTGTGAAAGACTTTATTTCTCTTTCATTTCTGAAGGACAGATTTGCTGGCCATAGGATTGCTGTCTAACAGGGTTTTGTTTTTTGTTTTTTCTTTTCTTTTAGCACCATCTCATTCTCTCCTGAGCTGCAAGGTTTTACCTGGGAAATCCTCTAATAGTCTAATGGACATTCCCATATATGTGACTTGATGGTTTTCTCTTGCTGCTTTTAATTTTCTCTCTGTCTTTGACTTTTGACAATTTGATTATAATGTGCTTCAGAGTGGACATATTTGGGTTAAATATATAGAAGGCCTTTTGAGATTTTGGATCTGGATGTCCATATCTCTCCCAAAACTCAGAAAGTTTTCCACAATTATTGCATTAAATAAGCCTTTGGTACTTTTCTTTGTCTCTTCTCCTTCTTATATAACATAACGTGACTATGTGTTCACTTAATGGTGTCCCATAAGTCCCATAGGCTGTCTTCACGCTGTTGTTTTTTTCTTTTTTTCCTCTGAACTGCATCATTTCAAAAGACCTATTTTCAAGTTCAGAGATTCTCTCTTCTGCTTTATCTAGTCTGCTGTTGAAGCTCTCAATTGCATTTTATTATTTAATTGATTGAATTATTCAGCTCCAAGATTTCTGTTTGGTTCTTTTTTATATCTATTTCTTTGTTAAATTTCTCATTCAGATCATACTTTTTTTATTTCATTAAATCATCTATCTGTATCATCATCATGTATCTCTCTGCATTTCCTTACAATCATTATTTTAAATTACTTTTTAGGCAATTCATAAATGTCTGTTTCTTTGTGGGCAGGTGTAAGAGAATTATTGTGTTCCTTTGGTGGTGGTATATTTTCTGGCTTTTTTGTGTTCCCTGCGTTCCTCTGTTGATGTCTGTGTGTCTGGTTGTACAGTCACCTCTTGCAAACTATACAGAATGGCTTTCATAGGAGAAAATGTGCACGTGCTGATGGGCCTGAGGGTATTGTTTGGAAAGGGTGCAGAGTCTCTGGTTTTGTATGTGTGCAGCAGTGTAGTCTCTATGTAGCTTCTTTAGTTGTGATCAATGGTAATGATGACTGCAGGTGGCTCAGTGATCTAGGCTGCAGAAATTTGTGACAGTGACATTGGCTGTGTAGGTTATTAGGCATGGGCTTTACAAATCATACTGTCCTTATCTCAGAGAGTGGTAGATATATAGGTCTCTTTGGTGTTGGGTCTGACACACCTCACAGGCAGCCAAAGTGACACTGGGACCCAGGGCATGATATCTATATTAATTTCTTTGGAACACAGAAACATAAAATTCAAATAGTCTGGAATTTAACTTAAAAAAATTGAATGACTTTAATTCAAGCCCACTTTTTGACTTGAAGAAACTACAAAATCTCTTATTTTAGTTTATGATAGCAGTGACCTATTTCAGAGAGGTTTAATGAGAATTGATGTTGGAACCTGTCTTGAAGATACAAATTGATATAATTATTTTTGAATATGCACAGCATTAAACAAAAATGGATGTCGATAAACCATCACAAAATATCTAAACTACTCAAAACTCATTATTATAAAACAAGAGTAAAATATTTTCCTTTACTTTTTCAACAAATCTAATTTGGACTATCATTTTCCTATTTTATCTATATACATAAATTCAAATAATATTTCCCCTCCCTTTAAGCCATTTTCTATTTCCAAAAGACAGTAAGATGCTAATATCTATATCTATATCTATGTAACCATATGCATTGTAAGTCAAAATGAGCATTTTACTTTTTAAGGAAAATATGAGCAAGTCATTTTGAAAGAAGAATATTTTAGTAATATTTGAACTGAAATAAATATAGTATTTAAAAACTTCTCAGTAAAATTAAAATTTTAACTATTTCAAGGTTATATTTAGACGAGCCATTTTTAATAATATTCAGCCTTTTGGCTCTTCCCATAGAGATATCACAGTACCAGAAAAAATATAATGTTTAGTTATTCATTCTGATTGCAGTTTCTAATGTAATTTGCACTGTGCATCCCAACTTCACCTTGTCAGAGAGTACTGTTTCCCCAAGGCTGCCCCAGGGTCCTGTTGACGAATTGCTCTAATTGCAGTTGGCGCTGTAAACAAGGCAGCTACTCCATGCTCCGCAAGCACACGGAAATAAGCGCCAGCATCTGGTGTTCCCACAGGCTTCCCCTACAATGAGATTCATTTAAAATGTCACTGGGTAAAATGTCTCCTATTTCAAGGACAGTTCAATACGTATACGTTTAACACCACAATCTTAATAAAATGAGGTTCTCAATAAATCTTGGTTTTAAAATATTTCCATGTTCTGTCATAAATAAAACAAACCAAATGCCCAGGCATCAGAGAAGCTGTTTACTCCATCTTAAAAGCATGGAGTTACAGCATCTTAAAAGCTTTCAAATTCCAAATTTTTCTTCCTCAACTTTTCAAAGATAAAGCACCTGAAATATATATCATATCCAAATTAACACAAAACAGTCTCGTATTTGCCAAAATATTAAATATATCATTTTGTGTCATGGGCTAAATGCGAAATATGGTTGTTACGAATTCCAAACATAATACATTTTCCATGATCACTATTAAAAGTGATGACAGCAACTCTCAAAACATTTGAGAAAAGGAAAAAATCTGAGACCATAGTGATTCCTGAGCAATGACCTTTTCAGTTAAATGTCTCTCTCCAAGGAAAATAACTTGTACAAATTAAAAATAATCCCATAAGATATCCCAAAATGCATGTTTTCCACAGGCTCAAACTGACATTATACATGTTCAGTTGAAAAATCATGCATAAAAATCTAACAATTTTGGCAAACTATGCAATTCAAAAAAACAAAAAGAATTTTTTAATTGATGTTTCTGCAAAGTGGAAAATGAGCAAGTCATTGAAATAAATCAGTAACTCTGCAAAAATTCTCAAAGAATCGTAACATTTATCTTGGCCCAGGCACATCCCCTCATTCCATTCTCTATCCATTCTCATCCCTGCTACTTCTTGTGTTTCTAAAGCAAGATGACTAGAATGTTAACATATGTAATGTGAAACTATATATATTTCACTGTCAAACTCTTTGGGTAGAAGTTGGAATAAACAAAGGAAACAGGTTTCTTATCTTAGACCATTTCTTGACCCTTAAAAGTATTAGATACATCAGGAATTTCCAAGAGATGAGTAACTGTAGGTAATATTTCCTAGACTTCTCTGACCAAATTCTCTATCTGAGCTTCCCAAGCATTTTACATTCTGGAAAATACACATGGGAACCACCGGACTAAAGAAAAAGAGGAAAAGATTTGCTATGAGCAAACTCAAAGATCTCCCCAAACAGAGAATAAAATAATGGAGGATAAATAATTTTGATTCAATATCCACTAATTTGATCTTTGATAGGTCACTGTTTAGTTTTTATTTTAAAATGGTTATCTTTAATATCCTTTAGTGTAATTGTGTTGCTCTTTTTAAAAAACAACCTCTATAGTTTTTTTATATTGCTTTCTCTCTTGCTCTTAAAATACCAAAAAACATATTTGTTTCAACTAGAAATTCATTTTTATTATCACAACTCTCCCAAAGCACTGGACTTCAGTTTATTTCATTATTGCTTCAAACAGGTCGACACATTCAAATAATGTAAAAATTTGCTGGATATAATGTGGCAGCACGTGTACATAATTTGACTCACAAATTTTGAAGGCTGGAACACCTCAGTACAAAATGAATCTGCAACTTTATTCTTTCTAACAAAGCAAGGTAAACATTTGACTTTTACTTCTTTGATATGTCTTAGGCACTGATCAGTCCCTTGAGTACTAACTGTGGCTCGAGAAACTTGATCTCACACACATAAAAATGATCTGTGTACTGACCTTATGCAATTGACTTGCCCTGTCTATGGTTCCATTATCTTGCCTGCTAAATAAGAATAAATCATTTTGCCAATATTTCCTCAATAAGCTAAAAGCACTGAGATAATATTGTAAGATAGTTTGACCTTCACTGAAGAAAGATATTTTATAGCCAATTGAAATTAAATTCCACTACAGTGCCAGTGTCATGGGATAATGATAATATACGCACTAAAGGGTGATATTAGTGTCAATGAAAATGCTATACTGTGTATGACTACCTACATAAAGGACACAACTTGATGTATTTTACAATGCCTCTAATCATTTATGTTTGATAATAGCACTTATTGTTATCATTAAGTAGATTAAGTGTTAGAAATACAATCATGCACCACACAACATTTTGGACAATGAACTACATATATGACAATGGTCCTATAAAATTATAATACTGTATTTTTATTGTACCTTTTATATGTTTAGATATATTTAGATATACAAACATTTACCATTGTGTTACAATTACCTGCAGTATTCAGTACAATAACATGCTGTACAGGTTTGTAGCCCAGGATCAACAGGCTATATCATATAACCTTGGCATGTGGTAGACTATACCATCTAGGTTTGTGTAAGTATACTCTAAGATGTTCACACAATGATGAAACTGCCTAAAGAAACATTTGTCAGAACACATCCCGATTGTTAAACATTGTTAAGCAATGCATAACTGTGTTAATAAAAAACAATAATATACTTTTTATAAATAAGATTGTAACTACTGTTGCAATTCTGACCCTGTGCCAAACAAATTTCCATCAATATTATAATTATTGTGCATAAAATCATGACACATTACTATTAGACCCCACTAAGGATGCGATGCATAAAATCTTAAAATGTTCTTTTGCAAGTTAGTTGAACTCAGAAAGGTTCCATTGTTTGGCATTTTATTGTACACTCCCCAGAAGACAATTCAATGTTATAAATAAAATGTTTCCCTATTTTAAAATTACTTTAATATTTATATACTTTACTTTTTTGTTTTCTTAAAAACTACTATTTGATCTGAAATGTAATTGAAATAAAATTATATCAAAGACATTAAGTTTTCTAAAGAGAATCTGTTGATTAACATAAATATTAAGTCCTGAATGATGTAAACACTTGAGGTAATATAATCCAGCACAGAACAAGATTTTTCATCAGAAATTATAGTTCATGTGAAAATAAATAATAAGCTAGGTAGTGCTAGTATATTTATTCATTTCATATTCTGGGAATAATTTTGTGAATAAGCCAGGAAAGGTCCTACTCTAATGGAACTTATATCTCTTAGGTATGAATGTGTATGTGTGTTTATGCGATACTATTATTAAAAATTACACAGCACAGGCTGAAAGCTATTTGCGTCTAATTAAGGGAAGGAATACAGTAATAAACATAGGATCTGTATCTTCTCAGAACCTATCAACTGAGTACAGTCACAGTCTAGTTCTCAGCTGAAGTAGGAGGTTCAGAAAACTGAAGGAAAGCCTGTAAGCATCTTTCATTATTAACACTAAATAAAAGTGACTCAATGGCTTATTGATTTTATTCAAAACTCTTCTGTTTCACCCTCATGCACATGCGCACACACACACAGACAAGCATGCACATACAAGCAGTATAAGTAGCCAGAAACACACTAAGCATGCTGAGCTGCCTAAAGAAAATGACACTGATTCTAGAACTTGCATTTTCAGCAAGGAGCAAAAGCCCAGACAACATTCAATTCAAAAATAAGAAGATTCTAAGACTGAGGAGATTTTAAACAAACAAGTGCACACCAAAAGCAGTAATACAGATAAAATTTGTCAACTTTAAAACTCCTCAAACTCAAATCAATGCTGTTACCACTTTTTTTAATTCTCTTACCCCAAATTAAAGTCTACATTATTGGCTGCTGCTAAGATAACAGAGGCAGAAAGTGATGCTGCAATGGTAAAACAGATTCTAAGCTTTTAGCTGTTATAAATCATGAATTCTAACATCAGAGATTTATAAAATATCAACTGCTATTAATAATAGCTATAATCATAATGTGGCTAGCAATGATACAAAGCACAGCAACCAAAACAGTTACCAAAATACCCTAAAATTAACTTCCATATACAATTTTCTACCAGTAATGATTCAATGTGTTAGTATTCATGGACTGCAAATGATATGTCTCCAGTTAGAAGACCAGGTAATGTTTCAACATCTCATATATTTCCTACTGAGGTTAAGATTCCAATACAGGAAAGTATAATACAATCACCCGGCAAACAAAGATACACTTAAACATTAGAGTTAAGTCTTTGATCAAAAAATTATTTAATTGCTTGATAACTGATCCTATGATTCAGCTTATGCAAGCCTTGTGGTCAAGGCTACTTGTGATTTCACATTTTGACATAAAAATTTTTGAGTCAACTGCAGTTTTTGCCTCCTTTGTATGGCAGGATTAGAAATACATCTGATCGCTCCTTGAACACTACTTTTGAGAAATGTCACCCCAGGCGTGTTTCCACTGCAGTTCTGAGATGAAGACAAGAGCATCCCTCATTGACTAGTACCAAATTTCATTTCAGCAGACAGGTGCTGCAGAGCATTGTTTTGTTGATTTCAGGAGAGTGATGGAACTGGCAATAGCATTCTTGAGTTCCGATTATATGTCGTGTGCCTTTATCAAGACACGAGTGTTTGGGACTGTAACATTTAAACTTGAAACTTGTTAAAACATGTGCAGTTCTCCAGGATATGCTATTTAGTGGGGAAAAATGCAGAATAGTATGCATAACATTTGTACAAATCCATTTGCATTAAAAAGAGTAAAAGGTATTGCTTATATGTGAATTAACTACCATACACATAAGATTGACTTCAAGGGAGAGAAACTGGAAAGCTGGAAACAGAAGACATTGAGGTTTTTACTGTTTATCCTTTTGTAAGTGTTAAAATATAAACCAAGAGAGTGTATAACCTCTTCAAAAAAATAGGCTTTTTCTTCCACAAAGTCCGTCTCTTTATAACTCACATTATTTTGTTCCAATATTCAAAACATTACTGCTGCTTTAAAGCCAGATGGCATAATTGCCCCTATGCCTCAAGAACCTCAGACCTAGGACTTTGTGTTATAATAGCAGACTCCTTTTTAAGAAATGAAAACTCATAATCTGATTCAGATAGGACTTCCTTGATTGCTTACTTGCTAGAGATTTTTTCACCCTTCCATTGGCCTCACTGTAAGAACTGATGCCATCTTAACTTCCTTCATCTTATTCATGCCACCATCTAATATTGCTCTAACTCAGTGGCTGCTAACCCTACGTGCACAGTATAACTACTTGGGATGCTTTTGAATAAGCCAAATGTCTGGTCCCACTCCCACAGATTCTGATTCAATTGGCCTTGATTTGGGCCTGAACATGGTTATGTTTTGTGTTCCTTAAGTGATTCTAATCTGTAGCCAGGGTTTAGAACCAATGCATAGTCCTTAGACAGGCACTACCTGAGACAAGACAGTTTTTCAATACCTACCTGCCTGGTTGACCTAGTGGATGTGCCTAGAATTTAACACTAGCTATTACTTATTTTCTCCATCTGTGATAAATAAATGAGCCAACTCCAAGTATTAACAAATGAATAAACCCATAATTGAAATATGATTATAGGAGAGCATCTATAGAGGAAATTATTGGAGAGAAGTACCTCATTGTCCCAAGTTCTTTATGCCTTGCCCTATAAACTAGATTCTAGACTAGAGACATAAATATCATGATGTATAGGACATAGCATCCTAAATACAACTGCCCTGTCTCCAAAGATGGAAGGATTAGCTATGGCCCAGTAGCTCTATCTGCGTTGCCCAGAGACCTGTGAAGACTATTACTTCCATCTTGGGTTTCAGTTGGTTTTATCACTACTTGAGAAGATTATATCTTAATTCCTTAAATGAGGAGTTCCTGACCTGAACTTCAAGGGAACTCATCAATATTCTGAAATTTAATTAAAAGTGCATACATGTGTTCATTTCCTTAGGGAGAGGAGTCAGCAGCTTTTATTGGATTCTGAAAAATAGTCCATAAACAAAAGTTTTTGAGTATATGAAAGCCCTCCCAAACACAGAAGTCTCTTCAAAGATTTTCTGTTAGACTCTGAGAAACAGCTTGAATGAAGCAAGAATGCGGATGGACACGGAGAAACCTCAACATCTGTTCATTTACTTTTCCAAAGGATAGACAATTTGCCTTAAAACTACCTTTTAACCCACCTCTGTCAAAAATCTACAAATATTCTCCAAGAACCATTAGTGGCCAACCAACCTGTCTTCTTCCTCCCCCTTTACTCTGATCATATAAAATCACCATTTCTGTAAGTCAAATCTGTCAAATATTAGCAATTTCACATGGTTCAATACAATACTACCTATCAGCTTGCTATTTGGAAAATCCCTCTTCAGTATCTCCTTGTGGTAGGTCCCACCTAATTGTAATTTCTCAGGATTGAGTCCTTCCCTTTCTTCAGTTAAGGACATACTCTAGCTTCCAGGACTGAGAAGGTAAGACTTCTGCATGGCTACAGCTCCAAGATCTTTTCATGTATATCTATATGTATTTTTCAAGATATGTGTGGGCTATGGTCTGAATGTGTCTCCCAAAATCCATGTGTTGAAAATGTAATCCCCACTGCAACAATGTTGCAAGATGGTACCTTTGGAGATGATTAGATTATGAGGGCTCTACCCTCATGGATAGATAACTGCTGCTATATAGAGGGCTTGTGGGAGTTCATTTGTTCTCCCTTGCCCTTCTCTTCTACTATGTGAGAGCACAGTGTTCCTCCTCTCTGGAGTATGCAGCAATAAGGAGACGTCTTGGAACCAGAGACAGAACCAGCTAGCACCTTGGATGTCCCAACCTTCAGAACTATGAGAAATAAATTTCTGTTCTATATGAATTACCCAATCTGTGGTATTCTGTTATAGCAGCACAAATGAACTAAGACATTGTGTATCTATAACTCTGTCTAGATTTGTCTCTTTAGTTCTTCCCTTGCCTTTTCCTACCTCTGAAAGTTGATCATTTTGGGCCTTGTGATGAAGTCAACCCAAAAAGAAGAAGCCATTCCTTCCGTCTACCTGATAAGAGTCTAACTGTTCCACTGAAAAGAAACTTACCTTTGTAAGTATTAATGTCAAGTAATTGAAGTAGAACACTGAAACTCCTAATTCTGCAGACCCAGTGCTAAACTAATTAGGGACTCTGACATATTCCACAATCTCAGTAGTCACAGACAGCATTTATCCCTAGTACAGCTGTAATTTTATGGCTTCTAGCAGGATTGTTTTCAACTCTGAGTTCTTTCATGCTAATGCGCAGTCTCCCTGGTATCTTATACTAGAGGAACAAATTAAGGTTTTCCTTATTCATAGGGATTAGTGAGATTTTGCTGTGAGCAGAGAAAATAAACGGCTTCTTGTTTAATCACACCACCAGACTTCTGCTCAGGAAGTAAAATTGTGGCTATTCCATATGTACACTGCAATTCTACCTGAGGTTCCACAAAGCCTGGTTCCTCCATCCCATCCAATACTTTGCCCAAAACAACCTTCAAACATGCTAATATTTACCTATGTCCAAAAAGAAAAATCTTCTGAAGAAATTGTCCTCATAGAGGTGACTAGTGACACCCTAATCACCAAAGCACTCTTCAGTTGTCCTGCTAAACATTTTTTTTTTTTTTTTTTTTTTTTTTTGAGACAGAGTCTCGCTCTGTTGCCCGGGCTAGAGTGAGTGCCGTGGCATAAGCCTAGCTCACAGCAACCTCAAACTCCTGGGCTCAAGCGATTCTACTGCCTCAGCCTCCCCAGTAGCTGGGACTACACGCATGTGCCACCATGCCCGGCTAATTTTTTCTATATATATTTTTAGTTGTCCATACAATTTCTTTCTATTTTTAGTAGAGACGGGGTCTTGCTCTTGCTCAGGCTGGTCTCGAACTCCTGACCTCGAGCGATCCACCCACCTCGGCCTCCCAGAGTGCTAGGATTACAGGCGTGAGCCACCGCGCCCGGCCTAAACTTTTCTCTGTATCACTTGGCACTGTTGATCCCCCCATCTTCTGGAAAACCTCCTCTCTACTCTTCTTCAGTACACTTTGCTTTTCTGATTTTCCAATTGCCTCTTCATTTCTCTCAGTTTATAGAACCTCTCTTCTCAGCCTTGAAGATTTCCCAAATTTCTGTTCTTAATCTTCACCTCTCTGAGTACCTTGATCTCCTTCAAGACTTACATTATGAACTCTTCTAAAGCTCTAATTCTGAAAGTTTTTCTAGCTTCAAACAAGACTTTCCAATATCTTACAAATGTCTGGGTAGCACCTTTAAACTCAACATTACCAAAACCAAAAGCACTGGTTCCCTCTTTACCAGTTGTTCCTACTACTTATTAATTCAGTTGATAACTGCCATTATATTGATTGTCCTATCTGAAGACATCAGAGTTATTTTCAACTCACTTCCATCTCTCTTATGATATCCACCTGACACCCTAACATCCTGCATTCTCCTTAATGTTCTGGTCACTGGTACCCTAGTCCTAGTCATGTATCTTGGACTACTCAACAGCTTTCCAATTGTCCTCGACATTATGACAAGCAAACTATGCCTTTAAAGCCAGAGAACTTTGTTTCAAATCTGTGTTCCATCACTCTTGTGTCACTGGCAAAGTTATTTGATGTTCCTGATTCTTAGTTTCCACAGCTGTAAACAGGGGACTAAAATACCTACCTCATGGGCTTACAGGTAAAATTAAGACCATATATATAAAGTGCTTAGAAGAGTTCCAATCATCCAACACCCAATCAATAATATTATGATTATTTTTACTGTCTAATCCAAAAAGTTCTCCCTATCTGCTAGTCCTAAACTTCCCTTAAAGGACTAAGTGAACGGATTTTTGAGCCAGGATGCAAGAATTAAATGTAGAGTATTTATCATAGGTAATGATTCCTTATAGTTTATAAAGAAACTATTATACCTTTTACACAGTGTAAGAAGTTTCTTACTTAGTATATCTTGATTTGTTTGCTTTCTGTTCTGTGTACTAATCTTAATCCTTTGACTATTTTGTCAGCTCTTTCCGTGTAAGGGCTGTATCTGATACTTCTCTGTTTCCCCGTCAGTCTCTAGCACGATGTTGAGCTGACAATAAACATTAATAAATTTTGTTGATGGGACTATGACAATAGTTGCACTTACTTGCTTCAACATAAAACACAGGCACACACAGAGAAAAATAAACTGAAAAATAAATATCTTTGAAATCTGAGAAATCTAAAAGATGCTGGCATCACCTTTATAATCTTTTCCAATTGAAAAGATAAAATTCTACATCCTGAATCAGAGTAATAACTGAGTCATCATTTTCCTCATTCCACACGCACAGGAAAGTAGATTGCTGTATACATATTAAAAATGAAAAAAGTGATTTTCCATCACATGAGACAAAAAATGATGTGCCTATTGAGTATACTGGTTGGCAACACTATGACTATTTGTCTTAAAAATAAGTAACATCTCCCTGTCCTTGAAAGAAGCAAATCCCTATCCTTAAAAAAGGATAATTCTAAACAAATTAAAGAAAATTGGTTAACATAAGTAAAAATGCAACATTCTTAAAGAGAAGATGACAACATGCATTCAGGTAACACTCCACTAAAATGAGGCTGGGAGGAGCTAAGAATTCAAAAGGTCGACATATAGAAAACACAGCAGAGGATGACTTAATGAAGATTATAAATCCAAGGCAACAGAAGTAGATGGCATGTTCATTTAAGATACTTTGGGCATGGTTTAACAAGAGTTTTAAATACAAAAAATAACTTGGAAGTCGTTCTCATCCTCAATATTCTCAAATATGACACTTTTATACTTGGAAATGGCTTAAAATTTTAGTCCATGCATATAAAGTGATATTAATTATCCTTATTTAGATATGTGCAAAATATACAGTCATGTGCCATTTAATGATAGGGATACATTGTGAGAAATGTGTTGTTAGGAGATTTTAGCATTATGTGGACTTCACAAAGCTAGATCATATGGTGTACTATATACCTAGGCTATAGCCTATTGCTCCTTGTCTACAAATCTGTACAGCATGTTACTATACTGAATACTGTAGGCAACTGCAACACAATGATAAGTATTTTGTGTATCTAAACAAATCTAAACATAGAAAAGTTACTGTGAAATGCAGCATAAAAGATTTTTTAAAAATGGTCCACCTGTATAGCGCACTTACCATGAATGGAGCAGGACTGCAAGTTGCTCTGGGTGAGTCAGTGAGTAAGTGGTGAATGACTATGAAGTCCTAAGACATTACTATAAACTACTGTAAATTTTATAAATATTATATACACAGGGACCTGTCATCTCCCGTGACAACAATGTCTTCTTCTGGAACACTTCCTGAAGGACCTGCCTGAGGCTGTTCTACAGTTAACTTTTTTTAATAAGTAGAAGGAGTACACTCTAAAATAACAATAAAAGTATAGTGTAGCAAATACATAAACCAGTAGCAGTCGTTTATTATCAAGTATTATGTACTGCACATAATTGTGTATTACTATACTTTTACACTACTGGCAGTGTGGTAGGTTTGTTTACACCAGCATCATCACAGACATGTGAGTAATGTGTTGCACTACACTGTTATTAAGACTACATCATCATTAGGCGGTAGGAACTTTTCATATCCATTATCATCTTATGAGACCACCATTGTATATGCAGTCCATTGTTGGCTGAAATGTCATTATGCAATGCACAACTGTATATAAAATGGTGTTTCTTTGAAGCTTTCAAACTGCTTTTACATACACTATCCCATTTGATTCTTATAAATATAGGAGAGTACAGAGCTCACCTTCAGACTAATCATTCTATAAAGAACAAAAAGGTAGAGTTATATAAACTCTCCCTTCTATGAATTCAGGAAAGGAACATTTAATAAGAGATTACTAAACTAAGTATTCTGAAATTTTCAAAGATATACATGCAGTTTAAAAACCAGCAATGATAAAGCCCAACCAAAAATAGAAGTGAAATGTTAAAAATGTTTGGATAATGGTGAACCATGACATGTGCTATATTATTCACACACAAAAGCCTTCAAGGTCACTCTTATTTCACTCACAAGTTCTACGCTTAAAAGACAGATCCATAAAGGGAGAGACCACTGGATTATTTTCTACATCTACTGCTCACTCTTCACAGTAGGTAGTAGTGGAATCAACACATTCCTGTGTTCTAATGTTTTTTTGTTGGTGCTTAGAAGAGAATTAATGGGCTCCAAAAGGAGCTGCCTCCAGCGCTCTGACGACTGCTTCAGCGCTGTCAGGACAGACTTTGGAAGAAGAAATGTGGGACATCTAAAAATTCAAGCATTATAATGGCTGGATTGCAGGGGAATAAATAGTGTTTATACATTAGAATTCTATTCTGGGAAAGATTAAATTTGTATTTTCAAATAATAATTCTAGCTTATAATATCCAGAATTGATTGTACTATTATATCCTGGGAACCACTCTAAAGATTTTTCATGGCTTAATCATTTGAATGCCATATAAGAAATGTATTATTACTACAGATATTTATAGATGAGAAAACTGAGGCAGAAAGTAGTGAAGTAGCTTGTTTGAGGCTGAACAACTAATATGTAGAAGTGTCAGAAATCATACCATGTCAGCCTTAACTGCTATACTTCCTCTCAAAAATTAAAAGTTTTCACTAATTTAAAACGACGATTTTTTTCAGTAAATGCATTTGAAAATAATAGTCACTGGAGACTTGGAAGGGTGAGAGGGGGTTGAGGTATAAGAAATTACTTAATGGGTACAGTATACACTATGCAGGCGACGGTTACACTAGAAGCCCAGCCTTCACCACTAGGCAATATATCCATGTAACAAAACTGCACTTGTACTCCTTAAATTTATATAACTGAAAATAAACAAAAAATAAATGAATAAATACATTTAAAAATCATCATCACTAACTATGAAAAGAAATTAGAATGAATTCTAGAGTCAAAAATTGAAACAAGTTACCAAATAAAATATGCATTGCAGAAAAAGAATAATGATTAAAGGAGAACATTCACAGAAGTGAAAATTGAAAGAACACTTATTTTGATAATTAAAAGAAATGGATTCCCAAGGAGGTTGAATTAATTTGCTTAAGGTCATATAGGTAAATAACAACAAAACAAGTTAAATAACACAGATGTTAATATTTGCAGTCCAGTGACCATGCTCCCATACCGCAGTTCAGAATTTTAAATCCTCAATACATTCTCTAACGAATTGATTGCCTGAGAAAGCAGATTATAGTATATACCTTTAAAGTTAATTATTGAATTATTAACTAACAGTCATCTCCTCTAGTTAATCTGGTGAGCATGCCAAAGATTTTATTGCTATGATGTATACAATTTGCGAAATGCAAGAAAAAAAAAAAGTGAAATGAGAGCAAGCTTTCATTCTTTGACTTTTAAAAAGACTGTTATTGCATAAAAATGACAACTGCTATATCAAGGCCAAGTATACCAATCAGTTTAAGTGAAACAGTAACTACCAATATTCCATTCTAGACTTAGGTAATAACCAAGGAACAGTAAACTAATTTCTTGCTTAAGCACACCACTGCCATTGTGGAAGCCTGGGCTCACTGTATTATGAAATTGAAATATGTGTACAAGACACACATTTGTACATTGGTACACAGCAAAGATAAGGAAAAAGGAAGGATCCAAGAGGATTTGTTTGCCCTTCAGAAGCAGTGTTGGGTTTTCATTCTGCAGATGATAGACTGGTAAAGGGGGAAAACACTGAATAGAAGAGAGAGGCCAGGAATCATATCTGGTGTGTAACCACCATTTGCCAACACACACACACACACACACACACACACACACACACACACGCATGCACATACACAGAAGGTTACTAACTTTGTTTATACATTAAAGTTCCTATATAAAAAAGATTGCTTGTGTTTCAATGCCTCTTGTTTGGCAAAACCATTGTATCAGATATCTCTTCTTGTCCATATGTTGTTGGGCGTAGGCTTGTTGGGATTAGTAAAGTAGATTTCTGAAGATGTACCAGTCATTTTTCCCTCTCAAAAGTAAGAACTAAGTTATTCAGAATTGGTTTCTATATTTTAACTGGTCAATCTGATTTGGCTTCTAGAATTGCATACTTTAAGAGTGTCATACTCTGCTGTCTGTACTTTAAATGTGTCCAATTCCATTAATAAAAGTAAATCTTTGTCTATAAAAAATATTGCCTGTCTTACATAAGTTGTTCATGAAGTTCTCTGGTAAAAGAGAAAATTAAGAGTATTTTCGCCATTGAGGGAAAAAAATCTTTATCTATAAGTCAAGTTGTTGTTATTTTTCTGATATCTTCATGCAGACATCTATTTAACAAGCATTTATTGAGAAACAAATATGTGTCAATAGGCTAGGAGCTGAGAAATGATCGTTAGAAAAACCTGAGATGATTCCTCTCCTAGCAGAGTTTAGAGGACAGAGGAGCAAACAAACATATCAAAGGAGCCTACAAACTAATATGAAACTGCAACAGTTGTTACACAAACCAACAAGGAAAAATGCAAGGTGCTGAGAGACTGTGAGAAGGGGATTTGACCACGTCAGAGAAGGCAAGAAGGGCCTCCCTGGGGAAGTGACATTTGAGCAAAGACATAAAGGCTAAGAGGTATATATTTCAGGTTAAAGAGAGAAATGGGCAAAGCTCCTGTGGTGGGAATGAGCATAAGATTAACTGCAGGGGAACAGGAACATGTTGGGCCTTAGAAGGAAAAAGAGTGTGATTAAGATGGAACAAATATTCAACACTTTCAAATGTTGAGAAGCCAAGTACAATGACTGAAAATGTCCATTGGCTTTGGAAAAATGGAGATGACTGGGGATACTAGGAAACGCTGTTCTTATGGAATGATGGAGATAGAGGCCAATTGGAGAAGATTGTAGAGTATGTTTCAGGTTAGAAGATGGAGGTGTTGAGTACAGACAAGCCTTTAAAGATGAATAGAGAATGTTGTACCCGCAAGGGGATAAGGGTTCAAGGATTTTTGTTGTTGTCTTTTGTTAGTTTTAATGAAAAAACTGAATAAGAATTTGTTTTAAAAGCAAAGGAAGATAAGTCAAAGCAAAAAAAAAACCCCAAAATCAGGAGTTCTGGTATGTTTTCACCCTGCAGATGAAGAGCTATATGTCTTCTTAGGGCAGGGAAAAAAATCTTGTTTAAACATCCTTTGTATATTGTCATGTTAAAACATAAATTGTTTTGAGAGGGTAACTCTTATGTATCTACAAATTGAACATCCAATTTAGTTATAACCATTTTTGAGGGTTTTTTTTTCAGCACATGTAGTTATCAATTTCTATTAAATTCCAGGATATAAAAAAATTATCTGTGCTGAGAAAAAAAAAATTAATTCATTATTTATTTATAAAATATCATGAGCCATTTGCATTCAATAAAGGGGATTTGGTTTATGAACTGGCTGCTGTACTCTATATGATTTAGCACATAATTAGCTGAAAATCTCCTATCCCTTCAGGACATGGATTTTCATCTAAATCAGAATTCATCATTAAGGGAAAATGTTGTTCCAGGTACAAATTTAGTATCTACTTTACCTTATAACTTTAAAATGCTATAATTCATTAAAAATGAAAATAAAAATTTGATCATCCTGAGCTGTATACAATTTCATGTATCCTTAGAAAAGGCAATGTTATGAGAATTGCATAAATAATATGTTATTTTGTTCACCATATAAATAATGTTTTTACTATTCTGATGGAAGAATTTGGCTTCCTAAATAAAATATTAGTAATAATGCTAAAATAAAATAATGCTAATTTGGCAATTAGCCTAAAATAGGAGCAGAAGTGAAACAATTATTTTGTGGAGGTTAGTAAGTATTTCTTTTTTTCACTAGCTGGCCTAGTGACAAGTCAGGACTCTTAATTTGGTGTTGTTTTGTTTTAATTACTCAATCAGGCAAAATGTTGTTCCTGCATTTTACATGCTCAAATTGTCAATTAATCCTCTTAAAAATGGTTCATTCACTCTAAAAAGTTAACGTTGATACAGAAATGACAAACATCCCCTGCCCTCAAAGAGTTTACAGTATCACAACACTGTATTTGCAAGATTGTAAGATCAAAGAAATCTAGATGATATAATGGAAGTACAGAGTAAAAAACACTTCAATCAATCTGAGGAAAGCAATATATATACACACACACACATATATACATGCATATAAAATACATGTATATACACAAACATATATCAGAGTAGAGGTGATATTTAACTTTAATATTTGATATCTAATAGTTAAGATTTAATTCCTCAAAAATAGGGCCACTATACTATATGTTCAAAATAAAGTGGAGTTTTAATAGAGAGAACAACTTAATTATTAGCAGAATTCTGTTCATGTAAGTGCCAGTATGATAGGAGTGCTGGGCAGGAAGGACAGTCAGAGGCCCAGACCAGAGAGAAGACTATAAACACAGGCAGAGGGCAAATGGTTATAACTCATTTGTATCATGAAAATGTGTTTGAATTATACTCTTCAAGAAACAGTTCCTTGAAGGCTTATTTTTACTTTTTAATTAAACTTTTTATATGAAGAAATTGTAGATTCACATGCAGTTATCAGACAATGCAGAGATATATACCATGTATCCTTTATCCAGTTTTCCCCAGTGGTGACATCTTGCAAAACTATAGTATGACATGACAATCAGGATATTGATACAGTCAAAATACGAAACAGTTCATCTACTCAGGGATACCTCATGTTGCTCTTTTTGGGCCACATGTGTTCCTTGGTAATATATAGAAACACAATGAATATTTGTATGTTTATTTTGCATCCTGAGATTGGATTGAACTACTTACTAGTTATGAGATATTTTTCTGTGTGTCTTCTACATTTTTCTACCTAAATAATAATGCCATCTGGAAATAAAGACAATTTTATTTCTTCATTTTTAATATGTATACATTTTGTTTCCCTATGTGGCCTTAATTAACTGGCTAGAACTTCCACAACTATGTTGAATGGAGTAGTGAGTGTGAACATCCCTCGTCTTGTTCCTGAACATAGCTGGAAAACATTCAGGCTTTTATCATTAGATGTGATGGTAGCAATAGGCTCTTAGATAGGAATGGATGTTGAATTTATCAGATGATTTTCTGCATCAATTAATATGATTATATAATTTTTCTCCTTAAGCCTGTTAATATGTTACTTTGAATGATTTTAAAATACTGAACCAGCCTTGCATTTCTGAAATAAATTCCACTTGGTCAAGGTATAACTGTTTTTATATATTGGTTAATTCTACTTGCCAATATTTTGTCAAAGATTTTTGTATCTCTACTTATGAAGGATATTGCTTGTAGTATTTTATTTTTTGTGTCTTTGTCTGGTTTTGTTGTTGGAGTAATACTAACTTCATAGAATGAATAGGAAAGGGTTCCCCCTCTTCTACTTTCTTGAAGAGATTGTACAGAAATGGTTTTGATTCTTCTTTAAACATTTGGTAGAATTTTCTAGTAAAGACATCTGTATCTAGAGATGTCTTATTGTGAGTCTTTAATTACAGATTTGATTTCCTTAAATGTAATAAGGCTATTCAAGTAATCTATTTCTTATTTGTTGAGTTGTGGTAGTTTATCTTTTTTGACAATTTTACCAAATTGTCAAATTTATGTGTGTTGAGTTGTTCATAGTATTTCTTTATTATCCTTTTGATGTCTGCAGAGTCTTCAGTGATATCTCCTGTTTCATATGTGGTATTGGTAATTTGTGTCTTCTTTCTCTTTTCCTTCGTTAGACTTGTAGACATTTGTTGATTTTGTTTATCTTTTCAAAGAACCAGCCCTTTGTTTTATTAATTTTCTCTATGTTTTCTTGTTTGTAATGTCATTGATTTCTGCCCTTATCTTTATTATTTCCTTCCTTCTGGATGTTTTGGGTTTATTTTGTTCCTCTTGTCTTAGGTCCTTGAGATGGGAGCCTAGACTCTTTCTTAATGTATCCATTTAGTGCTATAAATTTCCTTGAGATGTGAGACTTTTTCTCCTTCCTACTGTATCCATTTAGTGCTATAAATTTTCCTCTCAACAGGCTTTGGCTGTGTCCCACAAATTTTGATATGATGTACTTTCTTTTTCATTCAGTTTGATACATATGTGTGTGTGCATGCATGTGAATGTGTGTGTGTATATATAAATAAAATACATATAAAATTTTCCTGGAGACTTCCTCTTTGACCTATGGGATATTTAGAAGTATTGATTGGATTCCAACTGTTTGGATATTTTCCTGTTATCTTTCTGATATTGATTTCTAGTTTGAATCCTCTGTGATCAAAGAATAGACTATGATTTCAATTATTTTAAATTGGTTGAAGTTTGTTTTGTGATCTAGGGTTTGGTCTATCTTGGTATTTGTTCCATGGATACTTAAAAAGAATGTGTATTTTGCTGTTGGTGGGGGTAGTGTTCTATAAATATCTATTAAATCTTTTTGGTTGATGATGTCAAGTTTTTCTACCTCTATCCTGATTTTCTGTCTGATTTTCTATCAATTATTGAGAGAGGGGTGTTGAACTGAAATTGGAGGTAGAGATGGCATGGAAGAGAGGAGCATCAGTTGGAAAGTCCTCTGTACTATACAATGATAATCTGAAATATGCAACTGGAATGCACAGGCACAAATCAGATCAAAAGCCCAAACATATACTGTTCATTAGTCAATAAGACATATTTGTGCATATGAGCTCAATTATAGGCCTTGAATTTATGGCAGGAGATATGGAAAAGAGAGGACACTTTTGATAGGTAATAGGAAAGCAGACTTCATAGAATGTAATGACCAATAGAGTGTGAGATGTAAAGGTAATGAAATCAGAATCTCCCATAGATTTTTAGTTTGGATTACTATGTGGATGGGAGTTAACATTAACAGAAATGTAGAGTGCACAGGAGGAAATATGTTTTGCAAGGAGTGGAGATATTGCGCTCAGTTGATGTCATGTTGAGCGTAAGTTGTGTACAGACCATCCACAGATGTCTAATAAATAATAAGCAGGTGCTCAGCAGGAAGGTCAGATATATAAAGGGGATTTAAGGGCCTTAATTCAATTAGTAGTCCTCAAATATAACTGCATGGAGATTATCTAGGAAATATAAACAGAGTAAGAAAAGAGGGTTAAGAACATGATCCTACTAAATCTCAATGTTTATGGCCAAAATAAGAGAAATAAAGAGAGGAAAAGGAGAACAAGCTGTCAGAGAGGAAGGAAAAGAATGGAAAATAGAGTTTAATTTAGTTCCACGAGCACTCATTGAATTCTTAGTATGCATTGTGCACTGCGCTGGGAGACCAGCTCTTGAGGCTCGTACATTCTTCTAAATGTAAACAGATCATTTCAGTACAGTGCGGCCAGCTCAGTGATAGACATGTGCTCTGGGGTCAATGTGCCCACAGAAAGGGGCACTGAACACAGCCTAAAACTCTGAGAGGAAACTTCTGAGAGATGACATTTAAGCAGAGTCTTCAAGGATAGTAGGTATTAACCAAGTAAGGAAAGACAGAGGGAAAGTCACACCAGACAAAAGAAACAGCATGAACAATAGCAAAAGAGCCTGGAGCTAAAGAAAGAAGAGAGAATTATCTAAAAGAAATAGCCAGCAAGGCTGAATGCCACTAAGAGAGAAAATGAAAACAGATTGAAAAAGGCCCTTGGACTTTTTCACTTATGAAGCCTCTGGTTACCTCTGCTGCAACAGCTTTTATGAAGTGATGTGAACAGAAATCAGACTGCAATGAGATGAAGAGTAACTGAAAGAATATGAAGTTCAGACAATGTGTTGGGGGGTGTTTTATCAAGCAGCTTAGTGGAGAGGAAAATAAAGATGAGATAGCTAGAAATGAGCAAAGGTCTAAAAGATTTTGTTTTGTGATCAGAAAGAATTAAGGACATTCACAAATTATAGGAAAGAAACCAGAGTGCAGAGAAAAGACTTGAAAATGTAGCTTACTTCATTCAGTCATTTACACAACAAATATTTATAGGACATCTACACTGTCCTTGAATATAGTCTATAAAGACAAACAACCAAGTCATGAGGTTAACATCATGTTTTAAATAAACTTGAGAAACAGTAAAAAGTCAGTGGTAAATAGCACAAAAATCGTGTTTATCTCAATTACAAAGGCAGCTTAATACTTATAAGTATGTAAAATTATACAGCCATCTTTGGCTTTTTTGAATTTATGTAAGCCATGTCATAATTCAATATAAATATTCATTGTTGAAGTTTATTTTGTTTACTTCAAGAGAAATGATTATTTTAATAAAAACATTTATTCTATTGCAAGGATTTTGGTAAGGAACATATTTGCCAAGATTATTTCATGTTTTAATTACTAAAAACAACCAAATACATATCAAATCTGCAAGGTACAAAAGCACAATACAAAAGATGTAGAATAGTATATGATGGTTTAATTTTTGTGTCAAAGTCTGCTTTAATATATCTTAGGATTCAGAGACAGAAAACCAGCCAGTTAATAATGAAGGAACACAAATGGCCTTTAAATAGTGATGACGACTAGAGAATTTCAGAAAGAGAATGGTCTCACATTTTTTCAGAATCACTGAAGTGAAGAATTTTAAGATTGTAAAAAACTATGACATCATCTAATTCTGTTCTCCACATCCTATATATAAAATTATTTTCTTTACATTCCTTATCTGATATTAAGAGGCAACTTTATGTGAAAGAGAGCCTTATATTTGAAAAGTTGTCCATTTATTCTACTGCCAGACATTTAAATTTGTCTCTGATTATTTTCAAAATATAACTTTCTATAACTGCATTATAAGACTACTTTCATTTTATGTAGCAGATCTCTCAATATCAAAAGACACTTATATGCACATTAAGTATATTATTTCTAATACTAACCATTCCCAATTCCTTCATTTCTTTCTTGTATGACACGATTTTCATCTAAGCCCCCCTTTTTTTGAAATGCTTTCTAGTAAGTTAATGTTTTTTTTATCCTCTCCATTAAAATGAGCACAGATTTTCAAATGTGGAAGAGTAAAGTAAGATTATACCATTGCATATGGTGAGTATTTTTTTAAAAGCAATCTTACCAACTGCTTATTTTTGAGCTATGGACAATTATAACATCCAGAGATTTAACCACACAATCTGTGATCAATCCAAGTTTCCCCTATTTTATTTCTGCCTTATTTTTAATCTAAGTGTAAGACTGTAAAGATTTATATATTTTTCTCTCGTTAGTTTTGTCCCAAATGTCCAAGATCATTTTGAATGACAATTTAGCAAACTACCATATTTTCTATCCCTATAAGAATTTGATCTTCTACAAATCTCATAGATATGTTTTCTAAATCTTCATATATAAGACATTGATGAAATTAAATAGAATAGGCATGAGAGAAATTTTCTAGTATACATACAGAAACCTTATTCCTAAGTGACATTAATGCATGTGTTAGAATTTTCAAGCAGTTATTTATTTAGCTATGAATCTGGTCAGTCTGTATTTCTCTCCCTTATACACAAAGCTATTATCAGAGACCATGGAAAATATTTAGCTAAAATTGAGATACTATACCTTTGTAAAGCCATTAATACTATAAAAACACAAAAAGGTGAATCCATGTTGCTTGTTTTATGATAACTATTTTCTTTGCTAGGTCTCTAAAATCAGTATCAATTTGATAATACTTTCTAGAAATCTGCTAGAGATAGACATAAAGTTTGATATTTTAAGTCCTTCAGAATGTAATTTCTACTGACTCTGTTCTTCAATACAATGGAAATAGCTGGCTATTGTTTTCTACATGTCCCTTTTCCTTTTGAAATCATACTTTTAACAGGATACAAAATATACGAAAGATACAAAAATATCCCCTGTCCTCATCCAAATTTTTCCATTCCTACCCAGGACTGCTTCTCAAAAAGTTTCAATAAAATAAATGTTATCTATATGTGGTAATTTTGTTACCTCATATAAAACTGTTGGGTTTCCATGTATAAGAGGTCCATAACAGATATAGGAATGTCCAACAACCCAGCCCAAGTCAGAAGCTGCCCACCACACCTAAAAAATAAAAGAATAATAAAAATGAATATATCTTAATCAGAGAAATGTCATGTAATACAAATTGAAAGTTGTTATTACCTCTCCAGGTTTAAGTCCATATATAGAGGACATTGTCCAGTTTAGCATCACGGCATACCCACCAGTGGGCCTAACCACACCCTAAAGGAGAGAAAAAGTGAAGTTAAAGGCAATAAACAATGTGTGAAAAGATTCTCTATCTTCATGCTATCCACTTTAAAAGTTCCTTGTTTAATGCATTTTATACTCTATAAGTTACAAATCACTTTGACTTTTATACAGTTGTCTTTGAATCATTATTTTCTTTGGCTCCTCCAACAGTCAACACAAAAGAATTTGTCCCTGTCAATACCATGTGTAGAATCTATTCTCACATACAATTCTTGACCTTCTAAAGAAAACTTATGATTTCTCAAAATCACATGCAATAAACATTTTTCCAGTCATAACACACATTATAAACCCTACATTTTCAGATAAATTTCCAGAACAAAAATAGAAACTATCAAAATTAAGTGCACAGAAGGGTAGAAGGTAGTTATGTGCCTAAAATACATACTCATCTAAGGATATTCTTTAATATGATTAAATAATAACAGGCTATTTAGTGGAAAGAAAGTCATATTCTAAATGGAGTCTCATTATAATGCTTCACTTGGTATCATGCAAGCATAATATTAGAGCTGAGCAATTCCTTAATGATGAATTCGGGAACTCTTTGGAATGAATAACATCAAGTTAAATCTACAGTTAACAGATTTGCCCTGTCTTGCATTTTGGCAAAAGTGCAGATTGTTACATCATTGTAGTACAGCTTTTACAAATCAGTTTCCAGTAGCTATTTTCAACATTGGAAACATATGCAACTTTAATACAAGATTAATATTTAAACACAAGAGTCACCATAATTAAGAACTGATGGTAAATTTAAGTTCATTTATTGCTTCATTATAAACATTAATCATTATTGGCTCAATAAGACATAACCATGTGAATATTAAGAATGAGTGGGTGAATGTCTGCTAAGAAATACAAGGTATATTCCACTTGTGTATTTTGAAGCATCTTTTAGCATAGCAGTTATAATTGTTCTATGCAAAAAATAATTGTTTTACATAAAAGGGCAAACATGGATCTAATTAATAACTGTGCTATTAGTTGTACTTTTTCGGCATAGCTCTGCAGCTTTAACACATATACATGAATCAGGGGCATGAAAAAGAAATTGACTTCCTGTTAGTTACTAAACTTGCTGCTCTCCTCAGGTACCACTAATAAAACCTAGGTATCAAGCTGTGGAACATATTTTATATACTAGCAACAACACCATGTCTCTTAGCAAATATCAGATGCAGCTTTGTTGGCATTTGAGAGCTGTTTTCCAGGTTGTATGACATGGTTAGCATGCAGCTGGCTCTCTTGATCACTTTGGGAATATTAGCAATCCTAAGCCAACTGCCAGTAGGCTTCACACATGCACTTTTCTGCATAAACTGAGCACATATTCTCCCACTATTTTATATCCTGTCTTCCATGCACTTTGTCCTGAGGTCTTTTCCTATGGCTCAGTAGCTTGATGAATTTGATGTTAATCAATTTGCAAGCACTCTTTTTAAGAACTCGTACTCATCTTTGCAAAGTAGAAAAAATACTCTTTTTAATAGACAATATGCTATCTATATGTTACAGTGGACAGTGATGCTTAATGTCAGTAATGATTTCATTTAAGATGTTTTAAAATTTTCTCTTCATCCTACATGTCCCTGCATTTGGACATTTTCATCCATAACTCTAAATACTATAACTGAGTAAATTTATAGATTATATGATACAGAGGGTAAGATGCATTGACTGGAAATGATGGCAAGAAATAAAAGGCTAGGGGAGACATAACATAGTAGTAATTCAATTGTAAAACCTAGAAGATAAATTCAAAGGCTATATTATCAAATGTCTATGTATCACTCAGATGGACACTTCTTCGAAGGTCATTTACCAATGTGACTTTGTCTGATAAATTAGTGGACATTGAAACCCGTCTGACCAAAAAAAGTAAAACTTAAAAATGAGACTCTGCATGAAAAAGCATTTAACATTATAAAGGTTAAAATTTAATATCTTATTAACACTACTATTTCCTTAGTTCTCGCAATTATTGCCTTTTATTTTACCCTCTGCTGATATTGCCCAAAAAGCATAAATGTCAAAACAATTAGAGGTTACCATCAAAGATTCTCATTAAAAACAATTAAAATGAAGCTGAAAGAGAGTGAAAAGCCATAATTTCTGTCTTTTATTGGTCTTTGATACCTACTTTTATTTTCTAAAGATGAATATAAAAATTTTAGTCAAGTGTCATTTTAACATTTATTAATCTAGACTCTAGGTCTAAAAGATTTGGTCTTCCCTCTGAGAATGTTCAGATGATACAGTTTTCAAATTTCTGAGTATTTGATATTGTGTAGAAAAAAGAACTACAGTTTCACATACTCCATGTACATCTTTTATAAGAAGTTTGAAAGTAAAAACAAAAAGAAAGATTTTCTCTTATAAATACTAATTTGTGACAAAAGTAGGATGATAAAGCAGTTTTTGTCTCTTGTTTATAATCATATTTTCCAGGTAATGATAATTAAAATATAAAAGACAAATGCTGTTCAGCCTCTGAAAACACATAAATTTGCTCCAAAAAATAAATCATTTTATTCTAAGTAAGCAAACTTAATCAGAAACCAAAAATATCATTTTTATAATATATCTGAAATACTGAGTATAAAGTAAAAATTCTTATTCAATACCAATGCTTGTCCCTAAAATACAAGCATGGTATACTTTTGTATTTTGAATCTCTATCATTACTTTCTACATGTACGTTACCTACTTTAAAAGTAAAGACATCAGGTGATCTAATATATTCTCTGAAAATCCCTTCTACCTGCCAATATATATTCTGGGTTTTGTGTAGGATCAGTCATAATTCTTAAATTCTTCTGAAGACCTTGAAAAACTTCTAGGTGGGAATAACACTCTGTGCCCCAAATGAAGACATGAAAGTGAATCCTACCTCAGAAATTGGTAAAGAGACTATCTGAAAGTGCTTTTATTTTTGACCACATACACTGCATATGGTATTTTAAAAATTCAAGCAGTGCAAGTAAAAGAAAGGCTGTTTATAAGTTACTCAGGAATGTGACCACAAAGTTATCTCCATGGTTCTTTATGATTTTCACCTTAATGAGCTGCTTTTGAAGACAAGGAATGTCACAAATTGCCATGAATGGGGCCATTAAAGTAAAACAAGTGTTGTGTGCAGTTTTGGCTGCCACAACTTATAAAAGAAAAATACAATTGTGACGATAGGTGTTGTAGAGGAAGAGGAAGGAAGACTGAGGTGTGAGGTAAGATTAAAAGCTTGGGATTCTTCATTGTAAAAATGTGTTTTGGTTATCTTTCAATTGATCTGTAAAAATCTGACAGACAAATCTCAACACACTGTGGCAAGAAAAGTTTGGAGTAAATGACAACACTTCATACTTCCTAAGCTGAGCCCCTCTAAGATTTACTTTGTTATAAAAGCTAATATAAGGCAAAGATACATATTTACATACATAAAATATATATGTATTCACATATACATATGTAAATACATGGGTGTAGGTATATACATGCATGTGCATATATGTATATGCGTATGTTTCTATATATGTATGTGTGTGTGCATATGTAGACATGTGTGTATGTATTTCATTTCAGCCTGACAAGAAAAAAAAGGGGGGAAATAAATATTATACTTGAAGAAAAGAAGAGAAATCTATCACCAAATGATTGGCATCAGAGTGGAGAAATACAAGGAATAATTCTGATTATTTGAGAAATCCAACAGATCAGCAATAACCTTGTTTTGGTACTGGCTTTACAGATGGCATTCCCTATTTCAAGAAAAAGTCTCCACCCATTTTCTAAACTTAATTATTTCCAACTTCTCAGAAGTATTTAAAGACTTTTGTTTTGGTACTGGCTTTACAGATGGCATTGCCTATTTTGAGAATAAACCTCCACCCCATTTCTAAACTTAATTAATTCCATCCAGCTTCCTCTCAGGAGTACTTAAAGACCTTGCAAAAGTGTCACCTCTCCTGGGAAGCTGTCCTCCGTCCTGCGGTTTGTGGTGTCTCTCAGATCCTCTTTCAGGGCCCTCAAGTCCTACAAACCTCATCAGAACACTGACATCCCCACATGGTGGTGTCTGCCTGCTCCACCACCTTGAATGCATATGAGCAGAATGTCTTTGTATCTTCAGCACAGTGTGTGACATAGAATAGGTGTTTAACACATTTGATGATTGACTAAATAAGTGAATAGGTGGGTGAAAAAGCACACATGTGAATAATACAATTCTTTTAAAAAATACTCGATGGCTGGGCGCGGTGGCTCACGCCTGTAATCCTAGCACTTTGGGAGGCCGAGGCGGGAGGATCGCTCAAAGTCAGGAGTTCAAGACCAGCCTGAGCAAGAGTGAGACCCCGTCTCTACTAAAAATAGAAAGAAATTAGCTGGACAACTAAAAATATATAGGAAAAAAATTAGCCGGGCATGGTGGCACATGCCTGTAGTCCCAGCTACTCGGGAGGCTGAGGCAGGAGGATTGCTTGAGCCCAGGAGTTTGAGGTTGCTGTGAGCGAGGCTGACGCCACGGCACTCACTCTAGCCCGGGCAACAGAGTGAGACTCTGTCTCAAAAAAAAAAAAAAAAAATACTCCTTTTCTTCAGAAGAAACCCTTGAAATTTGCAGAACTTAGTGACTCTTCTTAGAAGACATGGAATGTTTCCATTTGGAATATTTAATCAAACATAAAATCCCTTGCTACAGGCTTTTGGAAATGCTGAAACTACATCTACAGAGGATACTTTAGCAGCTGTGTAATTTGTATTGATCTGAACAACTATGAGATAAGGGGCAAAGGTGTAGAAAGTTCAGCATTTTAACTACAAGAATTGTACCACAGAATAAAAAAAGAATAGTTCACTACTTTTTTTCTGTTTGAATTCTCTCATTTTCCCCACTAGGACAGGGAATATGAATAAGTCACCTACCAAGTATGAATAAAAGTTACATTAAGTTGTGTAAACGCACATCAGGACAAAAGCCCTATCCACCATCTTCTTGTCATGTTTTTCTTTCAATCCCTTCCTTTTGGTTTCTTTCACCCTGTTCTCCTTTGACACTGAACTTTTTTCTTTGCTTTTCTGTCTTTATTGTTGTTATTGCTGTTGTTGTTATCAATGTCCCTCCATGGTATCAAACTGGAGAAGATAAATATTATCATCACTAAATCTCCCACTCCCAAAAGGACATCTCATCCAGAGGAAGGATTCTATCATTGTGCAGTGCTTTGAACAATCTTAAATAGAGGCACCCAAACTAAATAAGGTAGAAGCCCACAACAAAACAGAAATGTATGCACAGCCGCTCAGCTGTGGTTGCTGGCATATTTGCCGCAGCTAACAGATTAACCTGTCATACAGCAGCCTGACAACTCCAGGGTTGGCAAATGCAGAAACAAAAATATGCCTGAAATATATCTCTAAATTCTAACCAAACCAAAGAACAGACTGCCTTCATTTTTAAGTAGAATATTTTTATGGGCTTACAACATTATTTTTCCTTATAAAGATCAAAAACCAAGAAAACAAACCATATGATGACAAGGAATTTATATCTAGAGGCTTCATTAATGCACATGTCTCATCTTTCCTGTGTTTCTATTCTGGGGATCCCAACATTAAGATTTCAGATACTATTAATCCTGATTATACCTACCAAAAATGAAATGAGGATGTATGAAGAAAGAGGAGTCTAAGGAGCTGACTAATGCGAGAAGTAAGAGATCATTCAACAAATATTCTGAGGATCTACCATGTTCAAATTTTAAGATTAGTGCTGTAGTGGATTCAAGAAAGTATGAGATATATTCTAGGAATATTTAATATTATAAAAATAAGTAAATAAAAACTAATATATATAAAGTAGATTTAAATAAGTAGCATAAAGGTTTGTTGGCAATGTGATGTGTAATTTCAAAGCAATTGAAATTCTAAAGCCCACTGCAGGGAAGAGGAACCTTGAGAGATAATGACCTTATCCTGCCATTCTGCACGTCTTACTTTGCAAAACCCACTCCTCCCATGATTTAATCACCAGCCCTCTAAACCAATGATCTGCAAGGGTCTATCTCCAACCCTGTATGTACTTCTTGAGCTCAGACCCTCACTTCCAACTATTGACTGGGTATCTTCATGCTAATGTCCAAAAGACACAGCATACTCAGTATGCTCAAAAATGTCCACCTTCCCTAGCCTCAAACCATCCTCCTGTATTTCTGTTTCACTGAGCATTCAAAACCACCCTCCTGTGTTCTCAGGTTCAAAGTCTTAGATTCCTCCTCTATCTCACTCCTAACTTTGAACCAAATCTGATTCCTTCATATTAAGTGTACTGTCCTAAGTAAAGTCTTAAACTAATTAAACAGCTTGAAAACTAACTTCCTTGCTTCCATTGTGACCTATCTTTCCAATAAAAGGATCACAGTTTATCTTGTATTACCTGAGTTCATACATATTTCAATCCCATTAGAACAGAGGGACTGAGGTTTACTCACAGTTTATCTGTCCTAGCTCAGAATGAGTGCTCCATACACACGCCTTGAATTTAGTCAAATTCAATGTGAGTACAGAAATCTTTAATTAAAGCCCTCTCCAATTTATTGACATATTAGTAGATTGTCTTCAGGATGGTACATTAGGAGGAAAATGAGGATGGCAGAAACATCAAAGGATCTCCCATTTGGACGCTGAAAGGAATCTACAACAGAAACTTTTGGATTCAGGGAAAACCCGGAGTAGCTAGAATTGGTCCTTATTTGGAACCATCACTTTTCAAATTTAATGCTCTGTATATTACTTTTATTTAATTTCTCCTAGACTGGCTGAGTCAGCTTTGAATTGCCAACAAGCTTTTCTTCTGCCCCTCCCATACAGCTCCTAATCCAGGCCACAGTGAATTTCAAAGTGATTTAAGACTTGAGATGGCAAAAATACTTTTATAAGATTCAGGCTTTTCAGAAGCTAAAGTGGTTTGGGCTTTTTTTTTTTATTAGTTTATATAATATTTTCAGGGTCAGAAGTTTTGTCTCATGTTGATACTTTTACATTAGATTATAAGTTTGCTGAGTCCCCTTTTATTTTACAGCCAAATGTTCAGTTGGACTTCATGTGGCTGCTGTATGATGCAGAATTGTAAAGCATAGAGGGTGAGAATTTTGTTCAGCAGATCATTTGGACTGCTTAAAGAAATCTTAAAGTCTTCAATATGAAGGACTATTTATTTTTTTAAATGACTAGCGTAAAAAAAATCATAAGGCTTTAATTCTATAATGACACAAATATCTTCATCTATATGCATCTATGTATGTATTTAATAAAAACTTATTGAGTACCAACTACACAAAGCACAATGGTAAACCAAAAGGTAATAAGACATGATTACTGACCTCAGAGAGAATATATTCCCCTATCAAATGTTTTCCTTCCATAAGAGAGTTTTATATAGACCGTCTTACATTTTTAAGAAAATCTAATCTAATAGATTTGGAGATTATGTTTTCAGAACTCCAATGCTATAGAGAATGCTTATATTAATAAAAAGACGATGGCCCTCAAGGGTGAGAGTGATTGGGAAAGTCCCTTTCCCTACTAAATTCTGATCCAATGAATATTGAACCTCCTAACAAAGAGGAGTAAGGAATATCATACTATAAGCCTTTATAAACTTGTATGAAGAAATAGGTTATTTGGAGATATCAGGCAAAAGTTGTGTTTTTTGATACTAAATGATAACAAATTGAATTAAAAAATCAATTCCACACTGTATGGAAGCTATAACTCATTTTTTATTTTTTATTATTATGGGTACACAATAATTGTATATCTTTATAGTATATATAAGTGGTTTTGATACAGGCATACAATGTGATTAATCAAATCAGGACAATTGGGGTATCCATCGCCTCAGGCATTTATCATTTGTTTGTGTTAGGAATATACCAATTCCACTCTTCTAGTTATTTGAAAGTATACCCTAACTTATGCTATCAAATATTGTTCATTCTAACTATATTTTTGCACTGATTAACCATCCCCATTTTATCTCTTCCTTCCCCATAATTTAAAAGAATATTTCATTTAAAATATATTTTTATAATATTTTATTAAACCAATCAATCAAATATCTATTAATTTTAGTAGCTCACTAAAGCAATTGTATATTGCTGGCATTTGAGAAGAGTTTGGAAGGAATAGAGGCAAAGCATTTGACATCAAACAAAATGTGTTTTTTATATTTAGATTTGAGCTCAAAATTTCTCTAAGATATAAAGTAACTATGTCTAAACCTCAAAGTACAGTCTGTAAACATTTTCAGTCAGTGATTAAATATTCTTAGTGCAAAATAAATCTGCTGCTATAGATAGTTATCCCTAAGAGAGCAAATACCTTAGGCAAGCCCGTAGTTCCAGATGTGTAAAGAATATACAGCGGATGTTCGGAAAGAACAGGAACACAGTCATGTGATTGGGCTTTTGCCATCTCTTCATCCCAATCAAGGTCACGATCTGGAGCCAAAGGAACCGTCTCCTACACAGCAAAAGTATAGGAATGTGCACTGTAAACAGGCGATTAAATCAAAAGAACATAAAGTACCTAAATCTAAATAAGTCTGGGCATCTGTCTGAAAATCTAGGTTATATGGCAGTCATTAGATTTATGTCAAAAAAATCTCAAGGTCATGAGTTAAGATAAATTTTTATAAGAAACAAACAGTTTGATGTTGGCTTCAACTAAACTGACAAAATGAACATGTTTTATTCAACTCTAAGGATACCCTTAACATTTCAATCTGATGCAGTTATGTTTTCATCACTATTCAGAGTTTAACTAACAGAGGTTTATGCTACCATAGATTTATGTACACTAATAACTTTATACAGCAATTTCTATTTTTCATAACCCATTTCTTTTACTTTAGAAGTGTCAACTTCACAATGAAATGTCAAATACCCATTAAAATGTATCTTTATACAAGGACATTTAAGAGTAATACCACAGCTACCTTTCCAAGTGAGGAAATATTACCTCTTCTTTAGAGATAGGAGAGAATTTTATTTTTGCTTTTTGAAAACCAAAAACCAGTTTTGAAATTTAGTCAGAATATGTGATGTATCTAAAATGCTACCCAACTTTACCTCCTTAGGTCATTGATTAATGTGGCAGAAATGTTCTGTTTGTTTTCTATTTTTTGTTCTCAGAACCAGGCTCTGTGTTGTAAACTTTGTGATAATAGAGTCATTATTTAAACAGACACACCTTTAAAGAAATTAAGCAGACCTCTTTAAAAACAATAGCAATGAAATGGCCAGGCTGGTGAAGAGTAGGCAAGTGGTTTATAGAAAAGTTATTCTAATGTAGAGTTAAACCTACTTAAGTAGAGTTAATATCCATTAAATGTTTGGTTATTTTCTGAAATGTTAAGCAAGCTCAAGATTACATATTAGGAGGTTTATAATTGGTGAACATGCTAGAGAGGCACAAGCAAGTCTCTGCATTCCTCAGTGAAAGTTAATGAGCTCCATCATCTAGAGAGGATGCAACCACTTATTTTATCAAGGTCACCATTGAGCAAAACCCAAAGACCCTGAGAGGTTTAGAAAAGACAAGCCACTTCCATTTTCCAGGCTGTTAGTAAGGGTTGTATAAACTGGTCATATATTTAAATAGGTACATTTTAAAATTAATCCTTCAATCAAATATGATGCCTGTATGAATAAACACATTTATGGATAACGATCAGAATCAAAGACCCTTTAGGAAGGTAAAGTTTCAGGCCCAACTGGCTTCTCCAGCCTCATTCAGATAGGTACCGGCTGTGTCATTTAGATAAATAAAATAGTTAACAATGACAAATCATATGTTCCATTTATTTTTATGCATCAGATAAAAGCAACTAATTTTAAATTATCAACTTTTGACATCACAATTAGAGACCTACAAAAACTAATCACACTACATTACGAAAAATGTCCATTGAATGATCACAAAAATAATTACAGATAATTTTTATTGGCCTCCAGTGAAATCAGGGCTTGAATAAATAGCTATTCTGCAGGCTAAGAAATATAGGAGATTTGACAAAATGAAGAGAGAAAAAAATAAACATGCGGCTTATGAATATATGCATTTACTTCTATAGACAGGTATTTCCTAGTCGTTGTAATTCCTAAAAGGCTGTATGGAAAGAGCACCAGGGATGACTGATGCGATAATCCTTTGATTCTGTCAATGCATGCCAGAGGCTTACGAGTGGTAGCCAACTTTTTACCTCCTCTGGCAAAAGTGCAATCCTGGTTACTGAGACACACTGAGCATCATAATTTGTAACTCTCTAAACTCAAAGTAAAGCCAGTCCACTGGGCTTAATTACTGCCTAAACAGCAGGTCTAATGTAAAGGACAAGAGACTTCTAAAGCCCTCATCTATGTCACTGCAAAGGAAAGGGTCAGGAGAAAAAGGGAGAAGTTGATAAATTGAGCTAGTCATTGGGAGATAAAGGAAGTGGATCTCTATTAATGGGAAAGAGCAGAGAACTGCATTAGAAAAATCTGAATAGGGAACATTAACATCCACATCCAATGTGTTTATTTATAGTGAAAGGAATAGTGTATATTTTGTTGGTTAAAAGTCATTAAACCAGAGTTCAAATCCTGACTCCACCACTTATTAGCTATGACTTTGGGCTATGATCTCTCCATTACTCAGTTTCTTCATCTAGAAAATAGGGCCAGTAATAGCATCTATTTCATTGGTTTTTGAGGATAAGAATTAAATAGGAAAAATTATTTGGTAGTAGTTAGTATTGGGTGTAGTACATCGTAAGTTTCTTACAAATTCTATATGAATTCATATGTGTGTGAATAGCACACATATACTCACACAAACACACTTTTTGTGTGTGTGTTCCTGCCCTTCCTCTAACCTTCTCCTACCCAAAGCCTTCTTTATTGCTGGCTCTGCATTTCCTGATTTGAACAGCAACAAATCCTTTTTTTAAAAATATGATTGAGGTCATATGAAAGAAACTTGAAATTCTTCTTCAAGTCAGTAAGAACATTAAAATCATTGAGTACAGCAGAACCACAGACTACTAAAACTTTACACAGCAATTTAATGTGGTAATGGAATTGCTAGGTGGTAATCAAAATGACATACTTTTAACACTCTGTTCTCGTATCTTGTCATTTAAGCATTTTCTGAAGATAATCTCAAGAGTGCCACAAATTGTACATGATCCTTTGCACTCTTGTAATTTCTCTTCTGCAAAAAAAAATTTCTATCTACTAGACATACAAGTTGGTCTCATCATAAATAGCTGGAGACTTGCATGGGTGTAGAAATCAGGTCAGAGTTACTAGGAAAAGTATTATAACATGTATTCATTGATATATTATACTGCTTTTTCTTCCTTCAGGGATCACAGAATAATTTATCTGTTTAGAACTTTTGTGTTTTGTTTTCCTAAACATAGTTTTATTTTTGGTCCAAATACTTTAATAAAATCTTAAAAAGACTTTTTGCATGCAAATTAATCACACCTCTCCAAGAGGCAAGATAGCCAAGGGATTAAGTATGCATGCAGCCAGAGTGCATGTGTTCAAATCATGCCTGTCACATACCAACTGGGTAAATTACTTTATCTCTATGTTCATTGGCTTTGTATTTTTAAAAATAGGAATAATAGTATCATCTAGCTCATAGAGTTACTGGGAAGATTTAAGAAAATGTTCTTTAGTAGAGTATCTTAAAAATCATACGGTAGCCGGGCGCGGTGGCTCACGCCTGTAATCCTAGCACTCTGGGAGGCCGAGGAGGGTGGATTGCTCAAGGTCAGGAGTTCGAGACCAGCCTGAGCAAGAGCGAGACTCTGTCTCTACTAAAAATAGAAAGAAATTATCTGGACAACTAAAATATATATATAGAGAAAAAAATTAGCTGGGCATGGCGGCACATGCCTGTAATCCCAGCTACTCGGGAGGCTGAGGCAGTAGGATCACTTAAGTCCAGGAGTTTGAGGTTGCTGTGAGCTAGGCTGATGCCACGGCACTCACTCTAGCCCAGGCAACAAAGCAAGACTCTGTCTCAAAAAAAAAAAAAAAAAAAAAAAAAAGTTCATATAAAAAAAAATCATATGGTATGTAATCAATGACTGTTTGTTAGTGTTATTACTCTTGTTATAATCTAAACCAAAGGTGGAGAACCTGTGGCCTTCTTTCTACGTCCTGAAGTGCAGCCTTTTGACTGAATTCAAATTTTACAGAACAAATCCTTTTACTTTTATTAATACAGGTTTTCGTCCTTTATATTTTTAGTTTTAAAATGAACGTATTTAAAATACCCAAAGAATAAAATATGTTTCAACGAAATAATTCTCCCAGATTGACCATCACAATTAGAACATTAGTAAGCCATAAGGACTAAACTTATGGCTGCTATACTTATCATTTAATTCTAACTTCCCCCACTCGACTAGCGCCGATACTGCACGAGGCTGGTTGGCGAGAGTTTATGGGGGTCAACTATATCAGTCTGTTATCAGCTTTTGACAACAGTATACCATGTTTGTGTCTGAAGTGGGATTTCTGAATACTTGCACAGCCTGACAGTATTTTTCAATTCTGCCTGCTTAACAGCCCATCATGTCAAAGAAGACTGAGAGAATGTGAAGGAAGAAAACAGATTTTTTAATGAGGATTGGAAATTGCAATATTATCTTGTTTCTGCTAAAGAAAAGATGATGTGTTTGCTTTGTGATGCTGCAATATCAACATTAAAGAAATTCAATGCTCATCAGCATTACAACACTCATAAGGACCACAAATATTTTAAATTAGAGGGAAAGACAGGAAAGGTTGTATTGCAGAAATTAAAAAACAAAAAGCAAAAGACAATTCTTTCAAGCAGCAATAAGACCTGAAAATAATGCCAGTAAAGCAATGTATAAAGTAGCCTGTATACTCAGGAGAAAAGGGAAGCCATTCAGTGGCGCAGAAATTGTGAAAGAATGCATTGTGGAAGTCGTAAGATGCTTAGACCCCAATAATGTTTCAAAGTGCAAACAACTGCCTCTTTCAAAGAGAACCATAATTTATTGGCAGCATGAGTTAGCCTTCAACTTAACGGAACAACTTCATGCAATACTTCAAAAGGAAAATATATATTATTCAACCTCTTTGAATGAATCAACCGTTACTACTGACTCAGCACTGATTTTACACTTCATTCAGGTCATAACAGGAGATATTCTTGGCTACGAAGTTTTACTCGCTTTGGGCACTCTTGTGAACAGAATATGGGGAATAGATATCTTTGGCAACTTTCAAGATAAATTTAGTGAGTGTATGTACAGACGGTGCACCTTCCATGATAGGAAAACATGAAAGGTTTATCACACAGATAAAAAAAGTATTAACAGATCCAGATGCTCTCATTTCTTTTCCTTGTATCTTGCATCAGCAAAATCTCTGTGCTAAAGCTACTATTTTAAGTGACATTTCGTGACAAGTTATAAGTATTGTTAACTCTATTCATGCAAAGGCAACATGGCATAGTCAGTTTTGTAACATGCTAAAGTTGAATGATGAGGTATGAAGTGTTGATTTGCTCTATCATTCTAAAGTGGGTTGGCTACCACAGGGACAGGTGTTAGCCAAAATTTTCTCTCTGCAAGAACAGATAGTTAAATTTTATGAAGAACAGAATGAGCAATGGGAATTATTAAAATAATATTTATATAGGAATACAGCATTTCTGTGTGATATCACATCAAATCAAAATGACTTGAATATTTCTTTGCACGGCTAAACTAAGTCTATATATGAAATGTGGTGAAAAATCCAAGCATTTTGAAAAAAACTATCTTTTTCAAATCACTTCTGTTTCAAAAGGGAATTTTGGAGGAATATTTTCCCCAGTTAGCAAAGGTCATTGAAAAGAAGGATGATATATGTGAATCATTTGAAGAACACCCAGATATTATAGACTTAATTGTAGAATACAATGAAAGGTTCATTGACTTTGAGAATCATGACATCACACTCAAATTAGCATTTCAGCCTCCCCTAGTTGATATCATTAAGAAATTGAGCTCTCAGTAGATGACATTTTAAAGTCATTAACTGTTTGATTCTAAGAAAGATCCAATTGAAATATGGAAAAATGCAGTAGAATATTCATGCCTTTAGCAACATGCACAAAAAATGCTTTCTTGCTTTTCAACCTTTTATTGCTGCATTCTGATACCTAACCCAAATCAAGATGCCCTTAATGTCACAAATGACTAATACCCATCTGGAAGATCAACGGAAACTGCAGACCCCCATACTGCAACCAAATATTCAAATTCTTTCCAACAAAAAGGAGACATAACAAAGTCATTAAAAGGTTAGTTAATTTTAAAAATAACAAATGGTTTTCATTTTTTGAAATTATTAAGTATATAGTAGCTAGATTTTTACAAAATAGCGTACATTTTGAAGTATATCTAATTGAAGTGTCTTGAATGCAGCCTTATTTGATTGCAGCTAAATTAATGCAGCCTTCCAACATGAAAAGTTTTCCTGCTCCCTGAAAACTAAGAGACAGCACCACAGTAGCACGATACATGGAAATAAACTAATTAATATCACATGTGTTTCTGTATTTCATTCTTTCGGTTTTATGCTAGTTTTTTATAAAGTCAGTAAGTATTATTCATAACTTTTTTGCAGAAATAGGATGACATTCAGCAGTATATTTAATAGCTTATAAATCAAGTGTCTCTTTCAAATGGTCAAAACTAAAATCATCCTTAGACATTACCATAAGCAAGAACCAAATTCAATACTCAACTTACCATATTTGGACGATTATAAATGAGAACTTTCTGTGGTTTGTGCTGTCCTATTCTTAGCGCTTCTTCTATAAGTGGTACGTATTCTACCCTCCTTCCAGGTTCAATGCCAAATGACGCTGTGACAACCAACTTGGGCTACAATTAAAAGACAATTGAGAAAGTTTTAACAATTCTAATTAAGGTAATAACAATATTTCAGGTACAGACTGGCAATTTAACATTTCTAAGGAAATGTTTGAATGATTCTGTTCTCTATTGAATGAGCGGCCTAAAATCCAATAAACCTTTTTTAACTGCAATAGACCTAACAGCTTTCTAGTAAGTCTCATTTACCTATTCAAAACTGCAGTCAATGATGCTTTGGGCTCATGAGTATGAGTTTTACAAAATACCTTCCAAAAAATTCATTAAGCCAAGTGGATTTGCCATGAACCAGTAAAATGCACACCTGGTCCCCCCCCCACACACACACGCAAAGCCTCCCATAAGCTGCTGAGCTTGTATTAACGGCATTTCTTAGGTGGAGAAGGTTAGCCCAGTTCCAGTCAGGAAACATTTCTAATGTTTCTATGTGAGCATCTCTTCTATATGCCTGAAGAGACTGCAAGAGGAAGGGACCAAATTGTCTAATAATTTTTATGATTGTATTCTCATTATAAATATATATTCATGTTCACCAATTATTATATTATAATTTTAGATGATTTTCTTAAAAGGAACCCCAAATGATTTAAGTTTCAAGCCACACAAAGCCTGGACCTGCCCCTGCCATTAAGATATACTTGGCACTCTTTACCTAATAACTTGCTAATCATTCTTCAAGACATACATAGGTGCAACCAAAATGCATCCCTAGGGGGAAACCACAGTTTGGGTTAATCTCCCTTCCTCAGTACATCTGGGCATGCCTCCAATGTCCAACTACAATCAAAGTGTTTGTTCATCTCCACCACTGCGTAGTAAGTTGTCCAAGGCCAAGTGTGGATGCCATTTATCTTTGTGTTTCCTATGCCTGGTTCAGTGCTTACCATCTCATAAGCTCTCAATAAACATTTGTGGAATTGAGCCAACATTATCATTAATTTGCAAAAAAAAAAAAAAGTCTTCATTTTATAAAGTACATTGTTTCTTCACCAAGAAATCCAAAGCAAAAGTAAACCGATAATTACTCAGAAGACAGATAAGCAATCCAAGGTATTGCATGTATTCCTGAATTCTAATTTCTAGTTGCAATACCTTTCATCCAGGGAAGGATTGTACAATGTTAGACATATGCATACAGTTCTGTCTGCTTTTCGAATATCATTTATTATTCATCAAGCTGAGGCTCAGTGCAGTTACACAGCTTGCCCCAGGTTGCAAGTGTTGGAGGCAGAAAGGGGGCAGGGTGTGTCTGGATTTAGAACCTTCCCCTTTCCACTATACTAAGCTGCCCTTAAAAAAAGGGAAAAGATAAAGAAAAAGTCTTGTTTCCTTTTATTATCTTTTTAAAGGTCAGACATTTGAATACAATTCACATTTTAATATCAGTAACACTTGCAAAAATAGCTCTACATAATATTCCCTAAAATTAGAATTCTGAATAAATGGAAGTAAGCTACATTTCAAATAAGAATGTATATAGAATATATCCAAACTTGAATAATTTAATAAAGTCAAAATTAGACTCTTCCTCTGGAAAAATAATCCTTTTCACATTTCTATTAGCCTTTTATTGGAGACTGTGTTGGGTCTAGACTGACTTGTTAGTATACATCTTTTCTGTCTTCATTTGTTAAAATAAAATTTTTCCTTTAGCCAATTGATTTGCAAATCATGACATCAAAGTCATTCCTGATTTCAACTATATGTTAATTTTATCCAAAATATCAGATCTGTATCTTTATCTCTGTCTTCTCTCCTTAAATTTGACCTGCCCAATGGCTTTGCCCATTTATTACCTAAACTTCGTAACGAGATTATGTGTTTGTGTGTGTGTATGTGTGTGTTATGAATGAAAATTCCTTAAGTGATATAGCATAAATTTGTAAATCCTTATTTATATATATATAAATATATATGTATTTTCCCATATCTTATGAAACTTTTAAAAAGGAAATAATATATCCAATATCTTTGTCTAAATGGTATTTTTTCTGTAGCTAAGAAACTGTAGTTCATTTCTTCCTCATAGAAGTCTCCCACTTTCCACTGATAGGCAGTTTAGTGACTGACTGATATTTTCCCTATATTTTCTTCAGAAGCACTACTTCAACATGTTTAAAAAGAAAAAAAAAAAGGAAAAAGAAAAAAAAAAAGGGACCCAGGCAGTTAATATACAAATCAGCTACTTAGTTCCAATAACTGATCTATTACAAGACGAAATAAAATATACAAAGCCTCACTCTGTGCCTAACACTCAGGAAGCCCTCAATATATATTAGTTTTCTTCCCTGTTAAGAATGTCTAAAAAAAAAAGAATGTCTCATCTTGGACTTGTAAAACTAAAGGTCAAACATCTCTTACTCAGATAATGATCTTCCTTCATTTTTCTTCCCACTGTCATTATTCTCTTTCATATTGCACATTGCTTCATAAACAGACCGGCTATCTAAGGTTTTTATTATAGCTTTCAGCTTCCCTTCTACCCACATCATATTGCAAGACTTGTTTCCTCTTAACATTGTTTAAAATATAATACTTACCTGTACAAAAACTTTTACTGGCCAAGGTCTACAGAATCCAGTTCAGACCAAATCTGCCTTTGCACACTCATCTTCTCTCCCTCTTTAGTCACATCAGTCTACTTGTTGTTCTCCCAAATGAATTTAACCCTTTCATTGACACAATACTTGACTCAGACTCTTTTTCTCCCTCTTTGGATCCCACTACCTCATTTTCTTCAACTAGCTGAATCCCAGCCAAGCTCTAATTCAAATGTTACCTTCTTCAGGAAGCTTTCTTTGGCCACCCAGATAAAAGAAAATACTCCTTCCTCTAAATCAGGGGTGTGCAAACTATGGTTGTAAGCCAAACCCAGCCCTAGTTCTTCTATAAAGTTTTATTGAAAAACAAACATGCCTGTTTGTTTATGTATTATCTAAGGTTGCTTTTGTGTTATAACAGCAGAGCTGAGTAGTTGCAATAAAGATCATGTACTCTGCAATGCCTAAAATATTTACTATCTGGCCACTTACAGAAAACAGTGTGTGACCTCTGCTCTAAATTCATAGATTATTATAGTTAACATTTTAAAAACAAATACTATATGCCAGGCATTGTACCAAGTGTTTTAAAGTCAATATCTCAATATTTCACAACAGAATTATGAAGTTTGTTATTTTAGTACCCCATTCGAACTTGAGACTTCACCCCTCCTTGACACCGTCTCTTAACCACTGTGCTATACTTTCCTTCCTAGAAGTATATAGATTGTGAAATTAGTTATCTGTCCCATACATTTGGTACGGATTATTTATTATCCATTTCCAAGGACAGTGTCAGGCACATAGTGGAAGCTTAATAGATATATGTTGAATGAATAAATTAGTTATTTTTATTATATTATATACCCAAATATGTGACAAACTAACTGGAAAGGCACGCTCCTTATCTTATATTTGATATTCCTCAAAGCATGTAGCAAGCTGTCTTTTACATGGGACTGGCTTAAAAACAAATGCTTGATTAATAGATATATGCCAAATAAAAAGTATATTTTAAGTATCCTATTTGAAAGGAAGATCTAACAAGTACAGATCATTCTCAGATGATTCATTCACAGATGAAAAGATAGCAGTAGCTGCCTATAGATGTCCTCAAATAAAGCACATACCTTTACATGGTCGATGCGACTACTTAGTTCTTTGGATGCAAATCCCCCAAATATGAGACTGTGGATGGCCCCTATCCTTGCACATGCCAGCATGGTATACATTGCCTGTGGGATCATCGGCATGTAGATGACCACAGTGTCACCTTTCTTGATGCCATGTTTGACCAAAACACCAGCCAGCTTAGAGACCTGTAACAAAACCATTAGATCAACAAAGTGTTTTCTGTATTATTTCACTGAACTTCTAAGTTAAGGCAGTAATGCTAGAAGATGATCACCCTCTTGGTATTAGATTAAAGAAGACTGAGTAACACATATTTGATGGTGATGATAATGTTTAGATGGTGACAATAACAACAGGAAACTCTATTGATTGCAAACCAACTTACTATTATTATGTCATGTACACATCATGACTTAAATTTGCTTATACATTCATTCTCTTATACAACATGTTTATGGAGCAACTATTATGTGCCAGACATGATAGAGTTGGGGCACAACACTGAAAAAGAAAGACACAGGCTTGCCCTTGTGAAGCATGTATTGTAAAGGGTGAATCTGTCAAGTGAACAGAAAAATAAAATATTTACAAATTTAGATATATGTCGGGTTAACAGTTGAAGGAAACATGTATTATGAAATAAAATATATTGTTTTACACTTATAAGACAAATAAGATAGATTCTACCATATTATTGTTCACATTTTACAGATAAGCTCAACTAAAGCTCAGAGCCAATAAATAGCTAACCAAGGCCAGAGAACTAGTAAATAATGCAGCAGGATGCTATCACAGGTCTTCTGCCTTGTATACTTTGCTCTTTTTACTGCCTCAAGCCAATTATTTTTTCTTTATTTTTTTAATACTAATGATTTACAAAAAGTGATTTCCCTCTACATTTGGATCAACATATAAAATTCATTTTACTTTAATACGTGTTTTGGGGATCAAACATTGAAATGTCTTTTTCTTCTTAACATGTGTTTTTGTAATTTCTAGTAATAAATGCAAAATAGATGATAAGTCCACACATGATATAATTTGTCGCAAGAAACCTTTCCGTGGGCAATTATAGCAGACTGTGGGCAGCATGCCCAGATCTAAGTAAACAAGCAGTTCAACATTTTTTCACTTAAAAAATATATATTGAGTATTTATTATATGTCAGGCACTGTTTTCTGATACATCAGAAAGTCAACAAAACAAAATAATAATCTCTACCCTCTGGGTACTTATATTTTAGTAGAAGGAATACTTACAATAAGCAATAAACATAAAAAACTAAGTAAATGCAGTCATCCATCCTAGAGGGAGGGCAGTAGGGCAGAGTAAAGCAGATTGGGAGTGCAGGGGAAGGCGTGAATGTGATTCTCAATGAGACAGTCAGGGTAGACCTCACAGAGAAAGCAAAATTTTATGAAATACATGCAGAAGTTTGAGAATAAGTGGATATCTGCAAATATACTCTTTTAGGCAGAGAGAACAGCAGTACAAACGGGTAAGGCATAAAGGTATCATGTGATACAATTAAAGAACAGCAAGGAGACCAGAGGGTTGGAGCAGAAACCAGTAAAGAAGGCAGTGGTAGATCAGGTCAGGAGCTAAAGAGCCTTTCGGGGCCTGGTGGGCAACTGGAGGGACTATGGCTTGCCTTTGAATGTGACTGTTAAGCATAATGAACAGAGGACACTCGAGAGAAGAAATTAGGCCACACAGCTATTTGTGGTTCCTTTCTTTTTACTCTGTCTCTCCTACTTTCTGAACAAGTTCAAAAAATCTGAATCCTGACCATTTTTTCTGTTTTCTCTTTATTCGCTTCCTTTGTGTAGATGGGGAAATATGTGGTCAAGGTTAAGGGCTATGGTAAAAGAGAAAAAGTAAAAACTATCTTAGTGTTTTATTCTCCTTTATGTTGCAAAGTCTATAACTTAGTGCTATGTTTTAAGAACTCCAAAGCTGCCCAGCATAAAGTTATGAGAAAGATACACTAAAGTAATATAAATCATGAATTTAAATTCTACATGGGGCTCAAGAATCAAGACAAAAACTTTTGGAAAAGTTTATCCAAACATCTCAGTGTGCACTCCCTGCCCAAAGTGAACATGCTCCATGATCGTGTTATTGGGTACCTCATTTAAGGTACAGCATTGAGAGAGACCAAGGAGGAGAGTTTGTCTTGTTCACAGCTGTAACCTCAGCATCTTTAATAGTGCCTGTTGTTGAATACAGACCTTCAAATTCAGAAAATGCACTAAAACAAGGAAGATTCTCACCTTATTAAAAAATAAAAATTCCTAATATAAAAAAGAAAAATCACAATGTGGACAGGACAAGTGATATTTTTGGAAATAATTATTTCTCTTTGACAAGGATTAGATTTTACTTTTGTATAAATGAATTATTGAATGTTCTATTCATGAACTCATTCAGTATATAATATAATTCTATGCTCTGTAAGTTCCGTATTAGCTATTATGTAAGTAAAAAAGTGAATAAAATATTCACTCAAGAAGCTTTTCCTCTGGTAAGATCACATAAGTACACTAATAAGTAGATTAAAAAGGAAAAATGAACCAGTTTATTAGGAAAAGGTATGAACAAAGTGCTCTGGACTTCAAAGCATAGTGAAATAGCTGCTGGCACAGGAGGAGGTGAAAAGAAGTGAGTTTACATTTCCAACAGTAATCTTGATTTCATAGACAATATCTGGCTGAGAAAATTCAAAGGGGTTGGCTGTGTTGTTGCTATTTTGGATTGCTGTAAAATAATCTTTAGCCAATTTTGAATTTGAATAAGTGGCTCTTAACCTGGAAAAGAGAAAGCTAGGAAATACTAAATTGTTATTTCTTCATTTAATTAATTTCTTCCTATATTATCTATTAAATTTATCTAGTATTTATTTTGTTCCTCTAAGAATTTAACCTAAATTTTAGTAATTGTAAACGTGTTCAAAATGTTTCATTTACAATTTTACAATTTTACAATTTTGATTAAAATTTAAGTCAGTATTTAGTGTACACTCATCTATTTAAAATGAAATACAAGCATTTCTGCTAAAATATCTTATACAACTTTGCATTATTAAAAATAGCTCATAAAAATAATGCAGCATATGGAAAAATATGGTTAGACCACTCTAAATCAATGTAACTAGAGCCTTTTAACATTAATAAAAGCTCTAACACAGCATCATCTTCCATAGATGCTTTATAGCCTTAAACACTGGGGCTCATGCTTCCTGTTTCATAATATTTTAGAGGAGAGCATTCACTTCAAAATTTACTTTCAAAAGTGGCTAGTAGAGACTAGTAGAGTGTAGACTTTATTGTGAGTTCTTTTTATGACAGGGAAGAATATCTTCTCAGCTTTAGGTTCTTAAAACCATTTAACTTGGGATTAAGATGGCCAAAGAGTAACCTGCAGCAATTGTTCCACCTCATGAACACCAAATTGAACAACTATCCATGTAGGCACGCACCTCCAGAAGAACCAAAACTCAGGTGAACGGTCATACTACCTGGTTTTAACATTGTATCAAGGAAAGAAGCACTAAAAAGGGCAGAAAAGACAATCTTGCCTTACCTACACCAATTGATAAACTCTTCTCTTTAACTGCAAAAATGTCTCTTTCCAAAACTTCCAAACATGGCACACTAATAATCCAATACAAAAATGAATGGGCAAAAGCTGCAATTGGGCACTTCAGAAAAGAGGATCAACAAATGACCAATAAACACAGGATTAGGAGTTCAGTTTCACTGGTCATTAGGGAAAGGAAAATTAAAACCGCAATACCATATCACTATACATTCACCAGAAAGGGCAAAATTAAAAAGATTGGGAGTTGTCACCACCAAGTACTAACAACTGGCATTCTCATGCACTGCAGGTGGGAATGTAAATGGGTGCAACTGCTGTAAGAAATTGTTTGGCACTCTCTACTCAAGCCCAACATATGCATACCCTGTGAACCATATATAACATCCATTTCACTCCTATGCACGTCCTCAACACAAATGCTTAAATACCATCAGCAATATGTATGCACAAGCTTATTCATAGGAGCATTATTTGTAATAGCCCAAAACTAGATGTTACCCAAATAACCAAATTACAACCTCCTGCAATGAAATGAATGACTCTAATCAATAGAAAGTTGAGTGAAAAAATCCAGACACAAAAAAGTACATTGTCTTAGTCAATTTATATAAACCTCAAAAGTAAACCATTAGATGTTCGAATAGCAATATGTGGGGGCTGAGTGAGAAATGACTAAACAGAAGCATAACAAGGGCTTCTGGGGGCCTGGAAATATTCTGTTTTCTTATCTGGTTACATGGGTGTATTCTGTTGGTGAAAATCTAACAAAATCTATACTCATAATCTGTTCCCTTATCTGAATGTATACCATATTTTAATAAAAGTTCAAAAAACTGCATCCCGGGAAAAAAATGCATGAATTACTATTACTTCTATCTCATACTAACATCATTCACCTATTCAGCAAGCATGGAAAAGGTAATTTACCTTACAGAGATATGCTTTTTAGTGGAGCTGACTATAATATGAATGAAATTTTTTATTTAGGAAACTTTAGGAAAGAAAACAGACAATATGCACTGCTGTATTCTTTCCCCTTAACGAGAAAACCAGTGACAGGGCTGAATTTCTGCATGTTCTGGTTTTTATATGTTTTAAATCTTTGCTTAGGGAAAGATCTCTTTATCTGTCAATCAGAAATGACAGATAAAGAGATATCAGATTATCTTACCCCTGACCTGTTTCTGAGCAGATGGAATGCATACTTTAAAGAGAGTATCTTAAATGGGAACGACTGCAAGGAGGACTTCTCATGGGGCATAGCCCTTGATTTCAGGGTAATTTTCTCTTCTAAACTATTCAACCTTCATAATTATAATTATATTTCAAAAAAATTACCTTTAGTAGAGATAATAGCCAACTTTAGTTTGAATGAAATCAGGAAAATTTAGCACACACTGGGTTTTATCAATTTTTCCAGTATGCATATATTCATGAAAATTTCTCAAACGTTCTTCAGGGGTCACAATTTAATTTAGTGAATAAATGCATAAAAATTAATAATTGCTGAAGTACAAAAAAGATCACACCTGCCACACACAGAGGTGAATTCAAAATAAAATTAGTGATGCAGAAAATTAATATAGGAATAATTAAAATGAGTAATATTATAAATAATGTATAAATACATATATAAACACAATCTCTTACATATGCACCCCCCTTTTTATTTCACATAGGTTTAATATAACTACTAACTTGAAAAGAGCTAACAAGAGGAGGGACACAATAAACACACACGTCTCCTAGAATGCAGATTTAAGTGTGGTAAATTCAAGAAGGAAATCTTGAACTACCAAGCTGAATGTAAATAAGTTAAAACTCTTCACAAAAGTTGGAATTTACTTGGAATGATGATCCAGTGCTATTACTGATAAAATTCAGAGTTAAGAATTTCCTGCAATAAAAGAAGCCAGAGTCACTTAGAAATTTCAAAAGGTATTTCGTTCATTCATTCCTCATTCAACAAATATTTACTAAGTGCCAGGCACTGTTCTGTGAACAAATCAAAAATCCTTGCCCTCACAGAATTTACATTCTAGAAGAGGAAACAACATTAAAGAAGATAGATAAATAAAATATAAGGAATGATCCTAGGTAATAAATACTAAGTTCTAAAGGACATATGAAGTGGTGTAGACAGGAACATTTCCATTTAGTATGGTCAGGAAAGATCTCACTGAGAACATAATACTCGTGTAACATGAACCATGAGATATCTTGAAAAAATGTGTCAGAGGGTATGCAATTAGGATAATTTTATTAATAGGCATTGAGTCTTCCAGAAAGTCTCCCTAGACTCTATTTACCCCCAGCTGAGTTGGGTGCCCCACATGTACTTCCACAGAATATAACACTAACCCCTATCATGATCTTTATTTTGTTACATTGAAATTGACTGTTCACATGTTTTCTTAGCTCCTTGACAATAGAAGATGAGTCCATTTACCTTGTATCCCTTGTTCCTATCAGGGTTTAGCATACAAAACAAGTATTTGCTGAATGAATGATAAATCTTGAACTAGGTTTAAATCTCTGTAGAAAAACTTTAATAAAAGGTTATTTAAAATACTCAGACCTACAGAAAAGACGACAGTTTTGGAAAGGCTATGCTTCTGAATCATTCTGTAAAATTTTCAGATCTTTCATGTCACTAAGACAATTTAGCCTAAAATTTGTTGGCCCACTAATTAAATAAGAAATACTAATGAAAGTTTTACCTAGCCAGCAACTCCCAATAGAAATGCAATATTGGACACTGAAACAAGTAAGGTACAAAGACACTTCTTTATGTTTGTTCTCAGTGGCATTACCCATTAAATCTTTCTTTCTCTGTCCTCTCTACTTAATAAAATAAAGGCCACAGGGAACCAGGAGCAGGTAATCAAAGTAGCACACAATGCTTCTCTCTCTTTCCTAACAATTCTTCTTTTAGTACTTTAGAGAAGAAAAGCCTGGGGAATCAGAGGCTGTCAGCAGGTGAGAGAAACAATCCTTTTAAGTACTTTGATGTCAGGCTAAACTGAAACGGATGAACCAGTACAAATGTTAAAAGGGTCTAAGAGTCTAGACTCAATATTAGAAAATCAAGATGAGTTAGCAGAAAAACTTCTAAGTAAAATGTATGTGTCTAAGTATTTGTATATACTTATGTAATTAATAACTTTTAAAAAGAAAACAACAGAAAATGAGAGTGGTAACAATTCTTACTTTAGGTTTCTCTAAAGCTTTTTCTTTGACTCTAATGTTTGGTTAAGTATCAAATTCCATATGTTGATATGGATAACATTTTTACAATATATAAATAAACTTCCTAATTTATATACCAGTATCTTAGGCTTCCACGTTCATAAAATGAGACTGTGGCAATATGCCCAAATCACAGGAATGAGATTTTCATCACAGACTAAACCTCTTCTAAAAGCTGAAAATTCAAACCTAAAATAAAACATGAAGTATAGTAGGTTTTCAGGAAATTTACATTATCTCCTACATAAAACACAGCCTCATATGAATAAAAAGCCCATTTGGTAATGAAGTACCTTCCCTACTCGGCCCCAAAGTAAGCTCTGTCTCTATATTTCATTCTCAAAACACACAGTTCCCACCTACAAAACAATAAAAAATACCAAACAATATACCTACAGCATTCTTTTCTTTTCTTTTCTTTTTGTTTTTTTTCTGTCTTGGACTGCCTAGCATTTGAACTCCACTCTTATTAGATTGGAATTTCTCTTGAATGTATCCTATAGGGAGGCAGGGCCCTAATTCCTACTATAAAATCAAAAGAGGACAAGATACTTCCTCCTCACTGCCTGGTATTTTAGGCAAGTGACCTAAGTTTGGCCAACTAGATGACCCTACTACTCTGTTTTTCAGTCTAGAAGGAGATTGACTCAAGGCATCAAATCTAGTTACTATTAACAGACAACCTGTAGATTTTTCTTAATTCTTCACTGCTACCCTTTCTCCCTCAGTACGTGCCACTTTTCTGAGCCTGGCTCTTAAGTCTTCCCTTTCATACATTCTATGTTTAAATCAGTTAAAGCTGAACTTTGTTGCTATAACTATTCTGATAGCCAGCCTGAGCAAGAGGCTTAACTTTTCTCTCTTGTTTGCAACAGCTCAGAATTGAGAAGCTAATTGTTTTGTCTGAGTTGGCTTTCTTGAAATATCTTACAAGGCTAACCAAGAATTTGCTGATGCAAAAAGAATATAACTTCATCAAGTCAGGGAAAGTTGACCAAACTTTCTAAAAATCGAGCAGAACCCTTAAATGGGTTCAAAAAGCAAAAGGAGAGGATGCAATTCAAAAAGGCTTCATTTAAAAGCAAATACTTCTAAACCCTAGCATGACAGACTCTGCTCAACTACTGCTTGTCAACCAGTAGAAATTTTCCTACCAAGAGGACATTAGCAATGTTTGGAGACATCACAACTCAAGGAGAGGTGTTACTGGCCTCTAGTAGGTAGAAGTCAGGGGTGCTGCTAAACATTCTGCAATGTACATGGCATCCCCTACAACAAAGTATTATCTGATCCAAAATGTCAACAATGTCAAGGTTGAGAAACCCTGCCCTGCACCATTATTTCCCTTGAAATCATATAGAAATGAATGTTCCAAAGAGTTTAAATAACTTTCCCATAGTCTACAACACCCACATACTTTTACAATTACTTTTGAAATCTTATTTCTACCCTAATGTTAAAAGAGAAAAATCTCATAACTCATCTGTTAATATCATGATTTACCTGAGAACTACATGGATGGCAAAGAACTAAAAAAAGAAAGTAAGACAAAGGAATGAGCAAATGCTAAGAGCTGCAAAGGGCCAGGAGTGCCCGAGGGAAAGACAGGACATCCAGGGTGAAAAAGAATTGTACACATAGCCAAGACTGTTGGGAAATGGAGCTTAGAAGGAATGCTGTGATCAGAATCCAAAGTGTCTTATACACCACAGCATATTTTACTCTCTGAATAACAGAAATTTTTAAGGAAAAGATTTTTAAATGGGGTAGAGAAGTATGTTGTTTCTTAGGAAGAAAACTCTGGAGGCACTTGAGGTGCTAATCTATAATAACATGAGCATAGCCTGGTATTAGGAAAGGCAGATAGGAGACTATTTCAAAAGTACAAGAGCTAAGGGGCAGATGAAATAAAGTGATGGCAACGTGGATAGAGAGCAAAGGCCAGAGAAGATTTAAACATATTGTTAAGATTTGTTCTCTTCTCCCTATAAAATGAGCACCTTTCAGTAGTACTATGAAATGTAAGTTAAAGGAATAAAAACAGTCTAAATGAGTTAATACACCTATATTCATTTCCAACGTGCATACAATGAAAAACATGGTAACATATGTCAATGCATTAAGAGAATTAAAGGCTATCCAACAAGAATATATGCTATTTAAATAATTTCTAAATTACTTCCAATGTACATAAATAGTTTATGATATTACCTGCTCCAGAACTTCTTTATAGGTAATAGTTGCTTTAGTATTTGTAACAGGGCTGTCATAGATGATAGCAATCTTATCCCCTTTACCATTTTCAATATGACGATCGATGGCATTGTAACAAATGTTAAGCACTCCTTCCACAAACCTGAAAAATAATTGAAAAGTGAAAGTGAATGATTTCTTCAAAATATATTATTAAGTTACTATATTTCTATTTATTCTTTGGCAGAGCTAGCCTTAAAACAGTGGTTCCTAATGCATGTTATGCCAGGTAATGACAGTTGTAAACGAGATATTTAAGACGGTAGAGAGTATACTTTTTTATTTTAATAAATATGTATTTATTTTGATGTGCACTAGAAAAAGTATACCTCACAGTTCAAACTGACAATTTCATGGGTTTTATTGCTTTGGCTAAAACTAGAATATAGAACACCAAAGTAATCTATTTTACATAGATGGAATAAATCATATAGAAGTGCAGTACAGAGGCCTTGGAGATTGTGAAAAGGAAAATGGCAGATGTATGACTAAAGTGTTGGTATCTGCAACAAATAGTTAAACTCACTGGAAAATCCCATTCTTCGTTGATTGTATTTTGTATTTTTTTGTTCCAATGAAATGTGATGGCTCCAATTGCATAAAGAATAGATACATTCTGTTCTGCATGTTGGAGATACTTCATAATTGAATAAAGAATAGATATGCACATAAAATATTAACTTTTAAAAATCTTTGCAATTCAGTGTTCTTCATCTCTCAATTGAGCAATGCTGGCTGCCCTTTGAAAACACAAAATATGTAGATACATGGAGAAACTTTTGAAGGAAATATAACTCATTTTCCAAAAGAAAAAGCTTTATATTTGCCACTTTTTTAAGAGAAGGGGATTCGAATAAAATATGCAAGTATAGTAATGAGCCCTTTCTTCCAATGTCAGACTATCAAATATTATGGCAATGCAGAATAACAGGAAAATGTATTAAAGCAAGAAGAAAAAGTGCTGTTAACAAGCTGAGTATCACCTTCAGGTCTTTACTCAGAGAGCCCTGTGTGCAATGAAGCAGTGGCTTAAAAGCAGCTGTATATACAGTGGCAGCATTAACAAATTACAGCTACAGAAAGCAGCAGGAGGAGGGATCATTTAACCAGAGACAAATTACTGTATGTACTTCAATAATAGTGAATATGACTACCGAAAGCATAGCACAAGAAGTAATTAATCTAATAGTCCTGAATTTCAAAGTGTGATAGATCTAACGTTTGCTCAAAAATATTACCTATTTCCCTTGCCCTAATTCTATAAAAATATTTTGTCTCTTCTCCTTGGCCTTTCGTCCATGAGTAGAAAATACATCTCTTGATTTTGGGCTCATCCATGTACCTCCTTTGACTAATGCAATGTCAGCAGACAGGATACAAGCAGAGACTTGCTCTCTCACGTCTACCTTCTCCAGAACAGTCTCCCAGGTATAACAGCTCCCTCCTTGGCATGGCATTCAAAATGCACATTTGTAGGTAGGAACAGAGCCCAAAAGAAGCGGAAAGCCCACCCAGACAGATATATGTCTTAGAGCAATGCTCCCAGCCACGCCCAACCACGATCAGCTGACACCATGACAACCTGCAAATACATGGAAATAAATGCTGAATGTTTTATGTTGCAAAGATTTTTTTGGTGACTGGTTATACAGTATAATGGTACCATAAATATGTAATATACCAAGAAAAAGGTAAAGTTTGCTCAGCATTCTGTGGCAGAAATAAGGAAAGACATTTTGTAGAATTTCCCACAAAAATATTTATTTATTTATTTATATTTTTGTTTCCGAAAAGAACACATTTTAGACACAGGGATTATTTACTTGCTAGACACTTCTTGATAATATCATTATTCTCTTTCACTTTATCTATGACTTCTACTCTACCACTCTTTGTGCTCATATTTAATAATGTTAATTATGGTTTTTACCAAGAAAAAAGGGCTCCCTCAATTCCAAAGTTTCATGGAGAATTCACTTTGCCATTTGCCTTACTGTTCTCCTACCTCTTATCTTGCTCCTTCTCAATAACTTCTGTGGAATCTTCTTTCTCTGCTTCATTGTTAATTGGCTCTGATTGATACCTCCCATTCCATATACATCCCTTTGCTCATGCTACATTTTCTCCCTGGGTAATCTCTATACTCCTATGGTTTCAACTTCCATTTTTACCTCCAGCTCTGATCTCCTTTTGAGCTCCATACCTTTGCAGCCAACAGTCTGCTGAACATCTCTACTTGGAAAAAATAACGTCCAAAACTATAATCACTTCACCCCACCTCCACCCCACAGCCCCACTCCAACTGCAAACCTGCTTCTCCTCCTGCTTTCTATATTTCAAGGAGCCACGTTGCACCCAGTGGCCTGAATTAGAAACCCAAAGTCTGTTTTGGACCTTCATCCTCTAAATCCAATCAGTTATATGTAATGCCACATCTGTTTTTATTTTTTCTGTAATTGTTTGGTTCTCTCATTCATCATCTAATTTACAGTGACTGCTTCCTAATTAATCTCCTTGCCTCAGAACTGACTCCATCCTCTCAAGCCATCTCTCTAAGCTATTAGAATGTCTTTTCTCAATGTAAATATTATATAAATATGTCAATTGTTTTTCAATTATTTGCAACTTTTGGGTAGTTTAGTACTGAAGTTATTAACACCCTAGGGTTTTCTTTTCTAATAGTACCATTAAAGAAATTTTTTAAGAATTTAAGAATACACTTTGAGGCCAGCAGGAAGGAGATCCAAACAAAGGCAAAGGTTTGCAACCAATGTTATGCAGCACTGCTGCAGGAGATAACAAACTGGGATCGTCCAGAGGTGGTTACAGGCAATGAATATACCAATATAAATTGGCTAAACTCAGAGATTGGTTTACTGTGGATGACTAGACCAAGTGACCCGCAAGGGGCCTCCCAACTCAAAGATTTGATTATTCTACTATGACAAGATTCTTATTTCATTTTAAACCAAATCATTTCAGCAAAGGTCACTTGAATGTCTTCTATGTGCTGTCTCTCCACTGTTCCTTCTAAATTTGTGGGCAGGTTTTAAATGATTTGTCTCCCTAGATTACAAAAATAAGTAATGCTAACTGTAGAAAACTGAGAAAATATTCTTTAGAGTATTTTCTTTTATTCTTTCTATATGTAAATATTACTTATTGTACAGATAGTTTAATATTTTGCCTCTACATTTAGGATTGCATTATGAGTTTTTTCCAAGGGCCTGAGAAATTCTCAAAAATCATGTTTGATGATGGAATAATTATTCATTTCAATAGCTGTTCAATAATAAAATTAATCCTGTGTTGCTGAAAATTGCCTTCCACAACATTTGTCATTTTTTAAAATGATCTCCCTTGAAATGATATTTCCCGTAGAGAAATATTGGTCACATTGTTTTTTTATTACATTTACAGGCTAGATTCCTACAATCAAATGCACACACAAACACATACACACACACAAATCAAATAATCAAATTGCTTCCTGGAAATATTGAATCAATTCATATCATCACCAGTACTACCTGAATCTAACATCAGCATATAATTGCTGTAAACACAGATTATTCTCAATCTTCTCCAACTTGAAAAGTGAAAAATAATTTTAATTTTTATTTCTTTAGTTACCAGTATTGATTAATTACAATGTCTTATAAATTTTTAAGAGCTCTTTATATAGGATATTAAACTTATGTTTGACATTGTTACAAATTGTTTTTAGTTTATTCACTAATTTTTGTTCATGACATTTCCTGACATTAAAATATTTATTAATAAAATCTGTATATAGTCAAATTCATCATCTTCTTCTGCAATTTTTTCCCCTAAGATAATTTACACTCGTCTCTCTTAGTTTCTTTTTTTTATTGATCATGTGTTGCAATAATTTATTCACATTTATATGCATGCAATCTGTATAGAATGTTATTTATTATGTATTATACATACATATTATATATCTGTGTGTATATATATATTATGATGTCCAAGTACAATTATATTTGCTTATTTATCAATAGTCAATTTTTCAAGCACCATTTTTTAACTAATCCTTACTGTCCTCATTTGTTTGTGATGCTTCATTCTTCCCATATATATTAGCATCTAACATATACCAGTGTCTTTTTCAGAGCTATATAGTTTCTAGATGTAACTACTGGAATGTTCTGTCAGTAGAGCCTTATGAATAGTACTCTCTTTAAGCTCAGTCAGCTTTTAGTCTGTAGAAGAAAGGAAGGAAAAGTCTTCATGTTCTTTATCTTATCCATCTCCCCCCAAAATTCCCTCCATAGAAAATTGCAAGCCGTCTGAATATACCTCATAGCCCATTCGAATAACAAAAAAAAAATGTAAAACAAACTGTATTGACAACAATAGTGAAACAACTAGGAATGGTGTTGCCATCAGTTCAGAACAGTAGTGAATTTCTGGATATATAAAGCAGACAGGAGCAGAATGATTGCTAAATCCAGATGCCATGAGAGACATGGTAGATTCAAGTGTACTGATTTGGAAAAGATTTTCATAATATTTTATATATTGTTAAGTTTTAAAAAAGAAAGAAAAGTGTGATTGAATTATCTATATTCATGAGGAAACTAAAACCTTTAAACAAATAATAAAAAGGCTTACAAAAAAGCTCTGTCTCTCAAGAAAACTCTGAAGTAACTCCATCAGATGCAAGAAGGAATAAAGAATGAGCCACAGTGCTTGGAAGAATCACTATGACATTAATTAAGATGCAAGCCATACACACACCTCCCCCATATCTGTCCACACACACATACACAAACACACATCACACAAACTTTTACCCACCTATAGTATAACCTGCTGAGATAGGAGAAGTTTCTGTATGGAGGATCCTGTAGAAGATTTAAGACTTATAAAATAGGAACAAGGCTCTATATGACTTCTAAGAGGCCTAGAAACAGCCATAGGAAGAAGGACTCTAGTAGTCAAAACCTGCATTCATTGACAAATGAAGAAGGATCCTTATTCACATTCTGAAGTGTACTCTACTCAGTTACCTGTATTTTGACATTCAGATGTGTGTATATATGCATATATGTTTGTGTGTGTGTATGTGTATAAAATAGAGAACAATATAAAACTGGGGTATAAGGAGAACATATTGTCAGCATATATATCCAGGGGAAAAATACATTTGCAACTTTAATATGTAAAGTGTTTTTACAAATCAATAAGAAAAAAAATTAAAAATCTAATAGGCAAAGGATTTTACCATGATACTCATTGAGGAAAAATAATGAAAATGACCAATAAATATAAGAAATGGTGCTTACCCTTGCAATTACGAAAATTAACATTAAAATAATAATAAGATGCCATTTATCCCTCTAGACTGATATAAAGATATCATATACAATGTTGGTGAGAGTAAAGAGAAACCAATATTCTTGTATAATTTTGGTGAGCAAACAAATTAGTTCAGTAAGTTAGGAGGGTTCATAGTCAATATCAAAATTTTGAATACATATCATTCAGTCTTAAAAGGAATATAATATATATGTGATACATAAGCATGTTAATATGAAACAATGTCCAAAATTAACTTTTAACTTACCTGAAGCAAGTTACTTGTATTTATCTATGTATCGTATAAATGTACAAGAAGGAGTATGGAAAAATGCACAAGAAAATATTAATAGTGGCAAACTGACAGAAAAAAATGGGAGGCAGTAATAGAGAAGGGATAGTCTATATTTTTAAACAGTAAAACTTCTGTATTATTTGAGTTTTATGAGCATGTATTTACACATTGAATAGGTGATTTAAATATTTTTAAATAAAAAATATAAATTTTAGCTTGCTTGGCTTTTAGTCTAACTGAATCATCAACTCCATCACCAGTATAACTACCATCAAATAAAAATATTTAATTAAGTAAAAATATCATTTTGGGATTTTCTTCTGGTAAAAAGAAGCATTTCTTCTACTTACAACAACATCTAAACTCAGTCTTAGGAAACTAAAATTCAGGCGATAAAAATTTTGCTGCTTCTTTTTCTTTAGTTTTCACACCAGAGTCAACCTCAAGCAGCTGAAGAGTCAATAATAAATTGGCTACACAGAACCTTCAAATCACAAAGAAAGATAGGCTATAAATCATCATTCCTGCTGTCCACCATGATTTTGGTTGCTTTTCTTTTAGGCATTCATAAGATTGCACTTTCATACCCACTTGAAATGAGGCATGACCATGTGGCTTGCTGTGGCCCACGGCACGACAACACAAGTCATGAAAGCAAAGCAGTCTCCAAGGGCCAGTGGGCACTTCTCCCCCAACAAGGACCAGAGATGTTCCAAATGTTGACTGCTCTGTCAGCCTATATCCCTGAGTGAGGAGGAATGACATGGAGCAAATCTTCCTAATAACCCAAATTAAACTTGTAGCATAAATGAGAAATACCTGGGTTATTCTCAACTAGAAAGATTTGGGGATTGTTTTCTTCTATAGCATAACCTACTCTATTCTGACTAATATAAAATGCTTAAGATCTATCAATTCTGGCAAATTCAAACAAACTTTAAAATTGTCACCTTTCATAATTTAAGAGGCAGAGGGATACATTCCAAGGCAAATGAAATGGGAGGAATCTCAGCTGCCATAAATACACTGTCACTACAGTAATGTTAGATGTCCTTGAAAAGGAATCAGAGAGGCTCCATCATCAAGGTCGGAGCTCTCAGAGGAGGGAATGAAGGCCCTTCAAAGGGGCTCTGTAGAAGAAACCTCTTAAAATTCCTTCTGGACATCTTATTATATATAATTTCCTATTTTCCCTTACCTTTTCCTCATTAACCCCTGCTGGCTTACACCCACCGTAAAAGGCTGGACTGAACCCTTCGGAGAGACTCTTGTTTGAATTTGATTTCTTCTGTTCTTCACCTTAGCTCACCCTGAATCTTCTCTGTCTTTCGTAATATTGACTTTGGTCCATTCTGTATTTGACTTTGGCCTTGATCATCAAATAAGTTGGACTGGCATGTGAAATTGGCCCCCATGCTGGGCTAAGTCAGTGAATGTGGGTGGGTGTCTGAAGGGCTGTTAATAGATAGGGAGACTGACCTCCGTGGTTTTGATATCTGGGTGCCAGATGAAACTAACGTAGCAAATGTTCACATGATTCTTCTGTTTCCATCAATTTCCCATCACCACTAATTTTCAACCTTCCCTTTCCTGAGAGCTAAACTTTTGTTATGTAAGTAATGTACTTATTATTCAAACATTATAAAAAGCAATAAACTCTGACACTAAAAACATGGCTTTTTTTCAAAGGGGAAAACTAACAACATTTAATCTATATATTTGACTACCCAGCTAAAGACAGTTGAATTGATAAACTCTAAAATATTTCTCTCAATTCTACTACTCTCTCCCCTTTCAAAAACAAAACTTAATATATAATACTGTTAACAGTGTGGCCTATAATGTGAAACTATCAAAAACCACCATCTTTCACTTTGCATGATATAACTGTTGAAAGCCTCCACCAACACAACCGTATTTAGTAGTTATGATGTTGCAGCCCTCTGTGTATGCTCAGCTACTAATTTCTGCACTTTGCATATATTTATTATCAAATAACTGGAAATTCCAAGTTTATAATTTGCCTTCAGATATGAGCTTCTTTCCTAGAATAACATTACAACATCTTTCCCTGATAACCCTATTTAGGTCTTTATTTCATCACAACTTAAGAACAAATAAACAAAAATAAGAACAACAACAAAAAGCCCTTTAGGCTCTTTTTCAAAAGTTAAATAAACTTAAGGCCAACATAATGGAAACAATTCAAATATGAAAGCTACATTTGATTATCTACATACTAAAATAGTGACAAATATATAACCTTTATATGAAATAACTCATTATCTCTTGAGAAAACTTCAACAGATTACAACCCCCATATTAACTATCAATGATGGATTTTTCCGTGCAAAAGTGTTTCCATTCAAAAAATTTAATAACAACTTGTTGTTGATTAAACCTGGGATCATGAATTGAGGAGGAAAAATATAACTGGAAATATGTTTTCCACTCTCAAAAGCAAGACTGGTTTGGAATAACTATAATAAGAAGAAAAATGTGGGAAATTTCTTGACAGAGGTATAAACTAATAAGCATGGTAAAAGAACAGAATTAAGAAGAGATTAAGGCCAGGCATGGTGGCTCATGCCTGTAATCCCAGCACTCTGGGAGGCTGAGGCAGGTGGATTGTTTGAGCTCAAGAGTTCGAGACCAGCCTAAGCAAGAGCGAGACCCCATCTCTACTAAAAATAGAAAGAAATTGTATGGACAACTAAAAATATATACAGAAAAAATTAGCTGGGCATGGTGGTGCATGCCTGTAGTCCCAGCTACTCGGGAGGCTGAGGCAGGAGGATAGCTTGAGCCCAGGAGTTTGAGGTTGCTGTGAGCTAGGCTGACTCCACGGCACTCTAGCCTGGGTGACAGAGTAAGACTCTGTCTCAAAAAAAAAAAAAAAAGAGATTAAGTTTAAGTTAGGAAATGTGGTAAGGAGCCAGTGGATGTTAAAAGAAATGTAGTATAGCATAAAGGTCTGGGTTTTGAGGCCAAAAGACTAGCGTACAAACCTCAGCCATGTCATTTGCTGGCATTTATATGACTGCAGGCAAATTAACATGTGTAAGCGTTTCTTCTCCAGGGGAGAAAATAAAAACTGTACAAAACGATGCTATGAGCATTTAACACAAATTAATTCACTTAATTCATAAGGACTCCGTGAGGTAAGTACATTATATCCTCTTTAACATTGTCGATAGGTTCTTGGAAACTGCAACTTTAAACAAACGACAAGTAACAAAGCCAATTTTGTCATAGGCTAATTGATCTAAACAAGAGTTAAATACTTATGGCATATTCCAATCACAAAAACATCACCAAACTTCTAAATAAAGACCCAAAACACTTCTAATATTAAACAGTGAAATAAAAGTGAGTTATACACACAGTTAAGATTAATAAAAACAAGTAAGATAATTATTTACCATTATTCCAGTTCAGGGTTGTGAATGACCACAGCCGATCCCACCAGCCCAGGGCACAAGACAGGACCCCACTCTGGACAGGATGCTGTTCCACTGCAGGGTGCACTCATACACACACCCACACTTACTCAGACTGGGACCATGCCAACATGCCAGTTCCCCTAATATGCACATCTCTGGGATGTGGGAGGAAACCGGACTATCCAGAGAAAACCCACGCAGACATGGGGAGAATATGCAAACTCCACATTAACAGTAGTCCTCGCCAGCAATCAGTTTTTGTTTTTGTTTTTTCTCATAAAGGTTATAATGAAAAGAAGTTGAACAAAACAATGTTATTAGAAAACCTGCTGCATACTAATATCATTTTTATTTACAGGTGAGGAAACTGAGGTAGAGACAAGTGAAGTGGGCTTGCTGAGGTCCACACATGGTGAGTGGCAAGCTGGGATTGGGCGCCACGCAGTCAATCTTTGAGTTTCAACTACTTTTCTATACTGATGGGCTAATGTGAGAGTACTCTAGGCCTTCCATGAGCATGATTTTATACACATTTATTTGACTCCTTTCAATAACTCCATCAGGAACAACTATTATTACACACATTTAAAGATGAAGAAATTGTCTAAGGTAAGTTATGAAGGCAAAGCTGTGTGGTAACAGGCAGGCTGGGGTGGAGCAGGATCTAAGTGGAGGATGAAGGCTTAGAGAGATGTCGTGACAACAAGGATGGAAAGAGGGAAGGATTTGAGAAATGTGAAAAACTGAAAGAGGAAAATTCTAAAGGCAAACAAAGAGCAAAATGAACAGATATCAAAAAAACCAAGGTTTTAGAGCTGAGGTCAGTACACTACAGTCCACATAGCAAATCTGGTCCACTATCAATCTGTGCAAATAAAATATTACTGGCACATAGCAAGACTCAATTGTGTGTGTAGGTGTATATGTTTATATGTATATATATATATATATTTTTTTTTTTTTTTCTCTGTGGCTGTTTTTGTTCTACAATAGCAGAACTGAGTGGTTGCAATGGAACTGGTCTAGCTCAGAAAGCCAAAAATATTTACTATCTGTCCTTTAAAGAAAAGCTTTCCCAACCCTTTCTCTGGAGCAGCCATGTCCAATAGAAATTTCTGTGACAATGGAAATGTTCTGTATCTGCAGCTCAAGAGGGTACCAACATATGGCTAGATAAATTTAAATTTAAATTAATTAAAACTAAATAAAATTTAAAATTTAGCTCATCAGGCAGGCACACTAGCCACCTTGCAAGTGCTCAATAGTTACATTTGGCTAATGCAACTGTGGAACTGAATTTTAAATTTTATTTAATTTTAATTAAATTAAACAAGTTAAAATAGCCACATGCAGCTACTGGCTACCATATTAGACAAGAAAGTTGTAAAGAATTTCAAGGAAGTAGAGGTGGTCCCCAGAGTCAAATACTAAAGAGAGATCAAATAAAGTAAGGACTTAAAACAATCTATTGAATTAAGCAACAAATAGGTACTGATGATCTTTGGGAGAGCAATTCACGTAGAGTGATGAAGACTGATGCCAGTTTACGGCGGATGGAGGAGTACAAGGGAAGGCAGAAACTGGTGTACAGACACATGGCTGAGAAGTTAGGATACAAAGGGGGGTGTTCTCTGCAAATCTTTCAACTGGCTTTTATTAAAAGAGAAGGGTGAAAAGTGAAAGTAGCTGAGAGGAGAGGGATTGAAAATTAATGGAAGAAGTTTTTTGTTTGCTTTTAATGGCATAGGCAAGTGGGCCAAGTTCATGTTCTATTTTGGAAGTGCAAGTGCATTAGTGTTCCTGAAACAAGAGATATGTGTTTGGAGTGGGAACATAACATGAGCTAAGGCAAGAAAGACAAGTGCGAGCCTTGTCTTAAAAGACCTGAAAGCCCTGCTAAGGAAGAGGACACCATTAAATGGTTTGGAGCAGGGTAATGACCTGCTCTGAAATGGAATTCAGGAAGAAGCCCTGGAGAGCAGTGTGAAAGTGAGACTTGAGAGATAAAGAAGAAAATAGAATTAGTTAGGATCTTTTGACCAACCTAGAAAGTTATGCTGAGGAATAAAAACGTGGGAAAGGCGGGACTACTATAGAAACAAATCAAAAGGAAGGAATGATAAATTCTTGAGGTGATGGATACCCCAATTACCCTTATTTGATTATTACACATTGTGTGCCTGTACCAAAACATCACATGTACCCCGTAAGTATATACAACTATAATATATGTTCCCATAATTAAATTTTTTAAAAAAATTAAAAAGGAATGAAAAATAGGATGAAGGGTGGCATCAAAGAAAACTGAGTTTTTTATGATCTGTGGACGTCAAGTTTATATTCGCTTTAAGGGAAACCTGAGCCAGGAATAAAAAGAAACAGTTTTAAAGTAAAGGAGGGAACTAACGCTTTGCTACTCACCAATATTGTGTCAGGTTCTGAGTTTGCCTATTTATGTACATGAAATCATTTAATCCACCCAATATCCATTAAGGAAGACAATGGCATCACCACTGTAAAGATGAGAAATGAGGCTCAGTGAGGTCAAATAACTTCTCAGAATTATAAAACTAACGTGGCAGACTGGAACTCAGTGCTTTCTGACTCTGAGGAAAGGGTTATGAGTGTATTCCAATGTTAAGTGTCTGTGTTCTTGAGTAATTCTTGTGCCCTCCTAGACTGCCTGCTTCCTGTAGGCAGAGACCTCATGTTAGCTTATTAATGGCACATAGCAAATGCTCAATAATTATTGTTAAATAAAAGCCTGTAAGTGTGAATGAATGTGAACTGAAGTAGTGTTCTTCTAACATGTTAACAAAAATGAGTCTTGTGAGATAAATGGTCAACCCTCAGCAAAAACAATGACTAGCTCAAAAGACTACCATTGCACAGAAATAGAGAAGGCTTTAAGCATTTTTAAGAGGGCATCATTTCGCTTTATTCACACAGTGACATTCCATCCAAATTACAGATACTTGGCCTTGGGAAGTATCAACTCACTGTTCCAGGAAACCCTCCAAATTGGGTAATTGCTTACTTGGAGCAGCATAATAGCTGTATTTTAATTTAACCACTAGGGGTATTGTTTTTATAAAAGTACTTGGAAAGCACATCTCTCTGTAGGAGAGATAATTATTTTAACAGAGCACCCTAATGCAAAGAGAGAGCCATTCTTTAGTCCAACGGATCCTTCCTACGTGAGCAAGTATACTCCTAATATGGCTGCATAACACCGTCTCTAGCCACAGATTGCCAAGTCGCGACATAAAAGGACAACACAGACATATGCAGCCATGCCAGATCATCTCGAATTAAAACTAAGTGAATTGCCAATGGTGAGAAATTCAGCCAACAGGAAAAAGAATAGAAAGAAAGGCTTTCAGGAAATCAATACCTGTTATCTGAACTGCATCCACCGTCAATGAAAAGAAAAGGCAACAATGAATGATCTTAAAGATTCTCAGGTTGTGAGTCATGCCTGACAGTAAATTCAAAAACGGTAAGGACACCATTTTATCTTGTTTTATTCGTATTCTAGAAGAAAATGCAGGAAAAACTGAGAACTGAAGTTAAAGGAAATAGGATTTGGTTTAATATGAAAAGGAAATTATTAAATTATAATCAATCAAATTAATATTAAGGGTCTAAAGTAAAAGATCAAAACACATTTAGATTCCAAAGAATAAGTGTATTAAAATCAATACAATGCTAAATAAACATAAACTGAAAAGCACTTTTTTTTTTTTTAAAGAAAAGCAAACTTTATCCATTGGCCTTTTTCATAATAGTTAGGACACTCTTAGGAACAGTGGCCCCCAGTCAATCAAGACAAAAATAAGTCACGATGAGCTCATAAGGAACCAAACTCCAAACCAGCACAGGTTCCTAGAAAACCAGACTTACAATCTAGGATGGGCCCAGGAGCCACAAGCAGGGAACTTTAAACCTCAGAATTATCCAGAGAAACAGAAGGGGGTACGAGGGAGGGTGTGCTCTCCTCTCTGATGTCAACTATTAACAGTATTTGTTGGAAAAAGCAGAAGCGGCCTCTCGGCATTTAATACTGATGATAAGAATGATGAAGTGATGAAGGAAGAAGAAAAGAGGGAGGCAGAGAATGGAGCAGAAGCAGCAATGGCAGCATAACACAGGGGAGGAGGAACCCAACTTGTTTACATGGTGTTATTTTACTCTGGGCAAGGAAAAAAAACGAGAGGAAGAAAGGGGAGTAATAAATAAGAACTGACACACGTTCTCTAATCCTGAGAACTGCAGGACTGTATATTTTTTTTCTTTTTTCATATTACATCTTCATCTTAGCTAACCATTTCTTTCTCCTTCTTGTTATAACTCATGCAGAATGGCTCACTGCAAGGTTCTGATGAAACGCTCCGGCTGAGGCTCCCAGAAGGCAGACAGCATATTCATTAACTCATTCTGCCCAACGAGTAGCTCATGTCCACAGAGAGATGTTGGATACAAGCTCTCATTAAAGAGGAATACAATCAATCATTTTGAACGTCCAAGAAGAACTTTTTCTTTCCATTGAGGCTTATAAATTATTCCAAGATTATTTCTATAAAGACTGTGTCATTGGGAGATATACACAGGGAGCACCGATTGTGTCTGTAATGTTTTATTGCTTACAGAAAAAGATCTGAAGCAAATGTGACAGAATGTTGATATTTTACAGATTTCAGTGTTGAGTGTCCTCGAAATTATTATCTTTATTTATTCTTTAAACATTTCATACGTAAAAAGACTGTGGGACCTTATTCACAATATTTATTAGTTTTTTTGGAAAACAAATTGACAATATACATCAAAAAGTATACAATTAGCTTTTGACTCAGAAATCTAAGAATTTATCAGAAAGAAAGAAACAGAGAAAGAGAGAGAGAGAAAGAGAGAGAGAGAAAGAGAGGGAGAGAGAGAAAGAGAGAGAGAGAAATCTTTGGAATGCTGTGTCCAAAGATGCAAATATATCTGCCTATTTATCATAGCAAATAAAGAGAAACCATCTAAATGCCAATATAAAGGGATTGTGAAATAAAAATTTTATATTCACCCAATATGTTAAAATATTCTGTAGAACTTCAAAATCATGGAATAGAAAATAGAAAAGTGGAAAAAAATCACAACTTATTACATATGGAAAAATCAGCTATCAAATAATGACAGTATAAATTTCATTTTTCTGTAAGGATGAAAATAGAGACCTAGAAAGTCAAACAGACTGACAAACAGACATAGATTCTAGATTTTTAACAGGCATAACACCTACACGTACTAAAAATTAGTGAATGCGAAAACTGGTGAATCTGAATAAGGTCAATAGTTTAATTAGTTAATTTTATTGTGCCAATGTCAGTTTTGGTTTTAATAATATACCATAGTTATGTAAGATGTTACCACTGGGTGATCAGTACAAGTGAACTCTCTGTACTATTTTGGCAACTTCTTCTAAGTCTATAATTATTTCAAAATAAAAAGTTAGAACAAAAAAATGACTGAAGGGAATGATACCAAATATACCAAGATAATTTGGCTTTCATGTGTTTATCTAATTAAAACATAAAGTAATACTACTTTTATAGCAGGAACAAAGGCATAAACCTACATTTTAACCAGAATTATTTCTAAATAAAAAAGTTACACTTAAAAATAATTTAAATGTAAGGGTCAAATCTAGGCTTTATGTTTATAAAGCCTCTCTTCTTTTGATTAAATCGCACTGCACCTCCATCTAACATCTCACCGATATCTCTCATCAATAAAACCTTACACAGAGACACAAACATAAAATAGACATATTCACAAAGACAAGTCCAACTATACTAAATAGACACCATTGGACGTAACTTAAAATGCTAACCAAAACAGATAAAATTTCTGTTATGCCTTTTTTCCTAGCTTTATCCTCAAAATAATGAGAACAATGTTACAAACTGCATCTTTGGTACATCTTTGTCAATTCTCCCACTACCTACACACCACATTCATAGACGAAACATTTTCTCTTAAGGTTACAATAATTTGAAACTGGAATACAGTACATCCAGTTCAATTATCCGAGAGTTCATTATCTAGCTGGTGCTAACCAAGCCCATTATTTCCCTTTATTCTCTCTTTTGTTACTTGTCTTTTCCTTGCCTTCCTGCTTATTAGCACCTCTAGGAGAAAGCAAGAGGCTGCACATAGGGATAAAATTAAAATCGGTTGATTTTTTTAATCTATTAAAGGATTCATTAGTTAAAAAATGACTGCTGTGCACCAGAACAGGAGGCTGTGTGCCCTAGTTATTCACACCTCAACAGTCAAGGCAATTCAGAGTAGAACTGATTGTAAAATAAAATGGATTTTATTGCCCATGTTTTCAGAAAATAATAACTAGATAGTCCATATCATTTGTGATTACTCTTCCTTTATTGAACAGGAAAATGAAGGCTATCTTATTATAAGCAAAAACATCACTTTCCCCTGTGATGTATGACATTGTTTTGCAAAGTTAATACTCTATCTGGACTCTTATCCAGCACCTGGAATAGTGCCTAGTTCATAGAAGTCATTCAGTGAATGTTTGATAAATGAACAAGATTAAGAAGGAACAAATGCATTAATGAATAAATAATCCCAGATCTAAAAAAAATTAAAACACACACTTTTGTATAGCATTCTAATAAAGACACAAGTGTGTGCGTGTATGTATGTATGTATGCACCTGGCTTGTTTTTAAATCTGTAACACCAAAAGCATGAGGAAAAAATAGGATTAATGGGAGAGGAAATAGGGCACAAAGAGAAACTGATACATGCTAAAGCCTGCTTTTTAATCCTAGATCTGCCATCTATATACCAAGTGAACATTAGCAAGTTACTTAACTTTCAGTTCTTCTTTGAGAAAGTATGCTTTTGAGAAGTTAAATAACTATGGTAAGAGGTATTGTTATTATTACTATAATATGTTTTGTATCCTGTAATGCTTTAACACACACAAACACACACACACACATGCCACACACATACACACAAATACACACTTATAGAGTAAAATCATCTTTTAGAATTTAAGAGATTTTGGTTTTAGAGTAGTACTATATCCAACAAATAGTCTTTGAAATACCTAGATATTTAATAAAAAAGAATATCTTCCTTATTAAAGGTATTTTTATTAATTATAAATTTGACGATTAATCCTTTTATAAATTAGGAAACCAAGAGAAAATTTCATCAAATTAGATCTATTAAACCTGTAACTGCAAATTATATTTCAGACAGCTCTTGAAATATTCATGTAAGATAATAAGATGTTTGTAGTAGACATATGTAGGAGATGTTGTCAGGATCTAGTATTTTAAATAATAATAAAAATAATAAAATCACTTTTATATTTTTCCAAAATTCAAGCTTTTTACAGACTAATATAAGCTTTTACTCTAAGTGACATAACATTAAAATTTTTTCATAATTTGTGATAACATAAATGTACTCTAAGAAGAAATAACTTTTTATGTTATCTGATTGCTATCACTTTTAAGTTTTGATTTTTGTTTAACATATTTACTTAAAAATGACAATCCAATAACATGATATCAATCCAACTCTTAAAATCTGAAATCCTTGGAATCTGATATGTGCCAGAGAGGGAACTTTTCCAGTTCATACACATATTAATTCAGTCAGTCCTCCATCACCACAGGTTCCACATGCATAGATTCAACCAACTTTGGATCAAAAATATTTGAGAAAACAAATAACAATATAAAGATAAAAGATAATACAAATTTAAAAAATACAATATAACTACTTATATAACACTTACATTATATTAGGTATTAAAAGTAATCTAGAGATGACTTAAAGTATATAGAAGGATATGCATAGGTTGTTTGCAAAAACTGCACTATTTAATAAAAGGGACTTAAGCAACTGCAGATTTTGGTTTCTGCAGGGAGGGGGTGGTGTCCTGGAACCCATCAATCCACAGATACCAAGGGATGACTGTACTTGGTCTGTACCACATAAATGAGGTGTTTGCCTACTTGTGTAATGTATGTCTTTATCTTGATGAATAGAAACCCATAGATTGTAAAATAACCACTACTGCAGATTAAAAATCAATGAAAGAGCTAAAGAGGAACAAAGAAAGCCAGCTGCCTCAGAATAAAGTGTACACTCACGAAGACAAAAGAATTTCAAACTCTTTGATGCCTTGATAGAAGATTAATGGATCATTTTGGGTTCTGATTGAATGGATGATTCAGGTAATATCTACCTGCAATTTATATAGGAACCCAGATTTAGGAGATGGATTAAGAAGTTTAATCTGCACGTGTGAAGTTTTAAAATCAGTACAACTGATATAAACAACGCTCTGTGCATTCCACTGTGGTGATAACAACTGTGATTTAGACTTGCACCAGGCCTTCCTATTATTAAGTGGGGATGTATTACATTACTGGTAAGAGAAAAATATCAATGGTATGTGAGCTTATATGCTGGATGTGTAGTGACAAAATGGAGATGAGTAGTGAGAATTCTTTGCCAAACTATTAGGTTGGTGCAAAAGTAATTGAGGTTTGGACCATGAATTTTAAATCATTATAACTAGGTTCGAATACATCCTTAATCAAAATAGGAACCATTACAATCAACACATTTTTGCCAATGAGAAATAAGTTTATTTATTCTTGGAGCATAGAAATCCATGCTTTGGGATTCTAGGAACTCTTGGAAAGCATTTTCTGCAACCTGCTGGTTGTAGAAATGTTTTTCCTGCAAAAAGTTGTCGAGATGCTTGGAGAAGTAAGTGGTAATCGATTGATGAGAGGTTAGGTGAATATGGCGGATGAGGCAAAACTTCATAGTCCAATTTATTCAACTTTTTTTTTTTTTTTGAGACAGAGTCTCACTCTGTTGCCCGGGCTAGAGTGAGTGCCATGGCATCAGCCTAGCTCACAGCAACCTCAAACTCCTGGGCTCAAGCAATCCTACTGCCTCAGCCTCCGGAGTAGCTGGGACTACAGGCATGTGCCACCATGCCCAGCTAATTTTTTCTATATATATTTTTAGTTGTCCAGATAATTTATTTCTATTTTTTAGTAGAGACAGGGGCCTCACTCAGGCTGGTCTCAAACTCCTGACCTCGAGCGATCCACCTGCTTCAGCCTCCCAGAGGGCTAGGATTACAGGCGTGAGCCACCGCACCCGGCCCAATTTATTCAACTTTTGAAGCACTGGTTGTGTGACCTGCGGTCGGACATTGTTGTGGAGAAGAATTGGGCCCTTTCTGTTGAATAATGCTGGCTGCAGGCGTTGCAGTTTTCCATGCATGTCATCGATTTGCTGAGCATACTTCTCAGCTGTAATGGTTTCACCAGGATTCAGAAAACTGTAGTGGAACACCCAGCAACAGACAACCAAACAGTGACCATGACCTCTTGTTGGTACAAGTTTGGCTTTGGGAAGTGCTTTAGAGCTGTTTCTGAGTCCAACCACTGAGCTAGTTAACACAGGTTGTCATATAAAATCTACTTTTTGTTGCACATCATAATATGATCAATAAATGGTTCATTGTTGTTGAGTACAATAAGACTACACTTCAAAACAATGATTTTTTTTTATTTTTGGTCAGCTCATGAAGCACCCACTTATGAGCTTTTTCACCTTTGCAATTTGCTTCAAATGCCAAATGACAGGTAGAATGATCGACACTGAGTTCTTCAGCAACTTATCATGCAGTTGTAAGAGGATCAGCTATGATGATTGCTCTCAGTTGGTTGTTGTCAACTTCAGACGGCCGGCTGGCCGGCCACTGCATTCCTCATCTTCAAGGTTCTCATCTCTTTTGCAAAACTTCTTGAACCACCACTGCACCGTAGTTCGTTAGCAGTTCCTGGGCCAAATGCCTTGTTGATGTTGCAAATTGTCTCCGCTGCTTTACGACCCATTTTGAACTCAAATAAGAAAATCGCTTGAATTTGCTTTTTGTCTAACATCATTTCCATAGTCTAAAATAAATATAAGATAAATAGCAAGTAATGTCATTAGCAAAAAAACATAAAGCGAAAAATGTGCATTACAACAATGTATAACATAACCACATTTATTTAAGAATGTATTCCAACATCAAATGGCAAATTTCAACAATGCTAAAACCACAATTACTTTTCCACCAACCTAAGAGCTTAAAGGGAAACAAGATTGATGTGCTTTTTAGAAAGAACCACTAAAGATTTTAAGGTAAAATCCTTACAGGCACTGGAAGGAGATGAAATCAAGAAGACATGTGCAAGTTGGCTCTGGGAAAACAGTGAAGACTTAAACCCCTCTAAGATGAGAGAGGAGCATGGAAGACACATAGAAACACAGAGCACAAGTAAAGAGAAAGGAAGTTAAAAAATCTCTGGTTAAAATTTTTAGAGTTCTACATTGCTGCCATTCTTTTTCATTCTTTCTGGGTCCTGTCATCTAAACAGTCATGTAACAACCAGACAGAAGTTAAAAAGTATAGTTATAATTTATAACTGAAATTAGGCTCTACAATGTGACCCAACTGGGTTGAAAAGGTTAAGTCCACCACTGTGTGACTTTGGACAAGCCACTTATCACTCTATACATTCATTTACACAGTTATAAAAATGCATTATAACCATAACTATTTCATAAGGTTTGGGGAGGATTCAAAGAGACAATGCATAGATATTGCTTAGCGTGAGGCCCAACTCAGAGTTAGTGTTCAATAATTAATAGTGCTGTTGTTGCTATTGTTGTTTTGTTATTATTACTATCTTTATTATCATTATTGAAAGATAGTATATCAGGGTTAAAGAAAGGAATGGCTCATTCACAAGTTAGAGTAATAATCATAGGTGAGTTTCCTTCTCATTCTAATACAAACTCTCCAAATACTCACGTCTTATTTTGGGTCACCCCCCTAAACACTCAAAGGAAGCATTTAACATTTTTAGATCATTTGTTCTCCAAAGTTTGCCAACATCCATGGAATAACACAGATAAGTGAGAGAAACAACTCACTGTCTTTGTATTAGATTCCTAAAAGTGAGATATTCTTATTAGAACTAAGAGAGCTGGATGCAATATGATTCCTAAGAAATACATCTCTGCATTTAACATATGCCATTTACCAAGGTTTGCCTACCTGAGTGTCTCCCTTTTGCACGTACAGAAGGAAACTAGGATCAAGATGACGGGCAATGAAAGAAAAATAAGAAGGAATACTAGACATGAATACATTAAAAAGTAAACAAAATCAACAGCTTTCATAGTTACAAACATACAGTGAGAATCCTAGTATTTTCTTTTACTGAGAGGTTGGAGAAAAGAAAAATTTTCAAACATTCATAATTGGATAAATTAATTAGGCTATTTATCACCATGCTCTTGTAAAAATAACATTAAAACATACTGCAAGCAATGAATAATGTGGTCATTAAAGGTTTTCCTTAAGCCAGAAAACCAACAGAGCATTCTTAAGGAAGAGATTAATATTGCTTCCTACCGTCCAGAAAACATGTCTAAAGTAGTTTTCAACTCATTTAAACCTCCCCTCCTCCCACCTTTGTGACTGTGGTACACAATTTGAAAAAAAAGTTTAATTTTCAAACAGCATTTATTATTCCATATCTAAAATGTTTCCAAGATATAGATCCACATTTTTAAAACTCTTCTTACACCACTATTTTATTGAAAAAATGTAAATTACTTTAAATGCCTCAAACTATTTATGTACATTAGCACACTTAATCATCCCAACAGTCCTATAAAGTTATTATTTCCCTCTCAATAAGAATAGGTTGGATTATGCTATACATTAACAACTGCAAAATCTCAGTAATGTGCAAAAATAAATTTATTTCTCACTCATGCCACTCTGCTATGGGTCCAGACGTACTCCTCAAAGCTTTGTCACCTGTGCATTTTTGCTCAGCAATCCAAATTGCTTCTATTCTATATGTGCTTCCACAATGGCTATGGCAGATGAGAGAGGACTGAGGATTGAAGCTCTAGCAATTAACTGCTTCACCCTGAAGTGACAAGCCTTATTCCTCTTATTGCATTAGCCAAAGCTAATCACAAATGTGGGGAAGACCAAACCTCCTGGGTTGTTCACAGTGGAATAGAACCGATGAGAGGAAATTGAAAGCACACGGTAATACCCACCAGTGTGCATTTTATAGTTCCCCCATTTTATAATTATTTGGAGCAAGGTATTATTCAAAGAATAGAGCCAAGATTCTAAGCCAGCAATCAGTTTGTTTTTTTCACTAACTGATCCTCAACTTTTTTTTCTCTTACACACCAAAATTAGGGTATTCAACAAGTTCCCATTGCTAGCCGTGGCAAACTTCATTTGGATTTAAGGAGGGAGAGTTGGGAGGAAGGCACAGTCCGGGCATTTGTGGTTTAGACACATACTTAGCTCTCAACTGAGAATCAATGAATGTCTATGAAAATAAGAAAAAGAGTGCAGAGAAAACAAACAAAGTGAGATTAGTGCAAAAGTAGACTTTTCTAAGCTCCCATGCATTCATTAGCTTAAAGTTATTTAGCAAACGGTCGATAATACTGATTTTATGTCCCTTCGGCTACTAAAATTTTTCATCATTTTTATCTTACTGAATTTTTTTTGCAAATATCTATATTGATCAGGTTTACAGTAGAGACTAAGGATTCTTTTTATTTTTCTTCCTCTTCCTCTTTTTCTTCCTGCCCCTCTCCTTCTTCCTCTTCCTCTTCCTCTACCTCCTCTTCCTCCTTCTCCTCCGCTTTTTCTTCTTCTTTTTCATCTTCTTCTTCATCTTCCCAAATTTCTTTTATTAATACTTAACTGATGTATTTACTTAGGAGAGACATCCTGAAAGATTATACTTGGGAAGTGTTGTTTGCTAACATCAAAACCTTAGAAGAAGGTATTCCTGTTGTCCAGAGTCAGCTCATAAGTCAAAGCCCTGCAAACTTCAGTTGCTTTTCTTCTATTAATACTTAGAGCAATTAATGTTTTAAATCAGTAAAGTCATATAATTAAACTCTATCCCTCTCTAACTTAGTATCTGAAAGAGCCTCTGCTTTCTGTTATTCTAATACTTCCAACAGGACTCTTTCAAACTCGAAATTCTTAAACTTTAATTTTCCTAGATTTTTGAGAATGGTACCTTTCTCCATGCACTCTTACTTCATTTAGCCATAATACTGGAAAAAGCAAATATAATTAATATCTTTAATATAATTTATTCTCTATTCACATAGTTTAGATAAAGGATTTGAGTTTCACATTCACATATACGTCGTAAGACTGTAATTCAGAGAGGTTATTACATTCACATATGTAATTGCGAAGATTCATTAGCCTCCCACACATTTCTCCTGAAAACGTCACACCACAATGGAAAGCAATGATCTCCCTCGTGGAGTTGCTGCTTGTTGCTTATGAAAGTAGAAATTCTTTTTTAAAAAGACCAAATAACTTCAACCACTGGATTTTTTTTTCTTAACTGACAGTATATGGCATGAATAAAGGAAAAGTAAGCCGCCTACCAGGTGCTAAGAGTTTGGATTTTCCCCCAATACCTGGTAGTTGATCAGTCACAGCTGATTGAATTTCCATTGTTCATTGATTGTGCTATTTGCCAGGCAATCCATCCTTGCTTATGTAATTGCAGCATTCCTGTAGTTCATTCTGTTCTGTCCTGAAGGTTCAGCAGCATGACAGGCTGAGAAAATTAGATACCGCACAGCACCAAGCTGCTGACCTTCAGAATACAAAATAAGGCTCATCTTTTAAAATTGTTCCTTCTTGATGAGGTTATTTTGAGGGATCTTACATTTCTAACAGGCAATTTTTCATGCCAACCACACAGCTTCGTAAAATATTTTTACATTTTAAAAATAATGATTATTTTAAATTTTAAACATATCTGCACTATGCACAATGCTATGAATAAATTGATTTAATTTGCACAGTTTGTCCAAAGGGCACAAATTTTTTATCTTTAGATAAAACTCTCACCTTCAAACCAAAATTAAATGTAACTTTAAAAATATCTGATAAATATGAAGAAAAGTGCACAGAATCTTAATAATAATAAAAATGACTGAATTTCTCAGTGTAATGTGGCTGAGTATTTATTTGTTTGCCAAAGAACCAACCAATCAGTAGGGGGATTAAATTGTGTTCTGGTTACATAAAATCCACATTATGTTTTTCTTATTTCTTTTCCTTTGAAACAATCTCTAACTCACAGAAAAGTTGCATTTACAAGATAAAGTATTTTTCCCTCTGAATCATTTACTGACATAAAACCCAATAACCCCAGAATAATTTAATACATAATTTCCACATATAAGGACATTCTTCTAGAGAACCACATTATAACCATCAAATTCAGAAAATTAACACTGACACATTACTACCATCCAATCCACAAACCCCTTCCTTGTTCCTTACCTGTCCCCAAAATGTCAATTACAGCAAAAGTATCCAATTCAGAATTACCTGTTACATTTAGTTCACATCTCTTTGGTCTCCTTCAATTTAGAACAGTTCCTTAGTCAAAAATCTACCAAGATTTAACAAGATTTGGCAACGGGGCTTCTGGAACACTTCTAGATATTTCTAGGAAAGTATTATAAGCTTAGAACCAGGATCCCTAGAGTTATTATTACTAGCTCCGGTCTACCCCCTAATAACTAGCTTTGTGGCCTTAAGCTTCAGTTTCATATTAGAAAGGGCACGATGATACTAACTTTGCAGCATTTAGGGGAGGACTAAATGGAAATACATGAGAAACTCAGGTGTACAGTTCATGGCTTAGAGAAAGCACTCAGCAAATATTAATGCTCACATCCCTTTTCAACCGTTTTGGTATATCATAAGAACCATTGCAGCATGTAATATATATCTACTGAGTCCTCTTTATTCCATTTTTTAGACTTTTCCATCCTGTTTTTTCCAACTTCTAGAATCTAAAGGGGGAAAAAAAAAAACCTAAGAAACCACACAAAGTTCAACTTGCAAACACAGGGAATCCTGTTGAGCAATAGGTTTCAAACTAAGCAAAATTCCCTTTATTGGTATTTCACAGATTTCTTCACTTCTGCATTTAAATATAAATTTTTCCTAAACGGGGGGAAGGGACAGGAGGGGTGAGGAGGAAACTATCTTTTACATGTCCCAGGTACCTGCACACACTGTTATCCTGCCTCTTCTACATTTTTGCCGACCAGCTCGTTCACTCTGTAACGCACTATTCTGGCTTTGACCCTCATCTCACCACTGACATCACATTATTAAAAGTCACTAAGGATCTCTGAGTCACAGCTAATTTCCTTCACATCTCAGTAGCCTCAAAACACCTCTAAAGCCCTTGGCCACTATTGACTCTTCCTATTTTCATCTCTTCTTTCCTTTATACTCATGACACCAAAACATACTGTTCTTCCTTCTCCTACTTCTTTGAATAAGTCTCACCCATTTACATAGTTTTTTTTCCTCCTACTTCTCTCCAAAGTTCAGTCCTTACTATTTTTCTCTTCTCTTTCCTCTCTCTCTCTCTCTCTCTCTCTCCCTCCCCCTCAACATTCATAAGCGTTTAACTCTCACCTCTTTGCAATATATACTCAAATCTATAATTCTATTAATTAATATATCCCACTTTCTCCCAGTGTTTTTTTTTTTTTATTTCAGAATATAATGAGGGTACACAGGTTCTGGTTACATAATATTTGCTTTTGTACAGTTTGAGCCAAAGTTATAAGTATGCCCTTCACCCAGAAAGTGGGCATTATGGCCGGGCGCGGTGGCTCACGCCTGTAATCCTAGCCCTCTGGGAGGCCGAGGTGGGTGGATAGCTCGAGGTCAGATGTTTGAGACCAGCCTGAGCGAGACCCTGTCTCTACTAAAAATAGAAAGATATTATCTGGACAACTAAAAATATATATAGAAAAAAATTAGCCGGGCATGGTGGCGCATGCCTGTAGTCCCAGCTACTCGGGAGGCTGAGGCAGGAGGATCGCTTAAGCCCAGGAGTTTGAGGTTGCTGTGAGCTAGGCTGATGCCATGGCACTCATTCTAGCCTGGGCAACAAAGTGAGACTCTATCTCAAAAAAAAAAAAAAAAAAGAAAGTGTGCATTGTACCCGTTAGATGTGAATTTACCCATCGCTTCATCCCCCCACCTATTTGATTTCTGCTGAGTATTACTTCCGTATGTGCACGTAAGAGTTGATCGATTAGTTCCAGTTTAGTATTGAGTACATGTGGTATTTGTTTTTCCATTCTTGCAATACTTCACTTAAAAGAATGGTCTCCAGTTCATTCCAGGTTATTACAAAAGATCCTCAATCTCCCAATTTTAAACCCAGTATCTTTAATTGTCCAATCAATTCCTCCACTTGGACATTTGACTTAATTTCTTGCAGTTACCATGACTTCCTTCCTTCCCAGTACTCTGCTGCTAGTTAGTGACTATGTCTAATTTAATCTTGATTTCTGAAGTTCTTCTTTTTCTCTTTCTTTTTCTTTTCCTTTTTTTTTTTTTCTTTTTTTTAGACAGGGTCTTGCTATGTTGTCCATGCTGGACTTGAACTCCTGGTCTCAAGCAATCCTCCTGCTTCAGCCTTCCAAGCAGGTAGGACTACAGGCACATACCACAATGCCTGGCTTTTGAAGTTCCTCTCTTTCTGTATCTCTTACTCTTACCCTAGTTTATTGGACACATTGTTCATGTTAGCATTACTCTGATCTTTTAAATCTCTCATCCCCCAATCTCCCAAGAAATCTTGAAATCTGAGGTCAAACTTGGTCTCTAATACCATTACCTTCATTACAAAAAGCTTCCACAGATCATCACTGCCTTTGTAGGCACTGCAAACAAAATGCTCACGATGGCAAAGTTAACGACAGGGACAGGCAGAGTATATGCAGTAGTGGAGGGGACAGTGGATAACAAATAAGTATATACACCATTTAAAGGTCTAGCAACTGCTAAATTCCAGCCAGTGTCACTGTGCTGTAATACCAACCTATTACTGACAGATATTTGTTTTGTTTTCATGAGAAGTCCAAAGGCTGAATTTTTATAGGAAATTTAGAGTTTAGATAAAATCTCCCAATGTTTAAATATTGACAACTAATTAAACAAACAAACAAAAACATCTGAGTCAAACAAAGCCAGTCGGCAGGCTTTCTGCCAGTTTGTGATCTGTGGCCAAAGAAGTTAATGCAAAACCTTTACCTTGCTATCCCAAGCCCTCTACAACCATCCCGAAACAATCTTCTGGTATCAAGTACCAGTAACTTCGAAAAACCACTACAAGCCAACTGGTCTATTATAACTATCTTCCAACGGCACTTGGCTCTTACCTCTATGCTTTTGTCATGTTGTTCTGCTCAAAAAAATGCTTTTCCTCCTCTCTAAGTCCTAAGATCCAGTCTAAATGCTACCATTTCCCCAAAAAACTTCTTGGACCACACTAGCTCATGGGACTGTCTCTTTCATATTCCAGAGATATTCATACTTAGTTCTACGTATCAGGCCCAGTCCTAGACATTTTACAAGCTTCACTCACCTAATTTAATCCTTAGAAACTGATATTGTCCTTATTATCATTTTATTATGAAGTTATTGAAGCTTTCTCAAAGTAAGTGGCAGAGCTGAGGTTGAACTCAAGCCTGTATTGCTCCAGTACAGAGGGAAAAATAGAAAATTCATATTTTTGTCATCCATTATATGACAGGTGCTATGTGCCAGGAAAAAATAAAAAATCTTTAACATCACTCACAAGATCATTCACAATATGGCTCTCTCCTTCCATCTCTTGATAATTTCCCTGTCATTTCTTAAACTCCAACAACCTAAGCCTTCTTTTAGTTTCTAGAACTTACTGAACACATCTCACTTCATGGCCTCTGCATATACTATTTTGCCTGGCAGGGTTCCTCTGCCATTCTCAATTGTCTAACCCTTACTTATTCTGATCTTGGCTTAAACATTATTTCCTTAAGACCCCTTTTGTGCTCCTTCTAGACACTATGTTATAACCCCCATTAACTGTTGCAATCCTAGCATCTCCTACAACTCTAAATAAATTTTGTAATAATTTTTTAATGTATGTCTCCCCTGCTTCTGTGTGGTGAGTTTCATCATTATCTCTTTCATCATTTTCTCTGTACTATACACACAATGAGTGAATGATTGATGTCCTTCAATTCTTATGAGCCATTTTAAGACTTGGCAGGATTAAACAACCTTAATCTCATAGCTAGTAAGTAATTGAGATCTTCCATATTGAAAAACCTATACTATTTCCACTATAAAACTGCTAAACAAAATTAAATCATTTTCTAATAAACTATGTTTAGTTAGAGTCTCTTCCTTTTCCATGTATAGTCACTGTCAATAAATATTAAATTCAAAATCAAATGGCATGTAAAGATTCTATCACTGAATGTTGCTGAAATAAAAATAAACTAAAATTGGATTGCAGTGATTCCATAGAAAGAGATAAACTGATTAAACAGAGTCAACCACAATGCATAATGGAAAAGTGAACTGCCTTTTCCTTCAGAGAGTGGGAGCTGTATTTCAATTTCAGGATAGATTGCAGGATTTCTATCAGGAAAAAATAACCAAAAACATTCATTCTGTTGTTCCAGAATTAAAGAAATTACTAAGACGTCTAACTGCTTCGCCTTTGATTACAGTTCTCCACTGAAGTCTCTCTAACAGATTTATTACCCAGAAATCTAGGTGTCAGCAACATGAAATAGACACCAAACTGTGTGGAGAGGCAATTCTTTGCAAGTTCCCAAAGCACCTATATGTAATTGGGATTTGTTTTTTTGAGGATCTCAGAGATTATAGTACGGGAAATGTATTTTACAGGGTTATTCACTACAATCTAAAGTCCCTTCCATATAATACCCTTAAAGATTTCTATTCCATGTTCATATTACTGTATGTGTAAAATACTGGGTGGCTTATTCCACTGTGAAAGCCAATATGCAATACTATTTACCTGGCAGGGCTTTTGATAAGCCTGTGGATTCTGAAGGGAGTTTACTTTCATGAGCAACAAACAGCAAAGCTTACAAGAAAGAAGGAGAATCCCTCTTGCCTCTTGCTAGCCAAAGGGCATCAGAGTCCATGGCTACATGCATGCCAGCTCTGTCTGAGAGAACAATTAGCTGTAACAATCCCTCCTCATTTTGCTTAAGGACCTAACTGCCAATATCTCCTCTCCCCAGATTCCAGCTTCAAAGAAAATAAGCTAATTTCCTTCACACCAAATTGTGGCTGTACTCACCACCTCCCAAAGACACATACAACAAAAATAATCAAATCTATGTATCCTGTTATTTGGCTATCATTTTTAAAACTTATATGTCAGCTCTGCCCTTGATCTTGGGGATATAAAAACAACAACAACAAAACAAACAAAAACAAAAGTACATTCACTCTGCCTTTGAGGTTGGCTTTGTAGAAAATTGCTAACAAGGAATGTCTGCAATTAGGTATCCAACATAGTAATAGGTTCAGATTGAAAACACTGACTAAATGATGTTGAAGATAGATCTCCTACCTCCACTTCCCTCTCCAACTCTGTTCTACCAACCAAAATTCTTAATAAGATTGCCCCACACTGCTAAAATAAATAGAGTCAAAGTTTTATTACTCATTCACTTTGATCATCTGGGCTATTATAATACAAGCGTGGCTGCCTGATTCCAAGACTGCAAAGCTGAAGAACTCAAATACAGTGTCATCAAATGTTGGTGATCTATAATGTGCTGATTTTTTTTTGTTTGTTTGTTTTTACCAGTCATACTGGATGATGTGCTGAATTTTTAAAAATACAATGACCCTTTCACAAAAATGCTCAGTAAAGACAACATTTTATGCACACAATTTTAGAAAATTTAAGCAAGCAACTGGAGATTACTAATAAAAAGCGAGTTATTATTATAGAAAGGAAATCTCCAGGCCTTAGGTGTCTATTTGCTGTACACTTTCACTCTCACTTACTGCAGCCTTCGGGGCCTTTGCTGACCCCTATTGACCCTCTTAAATCACTCCCATCTGTCCTTTTTTCTCTATTGCTACTGTCACTGCCTTAGGTCAGGCCCTCATTGGTGTTTATTTAGAATATTCCAGTGGCTTCTTAAGTGAATTATCTACACACCAGTTTTATGGTAGGGATGGCCACATAAAATAATTCTAGTCCCATATTTTATGATAGATATTTGTACACAGAGCTTTAAGAAAAGGAGAGGAAGTCACACATTCTTAGGAGAGGCAATAATCTCTGTGCTTTGATTTGAGGAATGCTAGGAGAGTTTCCTATTCCTAAAATAATTGCAGTATAAGAGAACAAAGATAACTCTTCTTCCTCTAACATTTATAGGGCCTACTGTATACAAGACATAGCCTTAATCCTTTACTCAGTTAATCCTCAAGCTAGTCCCATATTTGCATTTGAGGAAAGTAAGGCACAAAGAGATTAAGTAACTTGCCTATGAACACACAGTCAGTAACTGAGAGGCAGAACTCAAACCCAGAGAGTGTGGCTCCAGAGTCCATGTTCTTAGTCTTTTTGACTTCCAGAAAGCAGGGGCTATGTTTTACTCACTGTTATATATCTAATGCCAGGTTCACTGTCTGACTCAAAAGAGGACCAATCAAATAATATTGGGAAAAAAATTGAAGTGGAGGTGCAAGATGGTCAGATTCTAAAGGGAACACCATGTTCTGTCCCTAAACACTTATGAGAAGACAGGGCATGGCGAGGACACAGGGCAAGCTCTTGCCAATTCCGTGCCACGTTTCCTACTCTGACCATGCAGGCATTGGTCAAATGCAAACCTGATGATGATGTCAGTTCCTCTGACCTCATTGCTGAGCAGTATTTTTCAAACTTTTACAGGAAACATCCCTCTTTAATGGCTGGCAGATGATACCAGCCTTTAGGGATGAGGCACACAAGAGCTACATGCTGAGTTTCTAATGGACTGTGTGCCTCACCTTCAATATCCTAACAAGTTTAGCATTTATTCTACAATGTATCTCTGTCTGTTGTAAAATAATGCTTATAACTACTTATCGTTATAACTACTTATCATTGCAACTCGAGGAAGAAAACTTTATTCCTACCATTGTGACTGCTAACACCGCTTGGCCTATGTCTATCTGCATTCTTTCTGAGTTCCCCAAACTGCAGCTTAATATACATACACAACAGACCTATCGATTTAATCCAAGCTACTTGGCCCATTACATAAATCTCTTCCCAAGGGAGCTCCCAACTCACCAACCCCTTCTCCCACCTCTCCAACCAATATAGTTATTTGCAACCACGGTCTCAGTCAGATTTCAAGCCGTCTTCCACCTCCTGGACTTTGATGATTAGGCACTTGTAGACTTTGAGAAGACATAGCCATCCTTCCAAACCCTATTTGGGTGTGATTTTATTGACGTTTCTCAACCCTCTTTCTCCCTACAGTGTGTGAATACATAGTAATACTTTCCTGACTTACTATAGTGTTTCCATTTGTTTCCGTGGTGTCTCTCCTACCAGACTAGTGCTGTCCCTGAAGATAGGCCACTGTTTTAGCTCCCTTAAAATCCCAAGTGCCAAGCAGAAGCCCCCGCCATTCAGATAGATAAATCTCTGATTTGTGGGAAACTGGGATCACAATACGTAACGGAGTCCCTCAATAGGAGAAAGCAAGACAGCCAACTATGAAATGAACATCAAACACGAATTGAAAAGTCTGCGCACGTCTCCGATTTCGATTTCCTTTTGTGATACAAGAACTCCAGATTCCAGGTCCCAGGGACTTCCTGGCGCCCAAGAAGTTAGGAGGGATCTGGGCTGGCGAAGAAGTCACTCACCAACTGGTGGAAGGCGGGTGTCTGTTCTCCAGCGTTTTGGTCCAGGGCTTGTACCAGCTGATCTGCTCCGCAGCTTTGCCCCAGAACCTCTCCGGGTCGGCCACCGAGGCCGCGAAGTGCGCCTTGTACTCGCCGGCGCCGCCCGAGGTCAGCGCCCTGCAGCCCCGTCCCCCGAGACCGCCCCACGGGCCCGGGGCCACGAAAGCCCTGCGGGCCGCACCGGCTCCCCGGGCTGGAGAGGACCCGGGCAGGGGCCCCCCAAGGGCCCCGGCGCCGGTGACTTTGCGACATTGTAGCCAAGTCGGTTTCATCGCTGCGCTCTGCGCAAGCCGCGCTGCCCGCGGTCCCCGAGCGCGCTGGTTAGGCGGCGACTGGGGGCTCGCGGTTTCCTGAGGCCCGAGGGGAGCAAGCGGGAGGCGGGGGCAAATTCCGAAGTGAGCCCGGAGCCCAGAAGTTTGGAAGTCACACCGAGAGTTGCCGGGAAAAACCGACCTGGATTTACCGGGGAAACAAGCTGGAGAGGGGGCCCCAGGGCACGGGGTGTCACGGGAGTCCTTGCGGGAGGTGAGTTGTGCAGCTGCAAGAAATCCAACCCTTGCGCAATTCCCACCCCGAGGCTTTCCCAGAAAAGTTGCCCTGAATCTACAGAACGTCCTCCCGATTTCGACATACAAATACTCGTAGGACGAGGCCAAAGGACCCAACTCACTCTCAATTTTCACACAAGCAAGTTGTGTGTGGTCTCTCTGCTTTAATCTTTGGGGAGGGCTTTGGCGGAGACAGTATCGCCTTTGGCCTACAGCGGAAACCACCAACCCTGGGCATTGTCACAAAGCATCTGGATTATTATTATTTCTATTTATTTATTAGTTTATTGAACTCAGCTCAATCCCTGGTTATTAAAAACACAAGCGGCTCCAGGTTAAGGATTGTTCCAGGATTTCCTGACAGCTGAGGGGTAGGAGGAGTAGAAGGAGGTTGTGCCAGCCAAATTGGGAAGTGCTGCTTGGGGTGATTGACAGGCCAGGAGGGAAGGTAACCCAACTGGGATGGAGATTCACCTGCTGACTGGACTCCGCACAGGATCTAGAGGCAGGAAACAGAAAGGACTTGTTGCATTTCCTCCCTTCCAATTTGCCTCTTTGGAGTTTATGTAATTTTTTTTTTCCTAATGAGTAAACAAAGCAAAACAGAAAGAGCTAAATAAAGATGAAATGAATCAAAAGAAAAAAAGGAAGCTGGGAAAATTAAGAGAAAGGTAGTGCACATTACTAGCTGGGATTAACATCCTTCAAGCTCTGCTGTTTTTCATGCGTTAGTGAAATTCAGATACCATCTTTTGCTTTAATATTATGCCAAACACATTGTGTCTGGTCTGACAGTAATTGCAGTTTTAAATGTAAAGATGTATAATCCTAAATGAGGTGAGAAATAGTGGAATGCCCCTGACCTGGGTAGGATCGTAACTTGAGAAGCTGTAAACAAATGATTCTGCAGGAAGAGAATAATACAGAGATAAAGGTTAAACAGAATGGAGATAAATCTAATGCAGAATAGAGAAAGTTTCCTTAAACAGTCGCCTTAGATATCCCCTTTTAACTGAGAAACAAGGCAGTAGACTTTATCCTGACACCTGCAGTCTAAGTTACTCCTTCCAAATGTGTCAAATCAAATGGTGTCTCATGGCAAAAGACATTGTCCACACTTGAATCCAGAGAAAGTTACAAAGCCATTTAACCTCTTGGTCCCGGCCAAACCCAGACAGTTAATTATTGGCACTCAGTATATATTCACACTGTGCTGGGCACTTTAAAAATGTTAGCTCCTGTGATTCTCATAAAAATACTAAGAAGTGGGAACTGTAATTCCCATGTTTAAAAACGGAGCTAGTTTGGAGACAGGTTAACTTTCCCAAGGCCATGAAGCTACCAAGTAAAACAGTCAGGATTCAAACCTTGTTGATGCCCAGAGCTTCAGAGCTGGCATGCCTTGAATTGCAGGTGTGCCATGATACTGATTACTTCTATCTCCAGGTGGGGGGCTGAAGGACAATCCACTCCAATACTGTCACTTATCCCAGCATACTATACAAATACGATCTTTTTATTTCTGTGCCAGGGCTTGAATATGGTGGGCAATCTGACTCCAAAGTCCACAATTTTCACACTGGGCTTATTATCTTCCTATTTAAAGTAAAAGATTTTAGACTTCCAATAAAACCTGACAAATTGAATACCCACATCCATTCCTCTCCTTCTCCTTTGAGAAACCGCACTGAAAGACAATGGAAGAGGGCAGTGGTGGTGGTAAAAACTTACAAGGACAAAGAGCACAGGAGAGAAGAAACCAAATGAGAGAATGAAAGGAAGATGGATCCCTGGTCTATGACTTAAAAGAGGAGTGTGGGGTGAGCTGAATTCAACTGCCGGTGGAGGATAAAGTGGATTTCCTTCTTAGAAAGCTGAAATATCTCAGGATTTGGAAGCTCTGGATTCTTCTGAAGGTTCCTAATAAGGATTAGGGTTTAAAAACAAAAGACGTGATTAAAAGATTGTATAATTCAAAGTTAGACCCCCACCTTGCAAGATGAAAGCACTTTCTCTGGACCATCAGTATATGATCTTGTTTTATTAAAGTAATTGTATAAAACAGATTGTTAAGCTCCATTTCATGCCAAGGGGAGAGCATGAGTGAAGGCACAGTCTGGGTTGGAAAGAGTGTAATGTGTAAGTAGAGCAAGAGAAAGCAGTAGGACTAGAAAATTTTATCAGAGCCAGCCAGATGAGAGGTCAGGGCCCCAGGGTAAACCTCTGGCCTTTCAATTAAGACACAAAAGGCCTGTTGATTGATCACTAAGCATATGAAAGCTTAAAATCGTTAGCTATTGAGTCTAAGTTTGAATCTTAATACTGGTACTCATTACGTGGGAAAACATAGAAAGTTTACTAACTTTTCCACATTGCAATTTCTGCATCTGTCATCTGAGGCTGATAATCTTACTTCACAGGATTGTTGCAAGGTTTAAATATGTGCCAATTGCTTATCATCAGGGTAGTAGCAAGCAAAGCTAATATAGAACATCAGCCAAGCCTTGTGAACTGCCAAAAAATTCAACCAAAAAAAACCTTCAGCTCCATTAACATACCTAAAATTTTATCATCAGAACATTCCAAAAAAAAAAAAAAAAAACCCATTTTAAGAAAGAATGTAAGTGTTGTGCTTTTTTACGAAATTAAATTATACTTTTAATGAATCTGAGAAATTCAGTAATCACAATCCTTTCAATATTTAAAGCCTCTAAAGCTTTTTAATGTGTAATATTTATTTCATAGTATGTCAATAATGGTATAGTTAATATGCTATTCAAGCTGATATTTTAAACACTTTAAGCAAAGATGCCTTGATGAGATTATCTAAGAGAAGCTTTCTAGTAAATGAAAAAGTAAAATGATAGAGAGGGTGCAGAGAAAGAAGAGCACAGGAAATAAAAAAAATGCTGTTCAAGAACGCATGATGGGAGGAAAAGAAACTGGAGTCAGAATACTTACTGCCTAAGGAAAAGATGGTGACAATTGGGAGAGCAGAATGGAATTATAATTAAAAAAGAAAAAATTATAATTAAAAGAGAAAAAAGACATTGGGATGCTAGAACTCAATTGTTCTTACTTTAAAATTTTTGCCTAGAATCAGCCATCACTAATACAGGCTTATCTTTTTACCATAGAGAGGGAGAATAAAAGTAATTAGTATACAATTTTATAATAATTATAGATTACCCTGGTAATATATTCTGCTGACCACTCAATTCATGCTTTCACCTAAATTTGTTAAGAGCCAAATATCTAACTATGAATAAGTATTAATATTAGAGCTACTGAAATTTTGCTTTTGACTTCCATGTTTTTAGTTTCTTGGATCTTATGAAAACTTGGCAAGTATACATGGAAGTGTTTGTATAAAGCATTTCATCTCTGCAACAGGTGTATGTGAGCTGAAATTTGACCCTACAGAAAAACTACACATTTGTTCTGATTTAGCAGAACAAATTTCTGGGAAATATACTGATTTTCTGGGCTTAAGAATAGTTTTAAAACTTCTAAAATGAAATTGTACATAGTACTAAAATTATAAATTCATATTTTGAATGTTTCTTCTTTTTCCCAAATAGTAATTGCAATAATGACGAGGAGAAAAAGTCAGATAAAAGAATTATTCTAGAAAAAATAACATTCCAATAGATGGGATGACAACTACAACTCCAGTTTATTCCAGCAGCCAAATAAAATGACATGAGATTCATCCACCAACTTTATTTTTATTTCTGAAACATAAATCTAAGTTACTTCTAGTTAAGAAAAATATTTAATTGCCTGTACTTGAGAAAAACTTGAAGAAAAAAACCTACGTAAATATTTCCAATTATTTTTTTCCAGTTCTTGTTTTGTTTTTGTTTCTTTTTCCCTCTGCATAAAAATTTACCATTGAGAAAAAATATCTCATCAATGTAGTTGTGATGAAGAGTCAATAAAAATTGCTAATGTATTAATTAAATCACCCAAATCCTTGAGAGGTAATTTTAATTCTTCTGCAGAGATAATTCCTAAGAATTATCTTGCTTCTATTTTATATTCCTAAACTAAAACCACTGTACGGTACTCAAATATTTGCAATAACACTTTAAATATATAAGAAATAATTTCATCATCATGGTGATAAATGATGAAAAAGAAAAGAAATATCCTTTGTCATAACATTTTGCAGAAAGTGTAGTTGACTGCCTAACATTAATTTAGGCTGCCAAATTTTGTGTCTGTGTCTGTGTACGTTGTGGGCGGGAAGGGTGGGCATGAAATTAAACTAGAAAATGAAACTTAAGGCCAGTTTATCAAAACAACAGCTGCTCTTATGTAACAAGGAAGTGGGCAATAATTTGGGGGTTCCAAAGACAATGCAAAGATTTCAACTGAGGTATTGTTTTCAAACTGAAGAAAATATAGGGAGAAAGAAATTACTTCATTTAGATAGATCATGAAACCAGATGTCTTATTTATTTATTAATTGGAAGCACCATGGAAAAGAAAATAAAAATATGGATACATGTTGGGTATTGGGATGGTTTTAATACAATCTGGCCAATATTTACCTCTGTAGAATCTCTCTTATCCTATTTCCACACCTACAAACTTACTACTACACCACAGCCTGGATCACTAGAGAGTGGCACAATGAAAACAATTAAAAAGTACAGTGAGCTTTGTGGACACATTTCTCCAACCCTTATTGTGAATGATGATCCACTTAGATGACTCTTGTGGTAGCTTTATCTTCTGCCTGTTGACACGATTTCCTATGTGTTCTTAGAGTTGGGCAACTAAATATTTACAGTTTACTTAGGATATGTGTTTTATTAAGAGCTGTTTATAAATTTTATCAAGAGAGCTAAAGTCTATTCAGAATTTCTGGTAAAGATATTTCGTTTAAAAATAAATTTCAGTTGACATCCCTTTGTTATTTGCTTGCATTTGCCTTTTTTCAAATACAGATACTCCTAAACCTTGGTGTGAACATAAAGTTTCTTTCTTTATATCTATATACTTATAACTCTATGTGGATATAGAGTTTGTCTATAGCACTATGCTGTTTACTCCATCAAAACTGATATCAGCCTATTATAAACTAACTCATCACATCTGAGAGCAAGAAAATTATGTTTTTTTAATTTTTTTCATTTTTTGTATTATTGTTTTATAACTATAAAATTCAAGTACTATTACGGGGCTCTGCCAGAATATTCCAGCTACTAGAGTCTCTTCCTTGTATCTCTGTCACAACACAAGGAAGCAGTGCAAAGGTTTAGGTTTTTTGATAGATGATTGTAATAGTTACATCTTCAAAACTAACTGTAAATGTTCGTGTTTGTGTGTGTGTAAAATGACTAAATTCTATTTCTTTTCTTCTTTAGTATCTCTAAAGGTTGTTCTTGCCTCACGTCTCTGGTAAGGTTAAATAATACCCTGCTAAGCCAGCTCGTTGTCTGCAGGCTTACTTACATCCCATCACTGGACTAATCAGCAGGTATTTACTGAGTACAACTATTTACTGAGTGCTTTCCATTATGCTCAGAAGAATTCCAGGAACACAAAGAATTATATTAAAATGACTGCAAATCCATCTTTGTTCTTAGGTAGATCACGTTATAATCATGAGGAAAATAGGTACACAAGTGACATACAATTGGGTAAGCCTTTTAGAGGTAGATGAAGAAATAATAGTGGGAGACCAAAGAAGGGAATGGAAAAATCTGTGTTCAATGCAAAAGTAATCATCAATTTTATCACTCCCTTGCCTACAATCTGGCTCCCCACTGCCTATGATGAAAAGTCCAAAGCCTTTTGCATAGACCTGTGGTTTTACCTCGTATCTATATTCCTCCCTTAGGAGGCATTTGGAAATGAGTAGTGTATTCTTTCCTATTGCTATCTCATAAATTATCCCATAATTTATCAGCTTAAAACAACAAATGCTTATTAACTCATATTAGCTTCTGTGGATCAGAAATCTGGGACTGCTTATTTGAGGAGGCTCTGGTTCCAATGAGATGGCAGTCAGGCTGTTGATGACATGGCAGCTGGCTTTCCCCAGCGTGAGAGGAGTGATGATGCATGAGCATGTTGTGCATGTGTGTGTGTGTGTGTTTGTGTGTGCATGCATGAGAGAGAGAGTGAGAGAAGAGAGAGAGGAAAAAAAAACAAGAGCCTCCACAATCTCTTATAACCTCTGCTTTATCCTGTTGGTCACACAAACCAACCTGGGTACAAAGTGGGAGAAGACTATACAAGGGTGTGAATATATAGAGTCTGGATGATCAGGAACCATCTTGGAGTCTAGCTACCAAAAGTAAAGACACTATTGATTTGTCATAATGACTGGCAATTGCTACAGGCATGAATAGTGTTACAAGAAAAAATCATAGCCCATCACCAAAATGTCAACAAATAGCTGTTCATTATGTCTTCTTCTGCACTTTGTGTACACTACCTTTTCCCACATTTGTATACTTGGTGCTCAACCTGTGCCTAGCTTCTTACAATTCTTGTAATTCCATTTACAATCCTATTCCTCCTAATCTCCACAAATCTTCCCTCTGGCTGCAGTGCCTTCTTTACCTTAGCAACCTTTCAAACTCACCCTTCAGGATTTCCTTCAAATATCTTCTCCTGGATTCATTTCCTGATCTTATGAAACAAACTGAGCCTTTGCTTTTCTCTGCACTATTCACATCTTTGGTATACTGTTTATTACACTGATAGAGTCAGTCTTTTACCAATCCATCTCAGAAGACTGTGAGCCCCTACAGGCTATATTGTAGAATTTTAGCTTAATCTCAGTGTTCTCTTACCTTACACAGTCTCAGCCCATAGAAAACAGTTAAGTGAATGACCAGATTAGCAGTGTATTGTCTGTACATGTGTATGCATAAGAATGGTGCCATTTCAAAGGAGGAACTATTAATCTCCATAGTGAGATTAAATGGTTAATATATGGGTTATACCATATGAAATTTCTCAGTTCAACCATTTTGACCAATTAAGACAGTAATTTCCTATGGTTCAACTTAATAAAGAAATTTCTTACAAAAATGCCTATTACATGGCGACTATATTGTACAAGTCTTAGCTATTTTTCAGTTAAATTAGATGATATTAGTGAAAGAATAATAGTTACAGATAATTGTCATTTAAGACTTAACACTTGTTCAGAATATTTCCTAGATTTGAAGAAAATACATGACTTTGCTATGTAACAAATACTTTCAAAAATTATTGGTTTTCAAATTCCTCGCTTTTGACAAAATTGAAAGAGGATCTAATTCAGTTATTGATTTATTAATAATTTTATTATAAATTACTATGCTATTTCTAACTTATAGAAGAAATTCAAATAATTGAGTGATATTTATATTAAAAAATACTCTGAATCCTATCAACATATTTATGAAAGCATATTTTTTGGCCTTTATAACTATAAAAATTAAAAATAGAAATAGAACTGATGCTAAACTTGTTGCACGCTAGCATTTAATTAATATGCATCTCTGCATACCTGAACTGTTTGGAGTATTTTGATCCCATTAAGAACAGTTATTTCTAATAAATTATTATTTATTTCTAAGAAAATTATACATTTACAGTTATTTTTAATAACATTTGCAAAACATTTACATTGCTTTTATAAATTGTACTATCAGTGAAATGAAAACTAGGTTCAGAACAAGTAAACATTAAACCTATAATTATGGGAAAATTTTAACAGGTCAAATTCAATTTACATTCATAATTTCTCTAATTCTTTTAGCTCTGCACAGATAGACAAATATATACACACATACACATACATGTGTATGTGTGTATAAAGTATCAATATATTCAGCTCAAGAAATATCAAGAAAAACAAAATCGGCTGGGTGCAGTGGCTCACACCTGTAATCCTAGCACTTTGGTAGGCCGAGTTGATAGGATCGCTGGAGGTCAGGAGTTCAAGACCAGCCTGAGCAACAGCAAGACCCCATCTCTACTAAAAATAGAAAAAATTAGATGGGCGTGGTGGTATGCACCTATAATCCCAGCTACTCGGGAGGCTGAGGCAGGAGAACTGCATGAGCCCAGGAGAGTGAGGTTGCCATGAGTTAGACTGATGCCACGGCACTCTAGCCAGAGCAACAAAGTGAGACTCTCTCTCTCAAAACAGTAAACAAACAAACAAACAAACAAACAAAAAGAAAAGAAGAACAAAATCATAGAAAACAGTTGGTAATATATAAAGAAACCTACAGAGTTTCCAACAGAATGCTTACTAATCTTTCAGTTTTTAACATACATGACATTACCCTTTCAGGGTCCTATTATTTAGAATAGATTCTAGCCTCACCTGTGGAAAGACAACAGATCTTCATGTTTATGTGTGACTTTTTGTCTATATCTAACAATGACTAAATATAGTAACCATTCAAAACAGTGCCTATATAGGTTAGGCATCTCTAATCTGAAAATCTGAAATTAAAAATGCTTCAAAATCTTAAACTTTTTGAGTGCAAAGATGGCACCATAAGTGGAAAATCTCAGACCTTACCCCATGTGATTGGTCTCAGTCAAAATACAGGTGCAAACACATAGTTTATTCAGCAACCCTATGTGAAAAACCCTCCCATCCCTCCTCAGCTGCCATAGCTCTTTTCCACACATACAGTTTCCCCCACACAAGCGCACCCAAAAAGGGTAATAAAATGGCACTGTGTAGGACAGATATGGCAATGGTAGGTTCCCCATGATGCTCCAGATGGAGCTAAGACCTATGTGCATTACTCACTGTCTTTTTTTTTTTTATTATTCTCTGCTCCGTGATGTAAAGATATTGTTGAAAATGTCAAAAAGGCCCCAGATACCCCTGTGGACAACAGTAAATAAGATAAAAATAAAGCATTTATGTTTATCTATAGCACAGAAAGTCAAGCTGTTGGAGAAATTGAACAGTGGTGTAAGTGTGAAACATTTAACAAAAGAGAATAGTATTAGAATGCACAACATACATGACCTGAAGAAACAGAAGGATAAACTGTTGAAGTCCTATGCTGAAAATGATGAACAGAAGTTAATGAAAAATAGACAAACACTGCATAAAGCTAAAAATGAAGATCTCAATTGTGTACTGAAAAAGTGGATCCCACAGAATCGCAGTGAACACATGCCACTTAGTGGTACACTGATCACAAAACAAGTGAAGATCCATCATAATGAACTGAAAATCGAAGGGAACTGTGAATAGTCAACAGGTTGGCTGTCAAAATTTAAGAAAAGATGCAGCATTAAATTTTTAAAGATTTGTGATGATAAAACATCTACTGATTATGAAGCAGCAGAGAAATTCACTGACAAGTTTGCCACAGTCATTGCTGATGAAAATCTGACATAGGAACAAGTCTATAATGCTGATGAAATGCCTTTACTTGAGCCTTCCTGTCCCAAATATACACTGACTTCAGCTGGTGAGACAACCCCTACATGAATTAAGGATGCCAAGGACAGAATAACTGTGCTGCCATGTGCTAATGCAGCAGACACTCATAAACTTGCTGCGATATGCAAAAGCTTGTGTTTTATCTGTTTTCAAGGAGGGAATTTCTTATCAGTCCATTATTATGTTAACAAAAGTGTATGAATCACCAAGGACATCTTTTCCCACTGATTTCACATTGTGAACCAGCAGCTCATGCTCACTGAAGGGAAAGTGGACTGGATAATGACTGCAAAATTTTGTAGGATTTGCCAACTGTCTCACTCATTCTCCAGCTGAAATTCTCATCAAAAATGATATTTATACCATGTAATTCCCCCAAATATAACGTCATTAATTCAACCATATGACCAAGGTATCCTTAGATTAATTAAGGGTAAATATAAAAACCCTTTCTTGAATAGTGTGGTAGCAGCAGTGAACAGAGGTGTAGACGTAGAAGGTTTTCAAAAGGAGTTTAGCATGAAGATTGCCGTATGTGCTGTTGCCAATGCTTAGAACACAGTGACTAAAGATACAGTTACGCATGCCTGGTACAACCTCTGGCCTGTGACTATGCTCAGTGATGATGATGAATAAGGTGGTGACTGGAAGATTCTGTATGCCAAGTGAGAAAAAAATGATGTCTGACCTTTTTACAAATGCAAAAAAGACACCTTCAGAGTCCAGCAGAAAGCTGAAAGAAGGGGATATTGAAGATGTTTTTAACATCAATAATGAGCCTTCAGTTGTTTATTCATTGACCAATGGTGAAATAGCTGAAATCATTCTGAATCAAGGTGTTTGGGATAATAGTGACAATGAAAATGACATTGTTAACACCGCAGAAAAAGTGCTCATAGGCAACATAGTGAAACTATGTGATGGGCTTATTGAAGCACCAGAGCAGCATCCATTCATAACAGTGCAAGAAATAATGTCAGTTTATAAAATCAAAGAGAAACTTCCAAGACAAAAACCATTATTAATAAGGCAGATGACTCTGGAGGAAACACTTAAAAAAGCCATCTAGCAAGGCTGGGTGTGGTGGCTCACACCCGTATTCTTAGCACTCTGGGAGGCCAAGGCAGGAGGATTGCTTGAGACCAGGAGTTTGAGGTTGCTGTGAGCTAGGCTGATGCCACAGGGCACTCTAGTCAGGACAACGGGGTGAGACTCTGTCTCTCAAAAAAAAGAAAAAAAAAATATCTAGCAGAATTCCTTTACATCCCTAGAGAACCTGTTTCATGGTTTCTCAACTGCTTCTGGTATTTCTTCTCACCTACATACATAAAACAGTGTACAGTAACCTTTTAATCAAAACAGCATTGTAGGTAAAAACTGAAAGCCTACTGTTTTTGTTGTTACAGTTGTTTAATAGCTGATGCAAATATTCTGGTGAGGCTACTCTGCTGCTTAGTTATCTTTAACGCATTATTTTTTTCACTGTATTAATGATATGTCACATTTTTTGCTACTAAGTACTTATGTTTGAATAAGTGTAAGAAAATGATTGTTTATGTCAGTAGCATATAAATTCTGAGTTAGGAATGATGGTGATGCCAAACAACCACAGATTGTCTACAGGAATGATGAGATAGTGTCACCTCTGCTTTCTGATGGTGCAATGTACACAAACTTTGTTTCATGCACAAAATTGTTAAAAAATATTGTGTAGAATTACCTTAAGGTTATGTAATGAATGAATTTAATGTATAGACTTTGGTCCCATCCAAAAGATATCTCATTATGTATATGCAAATTTTCCAAAATCTGAAAAAAATATTAAATCTAAAACACTTCTAGTCGTAAGCATTTTGGATAACGGATACTCAACCTGTTAACATATTAATTAGTATTTTCCAGGAGCACAATGCATTATTTTTCACATGTCATTTTCTCATTGATAATACTAATAGAATCTAATTTATTCAGTAATCAACCTTTTGACAACTTTAATACCTGTAACAAATCTAAGAACCTGATATCAAATGGGAAAAGTTCTGACCCACTAAAATACTGGGTATTTCAAGATTTCAGCAAGCTTGGTTGTGTTATTTTGCTGATCACATCAATTTAAAAAGAATAATTGAAAGCTTCATTTAACAATTCATGCATTCATTCCATAAAATTTATTTTACAATTTCCTATGTGCTCAACAATGCACTGACAAACTAAAATGTCATATAATAACTCAATCACAGTAAAGGAGGAGATAAAACACAATGATATTGACACAAAGCCTAAAATGGATGGTCATGAAAATGGATGTAAGTTATTAAGAACTAAATTATACTTGATATTTTATGAAAGCAAGTAGGTAACTATTTTAGTAAAATGTTTATTTTATTTTCATTTCATTAGAATTATAATTTAAAATACATATTATTAAAAATGTTATCTTTAATACTTAAAGAAACAGCTAGTTACCTGTGAAATTCTCTTACTGAAAACAATGTATTTCACACTAGCAGGGACCTCATTGTTTCTTTAGAAACTGAGGATTTTTTTTTCATAAAAAATAGTTATCTATAAGACCAGAGTAACAGTTTAATAAGCCCAAGATTAATTATGATTACATTATGTCTCAGAAAATGGACATTATGTAATAAGGTGCAGCTAGACGCCCTGGGGAAACCATGGTGGTTATTTTCAACTGGCTATTTCTATTAGATACAGGAATAGCACTGAGAATCTTTTAAAATTTAATAGTCTCTGTCCTCCCTAGAGGACTAAGTCAGTAGATTGAAATAAAATGTTATGCTGGATTTCAAAATAGAATATTCTGAACTACATACACAAATTAATATTATTGGTCATTCAGAAGAACAATCAAATGTTGTTCATATTAAACCAGCCATGTAGAATGGCATGGGTTCATAAGTTCAAGGTTTTCATGAAATACTGCTCTAGGCAAGTAAACATTTGAATCAAACTTAAAATATAACCCTCAGGTCTATAGCTGAATGTATTTTCCAGCCTGAGTTACATATGCATTGTCACATTTTGTAATCATACAAAATGTGCAGGTTCCAAAAATAAACAGAAATGTTCATCTCCTAGTCAAGTTATTAACAACCCAGTGGAATTCAATTTGGCTAAAAACCAAAACTGGCAGTCTCTGTCTGATCTCCTACAGATGTTTTTTCTTCTCTATAACAATATATCCAATGTTATAACCTATCATCATACATCAATATTAATCATTACCAAACACATCTATGCATGACCACGCATACATTTTGAACGTGAAGTTGACCAATTTTTTCTAAGCAAATGTTTCATATTTTACTTGCCACTTACTGATTTCTGGGCCTTCCTGAGGAATAGCAGTTTTGAATCAATAATCTTACATTGTTATTGTTATGTTTCTATAAAGGTATTCTGTTAAGTGTTCTTAGCACTCCATTATATGTAATTAGAGTTACAAATGCAAATTAAATAAAAACAAAAATTTCACCGGATGTTTGATTCACTCATTTATATAGCAATTGCCTAAAATTAAAACCTACCATCTGTTCTGTGTATTCAAAATCCACGTTTGTAATATGGTCCTTTTCAACTTTTTGATAGTTATTATGATTTCCAGAAGAAAAATACTAATGTTAATTTTTGAGGGTGCTTCTCAAAATATTTTGGACTCTCAGCAACTTCATGGATTTATGATTCTTAACATGCACCAGTTTTTTTTTCTTTCCATTCCTTACTTTTTTATCACAAATTTGTGGGAGTGTTTTAAATAATGAAAATTGTCTTTAGACTATTTTTCTTAAATGCTAAAAGGAAATTAAAGAAAAATCTGTTTTCCTGGATACAGTCACTGAAATGTCAAAAGAATGGGTCTTTAGATACATTACAATTGGGAAAAATAGAGCATTTTTTATAGTAATCATGTATAAAACCACCAGATGGCATCTCCTAGTCCCTGTGGAAAATTTCTGTTTTCTTGGTAGATGAAACATTTAAAAAAACAAATAAATTATGCTGTCCCAAAAAGAGGTGTTTCCAACCACTAACTGCTTAATTTTTTGTATTCTATTGTACTTTTTTTTCACGTGTTAGTCTCTTGCTTCTGTTTTTACTTATATAACAAAATAAACATTGTATTGCCTATGTAACACTATAAGGGTTATGACCAAAAAAATAAAATTCTCTTCTTAAAATTTTTCTCCACAGACTTAAAGCCCACAGTCAAATGTCTGGGCAATGCTTATAATACAATCATGATACTTCTGAATCAAAACTGAGTTTTGCCACCAATTTCACCAAAAGGCAAAATTAAATGTGTGATATCTAAATGGACTCACTGATCATTCTTGTTTTCCTCTGAGAACTTCAAGCTGTGGCTTACAAACAGTTTTCTTGTAGAATGTGCTGTGAAATAGCAAACTGGTTTTAACTTATCTGTTACCGTGGGGCTTTTTTTACTTCCTCAGTAGAGAAGCAGCAAGATATAAAGAAAGAATTTTGGAAAAATATACCATCTAGAATGTTTCCAAAGCCCTCTTCTGATAACAAATATTGTTATGGTCAAACTTGTTGGAGAAATAACTTATTAAACAAAGATAAATGTTTTTATTTATCTGTTTGTTTTGTTTCCTATTCTAATGTGTTTGATGAATCTGTCAGAGGAAAATATGGATAAAAGTTAACTTGATTAAATCATTCCACAATGTAGAAATATATCAAAATATCACATGGCACCCCACAAATATATACAATTATTATGTTTCAACTTTAAAAAGGTGGTATAAGCAATTCTTTTACCTCAGTATGCATACTTTATTCATTTCTTATCAAGATTTGTATTCAAAAAAACACACTTCGGGAAATGTTGATCTGATGGATGTTAATGTCAACCATCAGTCTTAAAGAATCAACTATAGAAATTTCAACATCAGTAAGGATTTAATTTTTGATTGTAAGTGTGACATTAATGAATGAATAGAATTAGAATATTTTTTCTATTCTAATTGCTACGAAAATATATTCCATTTTAAGTTTAATGACTATCATCACATATTTTCTCAAAGAGAAATATTTATTTGAAAGTACCTGAATAAATGACCAAATTTTCACATTTTATAGAAGATGTGTTGCAATCTGTGACATGGCACAACTATTCAAATATATTTTTAAAATATATTTTACAAATTCTCTGCTGAAGCATTTAGGATGCTGAAGTACAAAGCTATTATTTGAACTATCTAAATACATTTGTCTCCCTCATTTTAAGGCTATTCCAGCTTAAGGAGGTAAATTAATCTGTGAACATATTACTGAAGGTCGAGTAATAGGAAAAAAAAAAAGCAAAATTAATGAGAAAACAATAATAATAAACACACAGAATAACTGCGGCATAAACAAGAGAAAGTTTGTTTCTCTCTCCCATACAGATGATACACAAGGGTTTCCAGCCCCAGCTCCTCAGCCTTGCTGTTGTGCTCTAAAGGGCTTCCACTCCAAAGGCCACCTCATGGTCCCTGAGGTTTCAAAATCTAGGTGCTCATTCTAACCAGCAAGAAGGAGAGAGAGATGAACATGGCTCCATGTAAGAGCATTTCCTGGAAGTTGTACACCCTACTCTCCTTACATCCATTAGCTAGAATTTTGACATATGGTCAAACCTAAAGGCAAGGAAACTATGAGCCCAACTAAAAACTAAAAATAAAATGAGAATAGTGACTGGGAGATAATTAGCAGCTTCTGACACTCAGGAAGCTAGTAAAGGCACAACTTGAGAGTTAATTTGAGCTCTTTCGGATTCCTGTCCTTTTTTTCACTACCTCATTTACACTTTTTATGTGAACATACTCAGGTTCTCCATTATTAAATTCTTTAAGCCCTGCGTTAAGTCTCCTCTACCTCACAAAGCCTTTCCTAACTAGCACACCTCAGAACAATGACTTGTCTATAGGGGTTTTGCAGTATTCAATCTGTACCACAAATTCTGGGCTGAATTGTCTTGAAGGCACGTCTGTTTGTATGCAGGCTTTCTCCGACTGGATTGCAAATTTTGATTTGTGGTGTCTAATGACATTTGAATTCTCATTTTACTTTACTGGATGTGACCTTGTTGACCATGGCTATATACAAAATCTCACTCCACGCTTTGGCTTCTGTGGCACTACTTGCCAACTCTTCTTATGAGTAACAACTAGCATGTTAGTGTTAGAAAGCTGTGTACCTGCAGTCCACAAGAGAAGAGATCTTGAACTTTGTACCCCATCAGTGTTCACTGTTAGGATATTTTTAATACAGTCAAAATTTGCAGACTACTGGCATGCAGACTAGATCTATTATATAGACATATTTTTTTTTTGGCTCATACAAAGTCATTAAAAGAGTGACTTAGTTGTCAACATTTAAAAATCAGGACCTGTCACATTAAAAAAGAAAACCAAATTTCACTACCCCTTGAAAATTCAAAGATCTGGAACACTGGGCCAACATTCCCACATGCTTTAATAGTTTTGACCTGGGTAGCTGTCATCCTCTGTAGCAGAGGCAAGGGTATGTGTTCACTAAATCTCATTTCTTTTTCTTTCTGAACATACAACTATTAGTTTATTAAGTATGAAATGTCCGATTTCCTTAAGTATTAAGTTTGATGATTGATACCTCTGACATTTTACTTTGACACTTCTTGTTTTGTATTTATTGTAAAGGTACATCCTCAGTCTTTAAAATGCATGTTTTGGCTTGTGATTATCTTTCACATTTTTTAGACAAATTTTGTGAAACCATGGATAAGTCAAAAATGTGTGATATTTTAGAATATGAGTTCCATCATGGAACCAATGCAGCCCACACAACTCGAAATATCAGTGAAGTGTTTGGGAAGTACATGGCTAATGAACACACAGTACATCGATGGTTTGAGAAGTTCCATTGTAGTGATTTGAATCTTGAAAATGAGCCATGTGGGTGACTTGAGATCAAGATGGATAATGATGAGAAGAGCACTGTAGTGGAAGTGAATCCATCTCAACCTAGGTGTGAATTAGCAGCAAGGTTTGATGTTACTATTAAAAAGATATTGGACCATTTGAAACAAATCAGCAAGGTAAAGAAGCTGGATAGATGGGTACCACATGAATTAAACCAGCATTAGAAGAGAAATCATCTCAAAGCTTGCCTTTTTCTTCTGTAACAACATAAAGGCAAACTATTTCTACACCATATTGTTAAATGTGATCAAAAATGGATTCTTTTTGACAATTGCAAGCATTTGGCACAATAGTTGGATGAAGATGAAGTGCTGAAACACAGTCCAAAACCAACTGTTTATCAAAAGAGCTAATGGTGTCTGTTTGGTGGTCCAGCGCTGGTGTTATGCACTACAGCTTCATGAAACCTAGTCAATCCATTACAGTGGATGTCTACTGCAACCAAAAGGATGACATGATGGGAATTCTTGCAATTAAACAACGTAGATTGGCCAATAGAGATGGGCCAATCCTCTTGCAGACAACGCTGGACAACATGTTGCACAAACAATGCTGCCCAAACTGCAGAAGCTGGACTTGGAAACTCTCTTGTCATCCACCATATTCACCAGACCTTGCACCAACTGACTACCACTTCTTCCAGGCTTTGGACCACTTCTTGCAAGGAAAAATACTCAATTCTCAATAAGCTGTGGAAAACTCTTTTTGCAATTTCATTGCCACTCGCTCTCCAGTCTTCTTCACTGCTGGCATAAACAAGCTACCATTAAAGTGGCAAAACTGTGTCAATAGTTTAGGCACATACTTTGATTAATTGTACTGCTTCTTGTTTGAGATAAAATAAACTTTTGATTTAAAATTGGACATTTCATATTTAATGGTGTAATAAATTACCTTTCCCAATAAATTAGGTATGGCTGTTTGAGTTCAGCCAATCAAATGTAGTTAAAAGTACATATGTCACTTTGAGAAATGGCCACTGAAAAAATTGTCTATACAATGAATAGTAATCACTTTCTTATCCTGTAAGACAGACTGATGTAAAAAATACAATGGGAAGACTTCAAGACCATGATAGATAAAGAAGGAGACTGGATCTCTGAACTATTACGTGGAGCAGAGTTCTCATGCTAATCCTCTCTGTTACATAAGAAATAAATAAACCCGTATTGTGTTAAACCATTGGGATTTGGGGATTGCTTGTTACAGCAGTTAACCTAACCTCTTTAAACAATGGTAGGCAGTCTAAGTCACAATCATCTCCACCAAGCCTAATTTATCTTTCTAATATCTCTAAGCAGTTGATTTATTGACTTTTAAATTATGCCTCTATGGCAGTCACAGTAAATTTTGAGGACCAAATTTAAAAGAAATTTGACAAATTGATGCTCTTTACAAAATATTAATAGTTTACAAAGGTCCAGACTACTTGTCATAAAAAGAACAGTTAAAGGATTACACGTGTACAGGTTTGAAACGGAGAATTTAGAAGGTACTTTAAACAGTCTCCAAATATTTGAAAGGGTTTATACAACGAAGAATTGAACATGTTCTGCATAGCCTGGATGGCATATTTAGTACCTGAATGGGTAGAAATAGAAACTGAAAAACAATTTTTAAAGGGGATAATAGAAAATATTCTAACATTGGGTTAATAGGTTGAACAAGAAGACTCCTGAATTCCAGAAACATATAATACCTAGATTTTATTAAGTTGGTGCTAAAAATTACTCATACTCAAGTGTGTATACTTATTATTGGTTCTGCTTTGCTTAAAATATTACAATGTTTTCTTTTCTCTGTCTTGACTTGGTTTGCTTTAGTTTTTATTACTATAGTGACCTTACAATACTTTGTTTTTACAAAGTAAGCTTCAGCTATATCACAGATTGATTTGCTTATTATGAACATAAAATGAAATTGCTGCCTTGGTAAAGTAATTAGCAATCAATGAGTCCTAATCATGCTCGCATTTTTAGTTTCATAGTTTCTAATATTGAAGATAGATAGATGAGGTTTTATGTTTCTTTGTATGAATAGGCCTAATGACTATTCAATTTACAGCCATCTTTAAATTTCATAAATTAATAGAATCCTAGTTAAAGCTAACATAATTAAAATATAAAATACATATAAAAGACTTGCCTAAAATAATTTCTTATCTGAAATCACCAAGTCTTTCCATGTGTTTATCCTTCTTTAAACTTTTTTCAATCTATTATATGTACAACCTAATTTGAAATAAAAATGTAAAAGATACAGTTGAAATCCCCTAGGTCCCCTTCTCCAATCCTATTCATCTCTTTCTTTTTCCAGAAATAAGTGTGAGCCTAAATTTGGAATTTCTCATTCCCATATATCCTTTTAAATTATTACTACATAAGTGAATATCAATAAATTATACATTATTGATTTGCCTGCTATTAAGACATATATATGCACCATACAGAATGCAAGTGGCTTTTTCTTGTTCAACATTATGTTTTGGTTTTTAAAAAGTAAATGTATTTTTGTTATATATTTTACTTATTTTTCCCTTTAAACATTTAAACAATTATCTAATTTGTGGGATAGCTAATCCATCCACATGGTTTCCAAGTCAATAAGCATAAAATGCTATAGAGTTAACAGTCTTCCTCCCACCTCTATTCTTTAACCACCCACTTTCCACTCACGTTAGTCCCCCAAAATAGGTACCCATGGTTGCTATGTTTCTTGTCTATCCTTCCAGAAATATTTGAAGTGTGTAGACAAATAGTAGTGTGCTATACATTGCTTTTTTATAATATGTTATCTTTTCATATCAGTGCATAAAGGACATCTTTATCCTTTCTTAGTGTAGCATAATTTCATTTTATGAATGAACTCTAACATATTTTATAAGTACTGTTCCATTGATTGACATTAAGGTTGTTTCTGTGTTTTAGCAAATACAAATCATGTAGCAACATATAACACTCACACATACATAATTTTGCACATATGAGTGATATTAGTTAACTAACACAATGTAACAAATTTGGTGGGCTAAGAATTCAGGCTCAGTTTAGCTAGATTCTTCTGTCTCCATAACTTTTACAAGGCTATAATTAGGTGTTGGCCAGGTTCTATGTACTCATTTGAAGGCTTGACTGGGGGAGGATCTGTTTTCAAGCTCATTCACACAGTTGTTGGCAAAATTCAGCTCCTTAGAGGTTAATGGAGTTGGGACCTGAGTCCCCACTGGCCCTTGGGTGGAGGCCACTATTACTTCTGTGCCAGATGGATGTCTTCATAGGACAGCTCACAATATAGAAGCTTGCTTCTTTCAAAGCAAGGATTCTGACAGGGGTGGGAAGTGACAGATAAATAGATGATTAATAGATGATAGATAGATAGATAGATGGATAGATAGATAGATACCAAAAGAGGGTGCCCAAGAAGAAAGTTGAAAAAGTGTTCCCATAATTCCATGTTATAATGTTTTCTCCTACCACTTATTTGACTTTTAATTTTAAAATAGAAATAGATAAGAAGAGACGCATGAAGCAGAACTACTTCAAGTGACACAAAGACCTGCAGTGAGAAGCAGAGCTGTCTTGGTCACCACAGCCTGAAGCAGAGTTGCACAGATGAGCCCAGCCAACCTGCAGATGCGGTAATAACAAATGATCGTTGTTTTGAGTCACTGAATTTCATATTTGTTATGCAGCTAATGAATGCATATATGTTAATTAGCATTTTTCTTTTTGCTTTTAAATTATTCCTAGATGTGATTGGAAAAATGATTAGCCCAGTCATATTGATATTAAAAGACTAGCATTTTAAAATTTCTCATATTGATTTAGGCATATTTAGTTAATTTATTTTATTGCAATATTTTATTGTATATTAAAATTTATCCAACTTCTCTTTGCTGAACATTTACATTGTTAGCAATTTTTAAACTATTCTTTAACACATCTCTGAAAACATGGAGGCTGCAGTGACAGCTCAGTTTTTGAATGTTTCTAAATTGTCACAAAATCTGAAAAAGCAACTAGTTAACAAAACCAAATTTGCCTGGCATCACCGGCCCCCATGGCACCATGCCACCTGGTACTTCACTTACAGTGCAGCACTCTGCCACAGACTTGCTAGCCACCAGCTACCCCCTGCCATGTGCTGCCATTACACCTGGACATGGGTGGAGTGAATGCCCACAACCCTGACACCCATGGCCAACCCTTAGATAGCCTTGCCTAGCAGCTGCTGCCACTGCCAGGCAAGGCTATCTAGGCAGAGCAATCTCCTACAATTTGTTTGCTTAAGGTAGATTTTACAATTACTTGTTCAAAGTGAACAGTCCATTTTCTGAGTTTGCATGAATTTGGGAATCCCAGCTTCTTTTTTCAGATTGATGTCCAAATATCCCTAAAAAACATATTAAATAATGATCTCTTCCCCCATTGTTACCTTGTACGTAAAACACTATTTTGAAGGTGATCAAGAAAAAGTAATTTACAATTATTTATTTGAATTTTCTTATCTTCAAGCTTTAAATATTCATAATATTAATAATACCTTACATCTGTGTGAGCACTTTACAATTTTAAAGAATTCTAACATACATTTCCATAAGCATTTCAAACTCAGATTAGAATTCCCCATAACTATACGTCATAAAATAGTGCAATGTTCTTTTTTGTGCCTACGAGTCTCTCAGTTTCTTAGTTACCTATTATGTTATGTTTCATCAAAAACACTTGCATATTTATATCAACATTCTGTTTACCCCTTAGATTATTCATGCCTGAGTGGAGTGTCAGCTGCAGAAATAGGAGGTTTAATGAGTTTCATGGGGATACCTCATTCCAAGAACAAAAACTGGAAAAGGAATAAACACAAATGCCTGCATACTAATATGGTCCCTTGTTAGAACTAATCTCAGAAGCACAAGATGATAGATAGTCCCTACACAATATACATCTCCTTTAAGGGAGCCTTTACTTTCAATTCGGTTTTCTTTGTACAAGTCAATCTCCACAGACACTGCACTAATGCTAAATATATAAACCACAAAAGCCCAAAGGGAAAGGTTACCATTACTCTACCCTGAATATTGCATTGCTCTGCACCTGCTCAGGTTTTCTTTTAGACTATTGCTTTGTTCTGCTGATCTTTTTTTTAAAAAAAATAATTATTGTTGTTTGTGATAGAAATAGGACACCTTAAAAATAAACACTCAACTTATTAGCATTCTAAACATACCTTCTTTTTCTTTAAAAAAGAAATTTAATTTACTTTGGTTAAGATAATGAATTATAAAGTACCCTTTTTAGCATATTTAATATATGCTACATAGTGCTGGTCTGTTGGGACAGCAAGCAAAGTCAATGTAAAAGAATGAAAGTTAAAGTTGATTGAAGCACATGAAAAATGGAGAACTAAGGCAATTATTCATGCTTTTAAGATTAAAAATTTCAATATATGTATAAATAAAAAGATTTTGAATCTGTATAATTTAGATACATTATCTTTTTCTTTTTTTTTTTTTTTTTTCCTGAAACAGAGTCTCACTGTCTTGTCCATGCTAGAGTGCTGTGGTGTCCGCCCAGATCTCAGCAACCTCAGATTCCTGAGCTCAAGCGCTCCTCCTGCCTCGGCCTCCCGAGTAGCTGGGACTACTGGCGTGCACCACCACCCCCAGTTAATTTTTTCTATTTCTATTAGAGATGGGGTCTCACTCTTGCTCAGGCTGGTCTTGAATTCCTGACTTCAAGCAATCCTCCTGCCTTGGCCTCCCAGAGTGCTAGGATTACAGGTGTGAGCCACCACACCCAGACCAGATACATTATTTTGTGTATGATTTCTGTGTGTGTGTGTGTGTGTGTGTGTGTGTGCATGCAAGCATGAATGTGCAGCAAAATTACATGGAATTATAATCTTTATTTCTAATGTCCATAAAAAGTTTGGTTTTAAATTTTACAGAGCAAATTAAGCAAAGACTTCCAAAGGGCCCTAAATTTCTTCGGTGAGGTTTTTGAAGCAATGTGTTCCAATGATATTTAAGGAATTTTATTAATTTATCTGAAACATAGGAGGAAATGTTGTTTGATTCAGTTTTAAAACTTACTTTGAACTATATTCAGCACTTTCTGATGGATATTCTCTAACTTTTCCGATTTTCTTGGATTTCAAAGAGAATAAATTTTAGTCATTAAAAGGTGCTGATTTTCCACACATAAAAGAATACTCAATGTGATACTCCTGTGGCAATGAGAAAGGAGATAGTCAAGAGGGACACATGGAAATGAGCATCAAAGTAACAACTAATTTATGTAAGGCACTGTACATATATTATTTATGTTATTATTGTAGTTGAAGTTATCTTCTGTAATTCCCTCATTTATTCCACACACAGAAAAAATTCTTCTTCCTGCTGGCAAATGATGTGAAGGAAGGTAGCAACTTGCCCAATCTGCATGGTTAGTGAGTGCCAGAGACAAGATTTGAACTTTATAGGTTTTATGACTACAAACTCAATATCCTTTTTCATACACCATGAAACTAGGAGAAATAAACAGGGAATTTTAATTAAGGGTGTTAAAATGTGCAAATGTTTCTAATAAAACCATCAGTTTGTTCTTAGAGTTCTTCTATGTCGTTGAAAAGGAATGAATATATTGCCAACATCATTTATCTAAGAAACACAAGTGCTCAGAGAAGTTAAAAATATTAGGCACTACAGGCTCTAAATGTATAGAACTTACAAATATTTTATGTGCTTTAAATATCATTTATTGCAGGATTATTTTATGCCTGTCATAGTTCTATTATCACATTTAATCTGTTCAACAAGCAGGTGAGAAAAGTATTATTAACTAATTTTTATAGAAGATACTGAGGTTCAAAATCGATAAATATCACAGAGACCTTCAGGGATTTATCAGAATTCAGTGAAAGTTCTCCCAACATCTAATCCTCTATATTTATATTCTTCTGACTTCTTCAAGCAGACTGGTCAATACATCAAAGATAGAGGACATTCAAGAGCCCAAACATGATTCCAAGTTAGAGAAATGGAATCATTGTGATCATTCATGTTTTCAAACTTCCTTTTTTCACAGAGTAACTCAAGTATTTGGATTTCAAAATATCCAAGCAATAATCTCAATCCTTTCTTTTCACTTTACCCAATGAAATTAATGTTTTTAAAAAACTTAACCATCAAAATATTTTCAACCACATAAAGAAATAGTAAGAAACACTTCTTTAGAATTTCTCAAATATGCTGATAGTAAATGTTATAATATTTCCAATCATCATTCAGGAAGGCCATCTATCATCAGTTAAACACTGTGGCCCTGCAATTCAGATTTCCAGAATCCAAATTCTGGTCCCAGAACTTATTTTCTTACGTGATGGCATAAAATTTCTGAATCTCACTTTCTCCACGTGCATGATGGAGATAGTCATGTGCCTATGATTCATTTAGGACACTTGGTTATAAGTTTCACAAAATTCTGCTCAACCCAAACTTAACCAAAATGTATTGGCTTATGTAAATAGAGTTTAGAAGTTTCAAGAGTGCTTTGATCATGGCTCTGGCTCCATTTTTTTAAGGTTTTGTGCCAATGCTGGCTCATTGCAGGGTAGCCAAATGGCTACAGTAGTGTGAGCCTCACATTTCATGCTATTGCTTCCAGAGTAAAAGAGACTTAATCTTCCCACAACCATCAAATACAAGCTGTCAGGTTTCATCCAGATTTAATTACATAGAAGAAGCTCATGCCCACCTTTACAAAACATTTCTATGGCAGAAAGAATGGGAAGGAGTATTTTTAATGGTCCTTTGGACCTTTAAAGTATGGATGTGGGAGTAGGTTCAGACTTAAACCAAATAGTGAGGAAAGGGACAGGAACAGTAGCTAGGGTTGCCAAAATCAATGTCCTCTGCAGGCTGTCTTATAGAGTGGTTGTAGAATTGAAAGAAATAATACATGTATTGTACCTAGCAGAGATTCTGACATAATAAAAAAATACCTAAATATTAGATAATATTCTCCTAATACTTTTACTTTATTTACATTTCATTTGATGATTTTATTAGCAATCTAAAACACAGAAGGCAAGATCATATGCTGTATCTTGGAAATTATTTTTCTAGAATATTTGTTCTATATAACTGAATTAGACTGTTGTTATTTTATGTCTTGAATGTGGCTTGTACAGAAAGCCAAATCATATATCTTGGTTCAAACAACTTTGGTCTCATCCTCCTTTATTTCTTTCATGAAAAATATTCATAAATGGAATTAATTATTCAGCAAAAGTTGATTTGGCAATATAAATTGCCACAGAGTAATTTCATGAACTAGTCAGTTGAATGAACACATGCAATACTCAAACTTCATGTGCTCATGATACACTTTCAAATGTAATAATTTTTGGCTGAATACTTTAAAAGATTTAAAGAAAATAGGTGATTTTTTTAAAAGACACATTTCGGAAAATTGAAGGGAAGAAATCTTCCTTTTTCAGTTATTCAACTATGCACTTAAGAGCTGAGCCCCTGTGTAGTTTTATTTTCTACTCTAATGACACTCTCATGAATTGACAAAACAAACTTTTCACATGTTATAATGAACAACATGTCATTTCTCTTCTTTCCACCTTCCCTTTTTACCTTATCTCTTTCATTATTATAAGACGTTCTGTGTCACTGCACCCAACCCAGCTTACCATAATGGTAATAAGTCAATATTTATTGAGTGTTTATTATTTGTCAGAGACTGCTTTAAGTCTTTTATAGGTATTAACTCTTTTAATCCTCAAAAATGATGATATTTCTTGTAAAGTATTTTTATGGTCCTTTATGTAGTAGCATATATTATTGTGAACATTTAAGTAAACCTATCTTTCACAGCAGTCTTCAAGGAGTCATGTTTATAGTTTAAATAAATCACTACAAGAAGGAATGTTTATATTATCATTTCCCAACACATACACACACACACACACACACACACACACACACACGCACACACACACCCCTGCTATGCTATATGTCTAGACATACAGCTTTTCAACTAGCATGAATCGCCATACACAAGAGCTTCACAGTTGCTGAGCTTACAGCTTTGGATTCGTTTACATACAAATACTGCCTACCTATCTCTGAATCATAGTTTCAAGTTCCTGGAAAACAGGATCTAATTGTAATATCTAAGTTTAAATGTCCATGAATGATTCACTTCGCTATATCAGTCTATTGATATAGACTGATCAATCTTGCCATTAGTAATAAGATCCCTGATAAAATGAAGCAATATTACATTAGAACTTAATGAGATTGGAAGGAAACAGAACATAAGAGATCAGTAGAGGTTGGACAAGTGAAAATGTAGATACTATACAGACAGTTTCCTAGCTTTATGTCTAAGGACCTGAGCAAGTGTTTTAGTAATGAACATGGCAAATCAATGAATTATGCATAATTGGTTATTTAATTATGTTTAACTGCACAGAAAACTTGGTTTTTCTATAATGTCAGTCGAATTATTGTCTTTAATTTCTCATAATTTGAATAAAAGAAACCTTCCTAGTGTTGTTATAAAGTTACATCAGGATAAGGACTTCCACCAGAAATTCTAGTTAATTGCATTTCTCTGATCATCAAAGAAATGCAAATCAAAACCACAATGAGATATTACCTAACCCCAATAAGAATGCTTTTATGAAAAAGTCCCAAACATTAGATGCTAGTGTGGATGTGGAGAGAAAGGAACACTTATACACTGTTAGTGGGACTGCAAACTAGCCCAACCTCTATGGAAAACAGTATGGAGATTCCTCAAAGAACTAAAAATAGACGTACCATTTGATCCAGCAATCCCACCACTGGGTATTTACCCAAAGGAAAAAAGAATCATTTTATCAAAAAGACACTTGTACTTGACTGTTTATTGTAGCACAATTCACAATCATGAAGATGTGGAATCAACCCAAGTGCCCACAAATTCATGACTGGATTAACACAAGGTGGTATATGTATATATGGAATACTACTAAGCCACGAAGAAGGATGACTTAATGCTTTTTGCAACAATATGGGTGGAAATGGAGACTATTATCCTAAGTGAAACATCTAAAGAATGGAAAAACAAACACCACATGTACTCACTATTAAATTGGAAATAATCAATGAGCACACATAGAGGAAAGTATAACTCAGTGGAAATCAATCAGGAGATGGGGCGATGGGTGAAAACCTACCTAACAGGTACAAACTGGAACACTATCTGTGTGACAGGCACACTTATAACCCTGACTCAAGCATTACAAAAGTGATCCTTGTAACCAAAAATATTCGTACCCCCACAACATTTTGAAATAAAAAAAAAAATCTACTGGCACCTTTTTTTAAAAACTTTTTTTATTTCAGCATATTACGGGGGTACAAATGTTTAGGTTATATATACTGCTCCCAACTATATCTCAGCTAGATCCAGTAAAATATCAGTCATTAAAACAATATTTCAGTTGTTTAAACCATATAAAAAATTATTAAACCAAACCTCCACAAGGTCAAGGAGTATAACTAGTAATTTAACTGTCTATTAGGAAAAAAATAAATAAATACTTTCAGAGGAAGATAATGCACAGTTTCTACAACTTTCCCCCACAATGTCTAACATGCAATCAAAAGTACTAGACTTCTAAGATTCAATAAAATGTGAACTATTGTTAATAAATTTTAAAACTCAATAGAAAAACCCATGAGATGGCAAAGGTATTGAAAGTAGCAGACAAGGGCTTTAAAATAGCTCTTATAAATATATTCAGTAAGCTTAACAGTGGATTGGAGGCAACTGAAGAATCAGTGAACTTGAACATAGATCAATTGTAATTATCTAATCTGAAGATAGAGAAAAAGATTATAAAAGCATGAAACATGAACATGGCCTCAAGAAGTGTCATAAATACTAATTGGTCTGGTATACGTGTGAATGGGGTTCTACAAAGGGAAGAGGAATAATAGGGCAGAAAATAATATTTGGAGAAATTTTTTCACAAATTTGGGGAAATTCAGCTAACCCTACACAGGGTAAATACAAAGACAGTATACTTAGGGACATCATAATCAAATTGCCAATGAATATCAAAGATAAAGTGAGCATCTTAAGTAGCAAGAGGGAAAAATACATATTACATTGAGGGGAACAGAAATATGAATTGTGTGGACTTGTTTCTTGTCAGAACAAAAATGGAGAAGAAAACAAAATAACATCTTTAATATGTTAAAAGAAAAAATAATTCTATGCCCAGAAAAAATATTCTTTAACAATAAAGATAACATAAAGTTACTCTCTTAGACAAGTCAAAATTGAGATGATTCATCCTAGAAATCCACACTACAAGAAATGCAGAAGACTATAAAATGTGATTGGGTAGACTGTTCTTATTCCTTTATGTATTTCTCACACTTTATCTCATAGGACCCTACACTAGGTACTCAATAAGTATTTTTTTCAAAATCCATGTTTGCAATTAATTGACAAATAAAAAGTAGTTTTTGTACCAATTATCTGAATTATTAATACTTCATTCTCTAACTTTACTTTTGCAATTTTTATTTTCTTAGCCCCGTTTTGTTTTTTGAAGAGATTAATTTTGAAGATTTTGATTTATTTGTACTCTTCAAAAATTTTGCTAAAATTACATCAATATTTAGGGAAGGAATAAGACTTGTAATTTCCAAACAGAAATTCTGAATAACCAACAATTTTCCTTGAAAGATTTACAGTTTCATTTTACAACTGCCTGAAGCACTCAAATAATTGCCTTCTGTTTAGAGACATTACACATTACAACATATTTTAATATCCCTACCTTTATATTCTAGACACAATACAATTTAAAAAGCATTAGTGTGCATTTCTCTGAAATAAGCTTTAAACTATGGTCTGCAAGAAAGAATTATGGGAAATATTCTGCTCTTGTGTGTTTTTTAGCCAAAACAAAAACTATTACAGCTCTAAACCCTAATTCTGTATTTTAATTATCTTAATTTCTAAAACTAGAATACAGACTCTTCAAAAATATAATGGAAATTAGTTTTTCTTGGAATCCTTTGGTACAATGCGTTCTACCTAGCAACTGGTCAGCCTCTGGTAAATGAAAGAAAGAATGAATGAATTTTATAAGTAATAGAATCACTAGTTAGGTACACAATCTTTAAAATTCTAGTTATTGCAAAGTGGATATTAAAGAAATTGAATTATTTTCCATACAATTATTTATATGTTTTTGACCTCATAGTCAAACACCATAAGATTATCTCTACTTTGAGTCCTTACTCCCTATTCTCTCTCTCTCTTCTCCCCATATTCCATTGAAACTCCATTCATCAAAGTCACAGTGAAATCCATCCTATGAAATGCAGTGGCTTTCTTTCTATTTTCATATTCCTACTCGTAGTTTGAACGATACTCAACTTGATATTGGAACTCTTTTTTAGGTTTCTGTGATACCACATTTATCTCATTTCTCCTAGTTCAAAAGGTTCTAGGAATTTAATTTTATTTATATATTTTTTGTGGGTTTTTTTGTTGAAATGGTTTTATTTTTCTATAATATATTGATGATATGATATCAATATATTTTCTAATATCAACATGTTCTTTAATTATTGTAAATAACTTTCAGTACCTATATGATTCTGGAGAGTTATTAGTTTGTTGAGATTTTTAATCAATTTCATAGGCTTTTTTATTCTATGTATTCATAAGCAGGTTTCCATAAATGACAGAAATATTTTAACTTGGAAAATAATGGAAAATAACTACATTTTTCAGTTCTGTGGTAGTTTAAATAACATCAGATGTATCTGCAACAAACCATTAAGGGAAGAAATTTTTAATAAATTTAATAAATTATTTAATACACTTAATAACATATTTTCATTTTCTCCATGGTTATTAGCTTATTCAGAATTTATTACCTTTTACTCCTGGAGTCAATATTGGTAATTTTTCAGAAAAATATTTATTTCAATAATATTTTCAAATTTATTGGTAGGTCTATAAAAAGTAGCCTTTTAAATAAAGTCTCTTATTTGTATCTTCTGTTTTATGTCTAAAGTTAAATTTATCTTTTTCTTTTTTTTTTTTTTTTTTTGAGACAGGGTCTTGCTCTGTTGCCAGGCTAGAGTGCAGTGATATCATCATAGTTCACTGCAACCTCAAATTCCTGGGCTCAAGCTATCCTCCTGCCTCAGTCTCCCAAGTAGCTGGGACTACAGGCATAAGCCACCAAGCCTGGCTGTATTTTTTTCATTTATTACAATTGTCAGAGAGTTCATACTCTATTTTACTATACTCCTTCCCAATGCCTATCCTCCACACACATGCAAAAACAAAAACAAACAAAAAGAAATTTTTGGAATTCTTTGTAAATTATGTTTCTCTACTAAAATTTTATGTATGATCAGTTTTCCACTTTGATCCTATTTATTTCCATTCTCATACTTTCTGTAAACTGTTTTTGTCTTTCTGTCTTCTTTTTATGAATTATTTATTAATTTCTTATTTTTCTGTCCTTTTAAAATAATGCCCTCTTTGAATTATATTTACTTCTGATTGTACATTTGATCACTTCTCAGCCTTTTGGCTAAGATCGAATGTACGTTTGACTATATCCTGCAAGTTCTCAGTCATCTTTATATCTAAGAATTTTATTAATGCAGATTCTGTCTTCTATTTGAACAAATGGTTACTTTGGAATTTTTTTTAAATTAAGTTTTCAGATTTCTACTTTGTGTAGGGCTCTTTCCTTCTGAGAGAGATTATTTCCCATTAATGTCTGATACTTGCAGTCAGAACTCCCATTCTTCCCTGACTCACTGCACCTAGCAGCTTCTCCTTCAGCTACCACAGTATTATGTGCTTTTGTTGTCTGTATGTATGGTTTCCAGAATTTCCATACTTCCTAGTTTTGTAGAAGATATAGTTTATGAACTCTCTGTTCTCCTCCCCCATTTTCCTTGATGCTTTATATGGTTTTTAGGAGAGCAATGAGAAGATAAGTAATTAAGCTATTGTTACTTTTTGAAAACTGAAATTGTAAAATATATATATGACCAAAATCTGCTATGGCAGAAAGGATATTTTCTCTCTGCTAAGGTCTCTGCTCATTGAAATATATGAATATACTTTTTATAGCATCTCCTCACTACTGAAGTTAATGTTAAATTAAACCTTTTAATCAACTAATCTATTTTTAAGTTAATTAAGTTTCAGGCATCCTGTATCTATTCAATATGTGATTAAAATGTTAAAAGTTAAATTGAGTTTATGCCTAGGGAATTGTACTAATAGTGGTAACTGGATTACAAGACATTTTGTAGGATAATGATTAAACTAAAATAAATCCAAAGAAAAACATGGTAAGCCATCTATTTGAATGTCTTCAATATTTAGAAAAGTAAGTAAATCACTAGAATAGTCTATGTTTTTAAACCAAGGACTCACTGGGCATTTAAATGGCCTCCTGAAATCACTATTCAGTGAGTAAATTAATTCTTGAGTAAATTAATTTGTATCTATGATGTGATCAAATCAAAAGTTGAGTCTTGGACTCCTTTAGCTTTCAAATATAAAATAAAAGACTTCCAAATCAAAAAGTGAGAGAGAAAATTTATATTAATATCTAAATCTATATTAATATCTATTAACATAAGTTTTTAAATATCTCAACAAAAAAGTATTATCAAGTTTCTAATTCTCATGTTTGTGGTAATAGGCTCTACCTCAATAATCATCAGTATACATGATCTACTCTTTTCCAATCTGTGGCCTTCTACATAACACCTTACTATTCATCATAGTTACATAGTATCTCCTCCAGCTAACAAAATCATCTCTAAAAATTTGAATGGTATATTTATATTAATGATAACTAACCTGTCTCTTAAAATTATACTTCATGCATATTTCAAACAATTATATTTTATCACCTTTAAGAGTTGCTACTTTCTTCTTGGTTAAGTTCCAACACTATTATTTTGGTTACAATTTTGAACACACCACATTGTGTGTTCATTTACACTCTTATTTCACAGTTTTTATTCTAACCTCCCATTGTATTTGATTAATAGTTTACAGGCACTATGTGGAATCTGCTTCTAAGAATAAACTGAGTATTTCTGTCAAAAGTACTATATATAATATTTTTGTGGTTATTGTATTAATAATTTATATGATGCCTATATTAATGCATTTTTATGTAGTTCACCTACAGTCACATAAACCCAGTCATCCATTTCCTTATTAATAACTTAATTGTGTATCTACAAAGTTTGAGCTTCTCTTCTTTCAGGTCTTTACTTAAATTTCAGTTCTTGGCAAGGACTTCCTTGGCCATCCTGTTTAGAAGTATACTCCAATATCCCCTCCCCCCTAACATGATTTATTTTGTTCCATAGCACTTATCACTCTCTGATGTTTATATTTTATTTATTTATTTGTGGTCTGCTTCCCCTCACTAGAATGTAATATTTGTATTAGGGATATTACATATCTTTGTTCATGCTCTAGAATACTTCTTGGAATGCAGTAGGTTCTCAGTCAGTATTTTCTGAATAAATAAAAAATAAATCCCAGAATGATATGGGCATTATTGGAGAAGGTATGTAAAAAGATTCAGGAGGGTTTCAAGAAGCACTTAACATACTTGCCATCAAATTGGTACTAACTGATCAACACTATGGTGCTCACATGATAGTAATACTCTCCAGGGATTAGGGGGTTGGGGGGGACAAACTCACAACTAAGGGTCACAGACACGGTGAGCATTGTAGAGGGGAAGTGCATGCCTCTAAACCTCGCTTGGGTGAGGCAAAGTCATAAAATGTAACCAGAAGATTATTTGCACTTCAGTGTTTATTGCAGCATTATTCACAATGGCAAAATTATGGAATCAGCTTAAGGGTTTATCAAGGGATGAATGGATAAAAATGATGTGGTGTTTGTACACAAAGGAATATTATTTAGCCATGAAAAAGAAGGAAATTTTGTCATTTGCAAAAACATGGATAGATCTGGAGGACATTATTTTAAGTGAAATAAACCAGGCACAGAAAGACAAATATTTCATTTTCACACTCAAATATGGGACCTAAAAAAATTGATCTTAAGGAAGTAGTGAATAGAATGGTGGCTACTAGAGATTGGTAAGGGTGGTGGGATGGGGTAATGAAGAGATGTTGGTGAAGGGGTAATTCTATTTAATAGAAAGAAGAAGTTCTGATGTTCAGTGGTACAATGGGGCAGCTATAGTTGACCATAGTTTATTGCATTTCAGAATAGCTAGAAGTTTTCAAATGCTCCCAACGTAAAGCAATGATGAATGTTTTAGGTGAATCTTGTCCCAGTTACCCTGATTTTATCATTGTATGTTGTGTGCTTGTATCAAGATGTAACATGTAATCCATGAGTATGTACAATTATTATCAATAAAAAAATTTAAAAAAAGAAGCACTTAACATGATTTGCCAAGGAAAGGTTTATATGAGTTTCTATATTCCCTCCTAATATGCACACAGTTGTATAGAGCCATACTATATGGCAGAATCTTGAAACAGAAAATAAGAATATAGCTCTTAGTACTCAGGATTCATGTTCACAATGCAGATATTAAATTATTAGTTAAATGAGAAGGTGAGCATGTGCTATGAGGAATGTGAATATGCTAGGAGCTAGAAAACAGATTCAGATTTGCTAATAATATGTTGCTTCTCTGTTTTCCCTCAGCTCTGTGTCTCATTCAGTCATCCTCACTGTGACTTCTCACTGCCCAGAATACTGTGCATCAAAAATATAAGACAGTTCTGTCTCTATTGGTTTTTTCCCCTATTTTCTGGCATGCATAGTACTCTGGACAATAAATACCTCAAATACAGTTGGTGGCTCTACTATTTAAGGTGCTCCTCGGAGTCTAATGAAGCAAAGTGCTCTATAACTGAGCAGGTAGGGGCATCATTACTAAAGCAGCTGGAGTCATAGCTCATTTTGGCACTAGTGACTGATGCGAGGTGAAGAAAGTAGCAATATGCCAGGTGGAGATAAGTCACTTAGCTGGCTGATTACATCAAATTGCTTCCAATATAATCAGCCGGGACACATTTACCAAATTGGCATTTCAAATCATTATACGGAAGTTGAATTAATCACCTAGGTATATGGCTTAATATTATGTGTTCAGTATGTGATCATAGTAGGCACTTAATAAAAATGTTAATTATAATATATGGAGGAGAAAAATAGAACAAATAAAATCATACCTGATTTTTTCTAAAGTTAGACTTATCTTTACATTATGACTTTAGATATTGTCCTAATCAGAAACTCTGTTAGTTATCAATAAATGTTTTTGATTAGCCTAAAATCTTTACTGAGGCATCAAATGAGAAAACTTGGAAAAACAGACTACAACCTATAACAGTCAGCACCTGATTTTTTGTGTGTTATTCTCCATTTAGAGTCAATCAAGATTAGAGTACAACTCATTTTTAAATTCCCCTAGTTCTCTGTTGCTATGTGTCTGCCTCCTCCCAGATCAAAATTCAGCTGCATTGTGTCCTGCATACATTCCTCTTGATTAAGAGGCTCTACTGGTTGTTCATGATGAGGTTTTACACAGTCCCTTGATCCCTCAGAGTTCATTTAAATTGTCTTGCCATTTTCACATTTCATTACATAGAGAAAATGAAACATAGGAAAGATTGAAGCATAGTAGACATCATTTTTCTAAGCTTTGAAGCTGATGACAAGACAAACGGCAATAAAAATGTGTTTTAAATCCTAGTAGAGTAACATTGAAATGAATGTCAATGTTAACTTACAGTTGTGTAACTGTCTTCCTCTTCTATTTAAAAAATAATGTTGAATACCATTGCCTTGATATTATAAGACTTTTTGTGCTGTCTGTTTAAGCTGTTCTAAGAACTAAATGATTCCTTTTTTTTAGGGACTTTAAGACTTTGACAAATCAAAATTAGAGAGTTTCTGTATATCATTGTATCTATAGTTAAGAACACTCTATTGCACACTTAAAAATCTTTTACAATGATAGATTTTATGTTAAGTGTTCTTGGTACAATAAGAAAAACAAACAAAAAAAGTTGACTTTATCTCAGTCACTGTCATTAAATTATAGTATCATTATATTTCTATAGACTCTTCTGAGATAAAAAATAATATCAATTAAAAATAATTGATAGATGTTTTCCTTTACCATTTCAAAATAATTTGGCTGGAGAAGCTTCTAAAATATCACTCCTGGCATAGGAAAATAGAGGGACAAAACCCATATCAAACTAATGACTCTGGCTACCTTGGGAAGGATTATGATTTTACTTTTATTTATTTGACTTATTAAAATCATAAATGTTATGTTTTGAAAATGTTTAACAATACAAATTTAATCACAAAAGGAATCAACTCTCACTTCAAAGAAATTAATAAGCTTTTAGTTTTTATTAAGTACACTAATGACGGTTCATAAATTCATTTGCCTTAAACAATAAAATGAACTTACTCCACTGTATTTATTTCATGAGTGTTTTATAATGGAGAGGTGGCTTATTTTTCTATCCTGTATCTGACACCCATCTTATTTGGGAAGTATTCCCCTGATCTAAGTGATGAGAGAATTTTATCTCCTGCTGCAGAAACTGAAGCATCCAAATAGCTCCTCCCTCTGACTCCCTAAAGTGCCAGGTCATGATACTTGACCAGTGAAAAGCTTCAGCTTCAACCTTGAAGCTTGAGGTAGTGATGCAAAGATGCAGGTCCAGTTGACTTTAGTGTAGCAGTATGGAGAGTCTTGCAGAGGTGCCAAAAGTGGTATTTTTTTAGCTTGACCTTGGCTATGTTCTTTGATGCCAAACCTTTTGGTGCATGGTTATTTTCTGAGACTAATTCTCCAGCTTTCCTATGAAATTTTAAACTAATCATGCATCCAGAAAAATAATTGCTACTTAACTTTTCCAGAGTCAGTGACGTTACTTATCACAAAAACTGTGGTGAAGAAATTGGTATTTGGGAATACATTGTAGGCAGTAGATACTTAGAAAGATGAGGGTTCTGTCCTAAAGAATGCTAAAGAGAAATAAAAATCTACGGTAATTATCAATAGGTGGAAATATAGCAACTAAGATACACAAGACATGAAAAATTCAAGACTACAGGATAGAGAGCTACTGAAAATCATACTGCAAAGCTTAGAGAGAAAGAGAATGAAATCCATGCTGTCCGTTACAGTAGCCACTAGTCCCATACGGCTAAATACACCTGAAATAGTGAAGACTTAGTGCTTAAGAAAATGATGCAAAATATGTCAATAATAATTTTATATTGCTTATATGTTGAAATAATATTTGGGGTACATTGGGTTAAATAAAATATAACAATTAACTATATCTGTTATATTTACTTTTTAAAATGTATCTACTAGAAAATTTAAAATTATACATGATGGTCACATTTGCAGTTCACACTGTATTTTTATTTCTATTAACAGCACTTCCCTAAATCATCAACATGTGGTCCAGTCTGAAACCTTGATATTTTCTAATACTGTACTTAAAAAAATTAAATATTTAAAAAATAACCCATAAAACAAAATGCCTGTCATACAGCATTGATTCTGAAATAGCAAAATATAAAAATTTGATTGCCAAATTATAATGTCATTGAAGTCATGGTCTTGCTAACTCTCTTACATGAAATTTTTGGCATTGTCTGAGAAAGAGAGAGGTCAATAGGGATGGGTATATGGGGGAGATTCTGGAGGACTTGAAATGCCCATAGTCCTTATTCCCACTAACCTTCTCTTGCCAAAGAAACCCCTTCATTTGCATAAAATACATCTTCAACTTCCTTACATAAGCATTACTTAGGAAATTAAGCCAATATCCTTCATATCCAATGGTGGTGCATGCTTCATTGTCCACAGATGTCCAACTCAAGCCAATATCAACATGGTTCACAAAAGAAAAGGTCTATAGGCTCAAAGAATTTCAGAACTTTGATATTTATGCATGCAAAAGTGTGGGTATAGGAATGAAAATAGATTCTAAGGGTACTTAACAAAGAAGGGAGTAATATAATTTGAAATTGGGCTCACAATATCAATATGAACATACCTCCCAGAGACTCACGATTCAGTGTGTTAACTCAAACACTGGGTCTAATTTTTTGCTCCCTTAAAGTGACTCGTGGCTGGTTACCTACATAACTGTGCCTTGAAGAAAGGAATTTGCTCAGACCTTTCAGGGAATTGGTACACTGAGCCAAGGTTAATTCCCAGTATCCTACACTGCCATTGCAATCAGCCAATAAGAGTGAGAATTTATTGCAGTTGGGAGGCTGGTGGAGTTTTGACCCAAGTCTGTCTTTTGGTGGACCCAATTAAAGCCTAATTCATAGTGACTTTATTTCACAAGTTCCTAAAATGATTCTCTAAATTTTATTTCTGCTAAAGAAAACTGGGCCCATTTCTATTGCTTATAACAGAGGGCATTTGGCCAATATGAATTTATGAAACTTAGTAATGTCCTCCATTTATTGGAAAGGGTGTTGATGTTGATAATATATCTACCTTTAATTTCAGCTTCGAAGCAAATAACTGTAACTTTGAGCACCTGTCTTCTTCACCTGTAAAATTAGGATATTTGACTATCATTTAAGTTGCTTCTAAGCTTAAAATTCTTGATTCTTTATATCACAACTGAATCTACATCTAGCAAGTGACTCTAAACTAAATTTGTGTTTTAACCTGATGGTTTGACAGCTCCCACCACAAATATTCATGCATCAACAGAATTAGAATTATTGACAAAGCCTTGTATAAACCTGAGGCTTTTTTTGACTTTTCTGATCTTAAATGTAACCAGCAAATTTCTAAAGCATAAAGCTTCATTCACTAGTTTTTCTCCTGAAAAAAGAAAAGCCCCACTCCCTTTTTTAAACCATGTAGCTTATAGTTTTGATCGTTAATTTACAACAATTATAGCTAAGCCAACTTCTCTAGTCTACAATATAACATTATCTCCAGGCCAAAGAGGAAGACAAATATAAAATGAATAATTTTACAAATATATAACAATGATTGTGGTAAATGCCATAAAGTTTAATACGGTATTATGGGAACACATAATGAAGCACCTGGCAGATAACTGCCTCAGAAAGAAGCAATGGATTTTTCAGAAGTGTACCGAAGATGGAATCTGGTTTACATTAAGACTGGCAGCTGATGGGTACAGCGCTGTCCTCCAGCTGATGTGTTTAATGTGGATCAAATCGAAGCACAGGGTAGTGTGTCGTGTCAATCTGCTGACAAGAACGCTTCATTAATCCTCATTTCCTTTCTGAGTTCTGGAACCTGAAACATCATAGGGCTTGGATCCAGGTTTTCTCCCTTCATCAGCCCCAGATGGGTGCTCACATCACTTGAGAAAGTAACGAAAAGGCACATAAATGCCTTCAGATTACTTCAAACATCAAGATACCTGCAAAATTCTATCTTACATGTATGTAAGCCTCACCTTCTCCTGGTTAGTTCCATCTCCTTTTAAACTAAGAGAATAAAAGTTTCCACCTTCAGGAAATAAATCCAGAGCTCTCCTTGAGAAGAACAGAGTCCCATAAAAACCTACAATCCACAAAGCAGAATGTAGATTTTCTTTAGGCTACTGTCCTCGTTTCCTTTGCCACTTCAGTTTAATTTAGGTCCTGAGCATGAGCTTATTTTCGCAGAGGTATTTATAGAGAGAAGAAAAGAGAGAAAAGCTTAAATCTGAATCTCTCCAATGCCTTCGAGAGATCAGGGCTTTTTCCAAGGAACATTTCCAAGAATACATTTTCTTCACAGTGATAGCTTCCCAAACACGATAACCTGGTGAGTAAGTGCCAGGCCTCTACCAAGTAGGTTGGGTTATTCTTTTATACTGTCACCAGCATGGGAAAGTCACTTAATCACCTAGGCCTCAACTTTCCATCTGCAAAATGTGGGCAAGAATAAGATTATAATGAGGATTGGACGAAATACATACGGGAAGTGTTTAGTACAGTGCCTGGCTAATATCTGCTGAATAAATGTTAGTTACTAACATAGTTGTCATCCCTATTTTTAACAGACAAAACCAGAATAGTAATTGAACACAAAAAGAGGGGAAAAGGAGCATATTCATGTCACACAGGCAGCTGCTGAAAACATTTTAATTTATACAAAACCTATCCTGATCTGCATTGTTCATTTTAATCACTTTCACTGATTGTGCATCTATGGATTGACCTTTTAAAAATTGTATTACAAGCAGCACTTAGTGCTTAATGTTTAAGAGTAAGGTCTCTGGAGTGAGAATGTCTGGGTATGAATGTAGTCTCCACCATTTTCAAGTTGTCCTGTGTCAGACAAGTTACCTTTCTAAATATGTTTCTACCTCCTCAACATGGGAGTAATAATAGTACCTCCCTCATAGGTTTGCTGTGAAGATTAAATGGGATAATGCATGCAAAGTTCTAGAACAGAGTCTAGCACAAGATAAGCACTCAAGAAATGTTATTTCAATACACTGTCATATGTGCCTAAGAATGGGCCAGTCAGGGGTGGGAGGTGCGGGGTAAACCCATAACTAATGGAAGCAGAACGCACTGTATGGGGAAGGGACAGGCTTGTAGCCATGGTTTGGGTGGGGCAAACAGCATTACATGTAACCAAAATGTTTGTACCCCCATAACATCCTGAATAAAAAAAGAAAGAATGGAGATACATCTGAGAAACATGTCCTTAGGTGATTTTGTCATCGTGCAAACATCATAGATTATACTTACATAAACCTAGATAGTGCTGCATCACCTACGACATCATCTAGGCTACAAGCCTGTAAAGCATGTGATTGTACTGAATACTGTAAGCAATTGTAACACAGTAGTATTTATGTATCTAAACATATATAAACATAGAAAAAAATGTTTTGTGCTATAACATCGCCACTGTTACAGCATCACTAGGCAATAGAAATATTTTAGCTCCATTATAATTTTATGAGACCACTGTCATATATATGTGGTCTGTCAGTGACTGAAATGTGGTTATTGGTGCATAACTCTAATTATGTTATAGAGTGTCATGGATTTTTCATCCTCTTCCCCAAGAATCAATCATGTTCTCTCCTTTTTCATCCTGTAAAATCTGTTGAAGGATTTTGCTCAATGTGATAAGAGTGAGTCGACCTATCAAATTTTCGTTGAAAAAGTTTAGGCTAAACAAATAATATTGCCAAATCTTAAAATTTCAGGATTGCCTTAAGCAATGGCAGGGTATCAGTTAGGGTTTGATCAGGAAAAAAAATCCTCTGGTATTTCAAGCAAGAAGAAATTTAATGTAGTGAACTTGGTGATTTGAAAATACATAGGAAGGGCTGGAGGAACAGCAATCATAATGAACACTCTTCATCACCAGTGATGAGAGGATTAGGAAGTTTCAGGAATCACAAGAAACCTCCACCAATGCTCTCAGCTCACCATAGCACCAAATGAGCAATTTCCAGGGGATTTGGAGGGGCTACAAACATCACATCTGTCGAAGCCCATGAGGTCTCCTTGCTGCATGAAGAATAATTATTTCTGCTTCTATCTCACTTTTTGTTGTTTGTTTATTTGTTTGTTTTTAATACAGTGTCTTGCTCTGTGGCTCAGGCTGGAGTGCAGCAGTGGTATGATCATAGCTCACTGTAACCTTGAACCCTTGAACTCTTGGGCTCAAGTGATCCTCCCACCACAGCCTCCCAAGTAGCTGGGACTACAGGTGCCCACCATCCTGCCCAGCCGATTTTTAATTTTTTTTTGTAGAGCCAGGGTCTTGCTATGTTGCCCAGGTTGGTCTCAAACTCCTGGCCTCAAGCAATCCTCCCACCTTGGCCTCCCAAAATGCTAGGATTACAGGCATGAGCCACCAATGCTCCTGGCCTCCTCTGCTTCTCTTTCACCTTTCAAACTTTGTAGCCTCTGCTTGGCATACTCTAACCCAGAAACCTGCTGACCAGGGATTCTGGGAAATGTATTTCCTAGGCTTCCAGTCAGTGTGATTTGAGGACAGCCAGAAAAAGAAATAAGGGTGCATGCTGGTTGCTCTCAAAAAAATAATATGCAGCAAGTCACTCCTTTGGCCATTCAGCATCTATATATTACACATCTATCTATATTTAAATTTGTAAACACCAATAAAAATAAAATTCTCAGATTTAACATTTTACAATTATTTCTTATTCAAGTAAAGATATGTTTATTCTCTCCCTAGAAACAAAAGATCCCAAATTTCATCTCTTTACTCAAATCAGTGTGATATTATGTATCCTTCCAGTTTAGTATAATAATTTTTTTTGATAAACTAAACACTAAAATATAAGGTTGTCCACCACTAAAATATTTTATATAAAAATCACATAGGTTAATATACACAAATATAGTCATGGCAAATCAAGCAAGAAAGTATGCCTGAGTACTATAGTGATTTCTGCACCTGGATATAAAGCAATAGTTGATATTAATAACTTCTTTTTCTGGTAACTGTTCTACATCCTCAGCTTGCACCTAAGGTGCTTGTGTTTCATTAGTCAGTGGGGTGCCCTAATCTTTATTTATCCCACCTGAATTTAGTTGCTAGCATTGTTCCTTAACTTCTCCCACTGTTGATGGAAGTAGTAAGAGTTTCCCAGAGAATCCCTTCTATTTTACACTCCACCCCATTGTGTAGCAGTGACCTTATTTTCCCTTAATAATCAGTCATTTACACCAAACTGTTCAGTAAACCTCTTATTCGCCTGTTACTTCATTTATATGAATCATTAAGGTGGCAATCTCAACTTCTAGTTTCATAGAGATTTTATTTTATTCCATGGTAGAAAGAAGCATTCCTCCCTTAGGAATCAGGGAGCCCAAACATGTTAGGACAGGAGTTGGGATATTAATAACAAGATGGACTATTCTCATTTATTCCTTTGGGTCCAGACCCGTGTGTTCTCACCATGCTTCTAGGTGATGGGGCACCTGGTAAGACTAGTGAATCTCATGGGTATTAGTTTATCGCCTCACATACCTTACAGTAAATGAATTCCTTGGTCAGAAACAATATTTGGGATCCTATGACAGTGAATAAGGCATTCAGTGAGTCTAAGGATGATGCTGCTGGCAGAAGATCATAGGACAAGGAAGAAAAATCCATATCCACAGTGTCTATTCCAAGAATATCAAATTGATACCCTTAATATGATGTAAAAATCCAATGTAATCAATTTGCCACCAGGTGACAGGCTGGTCCTGGGGAACAGTGCCGTATTAGAGACTCAGCTTTTATCTCAGCTCTTTGCAAACTTATTACTCAGCAACTTACCTGGCCAGATTTACCTTGGAGAGGGTTAGACTCACATGGCTTAACTCTTGCATAACTTTTATTTGAACTGCCTTGGACATTGTGTTCTTGAATTTATTGACAAATACTGCATTGGCTATTGAAAGAGACCGACATCCACAGAGAAGGTCACCTTGTTTATCTGAGACTCCTCTGCAATGTGTGCCCTTTTGTGCGGCATTATATAAATGGGTCACAAATGGGCTCACACTAAGTAATGACCTAAGAAGTCCTCTTCTGCTGATCTCCCATTAACCTCTTCCTCTGACTTCCTTTTCACTAGTCTCCCAGTCGTGTTCCCTCCATGTTCATGACTATTCAGGAAATCTAGTGAGACCATCCATCAGCTGGCATACATCCATATATCTCGTCATCCCCACTACCATCAAAGTGAGACCCTGAATGCACTGATCAAGGTCTGCCCCCTAGGAAGATTTCCCTAGGGTTTTCCAAGACCTCAATGGGAGAAGTTGTGTAGTTGTGTGGTTCTTACTTGTTGCAAATCTATTTTCAATGTGTAAACCAGCCATAAATGTTTTCTTTCTCATATAGTTGGTTATAGAAAATTCCCCATGAGACCGCAAGTACAGGCTCAGGTAGAGGTGGGAATGTATGTTGCCTGCCGAATCTAAAGGAGGCTTTTTCTCAATACTAGAAGGGGTGTAAAGTTTAGGAACTTATCTTCCACTTTGGAAGGGAATATATTAATATGACACAGGCTGCTAGCACCTTAGAAACTTCACCAAGACAGCATGCTCCTGAGTTTTCGTGGGAAGTACCTCCCACCATCTGGCACCTTATGTGTCCTACCAAGGACTCTAAGATATTTGTTGATTCTTTCCAACCAGATTCAAAGAGGATGTATTGGTATAGTGAACTCAAACCTTCTGGGGTGGAGAGATGATTTACAGAATTCCTGTGGATAGGTAGAAAATTTAAAAAACCGTGGTAGGTGAAAGAAAACTGCTACTATTGATCTTTTCTAATTGGTTTAACTTCAAACACAGGCTGCATGCAGGCTTTTCATTTGTATGAATTAGTGTTTTAGTTAAGATTTAAAATTTGGTAAGGAAGAAAAATAATTTTCAGATCTAATAAGCATATTTATGAAACAAAGCAGATTAATAAAAATAGATAATAGAAGTACTATGGAAAAAGAATAAATAATCATATGAAATGGTAAAAGGTAGGAAGACGAAATCATAGGATAGAGGAAGTAAGATGAATTACTAGAAATAAAGATGAGTTTTAGAGAGATATAATGAAAACAAGGCATATGTATTGCTAAAGCAAAGAAAAATAATTGACACTATATAGAATGTTATGGTAATCCTTTCACAGGTTATTCTATGTCATTACTTTTCTTTGTAAATTAACAACTAGGAAAGGGAAAATATCGACAATATTTAGAGAATTTATTATTGGTTATAAGAAAAATAACATTTTGCTACAGTGCTAATGCCAAGAAAATCATAGATTTTATTTGAAATTTAAGTGTTCCCAAAGTTCATCTTTATCTAGGTATTTAAAGCTCAAATATGCTGATTCTTTATTTTTATGTTTTCTTAGTACTATTGTTCTGAAAAAAATGAAGTATTTCTGTTGAATAATTCAATATCATTCTCTCCTTGTAAAGTTAGTAACCTCATGCTACTGTTATAAATTACAGATATATCACTGGCTCTAGAAATATCTTTATAAACAGTCTAGTGCAGATGTCTTTCGACTCCCTGAGAAGCCACAGCCCACACCATTTTCTTCTTGCTTCGCTAAATGTCTATCATCTCAGGGACAATATGTGGGACCTTCTCTGATTTCTTATGGGAGGCCTGGCTCTTTGTGGAAGCGCACAGAGGGAGAAAGTCTTAGTGTCTATTTTCTACCTTGTAAAAAGAGTTCATAGAGGATTATTTTCTGTTCTTTTTCTTCCTGGTTAGTTGTCTAATTTCTTCTCTACAATGTATTCTGGCACTGCAACTGGGGCATGTAGATAAGTAGGTTGATAAAGATGATAATATTTGTACAAAGGCCACAGTTTCCTGAGAACAAATTCTGTGGCAGACACTGTAGGAGGCATTTTCACAATAATGATGGCTGGTCATTTTGAGTGTATAGTATGTTCAAGGCACTATGCTAAGGGGGTTATCATCCTTATAATATAAAATCATTAAACAATTCTATGACATAGGTATTGTTATCATTTCTACTTTACTGATGGTAAAAAAAAAACAGACTTAGAAAGGGTTTAAAAATATTCTCACAGTCACGTAGTTACTATATAGTAGAGCTAGGTTTCAAACACAGATCTGTGTGGCCCTAAAGCCCATATTTCTTATAACAGTTGATTCTGTAACCTATATTTGTGTAATATATTTTAAAAGTTTCTAGTTCCCTTCTGTATTATTCCAATCCACCTTCCATTGCCACAGGGTGTTGTTTTGTTTTTCCATAAGCAAATATTACAGAGTCACGTCTTGTGCGTAATTCTTCATTGGTTCCCTATAAACTGCACTATGCAATCTATATACTCCTAAGCTTGACTCAAAAGGCACTTTGTATTTAATCATTTGATCCCTTTAACGTGTTGAGTCTTAGTTTCCTCTACTTCCTTTAAACTTTATATTATTCTAACATGTTTTTCTCTAGGTCTGGAATGCTATAGGCCTGGAAACTTCTTAATGGTTCTCAAGTTTTGCCTCAAAGTATCACGTTCCCTGTGAAGGTTGATTTCTTCAGGAAGACTTAGGGAAAAAAATGTCACCTCTGCTCTCATTATTTCTTGTTCATTCGGATTAGCAAAGTATCGTGATGAAGATCAAAGAGTATACTCCTGTCTCCAACTCTTAGTAACGTTACTTAATTTCTTGGTTCCTCACTTGTCACTTTGGGGATAATAACAGAACTTCTGTCACACGTTTCTTGGGAATATTAAATAAGACTGCCTCTAAAAGACTCAACAGAATGCCTAGCACACAGGAAATGTTCATCGAAATGTGAGTTATTACTTTTGTATTTTATTACTAAGCATTACCCAAATATATAAAATTACCACATTGTAATTTTATTTATTTTTTATGGTAACCTTTCTTTTTATCATTCTATCTTTTCTACTGTACACTCTTTTAGAGAGGGTTTGTGCTTATGATGGAGAAAATTCTGGGAATATTCTAGGGATGGCTTCTAGACTAATATTTGCCTTATGTGGAGATTTTTAGATGGTCACCAAACCAAACTTGAAAAAGTTTCTAGGCTCCTTAATTAAAACAATTTATTAAGATGATATACATTTGAGTTAATGTATACATAAGTGTGATTGGGAAAAAGTTACGTGAACCAGCTGAGTCTCTCTGACGATAATAGAGAATATTTTCAATTACCCTGTTGCTTAAGAGGTGAAGGCATTAGACCCCCTTTTGGGGATGGCTTGATGAAGCCACACACGCTCTTTGCCGGATCTGTTGGCTGTCGCGATGTGTCGCTTCATCCATCACTTCATACCATCTCTTCACCGACAGAAAGAAGATGATACAATGAGCACTCACAGGCTGTGAGATAAACTAATTCCTGCTCCCTCTGTTAGGAGAACTCACACTCTGTGCCCTCAGAGAAAGCCAACAATATAGTGGCTTCATGGTCTTAACCTGCAAGTGAGTATATGTGAATATGCCTTGTCATTATCACCCCAAACACAAAAGACCCCAAGACAGATGTGGAGCCAGGTCTATGACGTGAGTAACATTATCAGGTGGTACTCATACATTATCTTTTTACTTTTTAACCTGAAAGTTCTTAGCAATATTCTTTTCCCACACGAGGCACTGGGTGAGTCAAAAAAGGAAAAAGGAGGGAGAGAGGGGGGAGGGAAAGAGAGGGCGGGTGGGGAAAGGAAAAGAAGAAAAATGAAGGATAAGGAAGGGAGGTTAGGAGATGACACTTCTCCATTTTATTGACTACACCATATTCATTTTTTCACTTTTCTGCTGCTAATATCTCTAGATCGTTTTCTTCTAAAAATCTTTTTTCTGCACCCCTTTTTGCATTATGCTACCCGGCTGCCCCCAGTTTCTATTGTAATGCTTCTTTCACACTCAGAGCTCTTGCGGCAGATGTAAGGAAAGCTTTCCTGGATGGATGAGAAGAAACTACACTCTTTTGAAGTTAGGAATGCCTATCTAACTTGCTCTTGTCCACTTAATGGGAGGAGCAATGGTTTATTTTAAATGACTAAGATGTTGGCATTTACTTCTCCAAATAAACTCCTGAATAATAGTGGATATGAATATTCTGAATAATAGAAATATACTTTTTCTTTAGACACATGGTCCCATTATATCAACTTGACTGCAGATAAAAAGAACTTCCTGGATGTGCATTTCTTACCAGGTTGATTGCTTTGGCTATACAGGTCATTGGCTACACAAAGTTTTAGTCTGACCTCACAGCATTATTGGCCAGTCTCTCTTTCATTATTTTAGCAGAAATTCTTTATCAACGTCTACACTTGTGAATTACAAGAAAGAGGTTCTAGGCTAAGTGCTCTATATGAAGTAATAGTCTAAACAATTGGCTTACAGTGGATGGCTACCACGGTCGAATAGCCTTTATTTCTACCTATTTAACCTTCTCCTGATAAAAGTTAGATTTTAATGACTCAAAGACTTTTTCCTTAGTCTAGCACCCTTCTAACAGATAATTCTACCTCCCCAAATTGCTATTAATTGAATTTTCTTTGGTTTACTGTACTCCTAACATGACTCAGTTTCAGCCAAACTCCTAAAATCTAACGCAGTCCAGAGTTCCTTTGGCTTGTGCTTCATGGTAGTAAAGATTAGCTGGATCTGCTCCTATTTTTTAGGAGGGTGGGTTGTTCTGTTTTCCCTTTTCTTGTTTCAACGGAATCAAGGGTGTGATAGGAGCAGAGCTGTTTCATTATTTCCCAGGTATGTGTCTGCAGTTCAAAACTAAATTAAACATGCCAACCCGACAGTGGTAATTATTTTCCTGAAGAGAAAACCCTTAGCTTTTTTCATTTATTTATTCATTCAACAAATATTTATTTTATATTATTCTATGGCTATAGCAGCTCATAGTTTTCTATGTGTTGAGGGCCCTGTCTTCATGGGGACACAATAAGAGGACACCAAATGAACTAGAAAATGTCAGAAAGTAATGAGGGCAACAAACAAAATAAAAGAGTGATGGGCTATGTCATGCATGGGGGCAGTGTCACTTTAGATTGAGTGTCCAGAGAAGACTCCTTACCTTATTAGTGTGATTTAGAAATATTAGTACACTCCTTCAGGTGAACTCATACTGCAATAGGTGCTATGCAAAATAAAAACAAAAGGAACAAAAGACAGAAAACTGCCCTCAAACATGTTAGTGAATTTGTGAAGGATCAAATAGTAAAAAAAATTGATTCCAGGCAAAAAACCTGATCAGCTCCCTCCATTTTGCCACCCACCCCAATCTTCCACCTCCAATATTCAGGTCTGGTCCTAATCCAATCAAAACAGTCTACATCAGAACAAGACAGGTTAAGAAATATGGTGAATTGCACGACCATCTGATTCTCTGCTTTTGGCTCTGAGTGACACTCCAGGCATGGAGACATGTAAAGCCTATTCACTTCAGATCTGCAAATGTCAACAGAATCATATTCACTAAACATCCTCATTTTTATCACAGTGCTTTTATTGACAGACATGAAAAGGAGAATTATTCTTATCAAAACCATATTTTAAAAAGAGTCAATGAGAAGAAACTCAAGTGCCTTGTAGTGCCAAAGACATTTTGTTCTGTGTTGACAGCAAATGAAACTGCCATTTAGAAAAACTAACACTGTGCAGTTCAAATGGTCAACAAGCCTTAACACACAGTAGGTTCGAACTTCTGATTGTCATTCAGGGGGGCAATTGTTGAGCCTTAGTGCACAGGAAGCTAAAAATTCTCCGTCTGTGCTTCTCACACATGCTAATATAGGCCATAATACTCCACATGCTGGACAGTGACTCAGCTGAGACCTATAATCTGAAGGAGGCACAGAAAAGGTAACCAGGTTTTATTCAGTGCCACTCAGGAAATATGCTAGATACTTTATACGTATTTCCTCATTCCTGGTGCCCTTCAATTTCCAGTTGGAATACCAGGGCATCAAACTCTGCCCTTGACATACAATCTTCAATAGTGTTCAAGTAATTCTGAAGCATTTACTGAGATAAAGACTTGATGGCTCCATGGCTGCAGGTATAGTTTATCAGTACAGTAATGCAGTGTGGATATTCTCATAAGGGAAGTAAATAAATGCTCCTCAAAGGCTAAAGGTAGATATTTACAGAGTCCCTTCCTACAAACTATATTCAGAAAATGGAGAACCCTATATTTTCATCATATTTATATTGTATATACATAACCTCTCTCTTTAAAAACAAAAGAAAGAAGAAAGAACACAAAGGATTCTATGATCTTGCCTCTGATTTATTTTAAAAAGCTTTTTAAATGTTAAGATCAGCAAAGAAAAGCTAATGTCAATGTTGGGAGGAGATGAAGGGAAGATCCAAATATTGGAACACAGGTGAGAATCTCCATGGTGTACCCCCTTAGGCCAGGACATAAATTAAACCATCCCCCAAGGCTTGCCTACAAGAGCAGACAGTCTATCAAGACAAGGTTTAGAGCCTGTTTTATTTACTGTCTGGGTTTTTATTGTTTCTTTTGGTAACTAAAACATATTGGACTTTCTCCCCATATATTTTCATTTGAACCAAGGTTATAAAAGTAATCTGAATTGTATATTAGCCATTTTACATCCTCATGAAATCTCTCAATATGACACGTTTGAAAGTGAATGATTTTGTGAGGTATGTTTAGAATAGTAAAGCTGTACCAGGAGATGTGAATTGCATTTTTGATATTTATCCATAAATTAATTACTCAAGGATTCATGCATATGTAGAAATTGTTGAATTTTCTCTATCAGTTAATTATTGACCAAAATTCTATTAACATTTACATACACATTATTCAGGCATTATTTTCTTATGCGGATTATATCTCCAGAAATAAAATACGAGCCTCTAGGGTAATTGAAAAACCACTACATTTCACAATTATCAGATAAAGTCTAAGATGATAAATATTGCCTTTAAAACACTGGGAAACCATTATTTCTAAAAATAAATTGTAAACTAAGCATGATTTTATTTTGCAGGACTTCAAAGCTATAAATCAATTTATGGTTGCCTCTATTGAATTAACCTACTGTTCCCTCACATTCCCTGTTTCCAAGGAGGTGATAATAATAACCCCTTTGTATCTCATAGGGAATATTAAGAAGATAAATGGGATAATATATGTGAACATCCTCTGAGCTACTTGAGAGTGTGTGTGTGTGTGTGTGTGTGTGTGCGTGTATATACAAAAATTAGGCCAACATTGTTTTTTGAAGAACTATAGAATGAACATTTAATTAGATTTTTGATCTTACAACAAATAATATTTCATAAATATTTTCAATAAAGGAAACAGTAATTTACTATATCTTCTGATTTAGGCAATTCACAATAAATACTATTGATATTTTCCTCTTGACTTTCCTCTTTTTTGTTTACTTTTTATTTTTTCAGAATATTACGGGGGTACAAATGTTTAGGTTACATATATTGCCTTTGCCCTGCCTGAGTCAGAGCTTCAAGCTTGCCTATCCCCTAGACAGTGCACACCGCACCCATTAGGTATGAATATACCCATCCCCTCCTCCCCCACACCTGCCCGATACCCGATGATTGTTACTACCATACGTGCACATAAGTGTTGATCAATTAGTACCAATTTGATGGTGCTTGTTTTTACATTGACTTTCCTCTTAATTATTTTTGATCATTCTAGTAAGTCCTCATGGGCCAAGATTTACCGGCATATTTTCTAAGCTGTGAAGCCCCAACTCAGAAACATAACCACATCTTCCTACCACGTGCTACAATTATAAGAAGGTAAGTCAATGTCTGCCTAGAGTTAACAAATTGTATTCTTAACATTAATTTCTAAAAGCTATTGTGTTATTACCTTCAATATTAATTATGCTGCTTTCAATCCACCATTTTACCCATAAATGGAGAAAAATGATGAAGAAAGTTATCAGAAACAACAGATAACCCAGTGATCTCTCCATCAGAACAAGCAATTGTATGCAGTGGAGACAGTTGGGGGGATTATAAGAATGTGGATGTAATTCGGTTGACTTTATTATTTTTTTTCCTATGGCTTTAGTATATTATTGGAGGAGAGTCGCAGCTGGGTCTAACCCCTTAGTTGAATTGTGGCTATTCATGGTTTCAAGTTGGTCAATAGTCAGAAAATGAATGCAAATTAATATGGGGAATTGAATTTAACTCTCATTACCCTGGAGAAATAGCACTGGGAATAGATGTTGTGCCTACTTGCCTAATAGATCCTTCTTCTGTGCTCCAAAGGCACCTTGTCTACAGAAATATTTTCGCTTAGACGAATGATCCAGATAATGACACGTATCCTTTTAAACAACTAAAAATATGGATTGCGCACTTTTACCTCCAGCAACTAGAATAGCAGCTAAAATGAACAGATGTAGTATAAAATATGCTTATAGTAATGTATGATTTTGAAAAATATTCATCAATCATTTTAGATCTCAATTTTGAAAAATATCCGTCTTATATTCCGAGATAAAATTAGAAAAAGAGGCTTGGAAAGGAACTTGGGAGAAAATGGTTGAATTCAAATAAACCTTTAAGGCATAGATGTTTTTGTTGGGGAGAAGTGAGCACCTTTTTAGGCTACTTAGTTACATATTAATGACGCAGGTGCTCTACTTTCTTTTCTTTGTTCTTGAGGAAAACTGGGGTAATTATTTGGTTCTTTTTAATCAGAGCTCTATTTCTGAATACCTGTTCTTTTCTTTGTGAAATCTCTCTCCCTCTCTCTCTCTTAAAATGGATACAGCATGATGCTCTGCAGGAGCAAAGTATCTGCTTTTGTAAAGATTGTGACTTCTTCTCCAGACAATTTTATAACCAACTCCATAAGCACGAAAACTTTTTTATATGGTTTTCCTGTAGTTCTCTAATGTTTCAAATTCCCAAGATTTGCTGACCAAAACTTTGGAAATTCTGTTGCACTAATACATTCCCTTTTGAATTTGTTTCCCAGAAAAAGTGGAGCCTTCTTGTAGCCACAAGATAACTGAAAAGCCTTACACCACCTGTTTGTCCAGAGAAGACAAGTTAAGCAACACCCCACCACAGATTGTGCCCAAGGACCTGCTGAGCAACCTTACTCCCCACGTACTGCCTGTGCACAAGGCTAAAAGAATGATCAATATTAACACCTAGCTCATTATACTACTAAAATCCCCACCCTGGGAAGGACTTATGCACCATTTTTTGATCATGAGATGTATGTACTAGCATGATTTCTCACTGTGCTTGCATGCCCTGCACTCCACCCCAACACGTAATGATGCTCACTCCCTTCATAAATTATTCATTTCACCTCCAAAAAATCCCCTGACTCTGTTGGTCAGAGAAGCAGATTTGAAGCAGTCCATTCCTCCCACCTCCTGGTTTAAGCATCCTCTGTAATAAATCCTTTCTTCCTTAACAATCCTCATTGTCTCAGTAAGTGTCTTTCTGTGTTGCAAATAACCCAGAGAATCCCTCTTGCCGGTTTGTTAATAGTTACTCATAAAATAAAAAGAGCTGAGTCTTAGACACTGAAAGTCATGATTATCTGAACTTTAACCAGAAGTAAATGGTGGGTGAAGCATTTTAGAGGTCTCTGCATATTACAAACCCTGGTCAAGCCCCAAGAAGGGTTCCTTCATACCTCTTGTCAAAGCAAAGGCAACTGCTCTTAGTAAGTATGGAGGTGTACGTACTATGCTTTTGCTAAAGTTTGAGACAGATCCTATTTCCAATGGTAGAGATGATTTGAGTGGTGAGGAGTGGCGAAAGGTAAGGAAAAAGACAAATTAACTAATTTGCCAAACTTCTTTTCTTAGGTATACATACAACAATCCTGCCTAGCAAAGTACCTTTTCCCAGTAGTGTTGAGTATCCCCACTTTTGCTTCCTATTCCAATTTGCAGCATCAGTGGTACTTTCAAAATGGGTAGCATTTGTGAGAGTCACTAATGAAGGCTGAAAAACATTTTACAATATAAAAAAATTGTATTTCTCTCAAATTTCAATATAGGTTGGTCTATATTTATACTCTCCAATATGGTAACTGCCAGTCAGTATAGCCATTGAACACTTGAAGTGAGGCTGGTCCAAAGTCCTATGTGTACAAAATAAACACTGAATCCTAAATATTTAGTATGAGGAAAAAAGAATGCAATATATCTTAATAATGTTTATACCAGCAGTCCCCAACCTTTTTGGCAATAGGAACTGGTTTCATGGAAGACCATTTTTCCATGGACTGAGACCAGGTGGGGAGATGGTTTGGGGATGATTCAAGCACATTACATTTGTTGTGCACTTTATTTCTATTATTATTGCATTGTAATGTATTAAAAAATAATTATACAACTTGCCATAATGCAGAATCAGCGGGAGCCCTGAACTTGTTTTCCTGCAACTAGACAGTCCCATCCGGGGGTGATGGGAAACAGTGACACCCTAAGTGTGTTGCTCATGTCCCGTCTACTCCATAATCTTGTTTTGGTTGCTGTCACGCAGAAAACTCTGCTTCACAAAGATAAGATGTTGGAAATGGAAGCTGGCTTTTCAGTGCTTTTGTGGCAACCTCAGGATATTCTGCCTTGACTTTAATCCAGAACATACGGAGATTTGAAGTTGTCTCAAACATACCTTTAAGGCCACCGTCATTTGTGATCTCAGGCAGTTGATCCTCTTCTAGCATGGACAAAGTCTATTCACTTGGCTTATTCACAAATGGGTTGGTTGGCAACAAAAGTGCACATAGCATATCCCCATGCATACCTTCCTGAAAAATATATCGCACAAAAACAAGTATTGTTGCCTTGTCCACACTGGTAGACTCATCAACCTAGATTGCACACCATGGTGGCTTATTAATCCTCTCAATATTGTGCCTCAATATCCTCTGCTATTTCATCAATTCATCTAGTTATGGTGCTAGCCAAAAGAGGAACATGTGCCACCTTTTGAACTTCAGCCTCTCCTAAAAGTTCCTTGGCAAATGTCCTTAGCAGCAGGCAAGACCAACTCTTCACCAATAGTAAAGTGCTTCTTAGCTTTAGCAAAGCAGTTAGCCACTAAGAATGATGCTGTCAGTGCAGACTTTGATGAAGTGGTGGCCTTCAATAATTGCTTCTGCCCTTCATGTTCATGTTTTTTCTCTTAAAAAACTCCAAAGGCTTGTCTTTTAATGCACAGTGCTTGGTCTCCATGTGATGAAGCAGTTTTGAAGGTTTCATGGCTTTGTTGTATAGTCGGTCACCACATATTATACAAAGCAGGCTTGGAGAATGTGAACCACCGGTTGCGATGAACCCATAATTTAAGTAGAACTCTTGGTATTGTCTTTTAAATGGAGCTTTCATTTTCTCGGCAGTCTTAGCGTCTTCTACTGTCTCATCATTTGGTCTTTCCCTCTTTACAAAGTAACTCTCCAGTGACTTTTTTTTCCCCCTTCTAATTCTTGCTAGGGTTAGCTCATGAACTTATCAAAACTGTGACTGAGACAAGTGTACACTGTGGGAAAGAGGCGCTGATGGAAATGGTAAATAAAATAATGGGCAGGCCACACATGGACTCACGCACTAAAATAAGTGTCGCTTCTGACTTAAAGCCTGCCACCAGATGCAGCGTAATTGTCACTTGCCACTCACGGATAGGGTTTTGATATGAGTCTGCAAGCAATTGATTTATTATGGTCTCTGTGCAGTCAAACCTCCCTGCTAAGGATAATCTATATTTACAGCTGCTCCCCAGCACTAGCATCACTGCCTGAGCTCCACTCAGATCATCAGGCATTAGATTCTCATTAAGAACACGCAACCCAGATCCCTCCCATGTGCAGTTTACAGTAGGGTTCACACTCCTATGAGAATCTAATGCCACTGCTGATCTGGCAGGAGGCGGAGCTCAGGCAGTGATGCGAGCAATGGGAACAGCTGTAAACACAGAAGAAGCCTGGCTCTTCCCCTCACCTCCTGCTGTGTAGCCCAGCTCCTACAGACGCAGCCTGCGGGTTGGGGACTGAAGTTTTGTATCAATTATAGGCTGAAATAACATTTTTGGATATGTTGGATAAAATAAAACACATTATTAAAATTAATTTTGACTTTTATTTTTACTTGTTTCATTATAGAAACTAAAAAATTCAAAATGGCTCATATGACTCGCATTCTATTTCCATTGGACAGCCCTGTGCAGAGCTAGTGTGGGCAGAGCAAGATACCAAAGCTTCACAGAGGCACCAAGCTGGACACTGAGCATCAGAAAGCAGGACAGTTGTATTTTATAAAAATGATTAGTAAGATTTAATTGAAATTTAAAAAATGGTTGATTTTTTTTCATTTTTTTCTTGATAGTTTTTTAGGTGTCACGAAAAAGCTCATTGAATAGCACTAAATGTGCTGCTAAAGAAGAAATGTATAGTCTAGAATTGTGGGAAAAAAGCTAGAATCATTCTTTGTGCTATGTATGAGCCTACATAGTCACACGTTACAAAGAAACATGGCTTCAACTACACAAATAGTAAAAAAAAATTTTGAAATATTTTGTGAAATAAATACAAAATCTCACCTCACTCAGACATGCTATGGAATGTCAATATACACTAGAAGAATTAAGGAAAATAACAGAAGTTACCTTACATGAGGAATAAAGGGGAAAATCACACCCTAAACTCAAGAAGTGCTGAGAAAAGGGGATTCTTAAAGATCTTGATCTGTTTTTGGAAGCATTTGTGAAATTTCTGTATTTCATATTATAGAAATATTACACCAAACCATTATCTTGTTAAATGAAGTTAATTAATTCATGCCTTGATCCAGAAAGCTAAAATTATTAATATAAAGAATCTGTCTTAAACATAGTATTCTTCTTTGACCAATTCTATAAAAGATCTGAGAATCTCATGCAATTTATATAAGTATGGAATTGTACCTTTGAAATAATATAAAAAATTTATATTATTGTGACAAAAATTTGAGGTTTTAATGTTTATCAATTTTTAACCTGCCTGTAATTTTATGCAGAAGATGCTCAAAATTGTGCATGTGCTGCACAAAATTAATTGTAGAAAATGTTTATAATGTATCAAAATCTTCACTGAGCTCAATGTAAATCACTGGATAGGGTATTAAATGTATTAAACCAATCTTTTACATGCCAATAACAACAAAAAAATTCTGAACTATGATCTTTGAAAGAGAATGAAATCAGTCTTGAATTTGTGCTATCTGCAGTAGTTTGGTATGAACTGTCACTTATCATCAATAATATTAGCAAACACTCAAAAGGGAAATAAATCTAAGGTTGGCTACTTCAATCTTTGACAGCTTAAAGTACACTATTTCAAAATTTAGAGAAAATGACATTTCTAAGTTTAAGAAAGCACATGAAAATTACAACAAAACTGACTTATTACTAATATGAAGAGATTAAAGAAATGAAAATATTTGCCTGACTATAAAGGAGAAGATTCACATATAAAATAATATCAAAACTAATTTCTATAAAGACTGTTCCCTGATTATTATAAATTTAAGATATGGTCTTGATAAGGAAGAGTTGTTGAGCCAAGTGCTTCTTTATAATATCCTAACATTGAAAAGTTAGGGAGAAGTCAAGAAGCATGTACAGTTCTAGATGCTGCATTATAAGGTGGTGAAATACTTTGATATAGGAAACATGAAATTATATGATTGCATTAAATATTGTTGTGATAGTCTATGTAAAGTGCTAATTTTTAAAATATTACCCTTATTACAGAGTTTGAACAGACATTTTTATACAGTAATTATAAGCATATATATTGCTTTATAGTCATATGAACAATTTTAGGCAAATTTTTCCAAAATGAAGTTATTAAAACAAATAAATCCTCTCTAAGTACTATGACGATTCAGAAAAGGTTGTCTAATTTGGCCTTATTGTCAATAAAATACATACAATGTGAAAACCCTGATTATGAGTAATTTTGTCAACATAAATCCAAAATATACATAAAATAAACTCATAATGATTTATAATATATGTATGTTTTGTTTTATTAACCATTCAAGTACTTTCCTATTTTCAATGAAACAACGAAGCATGTGTTTTAATCATTTAAATTTGGTCATTTTTGTTATTTTGTTGGCATTTAGTAATAAAATGTTACAGAAGCTTAATACATATTTTTCAATGTATTCATTAGAAAAGGATACTTGTCAAGGTACAAAGGTAGAATATACTTCATTTAATAGCCTGCACCCTTGACTTATAACATGTAAATATCTAATCATATTGCATGTAAATGTACATTTATGATGTTTCACAGGTCCCACAAATATCAGACTTAAACCTGGTGGTAAGATTTGCTCTTGATGAAAGTGAGAATTTCTATTTTTATTAATCATGTTGAAAAGCCAATAAGAGTGTCAAAGTGTAATTTTCTAAAAGTTAAAAATATAACTCATAAAGACATAAAATAAGCCACGTCAAAAACCTTAAGGAGGGATTAAGCCAAAGGTTAAACTGGGTCAGTGGGGTATTAGAAAGACCAAAGTATGTGTAGTCACAGAAAGGGAAAAAATGCTGAAATGACATTGCTAAATTAAATGCAAAACCATTTAATGTCTTCTAAGACCATAAAAAATAACCTTTAGAGTTATTTTTTTCTATCAGACAAAAATCATTTGCATCTCAACTCGACAAAATTCATTTGCAATTTAACAGTCTTCTAAAGGTTAGTATCTAACTGCACAGCGTCTGGTACTTTATCAATAGCAAATAGTAAATCAAATAAAACTGAATCATCTTAGAAAATTAGATAAACCTGGAGCAGACCTGTTAGAGCTCTTATATGCCCCAAAAAGGACATGCAGTCATTCTTTTGCATCCCAAGTTTTGGATACTTTTTCTTAGTAAGAGAAAAGAAATAAAGTCTTAAGTTGTAGTGAAGGACTCCTTGTCTAACTGAAGCTTGGGTAGCAGGCCATGACTCTGATAAATAGATCCCAAAACATTCTATGTGGTATGAGTAACATGGCCCCAGACATATAGAGGTAGACCAGAGACCAGGCCACAAGATGCCCTGTGACTGGGACTCTGCAAGGATGGGCCTGGACTGGTACATTCCAAAAGCAGCCTTATTTCATTGTAATTGTAATTTATTCTGTGTTTTGATAGCCTTCTTTTATCTCCAGCTGTCAGTAGAACACTGCCAAGTGTTTATAGCCTTATCTTCAACTGTGTTGTGGGAAGTTAAAGTAAGTGTCTGATCCATGTTTGGGTGAGGTATTCATGTTAGGCATGGAGAGAAAGGGGAGAAATAGTATTTGTCCTCACACTAAGGCCAGTGTGATGCTAACAGCACTGGCTTATGGAAAAGTGCCCAGGGAAAGAAATCTGTGTGAAATTACTTATTGACATTGTTGGGCACACAAAGAATAGGAGCTACATAGGTCCAGCTTGGCTGATAGCAGTGGCAAGTGAAGATGGGTTGTGTAAAATACCTGGGCAGGTGTATAGCAGAAATACTTGGAAGGGGATCCTGGAAAAGACTGGTCTTTCCCTTTGGACAAATGAATGAGGACCCAGCATACCTATGCTTGTTAAACTGTAGTACAATGAATACAGGCGTGAACTCTACAATCATATTATCTTGGTTCAAATCCTAATTCAACCTCTTAATATCTATGTAAATTTGACCATATTACCTAACTTCTTTATTCCTCAGTTTCCCTATCAGTAAAATAGGGGTAAAGCATACCTACCATACAGGGTTGCTATAAAAATTAAGTCAGTATCTATCTATCTATCTATCTATCTATCTATCTATCTATCTATCTATCTATCATCTATCTTAAAATACTTAAAATAGTGCCTATTATGCTGTGTGCCTTTAGGTTATTTTTCTTTTGGCATAAGTGCTATTCCTGCCCTTCTATGTTCACCTTTTAATTGTAGGAGTAATAGCCTGCAAACTGTATTTTTCTTTCCAGTTGGGTACAGAGATTGGAAAGTAAGAGAAAGAGAGATACCATTTCCCTCTACCTCTTGAGATGCCTTCAGCAGAAGTAGTAGAAGAAGTGTCAGATGGCCTCCTCCATGGGGGTGTGGCTCCCAGGTGCTCACTCATATGCAATAACATCAGGGCAGAACCTCCAGCCAAGAAGTGGCAAGGCAGGGCTACCAACTAGGAGGAATGCCACCTCTGGATGAGTGAATAACTCTCTATACTCCTTGGTTCACCCAGTCCTTCCAACAATTTTGTAAATAATTCGCTGCATTAAATCTCTCTGCAGCTGAAATATCTAGAATGGTTTCTGTTTTCCTGACTGATGAACACAGTTATTGCTATTATTAGTATCAGTTATAGTAATACTGCTATTACTATCCTCTGGACCATTATCCAGGGACCAAAACATCTAACAATGTAACCTTCCTACTCAACTTTTCCAATTCACTACTCTAATTCTTTTTCCAAGATTGTCCTTGGACCAGAAGTATATTTAATGAATGATCAATAGTTATATGAACTGATGTGTCATCTAACTACTCTATTATGGGTTTATCTCCTTCACTGATCAATGGCCTAATGGGAGGAGAGACTTAGTTCATTCAAAACCAGTCTAAGAAAGATCACAGGTATTTTGGAGAACATATTTTGAACAATTCAAAAAATGTGTAATCAATAATAGGAGAATTGTTATGCCCTACATAAGGCAATTGTGTCTAGAAACATTGTGTGATTTACTTTTAATACATTATTTTTTCCAGCTCTCTATTGATTATCCATGACTTATAACAGTTTGAAGGAGGAAATATATACTACACATGTAACCTTGTTTCACAGCAGAAGCAAAGTTCATTTCAATAGCCGTTCTGCCTTGGTACCAGGAAATTTGATCAACGAATTTAGTATCCAGAACTATAAATTTACAGAAGAATCTGTGAAGGTGAGGGCTTAAAACTGAAAAATAATTTTTAAAAATGGTCCTTAAAATACAGGACTTATATAGAGGGAAAGTATCTGGCTCAGCAACAGACGTAAATGATCTAAGATCTAAGATATTAGTAGCCAAGTAGCCACTACACCCAGCTAATTTTTCTGTTTGTTATAGAGACGGGTTCTGACTCTTGCTCAGGCTGGTCTCAAACTCCTGGCCTCAAGCAATCCTCTCACCTCGGCCTCTCAAAGTGCTAGGATTACAGGTGTGAGCTACCGCACCTGGCCTTAATTCTATCTTTGAATTATCATATCCTTCTTTCCTCATTTTGTTCCTCTTTTAGACTCTGGAGAAGACTATTATTGAATTTGTCATCTCCATATACTGGCTTTCCTGGCAAACAAAAGGCTCCTTATTACATGGTCACACAAATATACAGCTAGTCACAAACAACATTAGCTGCCAAAATGACTTTACTTTGGGTGACTCTTTCCAACAGTTTTCTTGGTTAGTCAGAATTTTTTAATAATAACCTTTAGGATATAACTATATAATATGTGACTAAAAATAAATAAGAATGATATAAATATATGACATGTAGAACCAACATCGTTATAGTCCTACCACTTGAAATACTTGATTAACGTGTACATGAGTTAGTCTACTACTTTCTGAAAGCTGGAAAAAGAAAATACAATGAACTGCTGTAATATAATATGAAGAATCATTGATTGGAAGACAGTAGAACAAAATAAAAATAACACTGGTTTTATAATCAGACTACTTGAGATCAATCCCTAACTCTTTCTCTCTAAGGATTATTCTCTCTCTCTTTCTCTCTCTCTTCTTTCTCTCCCTCCTTTCCTGTCTCTCTTTCCTCCTCCCTTACAATTGCTCTCATTCTTGTTTTCACTCTCCTTCACTTACATGTGCGTAAGACACACATACACCTCATATCAAATGCAGCAAAGTAGAGACATGAGCCAAATTCAGCCTGTCATCTATTTTTGAAAATAAAATTTTGTTGGAACATGGCCACACCCATTTGTTTACATATTGTCTATGGCTGCTTTTTTCTCCAAAAAGAGTTTAGTAGTCAAGTGACTATCTGGTTACAAAAATCTAAGATGTTTACAATCTGGCCCTTTACAGAAAAGTTTTGCTAATCTCTAGTATATAGTAAAAGCTCAAGAAATGTTAGTCCCCCCTTGTTTTAGTTTGAGAAACTATGGTAGATCACCTGGTATCCTAATCTTGGTTTAAGAGCATTCTTCGTAAGAGAAACCAGGGCTCCTTGGAGAAATGGTTGATTCTGGAACTGGGGCAAAAAATATACACTATGAACCTGGAGCATTTTGTAGTGCCAGAAAGTAAAGAAGTGCTTACAAACAAAAACAAAACAAGTAATGGAGGTAGGTCATTTGGGTACAGGAGAAAAATGAAAGTACTCCCAATGGCTAAAGCTGGGGCAAGTTGAGTAAATAAATAAAAATTGTATTGGATTATAACTCAGAGTTTAAATTAATCTCCATGAATCCATACTGATATAAATAACTGATGGGATAAAGAAATAAGTGAGATAACAAACAAATTTCCAGTGCAGAATTCCAAATAATTTATGTAGGCACTGCCCTCAAAGAGGTGGAACTTAACTAACTGTCCACATCTCAAGCCTGGGCTATGCATAGTCACTTCCTTCCAAAGAGTAGAGTATGGAGAAGAAGAAAAACAAGTAACTTTACAATGGAGAAAGCTGACAAACAGTATTTCAAACAGGTGATCAAAGTTAACATCAATAGTAATAAATCAGGTTGATGACACATACCCTTGATATTATGTGATAAGAATGGTACTGTGCCTCTGTAGTCTTCCTCCACGAAATATACATTCCAAGTCTGATCATTAGAAAAATTTCAGCTAAATCCCAGTTGAGAGACATTCTGCAAAATATCTGACCAGTACTCCTCAAAAGTATCAAGGTCATCAAAAGCTAGGAAAGTTGGAGGAACTGTCACAGCCTAAAAGAGGCTAAGAAAACATAACTGCTAAATGTAATGTGTTTTCCTTGGATAAAATCCTGGCACAGAAAAAGGTAATTAGGTAAAAACTAAAGAAATCTGAATAATTATAAACTTCAGTTAAATTAGATAATAATTTAGATGATTATTATGGTTAACTAATATATCAATATTGTTGTCATATTAATTATAACAAACCTATCACACTAATGTAAGAGTAATAATAGAAGAACTAGATGTGGGGTATATGTGAACTCTCTCTATTATTTTTGTAATTTTTCTGTAAACGTGAAACTATTTGAAGTTAATAGTTTATTTTACAGTTTGGCAGAAAACGTCCATAAAGTTATTGTACTTGATACATTTAGATGTAGAAATTATTTCATCATGGGTCTAACGAAGCAAAATAAAATGAACAAAAGAGTTCCAAATATGTTTATTCTCTTACAGTAATATGCTGTACTAAAATGTTTTACTTGAAAACTTTTGCAGTTTTCACATTTATAACTAATGGGCTCCTATCCTAAAAATGCTAGAGAAATACAAAACTCTATTTCAAGTAGAAAAGACAAAAATAGCAGGAAATAGCAGCCATGCTCTGAATATAATAAAGTCATTTAGAGGTTCTATATAAAAGCAGTACAAAAAAGAAAGAAGGCAATAGTCAAAGGGTAAAATCTGCTGGGGACATATTTAATTCAAGTATTGTATTTTGGAAACTACCCAAAAACAGTAAGAAAGCTAGCACCATGTCTGAGAAATTATAGTGAGCAATAAAAAGAATGGCAGTTCATTTTTATATTTGGAGGGAAAAATCAGCATAAGAAAGAGAATGAATTTTTCCTACATTTGAAGAAAAAAAATACTCTAAACTACAAATATATTTCCTAAGAAATAACTACCTCCAGGTAGAAAATGTGCAACAAGGACAATTCTATGCCAAGAATAAATCTAAAATTCACACAGTTAATCCTAGGCATTGCTAAAACCTGAATGCTTTAAAAAGTTAAGCAAAGAAATCCAAAGCTGTCATCTGAAGTGTTTTAAGTCCATGACAACATGCTTAGTTACAAAATGACAGTTTTAAGCCAAATTAAGCCATGCTGGAAATCTTTCTGAAGGGGAAACTGATATTGCACAAGGACCGTGTCAGGTCATGGCAGAATAGGGTATCATTGGCACCCTGGGCCTCCGATACCAGAAGCAAAGTGATATATCCTGATTCAATCCTCAGGAAATCTTTTTTTAATATATACAAATACAAGGAAACAATTCAGTCATTTAGAAGACTGATGATATTTCCACCAAAAGGTACATTATTGTGAATGTTAGCCACAGATCAATGCTTTCAAAGGCTTTCCCCAATGTAATAAGATAACATTTGAATCACCCTGCGTTTGCCTTGAAAGTCCTTTTTTAAAACACTGATAGTTCTCAAACAACTCAAGATAATAAAGTGATTTCACCTATGTATTCCCTCATGCTAGTTCAGAAAATGTCTGTTAAATAGAAAATATTTATTAGCTTATTAGTGCTGTATATTAATACTTAAATATAGAAAAGCAATATAATATGCAATTAGGAACTAAATTGCCAAAATAATTTTCAAAATGTAATTATGCTGATTAGCTCTAAATTGAGTACACAAATTCGTCACATATCTGCTTTGGCCTATTATCATTGCTTGGGTCTTTAAAAAGAAGACAACTGATATTTCTATCAATAAAGTGTAAAAGAGTGAGGGAAAACCAAACTTAAGACTGATCCCTTTGCCTGTTTGATAGTTATGCTGTTTAACTTCTTGGGTAAAGGGAGGATTAATTTTACGTGAACCATTATAGCTTTAGCACAGATCACTTACCAACATTCATTTATTTAACAAATGTTTATTGACCACCAAATTTGCATCAGTCATTATGTCAAATCTCTGGGAATACAACTGTAAATAAAATCAGAAAGAATTTCTGTCCTCAAGGAGCTTATAGTCTGATTTAATAGACTGGTATTAATTAAATAATCACAATGACAAATGTAAAATTGCTCTTGCAATAATTGCTAGGGAAAGACAGATGAATGGTGCTACATGATTTAGTCAAAGAGATGACAAAAGCTTCTCTAAGGGTATCATACTTGAGATGAGATATAAAGAGTAAGTAAAAGTTTACTAGACCAAAGGAAGAGGGAAAATTTTCCAGGTAGAGGGAAGAATGTATTCTAAAACTTTATAGTAGAAGGTAGTTTGGACCATAGACGAGCTTTGAAAATCATAGTAAGAAAGTTTACCTTTCCCTTAAGAGAGTAGGAAGGCATTTAACTTTTAACCAAAAGTGACATGACCATTTTTGCATTTAAGAAATTTCATGTAGTCTCTACAATGTGGATAAATGATGAGATGGGGCTGGCCTGGATGCAAGTAGCTTAGCTAAAGGGGTAGTACAATATCTGGAGTCATATAATGAGAAGTTAATCCATGCTGTTTTCCCTGGAGCTAAAAGGTGGATAGGTTTGAGAGCCATTTAGGAAATAATATGCACTGGACTTCATGATGGATTGCTTATGAGATGGAAAAATAAAAGAGAGAAAGAGAAACAGGTGCAAAAATTAGCCCCTGGGTTTCTGACTAGCAAAACCTGATGGATATTGGGGCTATTCACTGAGACAGATTACCAAAAAAGATCATTAAAATGTGGGGAAGATGATGTGGAGTAAAATGAGTTCATTTGGGGATGATGAGTTAAGATACCACTGAAATATATAAGATTTGGCACTTCCAGAATGGCAGAGTAAGAACTTCTGAAAATATGCTACTCATAAAAACAACAAGAAAACTGGCAATAATAGGAAAAATCAACCATTTAAAAACTCTAGAAATTAACTAAAATCTTGCAACATGACAGAAGCTTTTAGGCAAGAAAAAATGGCTGAAGCTCAATAACAGCAGTGATCTTTCGGGCATTTTAACTTGTGCTACTCCCATCACCCTCTTCTTGGTTTCACAATAGCACTAAAAACCAACAGGGTCACAACTATATAGCTGTGACAACCAGGAGACTACCAGCCACTGGAGGGAGCAAAGTAGATTTGGAGCTTCCTATATATCTGATCCCTAGAGAAACTATTTGACCTTTCTAGCAGCTCCTATGTAAAGCTCCATTCTCAGGGCTTGCATTTATTTGACCTAACTTAGAACTCTCTCTGTTTGAGTCCTATCTTCAGGTTGTTTAAAAAAAATTGGCAATTTTTTTAACATTGCAGCTGGCTGAGGCAGTGATACCAATTATAACTAACAAGAGGTTAACTAAAAATCTTAAAAGGGAAAACTGGGGAATAAGAGACCCACTAGGGCATTTGTAAAGGTCCAACATATTTCTGGAAATCCGGAAGGCCATGCTCGTATGAAAAGCTGTGCATATATCCAGGAATGAGAAGGCCCTAATCTCTCATGTTTGTCTAATATTGATGCTTTGCTCAAGCAGGAAGTAAAGACTAAGGATGAGTTTTAATTGTGTGTTAGAACATTGAAGGGATACACCACCATAAAAACAGTACCCTTTGGCAAAGACTTGGTGACTTATTGGTTCAAGGTCATTAAGGAAATCTCGGTCTAATCATTATCTGATTACTAAGTTAACTAAAAAGAAATTTCATTGGCTGCACAGAACAAAGAACACAGACTTTATAAAATTAGTCCAAAAAGTCACTAAACAAGCAAAACTCTTTGCTTTGCTCAGCATCAGCAACAACAAAAACAATGACAATAAATTGTAACAATAACAAACCCTGGGTAACGAGGAGTTGATTTCCAAAATTACCACATTATGTTATTATAAATGATCAATTTTTCAATAGAAAATTATAAAACACACTCACACACACACACACACACACACACACACACACCAAAAAAACAGAAAAGTAGGTCCTATACAGATGAAAAAAGAAGTCAGTATAAATTGTGGTTAACAAAGTCAGATGTTGGACTTACTAGACAAAGACTTTAAATCAGCTATTATGATTATGTTTAAAGAAATAAAAGAAACCATGTATGAAAAGCTAAAGGAAAGTATGAGAAAGTTGCCTCACCAAACAGAATATTGAAGAAGCAGAAATTATTTAAAAATCACCAAATAAAAATTCTGAAGTTGAAAAAGACAATAACTTCAATAACCAGCTTTAAATAATGAATAGAACAGCTAGGAAGAAGAACTAGAAAACAGAAGACCTGAAAAACACTATAGACAAACTGGACCTAGATATCTACACAACACTTCACCCAATAAAAGAAAAATACACATTTTTCTCAAGTGTGAAGGGAACATTCTCCAGTATAGATCACATGTTAGGCCGTAAAATAACTGTCAATATAGTTAAAAGCATTGAAATTATACAAAGTGTGTTTTCCAACTATAATGACATGGAATAACAGAAGGAAGGAAACAGAAGAAGATGGAAAATTGACAAATAGGAGGACCTTAACCAACACACTCCCAAGGGACCAACTGCTCAAAAAAGAAATCCCAAGGGAAATAACTCTGAGTTTAATGAGAACAAAAGCACAACGTACTGTAACTTATAGGATGCAGCTAACAGTGTTTAGAGGTAAATTTATATCTTTAAATGCCTTTATTTAAGAAAAAGAAAGATTTCAAACCAATAATCTATCTTTCCACTTTAAGAAACTAGGAAAAAAAAGTTAAACCCAAAGCAAAAAGAAGGAAGGAAATAAAAGATATTACAGGAGAAATTAGTGAAAGAGACAATAGGAAAACAATAGTCAATATCAGCAAAATCAAAAGTTGGTTCTTTGAAAAAAATCAACAAAATTGCTAAAACTTTTGCTAGAATTACTAAGGAAAAATGGAAGAAGATTCAAGTTACTATTAAGAAAGTCTGGAATAAGCAAGAGACACCACACCACCTACCTCACAGAAATAAAAAATATTACACGGGAATATTATGAGCAATGGAATGCTAATTAATTATATAACAGAGATGAAATGGACAAATCCTAGAAATATAAAACTATTTAAACTGGCTCAAGAAAAAATAGAAAATCTGAACAGACCTATAACAATTGAAAAGATCAAATTAGCAAACAAAATATTTCTCACAAGGAAAAGTCCAGGCGCAAGTGACTTCACTTGTGAACTACAAATAGAAATAGATCCACCTTTAGGAATTGCAACACTTAATATTCTTATATGACTATACTCCCCAAACTGATCTACAGAGCCAGTACAATCCCTACCAAAATCTCATCTGCCATATTTGCATAAACTAACAAGATGACGCTAACATTCATATTGAAATGCAAGAGATCCAGAGTAGATTAAAATAGTCTTGAAAAAGAATATGAGAACACACATTTTCTGATTTCAAAATTTACTACAAAGCCACCATAATCAAAATAATGTGGTACTGGCATAAGGGTAGAAATATAGATAAGTCAAATAGAATTGAGAGTCCAGAAATAATCCTTTGCATTTATGGTTAATTGATTTACCACAAGGGTGCTAGGATAGTTCAATGGAAAATAATAATTTCTCAACAAATCATGCTAGAAAAACTGGATATCCACGTTTTTGCATGTGAAACAAATAGACAACTACATTCACAAGTGTTGGCTAGGATGCGCAGAAGTTGGAATCCTCATATATTTCTGGTGACATTATAAAGTGCAGCCACTTTGAAAGAACACTTGGCAGTTCTTCAATATATTAGATATAGAGTTGACCTAATGAATTAAGACAGATCCCCTACTTCACACCACATACAAATATTATAGGTATATGGATCACTGACCTAAATGCAAAAACTAAACCTTTAAATCTCTTAGACGAAAATATAGGAGTGAATCTTGCTGTCCTTGGATTAAGCAATGGTTTCTTAGATGTGATACCAAAAGCACAAACAAAAGAAAAAACAGATAAATTGAATCTCATCAAAATTTAAAAAACTTCTGTGTTTTGAAGAACATCATCAAGTAAGTAGAAAGAAAACACACAGAATAGGAAAAAATATTTGTACATAATATATGTGATAAGGAAATTATATCCAAATATATGAAGAACTCTTACAACTCAATAATAGAAGACAAAAATCCAATTCGAAAAATGTAAACTATTTGAATAGAAATTTATCCAAAGAAGCTATACAATAGGCAATAAGCACATGAAAATACGTTCACCATCATTAGTTAATAGGGAAATGTGAATTAAAGGCATAATTAGATACCACTTCATACCCACTTGGATGGCTAAGATAAATAGACAATTATAAAAACAAGTGTTGGCTAGAAGGTGAAGAGATTGGTACATTCATATGTTGCTAGTGAGATTGTAAAGTCGTACCCCTACATGGGAAAGAGGTGTGGCAGCTCCTCAAGTTGTACCATAAGATTCAGCAATTCTACTCCTAGGTATATGCCTAAGAGACATAAACACCTATGTCCACACAAAAATTCATACATGAATGTTCACAGCAGCATTATTTATATTAGCAAAAAAAAGTAGAAATACCCCAAATATCCATCAACTCATCAACGGATTTTTTTTATTTTCTTTGAGATGGAGTCTCACTCTCTTGCCCGGGCTAGAGTCCCATGGCATCGGCCTAGCTCACAGCAACCTCAAACTCCTGGGCTGAGGCAATCCTTCTGCCTCAGCCTCATGAGTAGCTGGGACCACAGGCATGAACCACCATGTCTGGATAATTTTTTCTACATATATTTTTAATTGTCCAACTAATTTCTTTCTATTTTTAGTAGAGATGGGGTCTCTCTTTTGCTCAGGCTGGTCTCAAACTCCTGAGCTCAAATGATCCACCCACCTCGGCCTCCCAGTGTGCTAGGATTACAGGTGTGAGCCACCATGCCTGGCCTCATCAATGGATTTTAAAAATATCATATATCTATGCAAAGAAATGTTGTTTGGCTATAAAAAGGAACGAAGTACTGATACATGTTTTACCTTGAAAACATCATGGTAAGGAACAAAGCCAGACATAAGAGATCACATATTGTATGATTCCATTTATATTAAATGTCCAGAATAGATAAATCTAGAGAAACAGAAGATTAGTGCTTTCTAGGAGTTAGGGGAAGTGGGAATAGGGAGTGACTGATCATAGGCATGGGGTTTCTTTTTGGGATGATGAAAATATTCTAAAATTAGATACCAGTGATAGCTGTACGACTTTGTTAATACACTTAAAACCGTTCAATTGCACATTTTATTTTTGCTTAGTTTAGACATTTTGTTACTTATATAGACAGAAAAAATAAGAATAAGCCAAGAACGCCGGCTCCCTGTGATCCTTTTCTCACACATCAAAAAGGATGACACTGAAACAAAAAGGGCCATTGACTGAAACATGAGTTGTGGGATACCCTTGGCTGAGGAGCTAATTTTAGACTGCAGCTAAGCAGTATTATATTCTTCAGCTCTATTCTGAGGTATACAACACTTTAAATGGGTGACTTTTATGGCATGTGAATTATATTTCAATAAAATTGTTAGGAACAATTTTTAAAGGATAGAATAATAATGTTTAGTGTTTGCAGGAAAGATAATTTTGAGTGCAAGTCAGAAAGTTTTCTGTTAATGTTGATAAATAGAATGGTTTATAATGAAGTTACAAAGTACAATTTCTTTAAAAGAATATAAAAAATAAAGTAAGGGAGATATGGAGCCCAGGGATTATATGAGTAAATGGTTACAGACAACATCTTAAAGATATTACATATATGTTCCTGGTTTACACTGACTTAAAGCTATCATTTCAGAAAACAAAAATATGTCAAAAGTTACTTTGAAACCAGGCAAGAAATATTAAGATAAAAGGAACCAGCTAAGATTAAAGCATATGGTCTTTTCCTATTTCCCAAACTTCTTGAACTTTTCAAAGGCATTTGTATAACAGAACAAAGCAAAAAGACAGTGAAATCTAAAGGGAGCTATTCACAGTAATTGAAATAGCCAAAAGCAAATAGTTTTTAAGGCATTAGTTCTGTGCTTTGAGAATGCGTGAAGGTTTTTCAAGAGAAGCTTAAGATAGGCACCGTTTATATGGTTAGAGAAGAGAGATATGTGGAAAGTAATATAGAGATACCTCAAACAGCTCCAAGTAGAACTACCATTTGATCCAGCAATCCCATTACTGGGCATCTACCCAAAGGAAAAAAAGACATTCTATAAAAAAGACATCTGCACTGAAATGTTTGTAGAAGCACAATTCACAATTGCAAAGATGTGGAAACAACCCAAGTGCCCATCAATACATGAGTGGATTAAGAAAATGTGGTATATGTATACCATCAAGTATTACTCAGCTATAAGAAACAATGGTGATCTAGCACCTCTTGTGTTATCCTGGATAGAGCTGGAGCACATTCTACTAAATGCACTATCACAAGAATGGAAAAACAAGCACCGCATGTAGTTACCATCAAATTGCTATTAACTGATCAACACTACTATGTGCACATATAGCAGTAACATTCATTGGGTGTCAGGCAGGTGGGAGGGGGGAGGAGGGGATGGGTATATTCACACCTAATGGGTGTGATGCGCACCGTCTGGAGGATGGACACGCTTGAAGCTCTGGGTCGGGTGGGGCAAAGGTAGTATATGTAGCCTAAACATTTGTACTCCTGTAATATGCTGAAATTAAAAAAAAGAGAGATTTCAATGAAAAAGAAACATTCTTTTCCATGTATGTGGTACATTCAAACCACTGCAGAGGTGTTACAGTCAATCATATACATCTGTGAGAAAAGCTAAAAAATCCACTTTGAGTGTGTTAGTTTGTACAAGAAATACATTGTAACATTAAATAAATCAGTCTTTAGCCTCATTGTCTTAATTATGTGTCTCTATAGTTTGGTCCATATTAGAATCTTATTCAAAGATGTAGTCATAGCAATTCAAATTTACATGGTGAGGTAACTTGCTGGCATTTAAACAATGGTCAACCTTGAATATTAATGTCAGAACTATCAACAAGGAACACACTGGGACGTTGAAATTTCATGTTAGCTTTTTAAAATGTTTTTATTTTTAACAATTGTGGGTATGTAATAGTTGTATATCTTTATAGGGTACATTTGATATTTTGATACAGGCATACAATGTGGATTAATTAAATCAGAATAACTGGGGTATCCATCACCTCTGGAATTTGTCATTTCTTTGTGTTAGGAACATTCCAAATCCACTCTTTTAGTTATTGTCCAAATCCACTCTTTTAGTTATTGAACAGTGATATGATCCATGGTGGGTTTTTAAATGTAGTTTTTCGAAAAGTCGGGGGTTGGGCAGAGTGGAAGAAATAAGCTTTGGAGTATGGCTCACTGGGGAAAGTGTTTACATTCCTTAGCATCTGTGTGTACTTATTTGCTCCCCTATAAATAGAGAATAATATCTGCTTCATAGAGATACAGGAATGATGAAATAAAATAATATTAATAAATATTCTGTGAGTATCTGGCACATACAGTAGGCCCTCAGTCACTGTAGCTATAATTACTTCTGTAATCATCAAATACTATTTTACATTATAGCAATGAAAAGCATCAGATAAAAGCAACTTGTTGTGACATTATAAAATGTTAAGTAAGTCATACATCACTATGATAACCTTTGGCCAATACAATTTCATGTCATAGGAACTTGACTTTCATTGTCATAAGGAAGGTGATGAAAAATAATAATCTCTACTTAAATATGGCACACAGGTACAGTGTCTGTAAAACAGTGTTTTCTTCATTTTTCAGTTTAAAACGAAAAGGAAAGATTCCCCTCAAAGAGATCATAGAACAACTGGTAGGATGAGACAAATGAATGAAAAATGTCAAACTCTTGTTGAGTCTCTTTCCTTCACAGATGAAAAGAAAAACTGGGGAAGATGGTTATTTTTCAAATGACTATACTTGTCGCTCAGAATAGACATATATTTGAGTCCTCACAAATATTTCATATTTATATAGGATATACTCTGTGCTTACCAATCTATTAATACCAAGAAAATTTAGCTACAGAGTTGGGCATACATTACAGCAAATTTTTGATATATTTTTCATTCTTCCCTGCCAGCTCCTAAGTGTCATGAAATCAGTGTATCTTGTTCTCCTATTAGTATCTTAAGTGCACCACACAATCTCTAGCGGGCTATTAATGCAATATTGAATACATTTTGGTTGAACGAAGGGATATCCAGACTAGGTTTGTTAAGAATACGCCTTTCAGTAGGAAAGAATACACCTGCTACCACTGTATACAACTTGCCTTTATACAAGCAGAGGCAGGGACTCCCCCAGTGTCTAATGGCTCTACCCGAGAAAAGCTCAATGGAGGTGATGGAGACAAAAGGGTAGACATTTAAGTAATTGGCAGTACAAAAAGTGTGTGTATTGTGGGTGTGTATGTGTGTGTGTTTAGGGATGGAAATGGACGTGGGGGCTTCAGGACAGAGCACCTAGAGGAACCATTCCTTTGTGGATTCTAGCTGGGTTTGGCTCTGATATTGAAGTGTTGCCAGGTAGAAGGCTTTTTTGGCCAAGGAGCCAAAAATACTTATGCAGGAGGAGTGAACTTGTAGGTCTTAGTGCAGTAGAGTTACACTGCACGTACGTTCAATTTTTGAGCTGGATTTAGAACCTAACCCTCACTTAACCTGCATTTAATGCCTAAGAACATAAGGCTGATTCCTGTTCAGTAGGGCCTTCAAAGGTACTGGTGGACTGGAAAGACAAGGTGCAGCCAGCCAAGGTCATCTCCATATCTTTTCCAAGAATAACGTGCACATCAATCTGCTCAAGTATGATTTAGATTAAAATCCAGTAAGCGTTACCTACTGTGTGCCAGGTGACATTTATTTCCCTACCTCTTTCTAGGAAACAATGTATTTATATTAATTAAGTTTACAGAGGCTGATTTATTAGAAAGTAGTAAATCCTTCAGGCAAACAGAAACATTTTAGAATTCTCATCCATCATTTGTTGTTTATTAGGAATTTTATAGTTATCATAAGGCAGGAGAAATAGCAAACATACTTACTGCACACCAGACACTGTTTCAAACTGTTTACACAGATTATCACATTTGATTCTCACAACCACCTATTCCACAGGTCCAATTATAATCCACTTTTCCAGATGTGGATATGGAGCAACAGATATTAAGTTACTCACCAAGGTCACACAGCTTCTGAGTCATGGATCTGGGATTCAAAGTCAGCAGGCTGATTTCAAAGCAGGGACTCAACCTTTAAGCTATACTGTCACTGAGCACTGGGTCATGCAGTCACTCGCTACCTAGAGTTTGAATTTGTTTTGTCTCAAATTTAGCTCAGTATTTCTCCAATTTTAATGCATTTATGAATTACTATGTAAAAGTATAGACACCAAAATTAAATTTTATGAGTAATAGGAGGAATTTCAAGGGTGATTTTTGCCTTATCAGCTTACTTTAGAACTTAATCCCAGAAAGAAGCAATCCTGCTATAAGTTGCAAAATCTCAGACAACCTGTAAAGCAAATGTAATGTAAGTAGATGCTACCCCTCTCTAACAGGGTACTTGGATATGTTACTTATAGATAAATTATCAATTCATTAGGACCCAGACTTTTTAGGTAATACTAGTCAGCCTGTTGTATTGCAGTTGGTATATAAAATTTAAGAAAAACATAAATACTTAGACATATATTTTATTAGGATTATCACCTAATCAGACAAGTCTTAATCACTATTTATTTATTGATTCATTTGTCCCTTTCCTCATTCCCTTCCTTTTTTCCATCTATTTATTATCATTCACTACTATGTGTTAGATTTGCAGACAAAACCAAACAAAATAAAGCAAAATCCAAACATGGTCTTATTCATGTGTAGCTTATATCCTTTAAATGAGTAAGGAGCTTGTACATGTCTCAGTATTGGTTCAACTTTTAGAAACATGCTGAATATTAATCAATAGAACTAAGTCATTTGCCTAAAACCATAGAAAAATTTGAGATGCATAGAATTATATCTTGATGTTTATATTTTAGAACTCTACTGGATAAAAATCTGGTACAAGATGAGGATTATAAGAATATGGTTTGAACATGGTAAATACATTCATTTGTTTTTCATCATGATATTTTCCTTTTACAGCTAGATAATAGAAAGAATGTGTTCAGCTCTAAAAATTTCCAACTGTTATCAAGCTGGGGATCAATTGCAGTTGTCTATATTCTATTTTTATATTTTTATATTTAAAATCTTCTTAATAAGAATTCCTGGATTTTTTAACTCCTAAAAGTTCTAAATAGAATTAGACAATAGTTTCATACTTGATTGCTATTGTATCCAAATGAAAAGTTCTAAGTCATAACACCAGAATATTATTCAATAAATCCTTTGGTAAGTAATGAGTTTCTGGACAAGAGGAAGAAAAAGGTTAACCTGTATCTCATTCTGAAAAAATAGGTAAAGCCCGTATGAGAGGCTCTATCTCATCTGATAGAATAAGAACGTTGCCAAGTTTCAGAAAAATATCTTAACATATTTTGATTTGTTTACATTTTAAAATGAACTTGGATTTTGTATACCTAGGAAAATTAATGAATGACTCCTGGTTTCCATACAGATAAAAGAAAAAGTCCTCAAAATCACCAAAAAAGCCTATGAACAAATACAATTTTATAAGTCTTTCTATCATAGAATGTGCTCAGGTTTGTAAAAGTTAAATGACAATTTAAAAATTTTTTTTATTAAAATGGGATTTTTTTCATCAAAATACTTAAATTGTGAGATAAACAAGGTAATGAAAAATTTAGACATATACATGATATCAAAAGCTTACAAATTTAATTTGAGTGTTTATTTCACTAAAATATTTAATAAAATTTGTAACCTAATGGAAATTTGTTTTCCAGAGCTCTTTCTGGAAGGTAAAGTCACAAAGGAAAAGTAAGTTTTGTTTATTCCTCTTTAAAAAGTATTTTTTGCATTTAATAAACATGACAATTTATAGTTCACAAAAGGTTGTGTGTGTATATATATATATATATATATATATATATATATATACACACCTCCAATTCCCTCTGGATTTGTGTAAATTATTTCCAAATTTAGCAATGAATGTCTCAGAAAGGAAAAATTTGGAAGGACAATATTAGTATTGATACAAGTAATAAAATAAATGGAAACACAGAAGTGGAAAATTTGAAGAATAAGAGCATGAAGAAAAGAATCACAAGTCCATGAGAAGTAAAATGGAGATGCTCTTTAATTTACATAAATATTAACTTTCTGAATTAACATAAAAGTGAAAAAAAACAGTTAATAGTAATTTGAAGCCTCCGATTTAAAGACAATTTCAACCTAGAGTCGATGATATGTTAGGTAGTAGCATCCTTGACACATGATTACACTATAACTCAGCTGTAAATCACATTGTAAAGATGAGGATTCATAGAGAATATGAGAACCAAATTCTTGGAGCTGCACATTTGAAGTCAAAAGTTCTTTCATTACATGGAAGAAACATCTATAGTCATTGAGAGGAGTGAATCCCAATGGGTTAGAAAACTACTAAAGAAGAAAAATGACCTGTCAGATGATAATTAAAATTACCTCCAGGCTTAGCATTGTTGCTGTGCTACAATCCCTAGCATGCTATAGAGACATCTAGGAAAATACCTCTTTCCCCACAAAATCTATTTTCAATCATATTAGTTGGTAATATTTTCCATGGAACTGTATTTCCAACTCTATATTGAAAATGAATAGATGAATGGGATTTTCTTTATTTTTAAAATGCCTTGAAAGTCAATTTTATGGAATATATCTCTTCAATAAACCAAGGAGACAGGAGAGGAAAAAAATCAAACTTGGGATATAAATAATAAGGGAAGAAAATATAATAAGTATAGAGATGAAGGAAAATTGAAAGGCAGAAATGTAAATGCTGCAATTTCATCTCCACTTTTTCTGCTGAATGATGATGAATGCAACAATTAACCTGGCATTAACCTCCACCCACATTTTCCATTGACTCAGTGGGAGCTCTTCACAGAGCTACAATTATGAGCTGCACATAATACAAAATTGTTAACCTGCTCATTTACCATCTCTATTATTCCCTAAATATTTTATCTCATCTATTAATGTCAAAGTTCCACTGACATCAAATGTAGGTGCTCTTTCTCAAGAGCTATAATAATTATATATGTCCCATATGAAAATGGAAGATAAATATCAAGCATATGTTTAAAATATGTCTTCCACATATCTTTGTCCTAAATGTATAGTCTGAATAAAAATGCCAGTCACTAAAATATGATGCTAAAAATTTATGGTGGGAATGTTGTCCGTATAAAGGTTTGGAGTAAAAGCAGAGGAAGATTCTTCCCACCTGATAATAAACTGTAATTTCTACAGGTTCGGCGGTATTTTCATTTCCCCCAGGCTTGTCTCTAGTTGTAAAATTGGTGTTAATAGTAACTATAACAGAACTGACATGATTGACTCAGTGTATGCCCCACCATTTAAATCGCCACAACCACTTTCTCTCCTCATCTAGCTCATTGTCTTCAAAATATTTCAACTGAATAAACATATCATCATCATTTCAAAACTCATCTTGTAATAAAGAAGTCTCCTCAATAACTCCCTAAAGCTTCCCCTAATGAACGTGCTATCCCTGATGTAGTACCAGTATTTTGCTTATATCCTATCCATGTCAAAAGCTCTCATTTCTTTTTTGTTGTTTCCTTGTTATTCTTTATTTACAAGTCTGTAATATTTAATCCACCTTAAGACTTAATTTTACAATATTTTTATATTACTTGGAGATTAGATAAGCTACCACAATTAGAAGGAGTTCACAAAAGAGAACAGTTATCTGAGGGTATATACAGGGACATTTTAGGGAAGGCGTGGGGTGTTAAAAAATCTTAAGTTCTCAGAATTTCACACTTAGACCATTATATACTTTTTATTTGTATACTATCGATTCTTCTACAGCCAAACTTAAAAGCCCTCAAAAAAGTAATCTGCCATGATTATTAATAATGTTGAAGAAAATGGCACTGAGTGACCCTCCAACCAATGAACCAAGCTGTTGCCTCCTCCCATGTCCTGAGAATGGATCTATTCTCCTCATATGTGACTAGAGTATCATCAGCTGATATGGATAATTTTGACTTTCTGTTATTATGCCTTTTAGAATTATATAATCATTTTTCTATAATACATTTTAATATACTAGTCAAGAAAGACCTCGCATCAACTTCCTGCTCAGAAAGCCTTAAAGGCCTTCTGAGTGAATTCTAAACTCCTTAGAGTGACCCTCAAAGCCCCTTACAATACTTGTCATACTCTCTTTTCTTTTTCCTACCAGCTTCTTTCTACTCTTAATATTTTGCTATTTTCCTTCATGTCTTTTATGTTCCAGACAAGTAGACTGTTTTAATAATAAAATATATTCCATTGTTTCCTGACTCTGTGTATTTATACATTCTGTTCAGTTCAAATGAAATGTCTTAAATACTACCTCCACATAAAAACCCTCTTGTTTTTAAAGACCCAGCATAAATGCCACCTCTTTTGTGAACCTTTTCATGTTTCATGTAATACTTTGTTCATATGTCTTGTATATTATGGCACTTACCATGTCTTATACTGTTTTACAGATAAATAACTCTAAGTTCCTATAGGGCAAGGGCCACAGTTTATTTATCTTTTTCTTGTAAATCTTTATAGAACATAGTAAACAAAATAAGCGGTAAATAAATGTAGTTGAACTAATTTTCCATTGTAAAATGTATTTAAAAATGAAGATTATCTGGTAGGCAATATGGTACTTTTACTCATTCTTTCATTCACAAATATTTATTGAGCACCAATTATATGACAAACAATGAACATACAGTGGCAAACAAACCATTGTCCCTCTACTCGTGGAATTTACAATCTACTGTAATAACATAGCGTAATACAAAAAGCACTGGATTAATTGACACTTGAGTTCCAATGTGAGCCCTGTTCCTCACTAGCACAAGCTGAGAAGTTGATATAATCTCTCTGCGTCTCATTTTCCACTCTTGGTTAAATTTAATGTTCTTTACCATCCTTTATGGCTCAAAATGTTTTTATATTTTATCTTGACTCTGGAGCAGCATGATCAGGTGGATGCAACTCGTTCAATAATATATATGTCAATAACAATGCTGTCTTTTTTTGGAGTTAATTTGCTTTCTCTCTGTATCCATCAAATACAGAGAGAGCCAGCACATGTAGGTGTTTTTCGATAATATTAACTAAATAAACAGAAATCAGCTTCAAATATTTTAGTAGGCCTAGCATAATTTACTAAATGTTAGTAACAAAAAATATAGGATTGGTAGTGTATTGTTTTAGACAAATGATGGCCATATTAGAAAATCCTGGCCAGGAAATTTCCCTGAGTTGTGAGTATTCCTTCAAGCCATGTTTATTCAGTCAGGTAGTCATGATGGGAAAGATGACTTGCAACAAATCATTTCAAATAGATTGTTGAACTGATCAATAACTCTCACTCACCCAAACAGAGTGTTATGTTTTACTCTTAGTAATAATAAAAGGAATAACTCACAAAGCTACTGGCAGAGTCCATATTTTGGCATTTAAGGGGTCTGGGAGCAGAAGCACCTATGTGACCAAGACATTATCAATCAATCAATCAACTCAGGTGAAGAAAATCCCTCAAAGACTGATTAAACCTGAATCTCCATCTACTTTTATAAACCCTATGCAATGTTTATTTCAATACTTTCTACTCTTCTCAGACCCACTTTGGTCTCAGCACAAGGCCTTGCTTTCTACTTCGTTGAGATTATAGAAGCCTTCCAATAGAAACTCCCTCAATCTCTTCACAACCCTACAATTCCACCTGCAATGGTGTCTATTCTTTTATCTTCTGGTTCCACGAGAGGAGATATCCTCTTCTTATTAAGGCCTATCTTGACACCTATGTCTTGTTTTCCTCCTACCTGCTCCTGTCTTCTTGATAACCATATGCCATCTATTATTATTTCTCCTGTGTCTTCAACCCTCCATCTCTGCTAGCTGCTTCTCTCCGTTATTTAAACATACTCAAATCTCTCCTTACATATACACATACACATTCTCTCTCTCTCTCACACACACACACACACACCATTAACCCATCTCCTTCTCTGTTTCCTTCACAATCTTATCATCTTCTCTTAAGACATCATAGACTGCCACTAAGCAACCCATTTTAAACTGCCCTTCCCCTCTACCTCTAAGCCAAAACTGCTTTCAGTAAAAATCTTGATGACCTTCTACATCACTAAATACAGTGAGTGGACTTTGTTCAAGCTGGCTCTTGTTCCCTCAGCAGCACTTGTGACAGAATTGCCCATTTCTTGTGCATTTCCTTGATGTGTATCCTATCAGTCTTAGTTTTTCCTTCTACCTCTTATTTCTCCTTTTCTGGATCCTCTTCCTTTATATAAACTTCAAATGTAGATTTCCTCATTTAAAGAAGTGTCCTCCTATGAGATACTTTTCTTATTCCTCTACTCTAGTGATTTAAACTATAGTTCAGCTGGTTCCCAAGTTTATACCTCTAGCTCAGAACTCTCTTCTTAGCTATAGACTTCTACGACATCAGTTATGTCATAACCATCTTGCTATCTCAAAGCCACATCAAACTTCATAGGTTCAAGCTAAACACACGCTCTTTTCTCCCCAAACAATTCCTTCTTTAATGGCCCTCATCACCATTTATGCATTCATTCATGCCAGAAGTCTAGGAGGCATTTTTCATGTCTAGTCTTCTTTATCATTTGCATTCAACCTATCACCAAGGTCTGTTGATGTTTTCTTCCAAACATTTCTGGAGTCCAACCATTTCACTGAATTTCAATTCTGTCTTCCTAGACCACGCCACTATATTCTCTCACCTGGATTGCTGAATAGACTCTTCATTGATGTCCTCTAACTTATACCTGCTTCATGCACCCCAATCACTGCCCACACTGCATGCAGAGAATTAAAGAAAACACAAAGTTGTTCATTGCAATTATTCTTCCATTTAGGACTACTTGATAACCTTACATTTATCTTGGGATGAAATCCAGAACCCCTAATGTGGCATTTTCACCTTAACTGGGCAGACTCTTACTCTGTTTCTGTTTGCCACATTGACCCTTCTTTCTGCTTCTTGAAAAGCGCCTTCATGCCCAAGGGGCCTCCCCCATTGGGTACTTGATCTTGGAATGCTCTCTACAGCCCTCACCTTTGCTGGGGTAATGTTTAAGACTCATTACTCACATCATACCATAAATGTTACTTCTTTGGAGAAGTTTTATTTGAATTCCCATATTGGTTTACATACCAATTACAGGCTCTCATTGCACCATGTACTTTCCTTAATAGCATTTATAACTATTTTAATTGAGGAATAATTCTTACAAATACCATTAATTCTAGTAGGATTTTGATTATTTTGAATGCTGCTTTATCTTAAGTGTTTAGCACAGTGCGTGGAACTTAGGAGCCACTCAAAATGAAATTATCAAGTGAGTGAGGAATGCATCTCTCTCTTTCTCCTCTCTCTCTCTCTCTCTCTCTCACACACACACACACACACACACACACAAACACACACACATACAAACACTTTCTCTCTCTCTCCTAAAGCAAATAGCTTTCATAACCACTGGTAATAAAATTTTCTTCTAAGCTTTCAAAAAGCACCAGTGAGATTTTTTGAGTGTTAGGGGGATGGTGAAGGAAGGAAGAAGTGTTAGAGAGGGGAAAGAAAGGAAAGAGCCCATGACGGTGGTCACTGGCTGCTGTGAACTCCTGAATATACACAGCCACCCATTCTGCTCCTGGGAGGACTTCACTTGTCTTCTCCAGAGACAGGGAAAGCAAGCATGTTAGCTGATTCCATGGTTTATTAACTGAACCAAAAAATAGTATACTTTACATTCATGCTCTACACCCATCTTTTTGTATTTTCTCTTTATTACGTAATTATTTGTGATGATGCCAACAACTCATTTGCAGAGTTCACAACTGACTTCAGTGTAGAATTTCAAGAATGAACATTTATGCATGCACATACATACACACACACTTCTAAAGTAGAAAACAAACAGAAATTATTATTAAAATAGTAATACTATTGGTCTTTTGAGATAGATGATTTTCATGACAGTGTGTAACTATACATTTGATACAGACTGTAGTTGCAATAAAGATAAGGCCAGTAGAGAGCACTACATGCACTAGCTTTTAAAATATTCTTCGGATTGCTGTTAGTAAAATTTAGTGAAAGAATAGTATTTTAAATTTTATCTAGATTTTTATCCAATTAATTCATGAATGTATCATTTCATTTGAAAATTAAGGTACCTAAGCATCGCTTTGTATTTTCATTGTGTTCATATATCATTTCATTTGGTGGAAATAAAATATTCAATAAAATGAGTATTTAACAATGGATCTATTATACAATATAGTAACTACAGTTAATAATACATTGTATTCTTGAAACATGCTAACAGAATGATGTAAAGTGTTCTGACCACTAAAATGATAACTGTGAGGTAATGTATATATTAATTAGCTAGATTTAGTCATTCCATAATCTATATGCTTGAAAACATCATGTTGTACAGAGTAAATACATACAGTTTTATGTGTCAATTAAAAATATTTTTAAAAAATTTTAAATAAATAAAGTTAAATTTAAATAAAGTAAAATTAAGGTGGATTTTCAGGCTTTTAATTTTTATCTTGCTTTAGAAATATATACTGTTAGCTTCTTAGTAGAAAACTATGGTAATCACGGTTGACTTACTGAATTGCTGGGTAACACATGACATGACACTACATATTTTAAACTAAAAAATGGTCATTAGTCTATGGCAACTCACTATTTTTTAAAATCACTTATGGTTTTAGAAATTCAATTAAATATGACATTTGTATAGATAAGTGGTATCAACTGGTATAGGCAGAATGCATACAATGAAGCAGGAATAAAACAGTCACAGATATTATAATCTGGAAGCATATCATTGAAAATGGCCATGTTAGCACCGGATTATATAAAAATACAAGGCCATAACTGAGTGGAATTCATGCTCACAAAGATGACATACACAAGAAAAATTTTCATTTGTAACCCTGATTGAGATAGCAGAAACCTATAAACAACCTGAAATGACCAATATGAAATTATTAATATTTTGATAGAATTTTATGAAGTAATTAAGAAGGATTATATGGATCTATATATACTGATATGAAGATATCACTAAAACAATATGGTGATGCAAAATATAATGCATATAATTCTATTTGAGTTTTTTAAAAAATGTATGTGCACACACACACATAAAAATGTCCTTGTTGACATCAATTACTTATAGTGAGTGAGTGGGTTTTACAATACTCTTTGAATTGTTTTCCATGTACATTGTCTTATGCTTAAAATTCCAAAACAAAAACCCTTGTTTACCCACAAAAGAATATATGAAAGATTTAATAGACTAGTTTATTTGCTTATCCCACCTAGATAAAGATGGCAGAGATTTGCTTACTCTCTCCACTTTTGGGGGATTGTTTTTATTTAAGGCTTAGATAAAAATATTTATTCACCTTGACTAGTCACAATTGATCTATGCAATATCCAAGTCACAGGAACCTTGAGATATTCATTCAGAATTAAGAACATCTTCATTTGCCCCATTTTCCCCCCATTCTAGTTAAAACCTTAAGAGGCTATAATAAAGTCATAATTGCATTTATTATGTGAGTAAACGCTTTAAGCACAAAGTAAAATTGAGAAACCTCGGAAAGCGAACACTTCACAGGGACACTGCATTTCAGGAAGTGGATCTACCTTGCATAACTGCACAGACACAGGATGGCATGAGGAGATTGCAAGTAACAGAAAAGTCCACCTGCGGGGCAAAGGTGGAAGAGCTCATCCAGGTCTAGAAAAGCCAGGAAATCAGAAAAGGTAAGAGTGAGAAACTCAGTTTTAGAGGAGCATAATTTGATCCCCCTAATTACTTTCAAGAAAAAGGTACTTTGTGTTTTAGGCTGGGCCCAGAAAGATCATGTTTAAATGTAAACAAATTAAAACTGTAGCAATTTTTGCTTTAAATTAAAGCTTTGGAGGATAAAAACTAGTGAGAGTTTGGAACTCTCATCTGAATATGCTGTCCATGCTAATGGTGCGTTTAGCACTTAAACTTGTTAATTACTGACATGTATGTTTCCCAGAATGACTAGAGTAAATTCTTTTATTAGTCTCAATTACTGTACTGTGTAAGAATCTGGGAAGAATTCAAAGATGGCCTTTTCATCTGTTTCTCCGTAATATCCTTAATTAATTCCATAGTATGAAAGTCAGAGAGAAATTATACTGCTGAATGGAGTAAGTTAAGCTGGATTTAAAGAAATAAAAGTCAGAAATTGAGGTGCTTTTCAAGAGAAAGCCATTTAGACTATATTTTAAATGAAGCTAGAGTGTAAACAAACAAGCCCTAGATATCATTAGCATCCTTTTCAAGGATTTAAGTGATGGATGTTGCCCCTTCACCATGCGAGGATTCGCCAGCAATACAGACACCCCCTTATAATCATCATGTCCCTCTTTTTTCTGTGAAATTCCTTAGAAGCAGGCACAGAACAGTGCCTGACATACAATAGGTACTTAATTTTTTGGATAAAAGCATAACTTTTCACTCAATGTTGAATATATTAAAAATGTAAAGATGACAATAGTAATAAAAAATTGTTTAATTGTGAAAGGTTGTACATTCTGACAGTTTGGAAATACCTCCTGAGCAAATTGAGAAGAGATGACTCATACATCTCATTTAAAAATTCATTTGCCTTGTATTTCTTGTATCTCTTAGACTTTGCTAAGAAATGTAAATATGAGTTTGGGAGGCAATGGTATGAATATGAGGTTCAGATACATAAAGAAGAAGAAAAAAAATGTAAGCTTTGAATTTAAATTTCATTATTAAAAGATCAATCATAACTGAAAATAGAAAAATTCTCATTTTGAAATGAAACAAAAACATCATTTTATATTCTATGAGTCAATAGGAATAAATAAAATGCTGTAGAACCAGAAATGCTTTGCACTTATGAATTATATGTGTTATTGCCTACGGCAGAATCAGAATAAAAGTTAATTATTAAACTTAACGATTTGCATGATAACTGGTAATGTAAGACAATGCAAATAAGACCATACGACTGAGGAATAATTATTCAGATTTCAAATTTCCTTCTCTCAAAGTTCTTTTTTATTCCTTTTGAAGGAAATTAAAAATAATTAGAATTGACTTTTAAAATTTTCATTTCATCTTTAATTTTCTAAAATTCAACTCTGAATTAATAATTTTTCATTTCACTCTGATGTTAGTAATTTTCATTGTAGATGCTATGATACAAATTTTTGTCTTAGCATAGAGTGTATTTGTACCTTTTATTCTATCATGGGCACAAAGAAATTAATGAAGGGTTCATTATGTTTCTGTTAATATTACCTTCCACCATCTGACTCTTCATGGCCCTCTGTGGGCTTGTTTTTCTTATTTTCCAAATTGAACTGCTGATTTTACCCAAACACACACGGTGTCTGCTCTCATTCCTGGCTCTGCTCTCCTGCTCCTTAGAAGGCCCTTCTGCCTATCTGTGTCTTTTGTAATTCTAACTTGTAATTCTAATTTGTCAGTTTATTCATTTTTTGTACAATACTTAGTAACTAATTACCCTCTTTCTTGTTTATTTATTGTCTCTGTCTTCCTTGTAGAATACAAGCTAACTGCAAAAAGGGACTTTTTCTTGTTCACTATAATATCCTGGTGTCTAAAAAAGTACCTGACATATTAAAAATATATTATTTGTTGAATGAACAAATAAGTAATTGTCAAAATAAATATAAGGATAAAATAAATATTGGAAGATACTCTAATTATGATGATGATTAAAAATAAACATTTATATTCCAAGGTATTGGTTGGCACTGCATCTTAATCTAGTGCTATTTTGATAAAGCTGTGTGAATTATAAAAGATACTGTGATATCTTGAACCAGTCAAAAATAATTTCTAACACCCAGGCTGAAAGAATTCCAGTTTGAAGGTGCTATTTTCTCATATAAAACTATGCTCATTATATTCCATTTATAATCTAACTAAACACATTTTCTTGGTATGTTAATGCTTTATGCAATCCTTCTCTTGATTTTGTCATATAGTTTAAAAAGATTCAATTATGTGAAACAGACCTTAACATAATTTTTAATGAATTTTCTAAAAAGAACAGATTTTATATGTCAAAGTAGGCAGTTGTTTTAATATTAACCTGTATTTATATACAATGGAAACAGTATCATAGTTCTTTTGTCCTTTGACCTAACTTACCTTCAGGCATTCCTCTCTTTTGAGTATATCTCAAGGACACCAAAAAAAAAAAAAAGAGAGAGAGAGCAAGAGAAAGGATATATATACATATCTGGAACTCAGAAATAAAAGACTGAATCACTATATCTTCAATAATATTGACTGAAGTGTGATGTTTCTTAATGGAAAGCACAGAAGCTCTTGAATCCAGATGCTACTATTCTTAAGCAAACTGCTTAACCTCCCTGAGCCCCAGTTTACTTATCTCCAAAATGAGATAAGAATATCTATTTATCTGGGCTGGAAAGAGAGAAAGAGAGAGACCAATCTAGCACCAATCCTGGCTCATATAAAGGGCTCAATAAGTGTTTATTGAATTAATTAATCCCATTGAAAATATAGTCATCACTGGACTAAATTACTATATATCATTTAATGGAAGAGTATAGTGATTTTGTAACCAAATAGCTAAGATAAAAATATAATTAAAGACGTTTTAACAATTCTCTGATTAATACAGAACAAAACAACTAGCATACGAGTAGGTCAAATATATTGACCTTGACGAAACACTGTGATTAGTACAGAAGTGACCAATTATACATGAGACCTAAGCATGGGCACACCGACCTAAGCAAAGGCAAAAGAGGTCAGAAAAATTTTCTTATAGTATCTCTGCATGTCTTGAAAAGAAATTCACAAATATTATTGGAGAGACCATAATTCTTCATACTTCATAAAAACAAATTCTAACAGATAATGAATTACTATTCATTTTCTATACCTGGGTAAATATACACTGAAGGCATTCAACTTTCCACTACTAGAAATAATAACATGAATATATGGCAATTTATACTTCCCCTTACTTTCTCTTTTAATCCTTAAAAAGCAACACACAGAGAGACAACACAGAGAAAGAATGATAGAGCAAATTTTCAATTAGGAAGCTCAAGGCCTAAGTCCAGAAACAGTCTATGAAATGTTTAGTTCTGGAGATACATTAGCAAATAAAAAGATTTAAAAAAATTGCCTTCATAGATCATATAAATCTGGGATTTGTGTTGAAATAGGTACAATTATGGCTTTTAAACTTATGAATCAAGCTGCTTAAGTACATATTACTAATAAATGATGTTGTTAAAAGAACTACATTGGAATACAAGGGATTTGTATGTTCTTTTCAATCTCAATTATTGAATTACTTTTGAAAATTTTGTGTGCAAAACCTTGGAACACACTCTGACATCATTGTGCACAACTCAACTTCTTTCTGTTGCTTAATTCAGGAGATGTGAATAAGGATAATCAACCAGAGTTGTTGCTTCCTCCTCTGGCATCCCACAGCCCTTGCTTTCTGTGGTGCTTAGAGTACTTACTGCATGGAATTTCATGGTTTGATCACCGTTCATCTCCCAACTGGAACTGAGCAGTGTCCAGAGAGAGGGCCATGTGTCATTAATCTTTGCATGGTCAGCACCTAGCACAGTGCTTGCCACATGGTTCAGGTGGAATGTTGGCATGTATAAATAAACTTGTATATTCTTTACTGTTTTCAAAGTACATTTATGTGTATGATTCTAACAGACCCTCACAAATTTCTGTGAGATTGCTGTATCGAACTAGTACCCTCATATGCAGAATTTCTGTGAGATTGAAGGATAATATTTCTCTTGTACGACAGATGAGGAAACTGAGGATCAGTGAAAGATTGTGTGACTTCTGAAGAGCACATAACCAAGACTTGAATTTCAAGATCAGGGTTCTTTCTAAAATACTAAATTAAAAGATAAGCATTTTGAACAACTATGTTAGATGTGTCTTTAGGGTCTGCTAAATGTATGTGTGGCCAATCATCTTTGGCTTTCCCAGTCATTGGTGAAATGTTGCTTATTTTTTTCAACTGTAGACCACAAAATAGAAAAGACCTTTGGAAATCATCCATACTGTAAACAGAAGAAAATGGCATCGACTATATGCAAATATTTTGCTACAAAACAGTGTCTGCCTTTAAGAGTTTATTGCTAACCAGAACAATTCAGCTTTATCAAAGGGAAGGGGATGAAGGCAGCTCTGTCATTTCCAATCCTGCAGCCAGACGTGCCCCCATTCTGCTTAGAGCAGGTTTCTCTGTACTTCTTAATTTCTTAATCAGGAAGTACCAATCCTGACTGGCATAAGACAGTGAAAGTAGTCTGTTTGTGGGGATGAAAGAGTCACAGTGAGTGTTTAAAGACTCTAGTAATTGAATCCTGATCAACTGACAGTAAAGTCAGCCTTTAATAACATGGTTTTCCACTAGGTCACAGGCCACACGAAGTCAGGGACTATATTGAACCCCCAAGTTAGGGGCATGACACATGGCATGGAACACCCTAGCTCAATTTCTGGCACATATATTAACTAATTCATTAAGTGGTATCATTGAGTAACATCTGGTTATATATCATAAAAAGTGCTAGGTACATGTTTTTCAAACTTAGTGCTAGAGAATCAAAATCAGTTTGGAAAATAGGAACAAAACTGGGGGGAGGAACACCTTTACTAGAAGTGATCTGTAAAAAAATTGAGAAAAAGTCTGAAAATCCTACTTATTTCTGAGGTGCATGTATTGAATTGGTATAGTAATACCACTGGCTTAAAAAAAAAAAACAACCCCGACTTAGTGATAGAAATGCATCTTCATGTTTTTTATTTTAAAATATTTTTTAAAAGTTTGTTATTACAGGTAATTTATTTTCTAGGCAATCAATTCAGGTCCTAAATGGACACCTACGGATGGAACCCTGGCCTTAGGACGGTTATTTTATATACTGTTACAAGTCAACATTCCAAAAAACTTCAACAGAAATTAACGGCAATTGTAATTAAAATCTCAAACATTTCTTACACTAGAAGCATTTTCCCTCTAAAGGGGATGCTATTACAGGGTTGACAATTTCTCTTAATCGGAAAAAAACTGATCTTTCCACTCCCGCCCTCATATCCTCTTTCCCTCCACTCTCTTGTTCTGACACACACACACACACACACACACACGCATGCACACACGCACATTCTGATCATTTTATCGCAGTGGAAAGTTGAAAGAGCAGCACGTCGGCGCTCCCGCGGGCAGAGCCGCGAAGTTCTCGGGCGGCGCCCGGAGCCGAGGCCGCGGCTCTCGGGTACCTGCTCCGCTTCGCGCTGCATCTGAGGAGCTGCCGCCACGGCACAGTTGCGTCTCCATCTGGCCGCCAAGCCGCCCGAGCTTTCCTCTCCTCCATCACCGCCACCTTCCTCCCCCCCCTCCTCCCCCTCCTCTCCGTCTTCCCTCTCCACCCCCGCCCCCAATCTCCTCCTCTTTTTCTCACTACAAGCGGTTGCCGATGCTGAAGCCGAGCGTCACTTCGGCTCCCACGGCAGACATGGCGACACTGACAGTGGTCCAGCCGCTTACTCTGGACAGAGGTAAGGGAGCGGCTCGCCCGCCAGGCCCCTGCGTCCCCTCTGTCTGCCCCTCCGTCCCTGCCAACTCCCACCGGGACAGCGGGACGCGCTCGGGCAGGGGGACAAGGGGAGCGAGGAAGAGCCGAGAAGGCGTCGCGCCGAGAGCCGGATACTTTCTTCCCCTTTCTCTGCCCGCCGCGTCCCCGCTGCCCCTTCGCGGTACTCGCCCAGCCCAGGGCTGCCGTCTTCGGGCTCTGCCGCCCCCGCCACCACCCCCGGCCCCTCGCCAGGTCGCCTCCGGGCCGCCGGCTTTGTTGGCGCGGATGCGCGGGGACCGCTAGGCGCCCGGGGCTCGGGGTCGGAGAGGGGCAGGGAGAAAGCTCGCCCGGCCGGAGACCCGCCTGCGGGCGGGGACCCAGGAGGAAGTTTGTCCAGGCGCCGGAGCGCGAGGGTCGGTCCGGCCGGGGCGGGCAGGGTGCGCCCCGGGCTGGCGAGGCGCACGGCGGGGGCTGCCCTCGGCCGAAAGGGCGACGCGGGCGCGGGCAGCCGTCCCCGGGCCGGGGGTGTCGCGTCGCGGCGGCGGAGCCCGGCTCTCCCGGCTTCGCGTTCCCGATGCGGCGGGGTCGCGTCTGCTCCCGCCGCCGGCAGCCCCGGGCTGTGGCAACTCTCAGCTTCTCCCGCCCCAGCCGGCCGTGCTCTCCCCAGCTCGGTGCCACCTCGGTGCCTGGGCTGCGGGAGGCGCGGGGACAAAGCGCAGGTTGGGCTGAAATTCGGCTTCTGACCTGCGACCCTGTGAGCCCTGCTCTCTGACTTGAATGGGGAAACAGTTGTGCTTCCGCCCCGGGACCTCCCCGAGCTCAATGACAGAGTCACCCGCTGCGATCGGGGGCCTCTCTGGAGCACCGGTGGGGCTCACACCTGTCTCTGAGTGTTCGCGTTTCCCTTCTGGCTTTCAACGTCCAGTCATGACGGCGCTGGAGTCCCGGGGCTCTGCAGAGGAGGACACCCGCTAGTCCCTCTCCGCAGCGTCAGGATTTAGGACCCTGGGCGGCCATTTGGAAATGGTGTGCTCACACGAAAAGGATTTCGTCCCATGTACCTCTAAACATTTGCTTTCTAGCGGATTAAACGGAAAGGTGGGGCAAGGCAAAAGAGCATCCTTCTGCGAGTACAGTGACAAAGCCAGCGAACTCAGTTTGAGGTTTTTAATTTGGAGAGACTGTGGGTGACTTTAACGCGATCTGTTGGCGCCAGAACAGATGTCATGTGGTGCCCATAGCAACCTTACTTGGGATAAGAGTTGAAAAAGAAGACATAATTGATTTATGTTGGAAAATGTTGATTTGCAAGCTAGCAAATTAATAACAGTAGTTAAAGTGCTCAGAAATCCATTGTATAATCCTTGATTTCACCCCCAATATCATCATCTGCACTAAGCAGGATAAAGCCATTGCCAGTAAGAGCCAAACAGATGGCAAGCTATTAGAAACTATGGACTTCCCAAGTATTTCTGTTTTACTGTGATGAGCTCTTATATTGTCCCATTACTAAATCACAGTCATTAAACATCCCAAGTAAAACGACTACATTAGGGGCAAAAACTCCAAGAAGATTGCCCTGAGCAATTTTATATACTACTAATAATACTAATAAAAATATTTCACTGTTTGGGTTTTACCTTAGCCCTTCGTTGCCTCAGTCAGTTGTTCAGAAGAGGTGCTAATCAGATCAAGATTTATGTTTTAAAGTTTGTTCCTGTTCACAGCCAAACTGTACCTGTATTCTCAGTGTGATTAGGTCCATGCACAAGCTCAGGAAGGAAGATGGGTTAGAGTGTGGATGATCTAAATAAATTCACCAGCAGCTCACAAAAACTACATAACATAGGGATAATGGGTTATTGGCATCACCACTGTGCATGAAGTCAATATATAAATATTTTTCTGTCTACCTTATTAAATATGATTAATTAATCGGTTAATTTCATCATTAAAATGATGAAAGAAAAGGTTCTAAAATTTCTCCTTCAAAAATAAGTGTCTTTTAGAAGAAGCAGCCCAATAATACTGGTCTGGATCCTAGTTGCAACTCTGCTACTCACTTTGGGTGTGTCATTTAACCTCTTTGGACATCAGTTTCCTCTCTGCCGTACCCAGAGTTTGGATTAGAAGATTCTGACTATGTGTAGGTTTAGCAGTCTGTAATTCAATAAATTAAAGTTAGGACTCAGGTTTTGGTCACCTACTGGGAGATTTTCCAGATGACCCCTCTGGCAGGCTGCTTTGGTATCCTTTGATGGGTTCTAAATTTATGCACGGCTTTTGTCCCATCAGAGCATTTATCACACTCTGTTGCATTTGTCTCCCCATTGGATGGTGCTCCTTGAGGAAAGAGAATATTTCTAAATTCTTCTTTGAATTCTCAGTGTCTGCATAGTCCCTGACTCCTAGTACAATAAAAAAATTAATGTAAGTTAGTGTAAGTAAACTAAGGGCAACAGTAACTTAAGCAATGATAAAATATAGATATTTAGTAGTGGACTGAGGTACACTTCATAGATTCACAGCATTTTGGCCCTGGAAAGGATATTAAAGGTAGCATAGGTCGGTGGTTCTTAGGCTTTCTTTCCCTAGTACACTCATCAGTAACAATAGCTTACAAGGCTGTGATTTTTAACCAAAAGGGATTGTGGCAGGTGGGCAAAGGAGAGGAAGGAAGGAAAAAAAGGTGCTTGACAAAGCCTCCCAAGGGCATCCCAGAGAATCTGAATACACCGTGCATAATTTTAAAGCTTCTAGTTCTTCTTTAGTATCTTCATTTTACAAATGAAAAACATGAAAGAAGTGATGAGATGTTTTCAAGGTTACTCTACTACCTAGTAGAGATTTTATACTGAAATCTAATTCTTTTTGTTTGGTGCCCTTTGGCCTGATAAACGGATACATCTGGAGTCTTCAGGACAAATGTTTTAAGCAAACAAATCAACGCTGTGGATTGAAATTAGGAGTTACTGCTCCCCAAATTCGAAAGATATGTCTGAAAGTAAGGAGCTCATAAGTCTGCATCTAGCTTCTTGGGTCTTGTTTGGGAAGCAAGCTTTTTCAAGGCCCAGCTGGTGCCCAAAAGGATGAACAGGGTGAGTCAAGACTTTCATGCCTCTATGCATGCCCAAAACTTTGCCATTAAGACCTGAGATTAACCCCATAAAGGCTTCTGGGTGGCTGTGGCCAGTGTAAGCTCCTGTTCACTCTGGTCCCAGTTCTTGATATTATTCACTATTGAGTGCCTACTATAAACCAGACCCTATTGTGGGATTGATGTACAGTGGTGTGCTAAACAGACATAATTCTATTTCATATGATAATTAATATCTACTGGGACAGGAAAATTAAAACATGCACACAGGCAAACCATTCATTCATTCATTCATTCAATATTCATTTATCACCTAGTACATACAGGATGCTGCAGAAATACCAGAAAAAAAGTTTTTGCTTTTATGGTCCTTAAGAGTCTAATGAGGGAGACAGATAATAAGTAAGGGATTAATTAATTAATTAATTTAACAAATAAATATTGAGTACCGAGTACCAGCTTGATACCAAGTATTGTTTTATGCACTGTAGCAGTGGTAGTGAACAAAATAAATAAAATCTAATGGCATTTACATGCTAATGAGCGTCACCCAATGGACATATACATACACAACTACAAGTGCTAAGGAGAAGAAATAAAACTGGATAAGGGAGAGTGCTATCGATGGGGGCTGCTGTTTTAGGTATGTTAATCAAGGAAACCCGCCCTGAGCTGATGATATTTGAGAAGAGCACTGTGGAAAGTGAGAAAGCAAATGTTGTAGATGTCTTGGGGCATGTGCTCAGGAGGAGGAACTCTTGTGCATCCCGGGAACATCAAGGAAGTCAGTGTGAAAAAATAAACAGAGGAACGAATGGTAGAAAATGGGATGTGTGAAGTTGGTAGTCAGGGGTCAGATGATGGAATTCATAATTGGGATTTTAGATTAGTTGAAAATATGAAGTGCTCTAAAGAAAATAAATATGTCATTGGACAGAGAATAATGGGGAAGGACCTATTTAGTTAGCTTTGGGCAAGGAAGCCTCCCTGAGAAAAGGGAGCATCCTGGGGTAGAAATTTGATTATATGCCAAGAAAACCTATAGATCAGCTTATTGTTTCCTTTTATTGCTAGGCTAAAATATCATAAATTATAATTAGGTTTTCAGAAATATACTGAGTCCTATAATTTACACGTCCCTATAATAAATCTACATGTTGAATGGAAGTGGTCATTACAGGATACATAGTCATTTTCAGCCTAATATTTTGTGTTAGACAGCGGTGGTATAGGACGTAGTACATGTAATTTACCCTTGTGGCAAAGAGAAAATACTGATAAACAGATCAGTGTGAAATTCCCTTCCAGACTTTAAAATGTTCACAGCCACTCTCCCCTACACTAGAGATTCATTTGCCCAGATTGTAATCTTTAAAACCAGGAATGACCTTCAGTTAAACTCGAGGGAACAAAGCAGAATGCAATCCTTGATACTTAACACCTTCATATTAAAGAACATAGGAAAGTTTCACTATGTTAAAAACTGCATGGATTTAGGAACTTTCGTAAGTACAGTAGTTTCAAATCTCCTTCACTTTCCATCTCAAGGTCAAAGAAGATAATACAAAAGAATTCTTCAAAATTTCACTGTTGCTTACCTTTTCTCCCTAATTTTAAGATGAATGGCTTTTAAATAATTATGGCATGTAAAGGAATAATACAAACCAACTCTTGGAGAAAAATGAATAATTAAAACATTTCTGGGAGTTAATTAAAATTATGTAATTTAAAATATTTGATACTTTCCTTATGACATGATTAGTAGTTTACAATCTGCATTTATGTGCTTATATAAGATAAAATGTTGATAATACTAGCACCTAACATTTTCTGTGAGTTAAATTCAAGTTGGATAGGTTGCAAAAATGTAAATGGAAATCTTATTTCTTGGCTTCTAAAATGAGTTGTAATCTAAAATATTGATTAAACAAATCTTAGTGTGCTTTCCCTTTTTAAAAAATCAAACTTTTGTCCTTTAAACATTCTAATATAAAATCACATACTTTTATTTTGCAGATTTCAACCTTATGAAAAAAATACAAGAACAAAAATTGAATGCAAATGAGAATCCTATGGGTGCCACACTTTTCATAGTATTTGTGATACATTAAATTTTTTCTCTTTTCCCTGTTCACTTTTCAAGACATGCAGAGCTTATTACTTCATGTATCTTCCAATTCAAGCCTTGAGCAGCCTATAGCTTTTCTAATCAGCTCTATTCACTAGTTTTTATAAAATCTGTATTTGCCTGAAAATTGCTTTTGCTCACAGTCCAAAGGGACCTGTCTCTTCTTTCCTGCTCCTAGTAATTTTTTTTAATTTGACATGTATAGAGATTAAGAAATAAGAAAAATAAAAATTAAGTTAGTTTTTATGTTGTTTTAAAGATGTATGTGCTGGTGGCTTTGATCAGGAAAGGACAGAGAAGAGCTGAGCTGAGTATATTTTGTCTCTTGTCTTAAAGCCTTCCCACATTGGCATCCAGATATGTTCTAGTCTACAAATATTAAGTGTTTGCTTGCTTTCTCATCTTTTCTGTAGTCTCCAATAGACGTTTTTAAGTTATTTTTAATGAACTTTTTTGTTTTTTGCATATCAATGAGAGTGTTCCTTTTGCACTATACAGTTACAGAACACTCTAGGACTCAGAATTTCTCACATCTGCCTTTTCTTTTTTGTTTGATAATGAAAAGTTGCAAAGAGAAAGTCCCAAATCTCTGAAGAGTTTTTATTACCAAAAAAGATATTTTATATTTAAGGAGAATTTTACGTATAGTTTTAATAGTTAAAGGAAATCCAGAAATTAATAAATGATAGAGCTTCCAGAGAAAAGAAAAAGATATCTGTTGGATACTTTCTAGTTTGGTGTGTCAGCTGTCTAAGCCCTGAAATGTATTTGGTGTGCAATTTATGAAATTAAAGCCTTTGCTTCTGGAGTGTTTTTCAGGGATCACAACTAGGACCTACCTATTTACTGAGGGGAAGGAAACATCTGGGGAATAATATACCAAGTGGGAAGATGTACTGGATATTAGGAATGGTGTTGCTGTGCAAAACCACTATCTCTTGGAGAAATTTCTTTTCCTAAAGCCTTGACATCTGTCTGTTAGGATAAAGTCTCCATCAGGTCAGAGACTATGTTGGATTTGTTCATGTAGAGCGCACCACATTGTGTGATACATAGTCGGCATATTCTTCATATTTGTTGATTGATTAAAGAAATGAACAAATGAAATTGCTTTAGCTGAACTAGCTATCATGGATTATTCTTTATGCAAAACAAAAACAAGAAGAAAAAAACCCACTTCCATCCAAAAGTAATGCAAGACTGGTGGCTACCTTAGGATGCCATTTTGCCTTTGTGGGTGTGTCGGGGTGTGTGTGCGTGTGCACATGGGCACGTGTGCATTGTAGACTCCTACAGGTGAAATCCAGGGTCACAAAAGGATGTGAGGTTTTGGTGTTGACAGTTATAGTTTTTCTGTGATTTGAGTCTTGCTAAGTAATGTGCTAGCTGAATTTGAACACTTGCCCAAAGACCACTTGAAAAAAAATTATATGGGATTGAAACTTATTTTGAAGTTATACTCAGATATCTCTCTGTCTTGGACAGAAACCTAAGGCTTCTAATTTAAACTAATGGTAATTTCCCTTGGAAATAATGTAACTATTTCAAGTCTCACTAGTTGTACTATTTTTATTTACTTGCCCAGTATGGTGACAGTTGTGATATTTCAGTATAAACTCTTCTGGTTTCTTTTTTTCTATCAGAGTTACCTTTAACCAAAAAAGAAGAGAATAATGGAGTCACAAAATGGCTATAAGATTCAAATCTGCAAGTTAGATGGAGGAAAAAAGGCATGAAATCACAGCTTAGTCTATTTAACAGTAATGAAAAAATTGGTGAATATGGTTGAGGGACTGCTGAAAGTGATTTTTGAGGAAAATTGGAGAATAGAATTGTTGATGGACAAATAATCTAGTTTCCAAAAAGGTGATAAAGGTTTTTTAGGAAACTATAGAGCAATATATTTGTTGTTACCTCATCACACACACACACACACACACACACACACACACACACACATATGTGATGTATCAGTAAAAGAATGATATATTGGCACTTAGAAAAGAAAGTGGTGGTCCCAGAGACTACACAGGATCACTAAGAATAGGTCTGGCTAAGTTTCAGACATATCCCATGGTCTTACTATATACTTAGACATATTCAACATTGTTACCAATATATTGGATAAGCAGCAGAGAATACTATTTTAGTCAAATTTACAAGTGACATAAAGCTAGGAGGACTAACAAATAGTTTGGCAAACTAAATCAATATTCTGAAGTTATTTGTAGCTTTAATGGCGGGTTACAATAAAAGAGATAAAATTTAGTGGAAATTAATGTAACTTTCATTCATTAGATTGAATCCCAATAGAATGTTGATTACATGTCAATTCCACTGGTATATGACTGGAACAATTTGGTTTAAGTTAGTTTGGAAAAGATTGGGGAAGTTTTTAATAAATTCACAATGAGTAGTGTGATGAACTTATCAAAATATATTTTTAAAAATCCTCTCTTGAAAATTAGATATAATTTAGATAATACTAATAATGTAGTAAAACATTAAAACACCATAACCTAGCAGAGGTTATTTCAAAAAAATGCTGGAATGATTCAAAATTAGAAATCACTCTGTGTTGGCATATTAATCATGTCAATAATATGTTTTAAAACATGATGAAAAACTAATTCACAATCAGCATTGTTTCTCAACTGAGACACCATTGTTAATTGGGGTCCTAAACTTATTTTTGATATAGGAGGTTTAGTATCTCTAGTTCCCAGGCACTAAACACCAGCCTAAATCCCACTGGTCCCATCATTGTGTTAACTGAAATATCCAATGTATTTCCAGATTCATTCTGTAAAGGCAGTTCTATCTCATGCAGTTGAGAACCAGCAATGTCAAAAAAAGAATAGTTTAAAATTAGGAAATATTTTTACATAAAAATTACTATAATTTTTTACGTTAACAGATCAAAGGAGAAAAACCATAAAATCTCAGTATATATTGATAAAGCCATGGTGATAATAGGTAACATTGATATCTGATTTCAAAACAAACAGCTTTTAGTAACCTGTAAGTAGAGGACTTCCTTAACATGATAAAGACTAGCCATCAGATGTCCATGTCAAATATTTCACTTAGAGTAAAAGATGGAACATTTTTATTAACGTCAAAAACAGTACAAAAATGATTTAACCAGTTATAAGTTATAAAAAATAAAATATTAAGGAGGAACTGTCAAAATTATCATTTTTGGATTATTTGATTATCAACTGCAAAGCTACTAGAAAACATAAGTGAATTTGTTAGGGTTATACAGTTACTGGTATTCACAAATCAATAATCCTATATCCAAATAATAATCGCCTATGTCCAAATGATAAATTAAAAATTTTGATAGAAAACTAATTTATAATAACAAAAAAATGTAGGAACAGAAGCTAGAACTAAAATTTTTGAATATGACATGCCTACAATATATTCAGGAATGGAAGATACAGAAGTAAACAAGATTAGCAGGTTCTCTGTTACGGATGGTGCTTACATTCTAGTTAAGGTAGACAGACAAAATATTTAAAGAGGTAACATATAGTATGATTTCAGAGAGCAGTGGTGCAGAGAAGAAAAGTAAACAGTGGAATAGAACTGAGAGCTACTTGCACAGTGAGATTCTGGAAGGACTTTCTGAAGAGGTGACATTGAAGTAGAGACAGCCACGCAAAGACCGAGAAGAAGAGCATTTTGAGAAGAAGGAGCAAGTGCAAAGATGGTCATCTTGGTGGGTTCAAGCACCAAGGAGCAGTAACCAGAACATAGACAATGAAGAGGAGAATGGAACAGAAGGGTATGGAGTTTTAGTCAGGTAGTACCTAGTTTACAAGATTGTTGTGAGCATTAAGTGAGATAATGGATGGCAAAATGCTGTGCAAACTGTAAAGTGATATTCTAATACTATTTCTTCAAGTTTCTATTGTACTTTATGTCATTTCTGGAATATTGTATTGTTTGGGAAGCCACATGGTACTGTAACTTAAAAACATGCGTTCCAGAGCCATCCTGCTTGGGTTTCAATCCCAGCTTTTCTACCTAGTAATAGCTCTGCAACTTGCCTCAAAGTTACGTGACTGATTTAAGTCTCAGTTTTATTATCTGTAAAATGGCAAATGGTAATAATAGCACTGACCTCACAGAGTTGTTGGTTTTAAATCAGTTAACATGTATAAAATACATAGAACAGGCCTGATACATAGTAACCACTCAACAATGGTAACTATTTCTTCCCTGAGCCCTGGATGTTGGGTGCTCCCACCCTACTGCCAGGAGGCTAGGGCAGAGAATGTTTACTGCCTTTAGGGCTATCCTAAGAGGCAGGGGCCTGTTTATTTTGGTATTCTCCAGAAACAGGAAGCATTTGGAGATGCCTGGAAGTCCAAACAAAAATTATCCTGTATACGCACCCAATTTGCCAACTCCTTCCTCAAGTCACATATTTCTTGATGCTTCAAATAACAATTTTTGAAATAATTCTAATAGAAGACTTATCATATGAAGTTGAGATTATTCCTCTACCTAGCTGTCCCGTAAAAACATAAGTTTTTTTTATATGTATTTGTGCATTCACAGTGCTTGAAAAATAAGCACTCAAATGTTTTCTGAATAAATTAGTAGTTTGTCTTCAAATATTGCATAGGTTTGGGGGAGTTAAAACTAGGTAAATGAGCAGACATTTACATATAACTTGAAAGATTTTTACTCAAGAAAAAATTTACTATATTTATTCCGCTTAAACTTAAGATCAGTGCTTTCTAGGAATTGGTGAGCATCCTATTAATATTAGTAGAAATGTATAGGCAAAAGTTGAATGACAAATTGTAAAAGTCGGTACAGATGGCCTTTAAGATTCAGTAATAGTTCAGGGCAGAAATTAGAGTTCAGTGGCCTTTTTATATTTTTCTAAGATAAGCTAATTATTTACAGATCTCAAATGTATACTGAATAGTTGACTGGGTAATAGTCACTCTGACTTTGGACTCTTTTTTAGTGTTGTTTCATTGTAAAGCATCTCATGATGCTGAGAGAGGCAAACTGGCAGTTAAATGTGTGAGCTCTAGATCCATGAGGCTGGGCGTCAATCCTATCTAACTCTGCCTCATCCTAGCCATATAATCTTGACTGGTTATTATCTATGTAACCTTGATCTGTTATTATCCTCCTTGAACTTTAGTTTTTGTCTGTAAAATTGAAAATAATCATAGTCTCTAACTTGTAAGGCTGCTGTAAAAATTATCTGAGAAAATACATGCAAGTGCTTAGAACACTACCAAATCCACAGTAAGTGCTCAATGATGAATGATTATTCCCCACTTCTTTCCCCCAGGGGTATGCATTTTCCCCAGTGTGATAAATGAAAAGTGCATGGGCTTCAGATTTAGACAAATAAGGATTTGAGTTGCAATTCTGCCACTTACTATCTATGGAAGCTTATCTATTGCTACTTTCTCCACATTGTATTTCTCTTATCCTTAATATAGGCATAACGATGCCCACTTTGCATGGTGATACATTCCTTTTTTTCTTCTTTCCTTTGCTTGGTCATTCAAGGAAAATCAGATGAGAGCCTACCATGTGCCAAGTGACCAAGTCACAGGCAAGGGATAGAGCTAACAGTCTAGGGAAGACAGATACTAAGCAGATAATTCAAACATATTTTGAACATGATAACAACAGCTCATATACATTGGGTATTTACTACATTCTGGGCAAAGTGCTTAGCACTTTCCATGCTTCATTTCAATTAATCCCCCCAACAAACTTATAAGGCAGGCACTGTTTTTATTTTGAAGAGCTGAAGTATAGAAAGGCTAAATAAAGAGGAATGGAGCTTAGGCCAGTTGATTCTTGAGACCTTGAACTTAGTCACTACACTACATTGTCAAGAGCAAGTGCATAGGTCTGTAACAAAGTTTTTAACAAGCCCTGAGGAACATGAACTTGTAAGGAACAATGGAGGCAGAGGTGTTTGCAAAGACTTCGAAGAACTCACAGATAGATGGGAGGCACAACAGGAGAACATGTTGCCCCAGACCAAAAGGACAGAACCCTGTCCAATGCTTGTAAGAATAATGTATACTAATGTTGGTAAAGATTAATGTAAGTGATATATTTTGAAAGTCTAGCACAATTATTTGAAAATAGATGTTTAATAAATGGTTTTGCTTAGTATTAATGGTTATTAATTTTTTATTACTAAGGGTAAAAAAACTCACAGATAGTGTATTAGTTGGAATTTTCCCGAGAGACAGAACCAGATACACAGATATAGATACATGAGAGGGGATTTATTACAGGAATGAGCTCACATGATTATGGAGCCTGAGAAGTCCCACTCACGATAGGACATTTGCAAGGTGGAGAACCAAAGAAGCCAGCAGTGTCTCCCAGTCCAAGTCTGAAGGCCTAAGGGAGGTGATGGTACAACTCTCAGTTGGAGGCTGAAGACCTGAGGACCCAGAGGGGGCTGGGGCGATGCTGGTGCAAATCCCAGAACCCAAAAGCCAGAGAACTTGGAGTTCAGATGTCCAAGGACAGGAGAAGAATGGTTTTCCAGCTCTAGAAGAGAAAGTGCATGTTTGCCTTTCTTCTGCCTTTTTGTTTTATCCAGGCTTTCAGCCAATTGGATGGTGCCTGCCCACATTAGGTGGGGGTGGATCTTCCTTAGTCCACTGATTCAAATGTCAGTCTCTTCCAGAAACATCCTCATAGACATATTCAGAAATAATGCTTTACCAGCTATAATAATCCCCCCTTAGTCAAGGGGGACACATTCCAAGGCCCCCAGTGGATGCCTGAAACCATGAATAGTATCAAACTCTATAGGTCCTATGTTTTTCTATACACTATTGGGTGGGTAGCACCTACAGGACAAAGGGATGATTCACAACCTGAATGGAGCAGGTAGGCGAGAGATTTCATCATGCTACTCAGAGGGAAGCACAATTCAAAACGTATGAATTGTTTATTTCTGGAATTTTCCATGTAATATTTTTGTACTAAAATTGACTGTGGGTAACCAAAACCACAGAAAGTGGAACAATGGATAAAGGGGGATGACTGTATCTAGGTATCTTTTAATCCAGTCAAACTGACATCTAAAATTAACTACCACACATAGAATTATAAGAAAGTACCAGCAATGTTCTCTTCTTTCTTCCCTGCCTGTGTCAGTGAACCAAGAGATAATGACTGTGACAGTCAGATTACCTTTTACTGATCCCTAATGCACAGACAAAACTTCTTTAGGGACTGGAATTTTGACAGGCTCACATAAGGGAGAGAAAAGTGGTAATAGCACCCTTGGTCTTCTTTCCTTACAGTCGTTACCTCCAAGTGGGAAAAGGGAAAGGGATTTGGGAATGTGTCAGAACCTGGATTTCAGGCATGAGGAGAACATTGTGATACCTTTTTTCCATCAATGTCCTGAAGGACCTAAATACTACACACCCATCATTATTAAAATACGTGCCTTGAGGTTTTAATATATATTTCAGTGGCCCAAGTAATGCCATATTTGTCTGGCATTAAATGGGAAAGAAATGTAAACTTACAAATAACCAAAGCTTACTTCTTTAGGCCAAAATTTTTATTTTTAACCACTTTTAACCTAAACATATAGGATTTGTTTCCTTTCCTTTTTCAGTATAGCATCTGTTCTCCAGAAAATGGTTTTTTTTTTTTTTTTGTAAACGAATGGTGGAGATAAAACAAATAAGGCAGTAAAGCTTGACATGCATGACTGAAGGAATGCTGAGATATTTATTTTGATAACTCAAAGGGAAACTTTGTGTTAAGATCATCCCAGCTCTTCTCAGACATATTTTAGTTAGCTGAATTTGACAGAAACATGCCTCTGGATAAATGAGATGTTTTGTGACCAGGCAGACCTTAATTTCTTCTGATGTCACACATTTTCCAAATATTGCCAGTTTGGCATCCAAATGAGAACGACTAATAGGAAAATGTTGAGATGGGTGTATGCTATAGACAATGTTTTTGTGCCCCCAAAATGCATTTGTTAAGCCCTAACCCCTAATGTGATGGTACCTGAGGTGAGACCTTTAGGAGATAATTAGGTTTCCATAAGGTCAGGAGGGTGGGGCCTTCATGGTGATAGGATTACTGTCCTTATAGGAATAGAAAGAGACCAGAGTTGTTTGCTTTCTTGCTTTCCCTTTTCCAATCTCTCTCTCTCTCTCTCTTTCTTTCTCTGTCTCTCTGCCTTGAAAGGAGGCACAGATCCAGAAGGCTGCTATCTATAACCCAAGAGGGCTCTCTCACCAGGCTGAAACTACTAGCACCTTGTTCTTGAAAGTCCCAATCTCCAGAATTATAAGAAATACATGCCAGTTTTTTAAGCCACTTAGTCTATGGTATTTTGTCCCAGGAGTCTGCCTTAGTCTGTTTGTGCTGCTATAACAAAATACCATCGACTGGGTAACTTATAAACAACAGACATTTATTTCTCACAATTCTGGAGGCTGAGAATTCCAAGATCAAGTTACCATCAGATTCAGTGTCTGGTTAGAGCCTGTTTCCTGGTTCACAGATGGCTCCTTCTTGCGGTGTTCTCACGTGATGAAAGGGGCAAGACAGCTCTCTGAGCCCTTTTTTATAAGGGCACTAATCACCTTCCAAAGACTTTACCTCTTTATACTCCACACTGGTGATTAGGTTTCAACATATGAATTTAGGAGGGACACAAACATTCAGACCACAGGGCAGCCAGAGCTGACTAAGAGTGTAGCAATCATCACATGGTCTTGGCCTTAACAATCCTCTATCCTAAGTAGCTGAACAGATTAGCCATAGGCAAGATAGCTGTAAATGGATACACATTAAGGTATACCTGCTTTTCTATTTAGTTCCCCCCTCCCCAGTCTAGGTTTAGAAATCTCTGTCATCATGTACTAACAAGTTTTCAAAGCTTCTTCTCTTAGCCCGTTCTCCATTATTTTCAGAGCATTAAAAGAAAAATGAAGGGCAAACCTCTAAACCTCACTTGGGTGAGGCAAAGGTACTTGATTTGTGTTTTATCATCCATTCAGCTATCCTGTGTCTTTTGAGAAGAGCATTCACACCGTTAACATTAAGAGGTAGAATTGATGTGTGGAATGTTGATCTGTTCTTCCTGTTGGGTAGAACCTTATTGCTTTGTTTGCCCTCTTGTGCTATTGTCTTATGAGAGTTGTGAGTTTTGGAGTGTTTTGGGTGATTTTACACTGGGGGGAATCTGTTGTGCTGATCCATGCATAATGCCGTTCAGAGTATTTCCTGCAAGGCAGGTCTGGTTGTGGCAAATCCCCTCAGTGTTTGCTTGTCTGGAAGAGACTTAATTTCTCCATCCATTGTGAAACTTAATTTTGCGGGATATAAAATTCTAGGCTGGCAGTTGTTCTGTTTACGAAGATTGAAGATGGGGCCCCCATTCTCTTCTGGCTTATAAGGGTTCTGTGAGAGTAAATATATTTTTCTTCAGCAATGTAGAGTTTGATTCACGTTTGGGGAGCTTTGGAAACCATTAGAAGAGATTGCCCGTAGTATGATAGTTGTATGTGAAAAGTTAAGTCATTGCTAAGTGATGGCACACATTTATTAAAGGAAACAGATTTATTTCATATGAGGGTGGGCAGTTGTTGTACAATAGATGCTAAGCTTGACATTTGGGGAGCTACAGAAATGAAGGAAGTCATGAAAGATAAGGTGAAACATATAGTTTACAGATAAATAGGGGTGTCTAGATTTCTTTGATGGGAAATTGAGAGAGCCTGAAAATATTGAGCAAGAAAGTGAAATAATCTTCATTGTATATTTATTAACTAATGTGAAAATTGGCTGTAGAATTGAATGTATGGAGAGGATCAGTGCTTTACAAACATTACTTTGGGAGATTTTATTGGATGCTCCTTTGAGAAAAGTTCCATGGTAAAATAAATTAGGAAATATTGAGTTCCCCAAACACTGGGCTAAACAAACGTAAAGATGTTTCCTTACTTGTAGACTATATTTTGTGACTCTCCAAGCAATCTGGAATATGCATATGGAACTCTATGTTCAAGGAACCTTGTCATTCTTTGGAACAGTTTGAGGATTTTGGACTATATTACTGTAGTAATCTGGATGATCTGATCCAAACTTGAGAAGGAGCTTTGGGAATGGAAAGAAAGAAAGAGATATTAAGGACATGCCTTATTGACTAACAGATAATGAAAATAAAGAAAGGAGAAAAATCACAGGGGAAACATAGTGGTCCATGAAGTTGATGAGTTTAGCTTAACAATGAGCTTTAAGATGCTGGGAGGACAGGCAAGTATAAATTGGGGTTCTGATGTGGGAAAAGTATGCAAGGCTGTAAAAAGTTTTCAGAAACATAGACACCATACAATATATAGTGACAGAGAATAAGCTCAAGATGATTAAAGCATGAATTAGGGACATTGCAGATCTAATATTAATAGGTACAGTTTTTTTTTTTAGAAAAAAACTGCAAGATAGATCAAAAGACTATTTAAAGGAAGATATAGCGACAAGTCCTTGAAAGGAAGTACTTTTTGTGATTAGCATCATTTTCAGTATTCATACTGAAATATAAAAAGAAAACCAAGTAGATGTTTTTCTGCTCAGCATATTCATTCACGACGGCAGTGAAGTGTGATGCTGCCTTTCAGAAATTCTGATAGACCCAGGATATTTGGGCAATCAGTGATTTTTGACAAGCCAGGAATTCCTCACTATTTTAGCTTTCTCTTTTTTCCTGTGGGTGTTACTTCGCCATCCATTATGTCCACATCAGGATTAGAATCTTGAGTTCACATCTCCTCTCCATCACATTCTCAGAGGTTTACCTTCTGTACTTTGTTGTTAACCACCTTTCTTAAAGGAGCATTTGTTTCCTAGAACTGTGCTTGTTAGCACTTGCAGGTGTTTCATGGAAAGTGTAGGAATTTATAGAATGGCCAAAAGGCTGAAAAGCGTCATCACCAGAAACAAAACCTTTAAAAAAAAGTCAGACAACTGAGATTAAACAAAGATAACACAATATGTCCTGTGTTTTATTTATATCTTTTGCATAATTAGGTCTACCTGCATTTATGTGTAGAAGGAAATGCATATAGCAAAATATGTAGATGCATTTTCAAGGTCAGAATGTGGAGTTTGGAAGAGAAATATGGAACAGACGGTAAGCTCATAGGAAAATTAAGTCAGCCAGTTTTCCCCAGATGGTCACCTTTATACTATTTTTTCGTAGCTTGTGAATTAGGCACCTGTGTTTTCTTCCACTCACTCCCTGCCATGTGAATTTCTGCATTGACATTTTAATTGCAAATAGAAACAATAAATCCTGATTTTTTTTCACCAAGAAACCCATGTGTTTTATTCTTGGTTTTGCTTGGAGTGAAATTAAATTTTAGAATTTCTAAAATGCTTACTTGAATTTTATAGTTTTTTAGCTGGTATGTTTATAGAAATGCAAGTATATGGTTGAACTCAAAGGATTTTTTTTGGCACTTTTCTGGAGACTGGCTTTGATAACCTTTAACATCGCTTCAATTTTAAAACAAGTATAATATATATTTTCTATAGAATGTGTTGTAAAAGGAGATCTATGATTACTAATAAAAATATCCATATTGATTTCATGTGTAATTGAGTTAAAAATGTTTCTTGAATGGGATCCTTACATTAAGTATATCCCCCTCCAAACCCACCCACACATATAAAAAGACTGTAATGCCTTTTATATAAACAATGATTTTCAGGTAAACAATATGCTTTTCTCAGTGACCGCTTTCAAACTTCTTTGGCATTTGAACTGGCATTCTATTATGGAAATGTCAGATAAAGATAATAAGACTGCTTCCGCATCAGTGCTAAATAAACCAGCATAATAATTTCCTCTTTATTTTGCATTGCTTATGTGCCTTAATTAGTGTTGACCCTGAGATGCATGTAGGAAGGAGAGAAGGGATTCCTAAGAGAGACATGTTAATTTTTTTTTCGTTATTTGTTAGAGATATCCTTAATAAATATTATAGAAAAATAAATACTTTTAAAGCATTAATAAAATGTGATGAAGTACTTGAACCTGAGTTAAGGTATTCAGTGTATGCATTCCTAAAGATGAGATAAAAATAATCAGTAAATTATGGCAAGAATGGTTTATGTTAATACCACTTGCAAAGTAATACCTTCTAAATTAAATTGCTTAAAGATGAATAATTTGCCCTGCATTAAAAAATGTGCATTGAGTACCGAGATCTTACTTATCTTGTTCAAAAGATAAAACCAAAGCTAAACATATTTTATTTAATCTTCTCTCAAATGGAACAAAACCAAGCTATTTACTATAAATTCAAAACCTTGTTGAACAAGCCATTTCAAGTTTATTGCATTTGCATGTTTATTTTGAGTCAATTAGTTCCTAATGACTCACCAACTAGAAAAGATAGAAGTATAATTTTAAGGACATCTAGTAGTCTGTGGTATTAAGTTTAAAAATTTTTTTCATTTGATTAGAAAATATTAAATTATTTTAATAAAATATAAGATTGCTGCATCTGTTTTTACACAATTAAATGTTTTATTTATAAAGTTTAAAATTAACTCCTCATGCTTAGGATCTACAACCAAACCTCCAAATTTGCACCTCCTAGAACCTCCTTAAAATTACATTTTAAAAACAAGTTTCTGATACATTTTATGTACACAAAGATTGAATTGTGATTATAGAGTCAGTGAACAATTTTTTGAGTCATGTGTGTTTAATAGAATTGAGTAAGACAAACTTGCCCCAGAATATTTCCTCCACCTTCTAGACGGTTATTTTCTTTGGGCTTATTTATTTATTTAATATATATTTAATGAGTACCTGCCATACTATGGGCCTTAAGCCGGGCATCAAGAGAGAACACAGAACAATCTTTGTTCTTCTTCTCATGAAGCTTATATTCTAGAGGAGAGAGATATTAATCAAACGGTGACAGGGATAAATGTAAAATTACAACAAGTACTAGGAAGCAAAGATAGATGGTACTATGAAAGAACCATAGCACATATTAGGCATTTAATAGTAGATCCTTAATATTTGTTGGCTGGATTTCTGCAAAAAAATAACTGGATGAAAGGGATAACACAGAGAATTAAATTATCCCAGAGAAAGCTTCCCTGAGGGAGTGATGTTTAACCCGAGATCTGAAGCATGAATAAGCATTCCATGGTAAAGAGTGTAGGAAAGAATGTCTCACACAAAAGGGAAACACAAGATAGATCATGCCAGATAGAAAAGAGTGATCTTAAGCATCCAGAGGGGAACATGGTTCCCTAATATGCTGGAGTAGTTGATAAAGTCTCCTTATCTTCCATATAAAGAAGTTCAGTTTCATCCTAAGAGCAATGGAAAGTCATTGAAATGTTTTAAATAGAGAAATAGTATCCATCAGAACAGTGTTTTGGGGAAAAAATAGTGCTTTGGGGTTGAAAATTGATTCTAAGATGAGCCAAAATGGAATCAGATTAGTTGGAAAACGATTGCAATAGTCCAGGCAAGTGATAGGATATACTCTTCTTCCTAGGGAGGAAGAGTAGGCCAAGAAAGACGTGCATAGACAGAGATTCTGAAGACATTCTATAAAACGCTAAAATGAACAGGGGTGCAAATGAATTAGTTATGGGGAATAGACAAGGAGAGGGGATACATCAAAAATATCTACTATATTTCTATCTTACTATCTAGATGGAAGGTGGTATTCTTTAAGAGTTTAAACAGAAAGTAGAAAAATTAGAGAGAAAGATGATAAGTTCAGTCTTAAGTTGAAGTTAAGGTGCTCTCAGTAGTCCAGGAAGAGAGCTAGGCAGACCATTGTGTGTATGGATCTGGCAATCGGAAAAGAAATTTGAGCTTTATTATACTCCAGTGTTTCTGAGGTACAAAGCACAAACATAATTAGATGTAACCACCACTTTTCCCATAAAAATTGAAAATCAGGTAATAAGTGATGGACTTTGGACAAAAGACAGAGAGAGAGTTCCTGAGAGAATGGGCTTTGTGGAAACAGAAAACTCTAGCAAGCATCACAATAATGGGATGGCAAGTGAAACAACTCAGGATAATTGGAGAGAACAGCAAGAAAAGGTAGAAGAGAGTAGAAGGGTGCATATACAGGAGATGGAATAAAACGGTGTAAAATTTACCTGGCTCACAGTTTTACCTAGACTGTTTATATATAAATATATCACAACGAGACTTAAATCAGTCAAAAAGATTATCATAAAAATAATTTATATTTTCTGATAAACTCTGTATCACAAAAAGGGAAAGATCAAGAAAACACAAATTACCAATATTAGAAATGAGAGAGGAAGCATACAAATATAGTAAGGGAAAGTTATAAATAGTTTATGGGAATAATTGATAATTTAAATAAAAAATTGACATATTCTTTAATAGATGCAAGCAATGAAAGCTCCCCCAAAAAGGAATAGATAACGTCTATTTTTAAAAACTGATTAAGTTATATTTAAAAATATCCCCACAGAGAATAATTCCTGTCTGGATAGTTTTATTGGTGAATTCTACCAAACATATAAGGAAGAAATGTCATCAATTCAACACAAACCCTTCCAAAAAATACTAGAAAAGGGAACACTTCCCTCATTTTAGTAGTACAAAATCACCCTTACATCCAAAGACAATATAAGAAAAAAAATCTAAAATAAATATTTCCCATGGATATTAATGTACAAGTGCCTAACAAAATTTTAACATATCAAATTTAGCAAAAGATACATAGAAAGGCTATATAGAAAGGATACATATACGTATACATATACAAAAGATAATTTATTATGATCAAGTAGAATTCATCCTACAAAGTCAAAAATGGTTCAAGATTTGAAAATCAATCCAAATAATCCACCAGAACATCATATGATACTCTCAATAGATGCAGAAAAAGCATTTGACTAAATTCCATGTCCATTCATGGTAGAAACACCTAACAAAGTAAGAGTAAAAGAAAACTCCCTCAGCTTAATAGAGGGCCTCTGCAAAAACCTACAGCAGATGTAACACTTAATGGTAAAAGGCTGAATTCTTTCTGCTTAAGATTGAGAACAAGGCAGAGATGTCTGCTCCTATCACTTTTCTTTTTTTATTTCAGCTTATTATGGGGGTACAAAAGTTCAGGTTATGTATATTGCCCATGCCCCCCTCCCATCCCCCCAAGTCAGAGTTTCAAGCGTGTCCATTCCCCAGACAGTGCACATCGCACTCATTATGTGTGACATTTCATGAGAGGTCCTAGTCAGTGCAATATGGCAAACAAAAGAAAGAAATAATATACAGATCTGAATGGAAGAAGTAAACTGTTTATTCACAGACAACATGATTGTCTATGTAGAAAATCCTGCAGAATCTACCCATAAAGCTACTAAAACTAATAAATGACTTTAGTAAGAGGAGGAGATAAAAATATCAAATGTATTTCTATATAATAGCAGTGAACTATTGGAAACTAAACTAAAACAAGAAATACTTACAATAGCATCAAAATAATGAAATATTTAGAGTTGAATTTAACAAAAATGCATAAGAATTGTATACTAAAAACTATAAAACATTGCTGAGAGAAATTAAGGATTTGAACAAACGAAATGATATACCATGTTTATGGCATTGGAAAACTCAATACTGTAAACATGTCAGTTTTTCCCAAATTATTACATAGAAATAACAGAAATCTCAATTAAAATGCCAGAAGGCTTCTTTTATAACATAAAAATTGGCAAGTTAGATGTAAAATTTATGTAAAAGCAGAGGACACAGAATAGCAAAACTGAAAAACAAGAACAAAGTTGGAGGGTGTAATGGGGTGAGAATGTTTGGGTCCCCTTAAAATTGATGTGTTGAAATCCTAACCCCAAAGGTGATAGTATTAGGAGGTGGGGCCTTTGGGAGGTGATTAGGTCATGAAGGCGGAGCCCTCATGAATGGTATTAGTGTCCATCTAAAAGAGGCCCCAGAGAGCTGCCTTGCCCCTTCTACCACGTGAGGACACACAGCAAGGTGCCATCTATGAGAAAGTGGGCCCTCACCAGACACTGAATTTGCTGGCACCTTGATCTTAGACTTCCCAGCCTCCAGGCGAGAAATAAATTTCTGTTGTTTATGAGCTACCAAGTCTATGGTATTTTGTTGTAGTAGCCTGAATGGACTAAGGCATAGGTTTTACATTAATACTTTATTTCAGAATTTGCTATAGAAATACAGTAATCAAAATAGAGTGATATTGGTGTAAGTATGATGGATGAAATAGAATAGAGGCCAGAAGTAGGTCCACAAGTATGTGGTCAATTGATATTCAGTAACTGTGCCAGGGAAATGGGGAAAGGCTAGGCTTTTCAAGAATGCTACTGTAAAAATTGGATTTCCTTATGTAAAAAATTGAACCTCAATCTTTCAAACCATGCTCAAAAATCAACTCCAAGTGGGCCACCCAAAAATGTAAATATAAGACCTAAAACTATATTATTTTAGAATAAAGTATACAATAAAATCTTTGAGACCTTGGATTAGTCCAAGATTCCTTAAGTTGAATATAAAGGCATGTATCAAATAGAAAATTATGATAAATTAAAAATCACTGGTCTTCAAAAAATGCCATTAAGACAAGCCAAAGACTAGGAAAAGATATTTGCCAAACATATCTGATAAAGGATTTGTATTCAGAATATATAAAGAACTCTTAAAATTCAACAATAAAAGAAAATAACCCATTTTTTAAAAAATTGAACAAAAGATTTGAATAGATATTCTCTAAAGAAGATATGTAGATGGCAAATAAGGAAATTTGAAAATATATTTAATATCATTAGTATTTAGAAAAAAACAAATTAAAACTACATTGAGATGGCCCTCTTAGAATTCTTTTTAAAGGCCTGATTTCTGGGTATGAGCTTTAAAAAGATAAACATCACTGCATCATTGTCTCGAGTACAGAATACCATAGAAATGGCTCTTCTCTCATGAATAAGGTATCTTACTAGTCTTGATGCCTTACGGCTTCTCTCTTTAGTAATTATTTAATAAACTCTCATCTTCCCAAAATTATCCTTGTGATCAAAACCTCAGGCAAATTACATTATGTCCTTTGACACAATTTCTTTATACATAAAATGTAGGGCGTGGAACATACAGTCGCTTCCAACTGGGTGTTACTAGTTCACTCTCCTAAAATTTATAAATCTTTGATAAAAATGAAGAAGGATTAGCATTTTTAATTTATATTTGGTATGAATAGATACATATAGGTATCTAATTCTGATAAAACATACTCCTCATGTAATTGTGCATATTAAAACATCAATTATTTAAATTATTTTCATTACTTTTTCCCCAGCTCAAATTTTTATTAAAACTCTTATTACTAATATATCTGCATGTCATAAAAAATTAACATTGATGTAGTGGATCAATGTTCATTGAGTACTGATTTAGAAAATAGTGGAATCATTCTTATGATTGGTACATAGCAAATATTTGTATACAGCAAGTTATTTTTAATTAGGACTAAATGACAAAAGCAAGTCTGGACAATTTTAGTTAAATATTAAGTAGTATAGTGGGAAAAGATCTGCCCTGGAATTTAGAGTATCTTAGTTCTACTTCTGACTTCACCATCGACATCTCAGACTAAGTACTTAGAAATGCTCAACTTTTAGATCATGGGCAATAAATTTCATCTTACTTTGTTTTGGTTTCCTCATCTACAGATTTATGGGGACCGACTTGATGAGTATTTGGGTAGCTTCAATTTGAATAGTCTATTACTTCTGTACAGCTTTATTACTTTCAGGCACATACAATGATTGTAATTAGGCTGTCTGCCTGGAACACTTTTAAATAACTCATTTTCTTTTATCATCTTATATTTATTGTTAGTTTATCTTGCAAGAGGGTTTTCTTTTTATCCTTCTCCTCTTTAAGCATTCTTCCTTTTCCACTGTCCTCTAAAAAGCCACAGTGCTGTAATTCTGGATTGAATCCATTCTTCCTGGCACTCAAATTGCCCTACCCCCATCACTTTTTTGGTGTCCTGTTAATTAATAGCACTGTTGATAAATGGACCATTCCTGTAGGTAGAGCATTTATTCTTTAAGACCAAAAAACATTAGTCCAAACTCTCATTTTATAGAGAAAGATGTTGAAGCTGAGAGAAATTAAGCAAGTTTCTAAAATTTAAGTTACAATTTTAGGACTAAAAACTAGGACTGCTTGATTTCCAAGTCCATTGTTCTTTTCATAACATTATAATGCATTTCAAGAGTAACTGGATGACAATGAAAAGAGGATTTGGATCAAGATAGTAGGTTAAGCATGTATATCTTTATCCCCTTCAACCCAAAATCTCATACATGTCAAAAAATATATAAAGCAAACAATAAATTTTGGAAGGTGCTAGGGAAAAGGAGGATGTTGTTAAAGCCAAAACATTTTGAAGAGTCCCTGGAAGATGGCACACAGAGAGAATCAGATTGATGAGTGAAAAGGATAGTAATAATCATCATTAGTAACATTTATTAAGCATTTACTAAGTACCAGGCACAGGGCTAAGTATTTTCATTTTTATCTTATTTAATCCTCAAAACACATACACACACTCAGCACAGACACTCTGAGGTATGTTTTATTATGATCTTTGTTTTACTAAAAATGAAACTCGGGTTGGATGAATTGCCTGAAATGCCATAATTTGAAAATGCTGAATTGAGATCTGACTCAAGCTGACATCTGAGATTCCCTCCTGATACCCTGTCCTCAAACCCCTTAACTTCCTTGCCTCTCTAGTTCCTATCTCCTTTCCATCTGTTATGGAAAACAGTACGGAGGATCCTCAAAAATTAAAAATAGGACTATACCATATGATTGATCATTCCCACTACTGAGTATATGTCCAAAAGAATTGAAATCAGTATGTCGAAGAGATATCTGCATTCCCATGTTCATTGCAGCATTACTAACAATAGCCAAGATAAGGAATCAACCTAAGTGTTCACTGATGGATGAATGGATAAAGAAAATGTGGTATATATACCCAATGGAATACAGGTTGAGTATCCTTTATTCATAATGCTTGAGACCAGAAGCATTTCAAATATTGGATTTTTTTTTTTTTTGCATTTTGGAATATTTACATATACATAATGAGATATCTTGGGGATAGGACTCATGTCTAAACACAAAATTTATTTATGCTTCATATATACCTTATACACATAGCCTGAAGGTAATTTTATATAGTATTTGTAATAATTTTGTACTCAAAACAAAGTTTGCATATATGAGGCCACATGTGGAATTTCCCACTTGTGGCATCATGTTACACTCAAAAAGTTTTGGATTTTTTTGGATTTCAGATTTTCCCATTAGGAATGCTCAACCTGTATTATTCAGCCTTAAAAAAGGAGGAATTCCTGTCATCTACAACGACATGGATGAACTTGGGGAACATGATGTTAAGTAAAATAGCCAGACACAGGCAGACAAATGCTGCATGATATCACTTATATGTGACTTTAAAAAAGTTTAACTGATAGAATCAGAGAGTAGAATGGTAGTTACCATAGACTGGGCAAGGGGTTGGGAATGTAGGTAGGAGTTAGAGAGATGTTGGTCAAGTGATACAAAATTTCAGATAGGAAAAATAAATTCAAGAAATCTATTGTATAACATGGTGACTATAATTAATAATAACGTATTGTATTCTTGAAAACACTAGGAGAATAGATTTTGTGTTCTCACCACAAAAAGCGATAAGTGAGGTGAGGCATGCTGCTTGTATTGGTTTGGCCATTCCAGGGAGTGGGCATGTTTCAGAGCATCATGTTGTACATGATAAATGTGTGTAATTTTTGTCAATTAAAAATAAATAAATAAAATTTAAAAATAGGTACTTTAAGTTAAAATTTTTCATTTAGTTAAATTATTTTGAGATACCTTTGTAAGTTTTATTTTAATTTTAGGAAAAAATGCCTAGTAATAGTCTTGACAACATAGACTAAAATTTTAAAAGTTTTTTATAAGCATAGAAAAATATCTAAAGCATAGGACTAGGATTCATACTTCCCCTATAAAACCCCCAGATGTTAATTTATTTTGTAATTAGAAAATAAAGTACTCCATTGGTTTTTACGTTGTTTAAAATTTATTCAATATTTCATATAACTGGACTTACGACTAAATACCACTTTGTTAGTTACTATTAGTTTGCTATACAAATGCAATAGGTTACCAAACAGTTATTTTTCTCCTTTTATGTTCCCAAGATTTGGTTTATAAAAGAAACATCAATAGAAAGTCTGGGAAAGCAGCCCCAGGAAATCTAACATAATGAGGACAAACTCATTATTTTAAGATATTTACTTGAATGTTTAGATCATTTTTGATATTGCCCAATAGTAATCATCATGTTCTCTACAAAGTACATACACTATTCCCCATAACAATTTCTGCAAACACCAAGCTTTACCCTCTAATCATCTCTTAAAGATGTAGATAGTACCACGCTACCCTCACCATATAATTCCCAAAGTAACTAAGAAATTGGATGACAGTATGATATGGTAGTGATAAGGTAAAAGAGGAAACATTATTAAGTAGTTTGACAGCAGAATAATATATCAAAGTGTCAGTTTAGATAAAAACATTCGTCCATTTTCTAGTATAGGATGTATTTGAGGACAGGAAAAGTTAAATTTGTAGTTTCTTTATAACAAGCTCTCTGAAATCATCCAACTTGATTGGGTGTCTCTGCAGCAATTTCCTGACATCTTTCTCTTCAATTTCCTGAGCAACTTGAAAAGTGGAATCGGGATTTACTGATAATGATTACAAGGAAAAACTCCCAACTTTTGCAATATTCACAGGTGGAATCACTACCAATATGAAAAGTAGATTGCTTTTTATTTACTAAGCTAGAGAAATACTACAACTAACATCTTTTTGTGCGTGGTATTTTAAGTTGTCAGGCAATAATTATTTAATTTACTTTGTCTAATGAGAGATCATTAGACAGATAAGAAGCTCTATGGAAGGAAAGGTAAAATACATAAAGTTTGGGTTAAAGTTAAACGTAAAGCTCTGTGAAAGTTGTTCTGTTCTTTCATCTGGCTGCATCTAGAATCCGTTGAGATCACAGATGAAATATAAATATGGAATGGTATAGATGGACAGTCTGGGAAGTTAGTGGTACACTATTGAGGCGTATCATATTGCTAACTTGTTACATGGTAGTTTTATTCTATTCCTACAGCTGTACTTACTGTGTACTTAACTGGCTAGTGAGTAAGTGCTTGTTACATTAATTTTCTAAAAAAAAAAACTTAAAAAAAATTTGTCTGCATACAAAATGTTGTAGTTGGGACAATGTACTTTAAAATACCTCTCCCAGATAGCTTAAAAAAATGACTTTCCTAAAAATTGTCATGTGTGCTAAAATGAACTCTGATCTACTTTCTAGGCATACCCATTGGTTCTTATTGCTCTCAGTTGTAGAAGATTAAATTTGATCATTATAAAAAGATGGAGTCTAGTCCCTTAAATCCTCATTTTCTCAGAATTCACATTTGTAAGGAATCTAAATCTTGTCAAATAGGGTTTGGCACAGTTATCATTATTAACTAGTGAATTAGATACTTACATAAATATAAGAAAGTTTCATTCAATATAATAAATTATTTTCAAAAAAATTTTTTAAGTGCAATTGTCATGATTCTATATTGGATACAAAAATTAGTAGGAAATAGTTGCTCTAGAATTTGGCATAAGAGGGCAGTAGATTTCTCAACTTCTTTCTGACATGCAAAACAGATTATACTTTGGAAACAAGAAAAAATGAAATAAGCTAATTTCACTGTGATTAGGAATAAGGCTATAGTTGTCTGTAATGATATAAAGACATGGGTGCAAGAGTAAATAGAAAAGTGAGGTGAAAATACAGAAGAAAAGGAAAGACATCAAATATAATAAAGAGAAAGAAAAGAAAGCTCATATAGAAAGGAAAGTGAAACTTTTGATTTCATGAGGTCTTAGGTAGTGGTAGTAGGCAAATCAACCTTCAATTTTAGCTGCTTGGGGAAGAAAATTAGATGAATTTAAAAAAAAAAAGAGAAGAAAAAGAACAAAACACTGAATATAGTTACCAGCGAAACTATGAACGCATTACTCATTGCTACCACATAACAGCAATTGTTTAACAAAGAAAGCCGTATCTTAAGCTTTGTGTACCTAAAGATTTGTTTATTGGGTAAGTAATCACTTTCAAATGAAATAAGTACCTTTCATTTCAGAGAATCTCTTAGCAACTATAGCTTTCATTTTGTAGCATAAATTGTTCTCTTGGCTGCAATAGGATTGGCAAACACTTTGGCAATCCAGACCAGGATTTTGCCATTATATAAATTCATGTTTTAAAAATTCTAATATAGTCAAACTTTATTTGTGATACACGTCAATGTTTTCCCAAATCCCATGAAGAAAAGCTCATTTAGTTTTTAATAATAATAGTTTTTAATATTTATCATTAAATATTTATTATTAAAACTAATAATAGTTTTTAATAATTTAGTTTTGAACAGCATAATAAGTCAATTTTAAAAATTTGAGCACATTTAAATTGAGCCAGTTCTTTTTTAGAGTTTACCAATTAGTCTGCATTTAAGGAACATGGTAAGTTGTTGTCAGATCCAAACAGGGATGAGTGTCAAATGACTAGGACACACTGATTGTCATGTCTCATTCGTAACTTGTAAATTGACAGAATTTCCTGTCATCACAGCAATGGAAGTATAACGCATTATTGACCATTTATGTTTTTGGTACACAAACTCTGTTGTATAGTATTAGACTTTTAAACTGAGCATTTTTGGCATAATTTTAAGATACATGGAAAAGCTAGCAATCAGTCAATATTTCATGCACATTATTTAAAATGTTCTCTTAATAGTTAATTCTACAATACAATGCAGGAAATGCTGACCTACAGCTAGACAAGTTGTTTATAGCTGCTCTACTTAAACTTTATGTGCTCCAGTGTAAGAGTGTGTCTTTAAAAAGAGGACATCTAGTCTCTTTATCAAAGGAAGTTTGAGTTACATAATTCTCTTCCTATAATTTTATATTTCCTCTTCAAACATTACCACTAATAGAACAGGAAGTGAGGACTCACAGGAATAAAGGATTAGGAGAAAAGAGGGTATAGATCTCATTATAGATCATAAGACAGGTACTTTACATTAAAATCTCTTTATACTTATACTCTCATTTAGACCTCACAATAACCATATAGAGTTGATATCACCACATTTTATAGTCCCCAGGTCTCTTTGACTTTCAGGTCTATACCCATATTCTCCAACTGCTTGGTGTAGTGATGTAACATTTTACATAATCTTTTATTGACCCCAAATTGAGGGCTCTTATATAGACAGGAAGATCGCAGAATCAGATGCTACTCTATTTTAAAATAATTTTTGTCTTCAGGGTTCTTCTATTTTGTTACTCTTGGTACTTATTAAATGTATTGACACCATTTGCTTATAGATGAGGCAATAGCCACAACTCCTTATGAAGCACTGTTAAGGCACATGACTATATGCAATAATATATCCTTTTCCACCTAACAAGTATTCCGTGGACACCCTCATCATAAAACTCTGCCCTACCCCTTTAGGGTACTGATTCTTCTTCTACACACCTGCACTTCAAACCTATCCATCCACATCTTGCTGTCCCCACTGCCCCAATGCCAGTCTAAGATTCTGCCATCTCTTGCCAAAGCCACTATAATAGCCTTCTTCCTAACTAGTTTCCTACATATGTACATCCTTGGTTGACAATCATTAATATTCCAAACAATATTCATAGTGATGTTTATAAAATGTGAATCAGATCATATCATTCCTCTGCTGAACACTTTCTAAATGCTTTTTCATAATTGTACTAAAATCTGAACCTCTTATAAAATCTTTGTATAAAACCTGGCCCCTGTTTACTTCTCAAGCTTTGTCTCCTATCCAACAGGGTGCTGGGGTTGGTGCACTGTGGCTTGTGAGAGCTGATTGTTAAATATTCTAGAGTTTTGCAAGCTGCTGATACAATGTTAGTAGCTTGAAACTGGCAATAGTAGGAATATTTACACCACAGAAATCAGTAAATGCTACAAATCAGGGCTTTTTTTTTTTTTTTTTTTTTTTGTCTTTGTCTATTTGTTTTGGAGAGCTAGTTTTTAATCACTTACAAGCACACCACTGTAACTGCTTTTTGCCTTATTTACAGTGTTCCACTGACACTGATTTTGTCTAAGCTTCTAACATGTAGGCTTGCTCACCTTACTTTAGCATCTTTGCCCTTGCTATTCTCCTTGTCCACATGTTCCTCCTTTGGATTTTCATATGGCTGGCCCCTTCTCAACATTCAAGCCTCAGTCCAAATGTCACCTTCCCAGGGAGGCTTTTCATGAGTGCCTTAATCAAAAGACCACCACACATTACTCCAGTTTCTCTATAACATCAGCCTTATCCATGAAACCTACAAAAGTGCCTTTAAAGTCATGTGCTCTTGTGTCAGCTAGCTCTCATTTGGTTGAAAGCCACAGAAAACCAATCAGTAAAGCATACATTTTCTCACAGACAAGAATCACCGGTTTGGACAGTTCAGGGTTAATACAGCAGCTCAGTGACAACAGTAGAAGCCGGATCCTTTCCTTCTTCCTGTTCCACCCGCCTTAGCACATGACATTCATCCTCATGAGCACAAAATAGCTGTTTTGCCTCCAGGCACTTCAAGCCATGATAGCTGTCAAATCAAAAGGAAAAGAGGAAGCGTGCAAAGACCAAAAGGCTGAAGGCATGTGCCAGCAGTTTGTCCATTTCAAAGGCCTTCCAGGAAGCCATACCCAGTGATGTTACACTTACAACAATTTGGTGAAATTACAATAGAGTCCAGAAAGAGAAATATGTTTGTAACAGAGAAAGCAGCCTGGAAAAGGGCAAAAATGTTTTCTGTCTCTTCAAAACCCCCTTACCCTTTTTGAAAACTAAAACCTGTATCCCCGCCTCAGGCCAGTGACCAGGAGAGTGTCTTTTGTTCTTTGTGCCACAGGAGATGGCTCAAGGGAACCATCCAGGTGGAGGTCATGAGATTGTCTTAGCCGAAGATGAGATGAATCAGAACCTTTAAAAACTCTGCACTTCTGCTCAGAAGCAGGACATTGGGACTTTAGGGTGGGAGTCTGCCAACCTCCTCGTTTGCTGGCAAATTAATAAACTTCTCTTTCCTTCTCAAGCTACTTGTCCTCATTCTTTTGATGTGGCCTCAGCCTCAGGGACAAGTGCCAGACTTGGTAACGTGTTCACTTTTCAGCTCTTGTAGTAGAGGAAGGCAAAGGATAAGAGAGATGTGGATGGCTTTGGGGTACATAATTCATCTTGTTAGCTATAGTGCTCAATGTGTTTTGTGGAATTAGTTGACAATAGCTAGTACTCAATGTGTTTTGTGGGATTAATAGACAATAGCTTTAAATGACCCAGTTCTATCTTCAGCAAGTTCTAGCTTCAGATGAATCATGAGTCAAATTCCACAGTTTAAATGTCAATCAAGTTCATCAAAACTCATCATTAAACAATAAGATAATTGAATTATTCCAGATCACCATAAGCTTATTCCTCTTAAATTCCAAAATTTTTAAGTTTCAAGATTTTGTTCTTGTTTTGCTTATAACATTTCATCTATATTAAAGGAAGTCTTTTCAAAATGTGTTACTTTACTATCATTAAGCAATTTATGATTTGATCATTTTTCAGTGATCCAGTATTATCACTGTGAACACATTGATTATACTATAATACAGTCTGAAACTTTGGGCAGTGTATGACTGTTTTCCCAAGCTCACAATGGTCCATGTTGCTATATTTAAAAAAATAAGTTTGCCATACCTTTATTGTTTTATTTCTATTCCCTTTTCTGTGGCACTGCAGAGCAATAAATAAGAGCATGGGCACTGGAATCTAACACAGCTAGTTTTGAATTCTGGTCTCATCATTTATTAGCTGTATAGCTTTGGGCCAGATGATTGATTTTTCTGAGCATTAGGGTTTATTATTATTATTTTTCCTTAACTGCACAGTAGAAATAATAGTACTCCTTTATATAATAGTGAGGATTTTACAAGGTGACATAAATAAGGGAAGTAAGCATTGAATAAATGATGGACATTAACTCACTTTGTTCTGGATCATATAGTAAACACTCAGTAACCTGTAGAATGCATTTTTCAATTGCTTCCTGCATCAGAACCATCTGACGAGACTACTAAAAGAGCAGATTTTGAGGCTTCTCTTTGGCTTCCATTTATTTTACGTTTCAATTCTTAATACCCCCTTAGCTGTGGTTTTGCTTTCTGCAGTTTCACTTTCCCCAGTTTCAGTCACCCAAAGTCAACCTCAGGCTGAAAATATTGAATGGAAATTTTCAGAAATAAACTACTTATAAGTTTTAAATTGCATGCTATTCTGAGTAGTGGGATGAAATCTCTCACTATCCTGCTCCATCTTGCCTAAGATGTCAGTCATCCTTTTGTCCAATCCATCCGTGTTGTATACGCTACCCACCCATTAGTCACTTTAATAGCCCTCTCATTTATCAGGTCAACTGTCCCAGTATCACAGTGCTTGTGTTCAAGTAACCCTTATTTTACTTAGCAATGGCCCTAAAGCTCAAAAATAGTGATGCTGGCAGTTCGGCTATGCCCAAGAGAAGCTGTAAATTGCTTCCTTTAAGTGAAAAGGTGAAAGTTCTTGATTTAATAAGAAAAATAAAATTGTATGCTGAGATTGCTAAGATCTGTGGTAAGGATGAATCTTCTATCTGTGAAATTGTGAGGGAAAAAGAAATTGGTGCTTGTTTTGCTGTCACACCTCAAATTGCAAAAGTTACAGCCATAGTGCATAGTAAGTGCTTGGTTAAGATGGAAAAGGCATTAAATTTGTGGGTGGAAGACATGAATAGAAATATGTTCTGGTTGACAGAGCTTGGCTTAAGTACTACGGGTGGTTTCAGGCAAGACTACTGGGGGTCTTGGAACATATCCCCTACAGATAAAGGGGAACTACTGTAAATGGTCCAGGGATAAATTTTTATGTTGACTGAAATTTGAGAACCTCAAGCCAGGACTTGTTGATCAGATTAGCTCTGTTAACAACCTTGGAGAAAGAAAAGTTCCAGGAATGATTTTAAGTATATGGATTCCTGAGCCACATCTCAAATATAGCCTGGACTTTAGAGCTAGATTAACTACATTCAAATTCTACAACTTACTAGCTCTTTCCTCAGGGAAGTAATTTTAACTCTATGGGTCTCAGTTTTCTCTTCTATAAAGCAGGGATAATAGTAGTTCTAGCAAGAGAAGTAAAATGTTTAGAACAGTGACATAATAAACACTATATGTATGAGTAATTAGAGTATTAGAAGTACCATTGTTATTAGAATCTCCAGGGTGTCCCTCCAGACTCCATGTCAGTGATTCTCAACATGACTATACATTATAGTCACTGGGAGCTCTGAAGATCCTAATGCCCAGATCATACCTCAGGCCAATGAAATTAGAAATACAGGTACGTGTGGGCAGGTAGGATCCAGGCATCTGTGTTTTTAGTGACCCATGTAATTCTAATACGCCCTCAAGGCTGAGAACCATGCCACGCTATCATTTAAAAGCTGTCCAGGTGAGTCCGATGACCAGTGAGTCCTACCTGAAGGAGGTATACTGGTAAATAGAATAAAGGTTAATCTTTATTGAGGGAGGAAAGATTAAGAGCTCAGCCTCTGACCAAGAAAGCCTGCAGAGTGCAGAGTTATTATAAAAGTACTGAATGTCAAAGAAAAAGCTTCTAAAAGTAAAGCTGTGATTGAAATGAAAATAATAGGCATGGGGTTTAGAATCTCTCAAATTTCCCACTTGTTATTGAATTACATAAACTCTCTGTAAGCCTCAATTATTTCATTTGCAAAATGTGGATATTTGCTACATTATAAGGACTGTTGTAAGGATAAAATGGGTTAAAAGATGTAAAACTCTTAGCATACAAATGACCTCCACATTACAGATGTTCAGCAAAAGTTTATTGTTGTTATTGCTTTTAGGAGTAGGGATCAATGGAACAGGGGTGTGAGGATGAGTGAGGGGTAAGTGAAATACCCAAGTGTTTTTCTTATGTAATGGGAGAGAGGTATTAATCAGAGTTGGCAGACAATAGGAGGAGTAGGTTTCAGTAAAAAAACTTCTTACATCTTGCTTTCATTGTGCTTGACTAGCAGCCTCCCCTGTTCTTACCTAATGTTCCTCCTAATCTGAGCTATATTACTAAACTCAAACTTCTACATTAGTAATCAAACAGGGTAGAATAGTCTGATAAAATAAGCCTAAGGACGTTCTGAACAAGGACCTTAAGAGGACTCATAAATAAACCACCACACCTTATTGCAGTCGATTTAAGAGTAAGTATTTTGCTTACTCAGAGTCTTCTTTTGCTTCCTTCTAGATCCTATCCTTTTGTGTTTCTGGTATTTTTACAGAGCTGAAGGGAATCTGAATTCTGTTTAAAACACCAGTCTCATATCTATCTATCACTAACTACCTCTTTGTTTCTAGCAACAGCCAGGCCTGGGCTGGAGAGACTTGATCTCCCCACTTTTGGTTTATAGACTTCCTTTGCCTTTGGCCACCTGCTGTGACTACCTGACCTCGTACTGCTGGACTCCCTTGGGTGGGTAGCAGCCAGATGGTTCAGGCTCCAGTGGACGCTGCTTTTCAGTTCTCTCTTTGCTCAGACAGGCATGGAGGGCAGGCAGATTGCCAAGTCCATTACCTCTGCACCAGGAAAAAGGGGCTAGTCTGCCTTCTTTCAGGCACTCCCGATTGCCACAATTGCTTCTGTCGGAACCTTCCTCATTTAATTGATGGAATGGACACAAAAGACCCATGACCCTGTCCCACATTAATAACTTTAACAATTTTTGGATTTTCTCTCCTCTCCCAGCTACCTCTTATAAGAACTAGAAAAGGCCTATGGTATAATGCAACAGGGTTGTCAGCCCAGCTTTTATAAGTATTAATGGAGGTGTGTCTGGTTTCCTTGTTGGCTCTTTTTTGAACAACACTGTTCTCAACTATGAATGGTCTTGGGAATCATCTGGAAACAAACAAACAAAAAACTTGATGAGTGGATCCCACTCTTAGAGATTTCAATTTAATTGGTCTGGGATAGTAGGCCAGTATAAAAACTTCACAGTTTATGCTAATGAGCAATCTTTGGTAGGGACCACCATTTTTAGAATGGGGTTGGGACTTAAACCTAATTACTGTCGTCTGTGGGCTTTTATCAATGATTCTGACACTCCTGGAAGAATCCTATTCAGTATCCTGTTACATACTGTATCAAAGAATAATAGAGAACACAAGCATTCCCAGAATTCTGGAGATGAAAGAAACCTAAAACATCATTTTGTTCACTTTTCTCTGTCTGGGATCTATGAACCAATAGCTGCAGAGCATTTGTTTAAAAGGCAGATTCCTGGGCCTTATCCTCACACCCTTTGAATCAACATCTCTCAAATGAGGGTGAGAGTTAGGGCCTGCATTTCAACAGCTCTGTCAGATGATTCTTGTGAACATTCATATTTTAGAACCAATAATCTGTGGCAGGGGTTCTCAATCCTGGCTGCACGATGGAATCAGATAGGGGCTTTATAAACACCCATGCCAACTAGAGTGATGGTCTCAACCTTGGCTGCACTTCAGCATTACCTGAAGGGCTTTAGAAAGCCCCAGGCCTAGCCCCTACCCTATGTCAATAACCCAATAACGTCTGAAACGCTGGGGTGGGACCAACCCAGGCATTTGTGTTTTTTTCAAACTTCTCAAATGATTCCATTATGCAGCCAAGGTTGAGAACCACTGTTCTGGAGATTCTGGTTTAATTTCTTTGGGGTGGGTCTCAGGCAGTAATAATTTTTAAATGCACCCCAGATAATTTCAGTGCACAGCCCAGATTGAGAACTATTAAATACTCAGGCTAGTGTCATTCTGAATTTTTCTAAACTTCCTCCAGTGTCGTCACTAATGCCCTTCAGCCTATAGATTCACTCTTGCCTTCTTCCCTGACTCCAGACCCAAGCAAGTCTTGACAAAGGCTGATCGTATTCTAGAGATCTAGATTCATGCAAAATTATAGGTCTACCAACGTAGACTTCTAACACCTGCCTTCCTGAGCTAGAATCATTAACTAATCTATTATTCATTCAACAAATGTGCATTAAACACTTAAAATTTGCGAGGTACTTACCAATGAACTATGGATACAATAACAAATAAGATATCGTTCCTGATACCTTGAGATGCTTAGACATGTGTGTGGATAAGGGAGAGAGATGTGTATAAAAACAGAGGGTAATAATTATTACAGTGGATGAGTGAACAAAAAACTGCAGGAACACAGACATGATAGCAATTAAAGTTGCCTGGCAGAGTCAGGGATGATATGTTTGAGGAGATGTTATTTAAGCCCAGTCTTCCCTACATGGTCTTTGATGAACTCTCTTAACAAGCCTTTGATCTTACTTTATTCCCTTTGTTTGAAACATTCATCCTCTTTCCTGACTCACACCCCCTACCTAGGACTCTCCTTAGATGTTATGTCCACAAAGAGGTCCTCCTTGACCTCCTGGATGATGGTAAATGTCTTTGTTATACATTTAAGGACCAGCCTGTAATGCTTTGTTTATAACACACACCTACTTTGTTGTGTGTCTCTAACTCATCACATCTGTAATTTCCATGAAAACAGGAGTAAAAAAGCCAGGGTAGGTTTTATGTGCAGGAGAATAATAACTAGATTTATCATTCAGGACGATTTCTTTGGAAGCAATGTGGCAGACAGACTGAAAAAGAAAAGACAAATTTAAAGGAGATCAGTTAGGAGATGCCCCAGTTCTAGAGGTGAGAAATGATGAAAGCTTCCCTGAAATAATGAAGTGAAGGGGTTCCATTCAAAAGGCATTTCTGAGATAGAATCTACATCACTTTCTGACTAACTGCATGTGGGGGTGAGTGTGACAGACATCATGGTCAAGTTGGGAGACTGGCTGGGTGGGGATGCAAGTAATGGAAATAAGGAATACAGGAAAAGAAGAACTAGTTTTAGGAAAAAAATAATAATCAGCTCAATTTTAGTATGTTGAGAGTCCCATGCATCCGTGAACATCTAGGTAATTTTTTAATGCATAAAATCTCAGCGTGGTGCCTTATTGATTGTGGATGTGATCAGTATTGTCGGATTGACTTTGCTGACTTTCAGTTTATGTACAGAAAGATAGACTTTGGAAACAAGCAGTGTGATATTGATTTAATGATTTGTGCTACTTTGGGCCATAATTGGCCATCAACATATCTACTTCAGGGAGTCTCCATTCAAGTCACTTTCTGGGATTTCATTCAGTTAGATACATACACCTACACTAAGCCCACCTGAATTCTGAAGTGGTGACTATTTTATTACAGATGGCTGTGCTATTATATTTCTTTCTTACTGGATTACAAGTTTGGAAAGAAGTGTGTATTATTTTTGTTAAGCTGGTGCCAAGTATATGCAACAAAAACTCTTTCTCTCTCAAATTAGTGGATGGTGGGTGGATGGATAGATGACTGAATAAATTTATAACTTGATGGCAGAGATGTGGGATACTTCCTGGAGCTGGGCATCTAGGAATTGAAACCTCATATCCTACAACACAAATGCCTAAGTGGCTTCCCAGTGAGTTAGTAACTACAGCAACAGGCCTAGAAGAGATCACCAGTAAGTATTTTTTAAATAGCCTTTCATTGTATCATTTTTTCTTGGAAATGTGAAATAATCCAGAGAATTTTAAGGTTTATGGCTATAAAAGACTATGTGTTTCTTGATACATTAACCTTTGATATTGTCAAGTGAAAGAGAGGCATTTAAGTTAATTGCTATTGAAACCTCTTCTGCGTGGTACTGCTTTAGAAGCTAAGCTAGTAGGTGGGAAGATGACCAGATTTTTGTTTGGGGATGAAAACTTTGTGGATCATATGAAGAAGACACTGGAGGAGAAGAAATAATGACAGTTAGACAGAGGAGAGACGGTGAGGGCCTGAAATAATGCAATGGAAGTGAAATGGAGTGAGTCTATTAATTAATTAATTCATTCATTCATCACATATTTGTTCATTGTATTATACCAGCCCCCGGGGATGCAATGGTGACCAAACCGGACAAGCTCCTACCTTCAAGAAGTTTATAGCCAAGCGGAAAAGATGCACATCAATCAAATCATTATACTAATAAATGCATCATTGCAGCTGTGATAAATATGATATGGGAAAGGAAAGGTCAAACTGAAAAAAAGTATCTCAGAGATAAAATTTCCAACACTAATTTGGTTATTGGGGTATCAAAATAAACAATAGGCATGTTTCCTACCCTTCGTTCCTGAAAGAATATTCAAACTGATTTGTATGGCAGAAAAAACATACATGAAATACCATCAAAGAAAGTGTATTAAAGTAACAAATGTGCAGAACAGATTAAAATGACTTTTTACCAAAAGATAAGATCAGTAAGATATGAATCATAAACTCTGAGTTTGCAATGAATTACACTTGTTTTTCAATATTACCATTCAATTGGAATAGTAGTACTTTGCTCATGAGATACAATTTATTCTAGGTTTCTCCATTTTGATTTTTTTTCATTCAGATGTTGCAAGAGCAATTGAATTGCTGGAAAAACTACAAGAATCTGGAGAAGTACCAGTGCACAAGCTACAATCCCTCAAAAAAGTGCTTCAGAGTGAGTTTTGCACAGCTATTCGAGAGGTACGACACCAAGATTTTAATAGCTAATGTCTGCCATATGTCTTCTGAATAGAAAACATGTCCTTTTTACACAAACATTTGAAATAGTTAAGATTGGAACTACATTTTAATTTTCTGTTTTTATATCCTTGGACAGATGATAAAATATAATTTAGTCTGCTAAATTCTTAAATTAGATCCTACCAGGATTTATACATTCACATAAAACCAAATGTTGATATTCTGGTACCAATGAAGGGACTGCATCAATAGGTGACTGTTGCATGTAGTCTAAACAGTTTAGTGGTTACATGAAGCCACGTGTGACTTCAAGGAGAAATAGTTATAATTAGTGGGAGCTCATCTTGTCTTAGAATAACATTCAAGTAAGTCTTTCACAGGTAAATCTGAAAGAGTAAGCTCCTACTGAGTAAGGTTATAGTCATTCAAACATTATTGTCTAGTGCAATAATGGGAAATCACCAGTCTGGTATGGCTTTCCAGTAAAATCTTTGTAATGTTTTCTTAACTAATAGTTTTAAGAAGACCAAGTTGAAACAAGTGTGTTGAAATGACTATTTTAATTTTGCATTGACATATGATAGAATTGACTGTTCAACTAATGAATTTAATTGGTTACAAAATAATCCACTTGAGATACATGGGCTATATTATTTTATTCATTAACCCATTACCATTTCCTCATCAGGTACCAGGTGGTAATTCATTAGTTAGAACCTAGAGTTCATAAATCCAGTATATTTTCCTTCTTTGAAGTCCCCAGTGATGAATTCACTATTGTCATCCTCTCCAAAGCCAGTGGAACCCAATGACTGCCTGGAGAGTTTGTTGTAGCATACAGCATATACCCCTCTCAAGGAATCCCGTGTTACTCTCCCTTTCTCTTTGCAACTCTACTTGTGGCTAGTGCGCACTCTTTTGCCTCAACAATGCTAGTTTATAAGTAGTTACTAGGTAGAAAAGACAGTAGAGACATACAAAACCTTTCTCACTACAGATTTAAACTGGTACCTGTGCAATACAGTTAAAATTTGGCCTTTGTGAGGATTTGACCTATACTGTTGTGTGCTAAATATTTCTCAAATAAAATTGTTCATTTAATCTTGTTAATATTGAACACAGGTTAAGTAAATAACTATAATAGCATCCCTAGGTTTTAACCTATGAATTTTATCAAAGGCTGGAAGGAAGTATATGAATTCTATGCTACTGGCTTCCCCTCAGTGGGAAAGGTATAAGATCTCTAGAAACCCCAAGAGCATTCTCTTGGTTACTGTTGTCACTAATATAGTCATTCTGTAGACCAAGGCTAAATTTCCTATGCCCTCTTTTCTTTCTTCACAGAGTACTATTCCCTTGAGATTTGGTGGCCAATTTTTCCTTTTTAGAGATTCTGTCATCTCTTCTGTGTCTTAGCATTCTGCTTTCCACAGAACTAACTAAAGGATAGGACACATCAAATAAATATCTCTGTTCACTAGGCATATGTCTTATGATCAATTCAAAGTCTCTACCTTCATGGAAATTACAGCCCAGTGGAAGAACATTAAGATAAATAAGTATGTAATACAATACCAGAAGGTGGAAAGACTATGGAAGGAAGTAAAGCAGGATGAGAAGGGTCAGGGTAAGCCTCTGCTAAGTTGAAGGTGATCAGAAAAAAAAACCTAATTGAAGTCACACAAGTATCAGGGGCTACAGTGTTCCAGGTAGAGGAAACCACAAGTGCAAAAAACACAGAGGCATGAATGGACACCCCTGAAACTAGTATGTCTGCAGTGAAATTAGCAAGGTAGGCTCCTTAGAGGAAGCTAAAGGGTAGGTAACATGAGGCTTTGCAGGCCATAGTAAGAACATTATATTTCATTCCAAGCATGATAGGAAGCCCTTGGAGAGTTTTGACCTGATCTTATTTGCTTTTTCAAAAGGTCTTTCTAGCAACTGTGAGAATACAGTGTCAGTATAAGAGTAGAAACAAAAGAGACCAGTAATAAAGTAATGAGTAGATCAAGTGAGAGGAGATGATGGCAGCTTGGACAAAGATGGCAGCAGTACAAGTAGTGGGAAGTTGTTAGATTCCAGATATATTTTTTGAGAGTAAGGTCAGCAGGAATTTTTGATGTGTCGGATGGATATATGGGGTATCAGAGAGAAGATTCAATTGAATCTTAGGTTTGGGTTTGAACAATTGGATGAACGATAATATAATAAGATGAGGGGTGGGTCAGTTTTGGAGAAGACTATCTAAGAACTCTTTTCTGGACACAGTAAGTTGATTATGCTTTTCAGACATCCAAGTAGAGATATGTAGCAGGCATCTAAATCTGAAGCTTGAGTCTGGAGATGTAAAGGTGGTATAGATATCTGTTCAAATAAACATTTGATATGGAAAAAAAAGAATGAAAGTAAAAAAGAAAATAAATATGGGGACCTTATATAGGTATTAATGTATCTTACAAACTGTCTGTGGTAAAGTGGGTCTGTGTGTCATCTTAAGTCCATGGAAGTCTATAACTGATCTGCAGGCAATCCAATAATTTAAAAAAATGATGATATAAGTTATCTACCTCGAATTTTATAATGTGAACAAGAATTAATTTTATGTTCACAGTAATGGCCTTAGTATTAATTTTATGTTCACAGTAGTGTCCTTAGTAATAATTTGTTCTTAAAGGCAATCCATCTTATACAGAAATTATAAAAGGTCACTTCATCTTGGCTAACATTTCACACCATTTGTGTGATATTGTTTATATTTGTTAAGTTTGGAATTTTCTTTATTATTCTTATTGTGTTGATTTGCATTTGCTATGGGAAGTAATGATAAGAATAGTAATATCTATACAACAATTCTGAATAATATTGTGAATCTGTCTAGTGAAGAGTTTTTCAATAAAAACATAAAATATGAATACCTGCTGCCAGACTGGTGAATCCAAAAGCTAGTAAAGTTCAACTAGAAAGTATGACAGTAAATATCTGAAAATTAAATTTTATTGAGACTAGAACACTTTCAGTCCTGGTGTTTTTATCACTGACTGCAATGCTGGCCAGATACCTTTGAAGTTTTCAATTCAAATAATGCTCAAAATCTTTCTGGGTTGAATTATCTCAGTTTTTCAGAAATATTTTCTATTAATAGTTATAAATTTTGTCCAAAAAACTGGAGAAGATAACAAAAACTACAGTGTCATCATTCTTACTTGCACTCACCAGAACAAAAACAGATACAGGTCATACCAGTGCCAACAAGATTGTAAAACACAAATTATGCTTAAAAAAGAAAGCAGGGCAAGCTTTTGCCAATTTTTTTATTGCCTTACATAAGTATAATAGCAGTTATTATTATACGTTGAGGTAATCTCACATTTTGCCTTACACTTGGATGAAACCACTGAATCAGCTCTTGGCATATATATAGCACATGAGAATAACTTGATGACATTTTGTGTTTTTTTTTAAACTGAAAATGGATGGACTTAAAGGAGATTAGCAGTTTTCTTTACTTAGCTATTTTTCTGTAAACTGTAATATGACTGAAAAAAGCATGTTAAGATCAGTACTGAAGGAAGACTATCTATGTACACAACTAAGAAAGGCATTGTTCTATTAATAAATAAGTTGCACTTGAATTCCATTCCACACACAGCTTTATTCACAGAATACGGAGAGTGGTCACTAATACTGTTTTTTACTATATTTGATTGCCGAAGCATCTGGAAAAAATCCTGATCAATAATTAAATTGAGCCTAATCTGTGCAAGTAATTTCAGAGAACATGGCAGAGAATGGGTTAACACATGATACTATTTTTCTATAATGAGATGTGTTGGCTGATAAGAGAACATTGACATAAGTTTTTGAATGAGAAATGAAATAAAAATTTTATGGTGCTTATAGTCCCAACAAACACCATTTCTGTAATTTCAAGTCACTTCCTTAAGTTTTAGATCCACACTGTATTAATTATCTTCAATGGCCTAAACTTATAAATATAGAGTTGAAAAATAATGTTTATGAAATGTTGATTTTTGAATAAGAGAATTCCATAATAGAACTGAGTTGTAGTACAAATAGTTCAATTGCCAAAAGATGAACTTTCTCCTGACACTTTATATTCTTTGTGCCTCAGAGAAAGAAATTAATGCATGTATAAATTATCATATTTTAAAAGGACATCTAATTTCTGAAACAGAATATGAAGAAATTCTTTCCACAACCAGAGAAATCAAAATATAATTACCAATCTAAATATTGTTTACTACCATCATCTTCCATGTTCTAAAACATTCAAGCTTCTGCTTTCCAGGATTGTGTATGTGTTCAGTGACCTGAAGTATGATGTGCTGCAGACACTGGTCTATTGTAAGGATTTACTCCCACAATTATAACTGCCATATGCATGTTTTTTTTAATTTCAGAATATTATGTGGGTACAAATGTTTTGGTTACATGGGTTGCTTTTGTACTGCTTAAGTGAAAGTTATAAGTGTGCCCATCACCCAGATCGTGTACATTGTACCCGTTAGGTAGGAATTCACCCATCCCCATCTCCCCCTCCCACCTGCATGATTTCTGTTGAGTTTTACTTCCATCTAGGCACATGAGTGCTGATTGGTTAGTTCCAATTTAATAGTGTGTACATGAGGCGTTTGTTTTTCCACTTTTGTGATACTTCACTTAGGAGAATGGTCTCTAGTTACATCCAGATTGTTGCAAAAGGTATTAATTCATTTTTTATGGCTGAATAGTACTCCATGGTATACATATACCACATTTCATTAATCCACTCATGTACTGATGGGCACTTGGGTTGTTTCCACATCTTTGCAATTGTGCTGCTATAAACATTCGGGTGCAGGAGTCTTTTGTATAAAATGTCCTTTTATTCTGCTTCTAGATTTTCTCCCCTTTTTTCCTATTCTCATTTTCTTCCTAAGGATAGAGTTCATTAGCCCTCCAGCACCATCCCTACCTTATGTAAATCTTACACCACTTGTTTATAAATTGATATTTTTGTCTTATAAACTTTTAAGACAAGACACAAGAAATACTTGGAGTGTGTCAGTCTATTGTTCAAGCGCTCTTGATCCCCAATGACAATTGTTTTTTGAAAGGATCCATAGATTGGGAATTTTCACCGCAATGCCTCCCACCAGGGATGGGGGAAAGGTCACTGTGAGATGTTCTTTCAGATCAGAGAAAGCAGCAAAGTCATTAGAGTAGTGATGCAGTCAAATTGGCCAAGGTTTGAATTCCACCTTGGCTACTTATTTTTTACTTCTCTGAAAACTTATTTTTTTAGTTTAAAACAATGGCATAACCACCGGTCTTATAGCAGTCCTGATAATTCAAGATCATATATGTAAAGACACCTATAGACAATAATTACACAATCAGTGGATGCTATCATTATCAAAGAGTAGGGTTCCAAATTATTTCTAGGTATAGTACTTTGGTAAGTCCAGAAATGGATAAAAGATAGAGAAATGGTAGTTTCTATAAGCTGGATCTAGGAAAACAGACAGACTAATAGGCTTATATTTGTTACCCCACCATCAATCATTAAAACAAAATAGAGTCATTGCACCCTAATTCCTACAACCATATGAGAAATAGCATTGTGACACAAGTTTTTATTCTTAATGCCATTCTATAAAATGCCTTGATCTATTGTGTGGATGCAAACATAGAAGGCAAGCTTAATAAGCTTTATGACAGAGCTAAAGATTGGCTGCATGATAAAACCTAGATTTAAATTTACCCTAAGAAAACATACACTTGGATCAATAGTGACAAGATGAGATGAAACAAGGATGAGATGAGAAAGAGGAGTTGGAGGAAGAGAGAGTGGGAAGGAGTGAAGGAAGAAAAGAAGAGAGGGAAGGAAGAAAAAAAGGAAAGAAGGAAAAAATAGAGAGGGAAAGAGAGGAATGAAAGAAGGGAGGGAGGGAGAGAAGGCTGATGCTGAATCATGGCTTTAATGTAGCGTATTGGAAAAGCACAGGAGTATTGACAATGGATTCTGACAAACCTGGATTCACACCCTTGCTTGACCACTTACTTATGTAATCTTTTGCCAAGTTGCTTAACTTCTGTGACCTTGTTTTGTGTTATCTTTTTTTACGATAAGACAATAATAACTTCACAGGATTGTTGGGAAGATTAAATCAAATGAGATAACATGTTAAATACTCTGACTAATACAGTTCCTAGCTTAAAGAGTTGGTTGTTAAGAAATCGTAGCTACTTTGGTGAAAAGTTTGGTGGATTTCTTGAAAATAAGCTAAAGTTTTAGTACGTTCTAATAGAAATATTAGTTAAGGATAAGAAGAATAAGAATCCTGTAGCTTTTCAATCATTCAAAAATGCAAAATTTTTTAATAGGAGGCTTCGTTGACACATTGTAGTGCTTGTAGAAAAAAGACTTAGGGATATTTAGCCACATAAAGAGAAAAATCATTTGTAATATGAGATATGTCATCCAATATTTGATGGGATAAGGGGAAAGGGAATTATCCATGCCAGACCACTGGATTAAAAATGGAAGAATGCAAATAACTAAGGATAACTAGAAATACCCAGCAGTGGACTCACTTGTAAGAAGCTTCCTATAACAAGAGCAGAGATTAGATGGTATATTTCAGATTACTTTAGAACAGGGATTTTCTAAACTGAAGGTCATGTATAGATTTCATGTTGTAAGTTAAGTAACAGGAAACATAAATATACATAACTTTTTATTTAGCTTTATTTTGTTTCCTTCACTCTGTGCAAAAAAAAATTGTTTATGATAAAATATGTTTTTTGCTTTTTAAATGTTTTCTTTTAAACATGGATAGTGTAGCATGGATTTCTTATGTAAAATTATCATCCTTACACAATGGCATCTAGAATAGCATTGCATTCATCAGAATTAATGAAAATGCATCTGACATTGTGTTTGTGCATATCTCTTCCTGTTCACATTAAACTTAGCTTAAGTTGGCAAATGTCAAAAAAAAAGAAAGCTGATGGATCTTACACTTTCTTTGATTTTATTTGCATTGCTAAATATGATGGGACACAAAAGCCAGACTGTTTCTTGTGTGATAAATTTCCTGCCAATGAGAGAATGAAGTCAAGGAAGCTTATTTCTGAGCATCCTGAAAAAAAATTACACAATATAGATTTTTTTTCCCCTAGGGAAAATTTCAATTTTAAAAGGGTGGAAATTTACCTAAATTCATATTTGCCCCAACATGAAAGTCTTGATACATTTCAAATCAAAAGAAACAATAAAGAACTGGAGAAAGCTTTATCAAGTACTCTAGAAATGCTTGAACTGGTAGGTTGCTTACAAGAACAACAACAACAAAATTTAAACACTGCCTCTGTTCACTTGATATAACCTACTCCTGAACTCTGGCATTTTGCTAATATTTAATATTTTGAAGCCAGTCATGGTGAAAATAACAGCTGCACATTCCTTTTTGGCATGCAACTGGATGAAAACTATTGTTGTTTCATTAAAACTCAGATTTTATCTATCATGTGAATGCTGATGTCTGTGTGTGTGTGTGTGTGTGTGTGTGTGTGTGTGTGTGTGTGTGTGTGTGATGCCTTAAAGGCCAAGTCCTTTCAACAGTAAAAAAGTTTCTTTGTCAAGTAAAACTCCTAATGGAAGAAAAAATATTGATACTGTATGTATTATATATATGAAGTACATATGTAGTTTCTGAATCTAAGATCCATCTTGATGAGTCTGGTGAAGATTCAGGTTCCACTTGTCACTTTCACCATCAGCATGACATGTCAGTGTCAAAGACTCTGACAATTATCCTAAAAGGTGCTTTTCCTGCTCTTTTAAAGGTGACCTAATAATTTCACAGCCATAGCCTTAAATCTAGGTTTTCAAAAGTTTTTATTTAGAAACAGAGCAAAATATGTTACTTTTACTATCAAAAGTTTCTTGGCTTTCCAGAAGATAAGTGTTAATGCACTTGGCTGAACTCGAGACAGAAATTTCACTTTACGTACAGGAGAGATGAATCTTAGTACAGTTTGATTAAAGAGGTTCTTTGCAGATGTTAAACCAAAAGCATGAGGTTAGTATTTTAATTCCAGATTCTCTGGTCTAGTAGGGTGGCTTTTGGAAGAAGAGATCAAAGATGAAAACTTGTGATTATTCCAGTGCTAAAAGAAAGACTTCAGTTAAGACAAGGGAGTTGAAAGTGAAAAAGCCTTGTCAGCTTATCCATGCGGAAGATCTACAAACACCTGGAAAGACTAGAAAACTCTTTTAAAGGTTCCTTCTACTTATATTACTTAAAACCGAACAAAAGATTTAAGCATCTTCCCTTGCTGACAAAGGCTACATTGTTGACGCCAACCTCTCCGAAAATGATTTCATTTGACTTGAGGACAAAGGATAGAACCTGAAAACAACTTTAATATCTCAGAAAAAGCTCGGGTGTCTTGACAAAAGTGCACTGTGCTTTGACAGGGAATTTAATTCTATTTGATATTAAAAGCTATGGGAGCTGCAACTTTGAGCACTCACTGCTATTAGACTCAAAAGTGATTGGATACTAAAAATGACTTCAATATTTCCATGTAAAAGATCACTCTAGATTTTAACTTTTTACTGGGCCATATAAAACACCCTGCTCATTGAAAAATATTTAAGGAGAAACAAAGTTTTCTTTTTTAACATATTATTTTGTTAGTTTGCATTTATTATTTTGGGGGGGAGCAGTGGATTTTTCTTGGGATAACTGCACAGTTTCATCAGGGTGTCAAAAGGGTCTGTGATATTTCCTCCCATTCCCTAGCCCCCCTAAACTGAAGACTACTTTCCAATAAGGGACTATAGTATCAGTTGAGAAATAGTAGTTAGTCTATACCCTAGGGTCCTTCCAATTCCGTGAATCTGTAGTTATGTAGCAAGTAATCTGTGTTTTCCTTTATGTAGATTACTGAGCATCTATGGATGGTAGGAATATGTGACTATGTGAGACTGTGAATAAGATAAGAAAGACAGGTATTGGGAAGATTTTTAAACTGATAAAAAACTGAAAAAATTAAATGTACTTATTGAGTTTTTTTGAGAATATACCTTATAATTTTATGTAGGAATTGCAAAAACAGAATGACTTACATCACTCACTGGGAGCAGAATTTTTAAAGTAGAGTTATAGTTTTATTTCTGTGACTTTCTTTGAGTGAAGACACAAAGTTTTTAATGATGTGCAGAGTGTTTGTAACATCAGCATGTCACATTCTGGTAGCAAGAACAGGGTCCGTGTGGCAGGAACCATCTTAGACTGTAATTGCGCTAATGGGTCATTGATTTTAAAGATATCTAAACAGACCTTTACAAATCGTCTGTAATGACTCTGAAGGCTGTTAGCATCACCGTTGGGTAAATACTTAGCCCAAGCCTTTCTCTTTGCTATTACAAATGATAAAATAAATAGTACGTATTTCCAGAAGCTTGCAATTACATGTACTTACATAGTAGTTCAAAACAATAGACTCCTTGGAGGAGTTATATTTTATATCAGTCAGATAAAGTGAACATTCTGTCTTCTGATGAGATCAGAAGACTGGAAATCAACCTTCTATTTTTGGTACCATGGATGACAATTGTTTTTTCTTTCAGTGAACAAGTCATTTAACCTATTCTTGCTTTAGTGTTACCAAAATAGATGGAGAAAAATCCATTTGTACAAGCCATCTAAAATGAATGAGTTACAAATTGTCATTTTTAAGCCAGTTTGCTGTATCTCTGAAGGTGGTTTGCATGTAAAAAATAAATTATTATCATTTATAATTCAAGTATTTGCAAGGCAATTAATATTAACTTACTCCTTTCCTTTCTTTCTCCCTCCTTCCTCCCTTCCTTCCTTCCTTTTTTCTTTCTTTTCTCTCATAGGGAAATATAGGAGATTTAGGGCTAAAAACTGACCACTGTATCTTGTGTATATCATTTACTTGCTATTCTTTTTATATAGTCTGGCTGCATGTATTTTTCTACAGTATATTTAATTTTTTTTGTTTAAAAAGTATAAAAACCTACCGTACTCATTAAATATTGGGGGGATGTCCTTTTTCACTTTGTATCATATTGTCGAGATGAAATCACATTTTTTTGTATTGCTGTAGTTCATTTGTTTTAGCCGCTATGTGATATTCCATTGTGTTAATATATCACAGTTTATTAAATTGCTCTCCCATTGATGGACATTTGAGTTGTTTCCAGTTTTTCACTATTATAATCAGGACTACTGTTAACATACATGTGTCTTTTGTTAGATGAACAGGACATCTCTTGGGTGTATACGTACATGTGGAATTTCTGGGTCATCTGATATAAGAATGTTTTACTTTAAGAAGCAATGCCAAATAGTTTTCAAACTTGGTTACTACAATTTACACACAGACAAGCAATATATAAGTTGTATATCCACATTACCTCCAACACTTGGTATATGAGACATTTAAATTTTCACCAATTGAATGTACTAAAATGGTATCTCATTGCAGTCATCATTTCTGTTTATTTGATCATTAAATTGTTGAATCCTTTCTTACACTTATTGGCCATACATGTTTCTTTTTCTTTGAAACATCTGTTCATGTGTTATTCCACTAATTTGTGCTTTTTGTATATTTTTATATATTCTTATTAGTAGTTCTTTACTGGTGGTGAATATAATGAATGTATTCTCCTACTTTGTAACTTGTCTTTAAGGTATCTTTCATACTTTTAAAATTCTTAATTTTAAAATTCACACTGGTCTTTTTAAAAATAATCAATGCTTTTTTTGGTGCTATACTTAAGAAATCTTCCCCTACGCCATTGTCTGAAAGATATTTACCTATATTTTCTACTGAAGTGAAAATTTTATTTTTGAAATGATGAGTGCCCATAATGTACCTAGAGTTTACTTTTTGTATATGTTGTGAAGTAGAGATCCAGTTTTATCTTTTATCTATACAAATAACTATTTACTTCCAGCTCCATTTATTGAATCATCCCTAATTTCTTTCCTGATCTGTCACATCACTATACATCATAGTCCACACATATAAATCTATTTCCAGGTTCTCTGATTAATTGGCTAGTTTATCGAGCTCTTCATTAACGCTCTATTTAACTCATTTGGGAGACCCCAGGCAATGAGTATGGGGAAGAGGGTTGGCAAGTAGTTTTGATCCTAGCTAGTTGTGATGCCAGCTCTTGTCTCAGTGGGAGGTTTGTGTGTGTATGTGTGTAAAAGTAAATTAATAAAAGCAAGGCATTCTTTGATCAATGAGCAATGATGAGTATGTGCCATAAACTAAAGAGTATGATGATTTCAATTCTGTTCTTTGCACCTGAATTCCAGTGGGACAGGAAAAAAAAAATAGAACTGTGTAATGTTCTCAAAAAGAGTTAGAACAGTTTTAAGTCCATGATTTATGGGTCTCTTTCTATTTCTTTTGTTGTTAGGAACATTCCAATTCTAATTATTTCTATTTGTTTTATTAAGGTTAATAAAGGTTTTAAGTAAGAATCATCTACATTACTAATGTAGAGAATGTCTATTTTAAACATAACAGAAAATTAGCACCTAGTATGGTATGTGCCAAATAACGAGCATTTAATAAATACTTGTTGAGTGCCTCAAGTAATTCATTAAGATAACTCATTTTCATTAGTAGACAAACATATATTTGATTTTCATAAATCTTGAATTTTTGAATGGCACTCTGAGCTCATACAAATCCCAGATAAAACATGCTAACATTTCTAGTTCAGAATAACATCTCACTTACATTAATATGGCTTCCACACTAGAAAAGAGATCTCTAACTAGAACGAAAAACTTCAGGGTTCTTTATGTATTTGCATAGATATATACATTGATATGAATGTGTAGATATGTAACACATGGGTGTTCATGTAATAAAATGTATAAATCTTGTATTTGATATAAAAGTTGGTAATGTGTACAGGGTTAAAAGGAACCTTAGTTCTGTGGTTCTCAGCGTTTGGGGGAAATCATGAACTTTCTCTGTGAATCTGGTGAAATTATGGGTTGTTTTTCCAGGAAAATGTACATATGCAAATATTTTTATTAAAAATTCAGAATGTTGGTAAATCTTCTGAAACTGATCTATTTGGCATCTTAATCTGCTATAACCTCTTAATTTTAGAGATAAGAAAATAATATGCAGAAAGATTCAGTGGTCTTTCAGTCTACTTAGTGCCTGAGTTAGCACCAGAACCAAAGTTTCCTGGATCCCAGTCCAGTTCTAACTCTACTTGCTATGGATAGTTGCAAAAACAGAACATTCTGAAATGCAGAAACAATGAAACATTATTTCACTGTTTGTCAGTAATGAGTTAAAATAACTAGAAAATTATACCATGATTCTTATTTCCATAATCCGTGTTTGTATCACTGTTCTATTTGTATCAGTAATAATGATTTTTAAAAAAATTTTTGTCTTCTTGTCCTTTCTTTGCCTCAGTTAACACAAGACAATATATTGTGTTTTAGTATTATATTCTCTTATATATTTTTAATCCAGTTTTCTAGAAGGCAATGTAAAAAATTTAGTTACTAATCATTGTATATTTGGCATTGTTTCACCAAAACAGTTAAGACATTTTCAGAAAATTTCAGCCCTTTCTGGAATAATTTTGTATTTTTAAGACCAAACTTTAGCAAATGTATTTCAGGATCTACCACAAATATGCATGTCTATTCAAATGCGCTCATAGTTCTTTTCTTAGTAAGTTAGCACTACAACCATTTTCAACCAGTAGCCACAATGTTAGGGAGAAAGCCTGTTTTCCTAAGTAAAGAGAAATCTGTTACATATAATCTTGTCATCCAAAGCTTCCTTGGTTTTTTTTTTTTTTCCATTTCAACCTGTTGACTATATAATAACAGACCCCCAAATATTTATTAAGCCTGATACTTGGAAACTTTTGAGCTACATTTTCTCCATGCTGCTGTTTCCCATAGATCAGCAGAATTCCCAGACTTGTCCCCACTGCCTGAAGTCTAGCCCAGAAGTACTTTGCTGCCCGTTCCCTATTTGGTGCAGTCACAGAACCCAGCCCTACCAGTTGACAGGCAAGAGACAGCAGTAATTTCAAAAGGCATCTTTCCAAGTGTTTCAGGGACTACGCAAACAATAATAACAATAATAATAGGCAAACAAAAATCAAATAAACAGATAACCAACCAAACAACAACAAAATAGCAAGAAACCATTTACCTTAGAGTTGCCCAGGTAAGGGATTGGGGGCCCACAATAAACACATCCTCTTCCCCTCCTCAGTCTTGCTTCTGAAAAAATAACCAGTGACCAGTAGCATCAGTGGCAGAGAAATCATGGATGTCTGGATAGCCGACAGAGGATAACATTGATAACAATGGACAGATGTGTATTTTCCATGTTAAATGCAATAATGCTCTTCTGTCTTTAAGGTCAAAAAAGGAGAGAGGAATTAGCCTTTCTGGAACACCCATTAGAATAGATTATTTCCCTAATTTCTCTGACATCATTTTCTGTATATATCTTCCTACACAATGTTTAGGTTTTACCATCCTGGGGGTATCAACAGGCATGCAGTCATACAATGAAAATCATGCCAACCACATCTTTCTAAAGAACACTCAGGGGTAACTATTCTGAGGGATATAAACCCATGTGGAGGCAATGTAGGGAAGTTTACTGGCAGTCTTGCAAAATTAAAGAATCCTACCTCGCAGGGCTTCTGATCGAAAGGATATTCTGTTAATTTTCCTCTGCGACCACCTGCGTGACTGTCAGTTATTGTTAACTCCTTATTTCAGAAAGTGAATTGCAACTGGATTCTATTAAAATTTCTTTGAAAATTATTCAATTTTCTCACATATGGGCCAGTAATTACTTCTGTGTCCAGGATGGAGACTAATCAACTACCACTGCACATTGAGAGAATTGGGATTGCTAGATATTAACTGAGTAAATTAAACTTTACTAAACAAGCTATACAATTGCCCTTTCTCCAAATATGATGAAGATTTTTGTCAATTATATTTCAATGAAAACTAAAAATTAAAACAGACAAATAATAAGGGTGGAAGAAATTCAAGGTCTTTGAAAGTTATGAATGCATGATAATAGCTCAACGGAACTTCTCAATAATAAATATTTTAAATGTTTGAAGATAGTCCCATGAGAGGACAGTAATTTATTAATTACTATGGTTGAAGAGTTTGTAATTATGAGTGTGATCCAAATCACATTGTTGATATTTCATGCAAAATACCTTGTCAAGCATAGGCAATTATTCAAACAATAGTTAAGAGGAAGAGATTCAATAGTTAAGAGGAAGAGATTCATTTAGAATGTTCATTTGCCTTAATTAATTTTGGTACATTATTATAGATGAGGGAGGAATTTTTAAAGATCTCTATGACTTAAGGACTGCAAGCAATAGAATCACTGAATCATGTTTGATATTCAAATTTTCACCTTAGAAAAGATAAACTTGAGTAATAAAGAGTCTACTTCAAATACTGACTTAATTCATTACAAAAAAAATGGAATTGACTATTGTTCTCATTGTGGCTTTATAGTACTTCCATTGCCAGGCACAATGACCAAAATTGAAGTGTCTACTCTTTGAAAATATAACTATACAAATGGATTTCCCCTAACTTTAATTTTTATGTAATTAAAATTGGACCCTGTCAAGCTACAACTTTAAAAAAATCTCAGAACATTTATCTTTTAGTTAGCTAAATTGTCACAATGATCACAACAGTGAGAAAAATAATTTAAATATCAACTAATGTGCTTATATTTCATAAAATATTTCCATTTTGTAGAAGATAAAAAATATTTTCATCATTGAATTCCCAGTGATAAAGAGGTTTACATTTGTTTATTATAAAATTCTAGGAATATTTTGACTATCAAATATTAAGTTTAATTTTGAAACTTGCTTTACAATGGATGCTTAATTAAACATGAGTTTTACAGGGAACATATTCATAAGTTAATGTGGCTATTTTGTTTATTCAGTGCCAAATGTTCAGATGTTTATGAATATTGATTTTTTTGGAAGGAAAGCAATATTTATAATGGTTAGAATAACATATGTTTGTTGACATTAATGTACATATTGGCAACTGAAAAAAAAAGTAAGATGAGATTTCCTCAATGCAATGGCTAATGTGAATATATAAAACTAATTAGATTTAAAAGTAGTTGCATTGCTTATTGACTTGCTTTCCCAATAGAGAATAGAGAAATCCTTTTTAGAAATACTGTTTCAGACATTGCAATTCAATATACATAATTTCATTTTCATGTAACAAATTATTTAGGAAATAAATTTATTATATATTGTGTGTTAACTCCAAGGGACATTTTCTATTTCCCACTCTTCTCCTTTACTTCCCCTTTGACTTGGTCTTCAAAAGCAAAAGAACCACTGATACACTCTCCTTTCCAGTTCTCATCCTACTCTCTTTTTCCTCTTATGTGACTGAAAGAGGGAAAGAAGCTGAATTAGGTGGATATATACTGTTTTCAGCCTGAGATTTCTTAATTTTGTCTGTTGATATTGGTTCCTTCAAAAATGTAGCAGTTACTAGTTTATGACCTCAGGGCTTAGATCCTTTCTATGTGAATGCTTTTTCCATTTATAAAATAATTTTACATTTACCTTTCCTAAGGTTTAAATAAAATCCTTAGAATCCTTGTTTGCTGTTAAAATAATACAAAGATATTACATTTACAGTTTTCATGTATAAAGGTAAATTTGGCCTAAAATTTGTGAATGGTGAATATAACTTGGATAGTGCAACACAATATTTTCAGTATGTAAAGAAATATTAGCTTTCGCTTTGCAGCTAGCACCTGAAGGAGCATGCTGTGATGTACATGACTCTGCTACGCGTAATCTGGCCATAATCTTGGCTGAGCAAGTTTTCTCCTGTTCATAATTTCTGCTCTCAAGACACTTCGTTTTCCTTTGTGGTCTCCCAGTAATCCATAGGTGATGGTGCCAAACACATAGTAGGTGTCTGTGATGACAGTTATAATTTAGTGTGTCTCTGGACATTTCTTCAATCCTCCGTGCTTGCTGTGCTCCCCAACTCTGTTCATTTTGCAGCAGCTTCTTGTCCTCCACCCTCTGCCCAGGACATGCCTAGTACTTGTGTGTAGCATCGGTTCTGATCATGTCAACTGGCACAATTCACCTTTCTTCTTATTGAAAGAGAGAGTATTCTTACACTATTAATGACTCTGGAAATTCTCAAGGGTACCAAGTAAGATTATCCAATGCACACTTCATCAGAACCATTCATTTTCTTAATCATCCTAGATTTAAATATTGATTATTACAATTTCCTGGCAAATGGCAGTGTCTCAATGAAGGGTCAGCTTTTTCTAATATGCACAGAGGCACCAATTGTACTAAGTATGAGACTGGATTTTCTCTAACGTATTCTTTGTCATTTTGTACATTTATCATAGAGGAGACATATCATGTGCATTGAGCTTCTCAGAGAGACCCCAAATCTGTTAGGAATTAGAGAATTTCCTAGAGCCTTGCAACAAGCAAGTTTTCTCTCCCTAAGTTAAAAATTCTCATATCTTTTAATACTATTGTATAGCCATCTACTTTTTAAAATCTTCAAAAATACATGTTATTCTGTGAAATGATTCCTAACAGTTTTTAAATTAAGGATATGTCTATTCTAAGGTCTCCTGAGATGTGATAAAAATCAGAGTGCCAGTGGACATGGTTTTCTGCCCAAACCTCCGGAGATCTTTGCCAAGCTTCCCCCATGGTGCTCAGATGGAGTGCAATGCCTTCTGTCTGAAGATGGATCCACCCACAGCCAACTAAACAATCCAACTAAGCAGTTTGAGTTGGTGAGAAGTGATAGAGCATATTCCTATGTGCATAGAACTTCCCCCCCACTACAAGAATCCTCTAAGTTAGATTAAAACGCTCTGTTTATTTTTATGTGACCAGAAAGCATATGCATCTTCAACTATCAGTTAGTTTTCACAAAGCCTTCGCTGAGTTGCCTCAAATTCTGCCCATTTGTCTCATGAACTATATGACTTAAAAAAAAAATTACATTGAGATACTTTGGTTTAAATTGCTGGATGCTAGTGCCTTTTCTCCACCTAGGCAAAACTCAAGCCATCTTAATTTCACCTTCTGCTTCACCTGCAGCTTTTTTTTTTAAACGTATATTCTTACCCATCTTTTTTACACGTAAGTACAGAGCAGTTGAGATGGGGGGGGGGGGAGGTCCGGCTTTTGACACTGGAGAAAGGTCTCTCTCTGCTATAGGATTTCCCAATGGGCGAGCCTGTCCTGCTACCTGATAGTAGCCCTTTCGGATAGGAACCCCTAGTGAAACTAGCCCAGAGGCAAGCAGGGGCCTCTGGTGATCTTATCTGAGAGGTTGCATATCTTCAGTTAATTTAAGCTAAACAACAGGCCCTGCTGAGCAGCCTGGCAGGTAGAATCCCTAATCTATCTTGTTAGGGGGCAGTTAAATGAGGTCCTAGCCACTTCCTGGTTCCTGAATTAATTAGTTCTTAGGAACTTTGACCTAAATTATATCAAAAGACAAATAACACATGGCTGGGAAGAAAGACATAAGCCCTGCAGTTTCTTTTCTCTCTTACCGGCAGGACAGATGTCTCTTTATCCTTGGGTATGCAAACACTGACATATCAGAAGAATTTTGTGAATGATCACCTTGGCGCTAGGCAGATGGACTCTCATAATTACTATTACACTCTTGTGGCAGGCAATTTATACGTTATCAGAGAAAAGAAATGCTACCAAGGTGCCGGCAAGTTGCTAACCATCCATTATTTCACTGTAGGAAGCTGAAAATAGCTGCTTTCCATTTGCTCTGCTGTCAGCATAGTAACACTTCAGGGATAAGTATCTTCAGGGGGACTGTAAACCTGAAGTATACTTAAGTGAAAATTGAAATACCAATATGTTAAATTGACAATATAAAACACACACAGCAGAAAAAATATTTTTACACATTTCTGGATATGAAGGAAATGGGGTGCTCATGCTAGCAAAGCATAAATTGAGAAGAACTGGTGTTTAGTGATATTGAGCTCTTACCACAATAAAATTTCTAAAAAGAGGGAAAAAACAACCTAAAAAGTAAACAATTGAAATTTACTGTAACACATTACTACCTATAAAAGGACACTTTGGGAATGGGGTTCTTTGCAGGTGCTGTTCCTCTGAACCTTGACATCTTCATGGTTTTTCATTATTAAGGAGCATAATGTTCATATACAGAAAGTAGGGTCAAAAGAAAATTCATAGAAGTCTTGCATAAGTGGACACTTACCCAAGTAGATTGAAGGATATCCGGTAGAATGTGGAAAAAAGGAAAAGGGCAGGTACTCCTGGTTTCCTACCAACAGTCTCCTTTACTTCTAACTGTCAGAAATATGATTTTATCCGGGTTTCTACACCCCTACCTCTTAACGCCTGCCCCCAGCCTGACTCAGGGAAGGGCAAAGCTAGCCTTGGCTAAGAGCATAAATCTGATTGGTGCAATCTAAGGCAGGTGTCATGGTTTTAGTCTCCTTGTTAGGGGTGGGCAGGTGATCCTGATCCAGCCAACGAGACATGAGTGGAAGTCTAGGGGTGGATTTCTGAGAGATGTATCATAGCTATTAAAAGAGACATAGGAACAGATAATGGTCTCTTTCCCACTAGATGTTTTGCTGTCTGGATGTGGTTTTCGGAACTATGACAGCCTTTGGAGGATTATGAGGAGAACAAGCCTCTAAAGACAAAGATGATATTCTTAGAATTCCAGAGAAGTGAAAACCTGGGGTCCTCGATGACAAGATTAAATATCTGAACTAATTGTCTTTGTTCGTTTTACTTCGAACTTTCTTGTTATTAGCTTTTCTTGGTGTTTGAGCCAGTGTTTCCCAAACTTTGCTGTACACGAGAAGTACCTGAACAGCTTTAAAAAAATCTTGATGTCCGGCTCTCACCCCATTGCAATTCAATCAGAATGTTGGAGTGGGAGCCAGGCATTACTATATTTTAAGGATCCCCAGGTGATTCTATTATGCAGCAACATTTGGAAACCATATGGTTTGAGCCATTTTGAATTATATCTTTCAATTTCTAGCTGAGTTCTTCCTAACTGAAACAACCAACTTTTAGAAAGAAAATCGAGACTGAAAACATTATTTGTGTGAGTGGCTACATGGATAATAAAATAGAAACAATATTAAGAAGAGTATAATAAAGTCAGAAAAATGCTTTAATAGTTTTCAAAGGGAACTCAAAATCAGTGACTTAGCAATCAAATCGAACCATATTCAAATGTAATCAAATGCCTACTACTCTTGATAGAGTAGTCTCACTGATTATTTCCTTTTATAAAGCTTTGTATCTATTAAATAACCTGTAGTATAATTTATGTAAAATAATTAAAAGTGAAAGACTCCTTACATCTTTATTAAATTTAGTCTTTGAAGAATATGTGGAAGGTTAGTTATCTTTGTCACCTGTTACAAGTCTGCCCCACCAAATGTAACACACACATTTATACCCTTTTTAAAAAATGTATTTTTGAAACAGGATCTCAATATATTGCCCAGGGGAGGCCTCGAACTTTTGGCCTCAAACAATGCTCCCCTCTCAGCCTCCACTGGGATTGTAGGAACAATCCACCACACCCAGCATACACACCCTTTTATTACACCACTGGTGAATCCTAGATTAAGGCCCTCTCACATCTTACCTCCTTGCATGATCCATGAATTGTAATTTAGGAAACCATCTAAGAAATGGTTCATAGCAACTTATGCTCCACCTGGGGAGACACAGGCAACAAACCTAACAGCTTACTGTGACTCTTGGCAACAATTCAGTGGCCCAACCAATTTACAGAAGAAATAATTTCTACTCTCTGGAAGGCTGTACTCCCTCGTATTTTGAGGATGGGGATCTATCATCATCTACCTCTCCAGGAAGATCACATAGCAATAAGTCTTAAGTCCTTTTCTTTATGTGAGATCCAGAGGGCAGATGCCTGTTCCTCCTCTCACACTTTCAATAAAACATTAAGCATTGGACCTAGGATCTTGCCGAGAATCTCAGTGTCACTGTATAGTCCAAGAGTGGCTATTTTTGGTAACATAAATCCTGACCATGTTTGTGATCATAGTGAATCATGATCCAGTATGACAGCTGCTAGAGAAAACCTCCAGTTTCCATGAAGACTTTCTTTATATCTCACAGCTGTTGTTGATCCCATCCCTATTATCTGTTTCTCAATAAAATTGGACTCAGGTCTTGATTTAGTACTTTCATCTTCAGGAAGATTATAAAAACTGGATAGATACTATATAAATAGGCATCCTTATTCTCATCAGACAGCAAGACAGATATGCCATTCAGTTTATAAAACAAACCTGGTATACTGACAGTTAAATGGGCTTTGCATTTCATAGGTCATATCAATGTAGAATTTTCTTTTCTTTTCTTTTTCCCTAGAGACAGGGTCTTATTCTGTCATCCAGGCTGGAATGCAGTGGTGCAATCATAGCTCACTGCAACCTTGCAACCTCGAACTCCTGGGCTCAGGCAATACTCCACCTCAACCTCCCAAGTAGCTAGGATTACAGGTGTGCACCACCATGCCTGGCTAATTCTTTTATTTTTATTTTTGTAGAGATGGGGGGTGGGTCTCACTATGTTGCCCAGGTTGGTCTTGAACTACTAGCTTCAGGTGATCCTCCCACTTCAGCCTCCAAAGTGCTGGGATGACAGGCATGAGCCACTACGCTCAGCCTATGTAGAATTTCTTTAATTTTTTAATACAGAGAGATAACTTGCTTAACAGATTAGAAATGTGACTACCCAATCTTATTCTCCAAATAAAAGACTTTTTAAATTTATAAAATAAAAAAATAAATAAAAGACTTTAAAAAACATGCTTTTAGATTGGCAGTAAGAACATGAGGACACTATAAACTTTGAAACAGGCATGGAATCAGAAGGTTGTTTTTATTTAATGCTGAGTTATGCTGACAATCATCTCTAATAAAAATGAATGGGCAATGTGAGAGGAATACGCAGTGTCTGAGAGATTCTTTGCATCAATCTGAATTGATGGCATTTACCAAATTGAGGGAAGGTACTAATGAAGCTCTTCAACCTAATTAAAGCTTTTTGAGCTTTTCTTTCCCCCTTTCTAAACTAACTTAGATTTTTATAGGATTTAATTTGAAGGATATGGAAATACAAAGACAGATTTTTGTCATCCCCAAGGACAGGTTAATAATGCATTCAAATTCAAATCATCTTTTACTTTGATAAAACTGACCTACTTTTTCTTTCAGAGAGAAAATGTCTCATGAAATATTTTTCACATAAAAATGTTGCGTTTCGGTGCCTTTCTTTTTACATACTATAATTAAACCTGGCATATCACTTCCAAAAGTTAAATGAAGTTTAGTTCATTTTCAGGTCTGGGCTTTTTAATGAGTTAGCATCTCTGCTGCTTGAGACAAGCTGCATTCAGTGCTTTGCATGCCAGGGAATTTTTCTGACAGTAGTGATAATGATGCAGATGTTTTTCTTTGTGGGGATTTTCCAACAATGTCCCTAATGAAAACACATGTCTACTTCCTGGCAAATAAAAAAAAAATCATTTTTCAAAACAAAATATTTAAATGCATTCATCCTAAAATGACAAATGTAAACAGCCATTATTTTCTCCGCATCACTTTTGTTCTGTACCATTGTAACAATAAGGTGATTCATTTCTTTTCTTTTCTTTCCTAGTCTTGATGTGAAAACAACTTTAACAAAATCTTATGCAGATCCCAAGTGGAGTGGGGATAATTAGAGCAGTGGGGTCAAGCCTTGCAGATTGACTCTTGAAATTGATTTGCTTTGTCGCCTTAAGCCCTATGTCTAAGTCAACTGATTCCATTTCAACACAGAAATAAACATAGTTGCTACAGCATTATGTCCTTAAACTTATGAATGTAACTCTATCTTTTGAGACTTCCATAGAGAGGAATAATGAAAAAATATCTGTGTAAATAATGTTTTAACAAACCTTTTTATTTTTAAAAAAACATGAAATTTTGCAAAATTCAGCTGAAGTTTTTGAAAAACAAAACTCGAGATACATTTTGAGGGCTAAGTGAATGTTTTCTGCTGCCCTTTCTCAAAGGAACATTTTGATGTTGTTCAAAAAACAAATCTTTCATCAGTTAGCTTTTAAAAAATAATTTCCAGCTGATATGCTCAGGAGATGTTCTTACTCTATTCTTAAGCATCATAATCCATACCCCACCAGATGAGGTACAGGGTGGGGTGAGAACCAGAGATGTCTGTTGTATCTATTGCTTGGTCATAAAAAGAATAATATTTTAAATTGACTGTTCCATGTTAAGAGAACTATGTCAAAATGCCACATCAGATAGACCACATCAAAATACAGGGTGTCCCAAAAGCCTCCCTACAAAGTAAAAGTTTTGTAAAATTTTATAATGAATATTTTGTAAATAAAGGTACATTTAGCTACAATTTCCCATTTTCCCCATGTATGGCAACTTTTGGGACACCCTGTATTTTTTCTACCAAGGGAATTATTATAAACCTCCTTTTTCTTCTTCTTGGATGACTGAGCCATTGTGATCATTAGGACATATATAATTAAACAACTCTTTAGAAAAGAAGATCAAGCCTGGGAAATTTAGATAATTCAAGCCAAATAAAATCCTTGGTTAGTAGCAGGTTGGTTAAGTTTATATGTACCTTTGGGTAGGTGATTATGTGCTCTCTTTCTCTTATCTTTAAGAGGACACATTGCCCTTTTGTAGAACAAACCTTAGAACTTTTTTAGGCTCTACCTTTACAAACAAAGCATGTTTAATTATGCTTGATTACTTGCTCTACATCAATTACCTATTTTAAACTACAAGAAAATGGAGAACTAAATCATTATTTGTGAGAGTCTATTTAGCCCTTGAATGAATGAGCTTGAAATACAAGTCTAATAGAAGCCAGCCTTAAGTCAGCATCCTTAAAATTCCCTTCCTTTTCTCTCTCTTCCTTTTTATCAAAGTTATATAAGTTTAAGAGCTAGAGGGAGTCTTTAGTTTCAAATCAGAACCTAATGATTGTTTTACAGTCTTAACATCCATCGTATAAAATTAATTATGCAGAACCAAATATGGTGCCTTGAACATAACTTGAATGTAATGGAACACATGAGAAAAGATATAATGGAAAACTCCTTTCTGTAAAGAGTGTAGTCTGGTGTTCTGGTAATGATGTTGCTGTTGGTAAAGGCAAACCCAATCTGGAATTCTTAATTCTTTACCTTCTTTTACTGGAGAAAAATTTGAGTCACCCAATGATGCAGTCCCCAGCCCCGGGGCCACAGAACGGTACTGGTCAATGGCCTGTTAGGAACTCAGCTGCACAGCAGGAGGTGAGCCTGGAGTGGGGGAAGCTTCATCTGTATTTATAGCCACTCACTTGCATCACCACATACACTCCACCTCCTGTCAGATTAGTGGCCGCATTAGATTCTCATAGGAGTGCAAACGCTACTGTAAACTGTGCATGCGAGGGATCTAGGTTGCATGCTTTCTATGAGAATCTAATGCCTGATGATCTGAAGTGGAGCTGAGGTGGTGATGCCATTTGCTGGGGAGTGGCTGCAAATACAGATCATTAGCAGAGAGGTTTAACTGCACAATAAATGTAATGCACTTGAATCATCCCAAAACCATCCCCCCACCCCAAGTCTGTGGAAAAATGGTCTTCCATGAAACCAGTCCCTGGTGCCAAAAACACTGGGGACCGCTGACCCCAAGGCACACACACACTCAAATTCCCAGCTGAGGATGAACAAGGAAAAGCTCTGCCTTCTTGTAACAACTTGTTGTAAACAAGTGAGCTTTTTGCCATCTCTTTCTTGCCAGCCACATCCATCATATTTTTGTGCTTTCTCTTGGTGATTTTGCTGTTTAAAATGCCCCTCCCCATAGTGCTGAAGTGCTGTCTAGTGTTTCTCAGCACGAGAAATCTGTGATATGCCTTACATGGAAAATACATGTTAGATAAGCTTCATTCAGGCATGCATTATAGTGCTGTTGGACTTGAGTCCAATGTTAATGAATCAAAAATATACATTAAATAAGATGTCTTTAAACAAAAGCACACATAAAACATTTATGAATTGATTTGTTGGTGAAAATGTTGTAACCAGAGGCTCACAGGAACCTAACCCTGTACTTTGTCTATTAATAGAAGCGATGATTCTATATTTGTTAATTCAGTGTCTGCAGATAAAACATGACTGCAAATAACAAGAATCAACAGTAGTCTTCATTTTCAATATAGTCAATTCGAGAAGAGAGAATCCTAGATATATAGTTGTATCATATAAAAGATTATAATTCATAATTTTACAGGGTATCTGGAAATTGTGAAATATGATGAAACTATTTTTGCAGGCTTCACAGTTTACCAAATTGTGCCTGACTCACTGTAGGGTTAGTATAAACTGAAGGACTTGGTCATAGTTGAGATATTTCTAACCTTAGCCATCTGGTAACTTCTTTGAAAAAGAACCAAATCTTCTATTTTTCTATTTTGAGATCTCTTTTGAAGACCACACAACCATAATCTAAAACATCTTTAAATGATCCTAATACCATCACATTGTTGACTATATTTCAATATATGAATTTGCAGAGGATACAAACATTCAGACTATAGCAATACGTACATAGAGGACTTTTCATTTTTCAATTATCTTTTCATAAATAAATTGTGGTATTTTTATAATATTAAGCATGTTGGCACCTTTACAATAATGTAAAAGAGTATTTAATTCATGGGGAAAATGTTCACAATATTTTAAGTAAAAAATCAGATTACATACAATCTGATGCAAGACTGGCTTTAGAGACAACTGTCAAAGACCTGCCTCACAGACCCACCACAGAGCTGTCTGCTCTGGGAACTAATAGGGATGGGTCTTGGAGTCACGTCTGCTTTCTGGCCAAGAGAATTGCTTAGATTAACTTTATATCCTCTGGGCTGCCATGGGCAGCTAGTTGCCCAACTAATGAAAGATTAGCTGCAGGTTCTGAGCAGAGCTCCTCTGGGCACCTCCCTCTGCAACTGGGGACCAGTGGTCTCAGGGGACATCAACGCTAACTAATTAAGACAAGGAGACAGCCAGCACAGTAAGGGCAGTGATATCGGAGGGTGTGTCTGCTTCTCACTGCAGAGTACCTGCAGAGCTAACCCTTTCTGGAGAAAGCCCACCTTAGTCCAGACATTCGTTCACAGCTCAGGGGCAGTTGTGGCAGTCTTGGCAGAACTCCAGGCAGATGCCAGCTGCCAAAACTGTTTGGATTAGTTGAGTGACCCTATCACCATCAAATGTGAGAACAACTTTGGTATCTCCTTCACCCAGCAGTCCTGGGCAGATGTATAGGACGGGTTCTCTTGCCTGTTTGGTGTCACCAGTGCCAAGAGGGACACTTCAGGAACAACACCCTGCTGGGAAGAATGACTGAAATTGTCAAGCTGTCCCATATTACCAGGAGCAAGAAGAAGAGGCAGGAACCAACGTGCTTGTGTGAGAAACACAATCATATCCTGATCCTTTTCTTTGACAAAACCTAGAGTTGTGATCTCTCCTGTGTGCTGAGCCCCCTGACGATTAGGGTCAGTCACCACATGAGGCCCAGAAAGGACGCTGCCCCTCATCACAGGGAAAGGCTCAGCAGTTCCATCAAGCCTCTCAAAAAGAAAGTTGCAGACAATCAAAAATTAATAGGCATTCAAGACAGAAAGCCCTTAGAACTGAGAAATAGGGGGGAAAATCGGATACAGAAATTGTTCTGTGAATGTGAATACCCGAACCAGTTTGTAGAACATGAGCAAGAGGCAGTTCTCCAAAGGTTAGCTGGTGAAGAGAAGAGCATTCAACAGAAACTCAGCGTAAATGAAACAGCATTTTCAGGCTACATTTCCACACTCAGAGGTCTGCTAAAGGGTATGGCAAAAAAGAGTATGACATCAGAAGTGAACTGCTGATGGGTATCAAGAGTATCTGCAACAGGCATGAAAGCCTAAAAACTTCGGTGTTCTATTCATTCCAGTGAAGGAAAGAGGGATTTCTGTCTTCCTCCACGGCATTCACTCTAGAGGAATTACACAGGAATTTAAAGAAGCTGTAACTCGGGACCCCCAAACAGCACATCCTAATCTGCTTGTCTCTGAAGATTATTTAATTTAAAAAGTATGCCATTCGTGAAGAAAAAGCAAATAGTTCATCCAGATCCAAAGAGATGTATAATTTATCCAGTTGTTCTGGGTTAGGACAGCTTTGATTCCTGCTGACATTACTGGGAGGTTGAAGTGGTCCACTCACAATTTTGAATGAACTGGGGTGGAGGGGGGTTGTGAAGACTCCCTTGTCAGTAGAGGAAAGTGATCTCCATTAGGACAGACAGATGCTGGACAATTCAGTGTGACACTGTTTCAATCACTCTTCTGCTAAAGGAAAAGCCAAGAGGGATTAGCATTTATCTGGACTTTGAGTTGGGCAAGATTTTGTTTTGCAATCTGAATGACATGTCTCAGATTTATTTTTTCATTGATAAATTTTCTGAAATACTGAGCCTTATTTCACTATTACACATGATTCCAAACTTCTTTCAATCTTTCTGGTAACAAATTATGAGTGATGAGCTGTGACACTGCTTTATTTTCTTTTTGTAATTTGTGGACAGTAGGTAGAATATTGTACAACTAATACAATGCAGTGAAGTTTTGTAAAATTCTTCTACAACAAACACATACATAAAATTATGTAGTCTATGCTTTTTCTTTTCTGGTTTCACTCAAAAGAATTGTTTTGAGATCATCCATGTTGTTGTATGAATCAATAGATTATTTTTTTTTTATTGCTGAGTAGTGGCCCATAATACAGATATACCACAATTTGTTTATTCATTCACCCATTAATAGGCCTTGGGGCCACAAATTGTCTCTCCATGGGGGATGTAGGTTGTTGCTTCTTAGCCCATCTCTTGCCCTTGTTGCTGGCATGCACTGGGCTTCATTTGGTCTGCCATCTGTAGTTTGCCAAAATCCTACTAAAGAGGCAACATACCAATATCTATCAGCATTGGAAATCATATACTTTTGACCCAATAATCCACTTCAATGAATTTGTAATAAAGAGATGTTCTCACACCTGTAAAAGAGATATCCAAGATCATTTGCTGCAGTACAGATTGTGAGAATTAAAGTGAAACCCGTCATTAGAGGATTGATTAAATGAATTATGATATATCCAAACTGGAGTAATATTAATATAAAGCTTTAAGCAGAATGAATATTAATATGTACTGAGATTTCATAACTTCCAAATATTGTAAAAAATAAAGAAAAAACAAAAAATAGATTACAAAAAGTAATGACTGATTTGCTATATATTTTTAAAAATCAATAAATAAAACAGACTAGAAATAAATACCACAGAATGTTAACAGTGGTTGTTCCTTGGTATGGAATTATAAACAATTTTAATGTCTTGCTTGTGCAGTTCTATATTGTACATACTTTCTATAGTGTATGTGAATTACTTTTATTTGAAAATCACCTCTTAAAAGTTATTTTCTTTGTATTCCCTTTCTCTTGAATATAATTCACTTGAAAAGGAGTACATATGAGTTATATAAATTTAAAAAGATGTCAATGTAAGACTGAGTCTGGGCCTCTTAATTATATACGTAGATATTGAATCCCCTAAAAATCCTCTCATCTTATTCTAAATTTCTCCTAGAAGATAACAGATACACAAAGGGCTTCATTTCCAGTTAAAGAGGTAACTCACAAATTATATCTTAAAGCCTATATTTTTCCTCTGAGCTTTAGACCTATGTATCCAGCTGTCTAATGAACATCTCCTCTAAGAGATCACAAGACACTCAAACAACATTGTCCAAGATCCAATTCATCATCCCACACTCTTTACCATGCCACCAAACTGGACCTCTTCCCATCCTTTCTCACCCAGAGTCTCTCACCATCACCAAATTATGTTTGGTTTACGCCTTAATTGTGTTCACTATTGTCAGCATCTCTTGCCTGCCAAACTGTAATAGTCTCCTTTTTAACCTTACTTTATTTATGATGAAGTATTATTAACTATGCCTCAAATATTATATGGGACATACTTAAACCAGAAATTTATTCATTATTTATCTGAAACTTTAATTTAATTGTGCATCCTGTATTTTTATTGCTATGTCTGGCAACCTTATCATTAGCTATAATAACTTTAATTCAATCAACTGAATAATCAGGTTAGTTCTTAATAAGTGAGTTATTTTTTTCCCTTCAGTGTTCATTTGATTAGCTGATGAGTCCTATGACAATGACAGTATAGACCTAATTGTTCCAAAATGATTGATTCATTTCCCTGATAAAGACAGGGAACTATTTTTTGTTTTACAACCCTAGGAAACTTTTAAGTACACTGTTAAATTTCAACCATGATGAGCCAGTATCCTAGCACTTTGGAATCCTTCATGAAATTTTACACCATCATAATCCAAACAGTAAAAAATAAGATAGATTTTAAGCCCCAAACCTTGTTTGAATCTTCCCCAAAATTAGCAAATAGGGATAATCCAGTCACTTTGGTGCTATGTTAATTGGAAATGACATCTTCTCAAAATTTTGCTCAGGCATTTCCTGTCATAACAGCCTCTGGCTGTGTAACAAGGGCTGGATAGCGAACAGCTGCCATAAGGGAATTCTTTTTGGACAGCTATAAGGAAAGAGATTTCTCCTGGGTAGCTTGGCCACCTGCCATGTGGACCCAGTAGAAATGCCCTGTTGTGATCTCATTTTTTTTCTTGAAGTTATATAATGATTTGTACAAGTTATTTAATATGCACTACCTTATAAAAGTTATTTGTGTTAAGAACCCACTAGGAAATATCAACCAATTATAAAAATAAGTAGTGAAGTTAAAGGTTAATGGCACAATTTTAAAAATTATAGTCATTCTTCAATTTTATTGTTTCACAACTAATTATTCAGAATAATATTCAGTATTATTCAGAATAATTAGTTGTGAAGATGTAAAACTGAGCAAAGTATTTCTATTCCCTTCAGAAAATTAAGTGAATGGCATAGTCATTTTAATTCACTTAAAACAAGTGATATAAATAACTTTTGGAAATTTCAAAATTGACAGAGATTTTTGAGGACTGTGTTATGTAACATACCAGTAGTCCTAATGCTTCCCTACTGTATTCCCCCAAAACCAAAAACAAATGAAAGGATGTGCCATTTACTGTCAGGGACAAGAAAATGTTTAATCTTTGTTAAGTGGTCCTAGAATACCGAGGGTTCTCCCATCCTCCCATATCACTTAAGAGGTGGAGTGCTGGAGAAGTTTCTTAATGTGCCCCTCTCATTAAACTTAATCTATAAATAGCATTTCAGAAAAAGTCCCAGTTCCTTTGTAACTTATCTAGGCTAATGGTTAGATATTTAAGGGCATCATTTTGTCTGAAATGTGCCTCATCTTCATCTAAATCTGAGCAATGGTGATCATTTGCAACTTGAGACTATATTTTCCTTCAATCTAGTAATACCATTTTCACATAAATTTACTTTAGGACATGAAATTGTTCATAAATTATGAACCATTTCAGCTTTTCTATATCTGTCGTCTAGTTAATGTCCTTTAAAGCAAATCATAAATGGCATGTATCACATTGCAGCAGAATGTTTGAGTCGTATAGCTGAGCTCAGAAATACACTTGTGGGCTATAAGAAGTAGATTTGAGGTTTCAGTGCAATTAAGACAGTATCATAACCAGGGGTCCATATCCTCTTCTACATTCCATCCTTCCCTCTCAGGGATTACTATGAAGGAAGCTAGGTAATAGGACCATAGCCAAATGGGAAACAAAATACCACTTTGTCATCAACATGTAAAGTACCCAAATCTTCTCTAGTGAAGCTCTTCCTGATAAAATATAGATTAGAAATAGAGCTTTGGGCTAGATACCTAAATCAACCCTCTCTTTCCCTCTAGTCTGAGTCTAAGATGTCTGGTTTGGCCTAGACTATGAAATATAAAATAAGAAAACCAGCTACATCTGCCCCAAGCTGGAACCCCCTACCTAAGCTATTGTGACATGGATGCAGAAAGAGAAGGAGGTGTATCTCATGGCTGCTAACCTTTTAGAGATACTATCAATACCACTAATAAAGCAAAACTATATATAGTTCCTGGATGCTGATCAATCACCTGAGGTCTTCCTTCCTTAAGAGTATTGTGGCAACACTAAGAAGGTGTGCAGAGGCTAAATGGATGAGAGTAGACCATCAATTTTTAGTTCCAAAGCATCACATTTGCATCACATTTATTTTCAATCTTCAAATTCAGTGTTTTTTTTATTTTTGTTTTTAATTATAAGTAATGCCATCCTATTCGTGACTTTGTTGTGTGATGCATCCTGTCAGGATGCAATTGGAGTAAGAGGCTCTGTAGTAAGGCTGATTTTGTTTCTTGAAGACAATAGTGGTTATCTATGAGTGTTAACTAAGGTTTCTTCTTCAGTGATGAAAGGAAGCACTGTCCAGCCAAAGGCATTTATTTTACTCTACACTACATCAGCATGGTTTAAAATACTAATGAAGTAATGGAGCTAATTGCCTAAAGAAGGTCTTTTGTGTTCTTTGTGACTGAAAACTGGAGAGCCCATTTGTTTTCCTCTTCATTATTTGAATAAAAAGAGTATTTCACATGGCAGTTTTCACTGAATCAAGGGGGATTCTTCCTCTCCAAGTCCTTGGCCCCTTCCTGAAGGAATTGTCAGTAGCCATATTGATTTCACCCGGTAATACCATCAAATGTCTGCTTTGTTGGCTGAACCTTCTTTTGTGTATCATTTCAACCCAATAGAGATGTTGTCCTGTGCTTCTTTATACCTGTCAATATTTTTTCTTGTCCAGTGGATGACATGTTTTCATCAAAGTTGATGGCCGTAGAGAAATGTGGAAAGACATTACTCTGGATATTGTACTCTTCTCTGATTTTTATTGGATTGATTTGAGCCTTGATGGTCTTACTGTAGTAAACAGGACTTTACTGTAGTAAACAGTAAACAGTGAGTGCTATTTAATTTTACTCTTTTTTTTTTTTTTTTTACCAAAAACGCTGGCTCTAGACAGTGAATTTTATACCCCAAAATCTTTAGTTTATAGGAATTCTAACATTGCAATTTTAAACAATGTTTTCCACAGTTACAAAAGCATATGGAAAATATATATAAAAGATAAAAAGATACAGGGATAACTATAGCTTTAAATACATAAAATTTGTATGTGGCTGCCAGTTTTTCAAAATGGAAGAAGAAACTTAAGACAAAAAATAGATATTTTTAGGAATATCTCTTCCTTAGCAGATGAATCAACTCAATTGATTCATCAATTGTTTCTATAAAACACCCTAAAATAAGTAGAACAAGTTTTTGGTGATGTAAGCTCTATTTCTATGATATTTTATTATAGTCATATCCATGTGCACGTTACGCACATTCACATCAGAGAACTTAATTTTGCTGGCATGGACTCCATTCCACTGAATACAATTAAGTTTAGAGCCACAAAGTCATTTTAGATACCTCCTCTGGCCTAAAATCTGCGTTCATAAAACCTGCAGTGTTTTTATTGTATTATGATAAATACGTCATGGCTTAATATTATGAATGTTGTCCAACTACCCAGTTGCCCTATAATTATAAAAGAATATGGAGACCTTAATCTTTATTTTTAATGTTCTGAGGATATTTAAATATTTTAAAGTCAGATACCACATCAAATATTTGTTTCTTTATTCAACTCATATCTGAGTTTCTAAATCTGAAAAATCAGGAAATCCATTAAAAAACATATAGATAGGTGTAGATATCAGGTTTGCTTCATTTTTACAGTCACTGATATAGAGGGGTTTATATGATCCTAATTGTAATTCTGTTGACATTTTGGTATCCAGCCCATCCATAACGAGGCTCTACAAAATATCTGGAGCATCCCATGTGTTAAAGACATGTTCTTATCCATTAAAGTGTATCTGTTGCTTTCCACACTTACAAACTTTCAGGAGTGAGGGTTAATGTCATCCTTTTATTATATTAAATATTTTCGTATATATGTCTTTGTGTTTCAAAACCTTTATTTTAACTTCTAAAATCATGATTAAGCTTCTGAATATTGTCATCTCTTCAAAAATCTTTTCTGCTTTTTAGAAGTCAGTTTATTAAAGTATAACTTACATATAGTAATATTTCCCCTTTTCAGTATACCATTCTAAGAGTTTTAATAATCACATTCAGTTGTGTAACCATCACCATTATCAAGATACAGAACAACAGTTCCGACACCACCAAAAATTTCATCATGCTGTCCCTACTCCCTGCCTCTGGCAATCTTTGATCTGCTTTCTGTCCCTATTGGTTTGCCTTCTCCAAAGTGTCACATAAACAAAATCATTACAGAGTCTGGATTTTTTCACTTAGCAAAATGCATTTGAGATTCCTCCACATTACTGTATGTATGAGTAGTTTATTCCTTTTTATTGCTGAGTAGTATTCTGTTGTATTGATATACCTCCAGTAGATTATTCATTCACAGCTGAAGGCTATTTGGGTTGTTTCTAGTTTGTGCCAATTATAAATAAAGCTGCTATAAGTATTTGCATCTTGTTTTTGTGTGACTATAACTTTTTACTTATCTTGCATAAGTAGCTAGGCTTAGATGAATGAATCTTACAGTAAATGTGAATTTAATTTTATAGAAAACTGTTATCCTGCTTTCTAAAGTGGCTGTACTATTTTATATACCCACCATCAATGTATGAGAGTTATAGATGTTCAACATTCTTGCCCATACTAGATACCATCAGTATGATTTTTTTAACCTACATATTCTAATCAGAGTGTAGATGTATCTAAGTATGGTTTCAGTTTGAATTTCCCTAAGTGACTAATGATGTTGAGGATCTTTTCATATTTGCCACCCATATATCTTCCATGATAATGTGCCTGTTTAAATACTTTACCCATATTTTAATTGTGTTTAATTTTTATTGACTTCTCAAAGTTCCTTATAAATACTGGACATGGGGCCTTTATCAGGTATATGTTTTGTAAACATTTTTCCCAGTTAGTTTGTCTTTTCATTTTCTTAACAGTGTCCTTCAAAGAGTTAGTTTCTGCTTAAAAAAAAAAAAAAAAAACCTATGATTTTAGTCTTGCCTCTCAGTTTTTAGGCCCTCATATTAACAAATTTGCACTAATTTCTAATGGACAAAATTATAACTTTCAGAATTGGAAGAAGTAGAAGAAAAGAGACCCTAAAGACAACATAGATCTGTATGACATTTACTTGGGTAATACAGCAATCAGAAATTCTTTTGGCTGAAAGTAGCAGAAAATCCAACTTCAGTGGATTCAGTTTGCTTAAGCAACAAACAGGACTATTTTTTTTTTCCACTACAGGAAGTTGAAGGATAGGCAGCTGTTTGCATGCATTCAGGGGCTCCGTGTCTTTAGAACTGATGATATCTGTATGGTTCCCTGGCCTTTCTCTTGAAGTTGAAGGTTGCAACTACGGCTGCTAATGTCCACACTCATGGCAAGAAGTAAAATATGGGAAAGGACAGCACTCGCACCAAGATAGCAACGCTTTCTCAGAGGCTTCTCACCTACCTCCAGCTGGATTCTCACTGGAGAGAACTAGGTCAGATGCCCAGACAACGTTGGGAGGAGGGGGTTGAAAATGGGGATTGTATGAAGTGAGTCTACCTAGAGCCTGCCACACACAGAAATTGTTAAATAACATCCAAATACAAAGGGTAATAAAACTATACTATAAAAGTAAAAGAACATTCAAAATCTAATTTTAAACTTAAGATTTTTTTTTTTCTTTGAACTTGCTGCTGGCTACGCAACTAAATTCCAAAGGTATCATTCCAATTGCTTCTTGGGTGTACATATAATAGTAATAATAGAAATAATAGCAGCTATTATAAGAAGAGCATAAAATAAGAATAGTGGATTATGGTTTTTAAAACCACATACTTTACCTTCTTTGACTGCCTCTTTGAAGATAGGGTTTTACATAATAGACAACTAATGTACACAAGTGGTAGGTTACTTAAAGTCACATAGAAAAGGGACCCAGCATAAGAACTCACAATATAGATTTGTCATCCCTTACCTACCTCTCTGTACCAATCGGGGTTTTCAAGATCAAGAAGAAATTTGCAATAGAAAAATTAGCTGGGCATGGTGGCATGCACCTGTAGTCCCAGCTACTCAGGATGCTGAGGCAGGAGGATTGCTTGAGCCTGGGAGTTTGAGGTTTCAGTGAGCTATGCTGACACCACTGCACTCTAGCTGGGGTGACAGAGTGAGATTCTGTCTTAAAAAATAAAATAAAATAAAATAAATAAAAATATGAAGCTTGCATATCCCACATGTTTAACAATATAAAAATTATATTGTGATACAGTCTGCATGGCCTGTGTATATAAACTTGATATATAAATTGAAGTGACAGTAAAACTTTCACTTCATTTGTACTTGTTATTCTTTCAGTGATAAAATTTCCATCTAGGAAAAGTAGTCTATTTGCTTTTCAATATAAAGTAAAATGTAGATTATTCATTTAAAAAATTTAAACCAGCCCTTCTATAGTGAAAATTAATGTTATGTGAGAGTTTTAGAAAGAGCCTTTTTTTCCTCTCTTAATTTAGCCCAAGTGCCTAACACATTGACTAGAATAGCTCCTAAATAGAATTAGCCGAACGAATGAATAAATGAACTTTTGAACCAACTCACTACAATTTCATTGCTTTAATTGCATTGATCTATATTTTTAAATTTTCAACAGCTTGGAATATGTTCTAAACATGCACAATGCTGCTGAATCTGTGAGATTTATTCAAGGTTAGGAAATTACTGATGCTGAAATCTAAGGTATGAGGGTATCTATCAATTATTTGCCTTACACTAGGAATTAAACCCATCTTACCAAATGGAACATGCTTAGAATGCTGTAGCTTTAAGTTTATCAAACATTTTGGAACCCAAAGGATTCAGCCCCACTTAAAAGCCCCTTGTCGAAGCACATACAATTATTTTCTCTTTTCCCTTTAAGAACTCTCTCGGGGTATCTGGTAAAATAGTTTAGCTTTCCATGGTAACTTTCTTCAAAATTTTACAAATACTTTTATAGTTGTCCTTGAAGAGTAAGGTAGGCATGGATACATTTTGTCCCTTAGGAAATGAGAGGCTAAGGAAATTCATAAAGTGACATAGCTAATGGAAATAGAATTAATATATCCAGGCTTTGACCTGACTCTCTAACCAGATCATGTTCTCTTCAGCTCACTTTTGAAAACCAACTAATTAGAATCTATTGTGTTTTATTGGGGGGGAAAAAAAGACTGGCAATAATGTTGGATTCAGTTCACTAAATCTTAGCATATTATAATCATAAAGGGAGCTTAAAATGATATTTCACTCTCATTTGAGGTGAGGAATTTGTTGGTTGCATAATTCTTGAATTGTACATTTACAGCCATCATTTGTTTAATGGTAGCTACTATATAAAACCTAGATACATTTATTCAAAATATAAAAACTGCTTGTGGCATCTGCAAGTTTTTGTTTGCATGCATGCTGTCAAAATAGTAGTAGTTTGATGCTGTCTTAATATAAGAAAACCTGATATGGTTTAAAGAGGAAAGATTTTGGAGGCAGTACTGATGAATTTGTATAACAAATTGGTGACTAATTAGCTTTATGATCATAGTCATGTTACCATCTCTGCAACTCCATTCCATTGTGTGTAAAATGCCCAAATCATAAATTGTGAGAATTAAATGAGCTCATGTATATAAAATGTTTAGCATTACATTTGACCCAGAGTAAGTCCTCATTAAATGCACACCAGAATTATGATAATTTACTTCAACAAATATTTATTAAACATTTATAAGATCTTCTGCCCTATTATAGATCTGCTATAAAAGTGGGATTTTATGGCTTACTAATTATTGCATATAAGAAGAAAAGATATAGCTGGACTCTTTAGATCGGAATTTCTCAGCCTCAGCACTACTGACATTTTCACAGATAATTCTTTGTTGTGGGATGCTTCCCTGTGCACTGTAGGAAATTTAGCATCATCCCTGGCCACCATGTATTAGAAGCCATAGCACCCCTCTCCTGCCTGTTTGTAACAACCAAAAATGTCTCTAGACATTGCCAAATGTCTCCTGGAGGGCAAAATTGCCCCCAGTTGAGAACTACAGCCTTTGATCAATTCTTTGTAAAGAGTGTTCATGGACTGCTAGTCCTAGGAGATTCTCCCCAAAAGATCCTGGGATCAAATAAGATGAGAAACATTAATTAACAGCAACAGCAATACGGATAATAGCTAACTTTTGGTAAACTTACTACCTGTAGCAAACTGTTCCTGTCTTGTTTAATCCTCGTAACAGACCTAGAAGTTAGTTACTATTTGAAGGCACATTTTTCAAATGAGGAAATTTAGCACCAGAGAAATCAAGTTACTGACCAACATCATACAATTAGTAAATGGCAGAGCCAGGGTTTGTTTCCAAGTTATCTTCAGAGCCTGTGCAATTATCTGCTACACGGTACTGCCCCTTGCATGTTCCACTTTTTAATTCAGAATTCAAATTGGGATGTTAAGGATAATTATTCTTAATTTGTGTTATTTGTCAGGTACATGCTATTTACCATATCTTAAGCACTTACAAAATTATCTTTTGTTTTAACCAATTGATGACAGTGTCCAAATTATTTACTGAATGATTATCTCCATAAACATCCTTAGATGCAAGCAAAGAAGTCACTTTCCCTGGAAATGTTAACTAAAATAACCCCAGACAAGTTCAGATGGCCAGGAACTAAGGAGGGTGAGACTTAGTCTGCTTGAGGGAGGCAGAGAACATTTAACAGAGGAGATAATATTTGAATTGGGCCTTTATTCATCATGTTAAACTGGGATAAAAAAGAGTCTGCCAGGTGGAAGGGCATTCCCAGCAGAGTAAATAGCATGTGCAAAGGCCTGGGTAACTGGGAGGGTTTAATATGTTTAGGGAGTGGTGGGGATGGAGGAAAGGAAGTAGGAAAAAAAGACTAGACTGGAGAAGGCTGGGTTCTGCATTATTATTTCTGGCTTGACTTCTGTAGGCATTTGACTTTGTCACCTTACTGTAAGGGCAGCAGACAGCCAAGAGCACAGTAGTGACATGGTCAGGTAGGTACTTGATGATAATAACTGAAGTGAATACTGTTTGGTGGTAGGGAGACCCAATTAAGGCACTAATGCAATGCTTTCAGAAAGAGATAATGAGTTAGGGTTGAGCAAAGGGTCAGATTTGAGAGAGTTTATTAACAAGAGGAGCAGGGCAGGGAAAATCTTCTTCTTAAATGGGCTGTAAGAGCAAATAAGTAGAATCTAGTGGAAGGGCTGTCTCTATGAAACAAAATGATGCACTCCCAAAGAAATAACATGGAATTATATTTAAGGCTATTCCGGTAGCCTGGAGAATTTGCAGTAACATGTCTCAAATTCCACAAATGCTCTCCTAGAAACCTGTTCTCATTCCCATTCAGATCTCTCACAGAAATTGAATATCTCAATTGTTCAGTGGCAATTCAAAGCTGAAAGGTAGAATCTGAATTGTACTTCTACCTTTTTAGTCCAGACCACTGTGTCTATTTTCTTCTAACCATGTCACCCAAGAAAGATGAGTAAGCATTAGTGGAGATTCAACCAAATATATTAGAGAAATGATGAGTCAGTCAAAAATGTGAGGAAGAGATTAGTCCCAGCCACTCAATAAATGGTTGCTGAATGCAAGAATTAATCAAATTTTAGATTCACTTTAATAATTTTTGACTTAAGCAAGTAAAATAAGATTAATGGAAAGGAAAAACCCTTCAAGCCTTCAATCGTAATTTTCCTATTTCATTTTTTTACTAAAATAGTTAATGAGTTACTCCAAAAAATTACTCCAGCATAATACCAAATGGATTTTTGCTTTTCTTCATTATGCAATAGATTTTTACACCTTTATTATTTAAATCCAAAATGAGCATATAGTCCAATATATTTAACCTTGATATTTTTTTCCAAATATCATCTTCAAACTATTCTTTAAGGTTCTTTCTCCATATATCAGTTCATTTAAGATGAAGCAGTTATTTTACCATTGATATAAAGATTTTATGATTCCATTTCTAGCAGTTTAAAAGGAAAATATTTTTTTCTACCATGTTTTAATGATTTCTATAGTTGTGTAGTTGTATCTAAAAATCATAATTGGTAAGAATATCTGCTGTTTAAAGAGTGCTATTAGGTACCAGAAGCCTTGAAAGTATTGTTTCAAATAACAATGGCCCTACTAAATAGATATTCCTTACCCATTTTTCAGATGGGCAGAAAGAGGGTCAGAGTAGTGAAACAAGGCCTCATAGTTTCTCCATTGTATTGTAAGACTCAAAATTAGGTGCATTAGTCATCAAAACCTGTGCTCTTTCTAAGACATCATTCTGGATCCAGATTTTACCCCCATCCTTTCTATTTTACCTAAATGTTAACATGAACACATAGCTGATATGTTGCTTTGTGTTACCAGTTCTAACATTCTCCTACTTTGCTTGTTTTTGCCCTGGAATACTTTTTTTTTTGTCTCTGTGCTTAAAGGACTCATTGACTACCCTGTCCACTCATATTGAAGTCAAATAGATTCACAGAGTAGATTATGTTATAAATGTTCAAAGTTATGAATGTGTATCATTAACAGTAACATACTTTCCAACGTGATGGAGTTTGGGCCAAAGAAAAGATACCGTTATCCCAGCTTTGTGGAATATTAATTTAGAAAACTCTTTTTAAAGTGTTACCAAGATTTAAGAGGTAACTTTACATATAATTTTTATCACATTTTTGAGAGCTAGGGCTCTCTATAAATTTATATATAAAGTTTTTAATGACAAAGTAGAGTTTTTATAAAACCAAATGTAAAATAGTTTTTGTATTTGATAAACATAGACAATCAAATTAAAAACTTCTGAATAAAAGTGATTGCCTTCCGTGTCCCAAGAGAAGGTATTTTTTGGTCCAAATCATCAGGATAATTGATTCAGACCTATTTTATTTGGTAATAGAGAACTTCTATCTTATAATGGCAATGTATTGTCCTGTCTGCAATGAAAGAACTGAAACTCTTAATGTTCTTACACATTTCTTTTTTTATGTGAACATTTTAGGTATATCAATATATGCATGAAACGATAACTGTTAACGGCTGTCCTGAATTCCGTGCGAGGGCCACAGCAAAGGTAAGGCTTGAGTAATTTTAAAAGTATAATTGACCCCAGTTATCTAGTAATTGATTGTGCGCGTGTGTGTTTCAGGTATTCTCGTGTGTACACTGTAAGAAAATTTAGACATCAGTGGCAGCCCAGAGTCTAGAACCAGTACTACTTCCCAGGTAAAAATCCTAATGGAAAATTGAACGTTTCTGCTGCTTCTGTAGCTTAAGAAAGGAGAATGATTTCATTAAACTCACTAAATGTCCATTTGGCACAAGCAAATCTACTGGGTCATTGTATGAAACACTATATGGTGTTCTGACACATTCCTCTGATCCAAAAGAACCTGTATCCTATTCAGTGCATGAAGATTTATTTGCACAGATCAAAAGACTTTATTTAAATTAGACAGGAAAATAATTCACCCTACACACGCTGATCTAGGATTTTTCCACGTACTCAGCTGAGCAGTGGGTAACTTGCTGAAAGAATGTGGTGTTGTGAGACCCCATCTCTAAATAAAAAAAAAAAAAAAAATTAACCTGGTGTGGTGGCTCAGGCCTATAGTCCCAGCTACTCAGAAGGCTGAGGCGGGAGGATCCCTTGAGCCCTGAAGTTCAAGGCTGCAGTGAGCTGTGTCATATCACTGCATTCCTGCTGGGCCACAGAATAAGACCCCGTCTCTATAAAAAAAAATAAAAATAAAAAAATAAAAAGTTTTTTAAATTAATTTAAAAAAAAAAAAAGAAGAAGAATATGTGGCTTTGACCTAAAGGGAAGGGCTGTCACCTCTTGTGGAAGTGGCCACATTTGCTCTTTAAAAACTCAAATCCAGAGATTGCGGAGACCCTACTAATGGAAATCTTACAGTAAGATCATGAAATGATTAAATATCTAGAAAAAAGACCATTAAGACATTAGTTTTAAACTAAAATCACTGATGCAGGTCTTATTTTACAAATACACAAAAGTTATAATAGAAACAGAACTTGCTTTTAAAAATCTGTTATCTTCTAATAGCGTATAAGAAATAAGAACCATTGAAAATACTTAGAATTTTCCATTTAATTGTTTTATGTTACAACATCTCTTGTTTGGTTTCTCTCCTGATTTTTTAGTTTTCATTTTGTAACCGAACACTGTAGATTGATAAGTTTCTTTTTAACTCAGGAAAAAAGAGGGAATTATTATCATTACATCATGCTTTGCTTGTACTGAAGTGGAACACATACAGAAAAATGATCCCTACATGGTTTAATTAAGGGGAAAGTGAATTATGTAGTGTTTTACCATTCTCATTTCTTATTCATGTAGAACAGCAGGATAGCAGCATAATGTTGCAATAGCACAATATTTTCTGGTTGTTTCTGGGCTGTCTGCATTGCATCCATGTCAGCCATTAAAACTTATGCATGACGACAAGGTTTGCATGAGCAAATGCATGCAGCTAAAAACAAGCCATTGTTTTCATATCATTCACTATCTTTCACTAAATGCAGACAGTAGCAAAATGCTAAATTGATGTGATATTGCTGTGTGTGGAAAAGAATGTACAGTAGTTGGAATCAATATTTTCACAGTGTTGGATAAATCACTTTATAGTAGGCATCTAATCAAGTGTGGTTACAGTGGGATAATGGAAGTGGAAAATAAGAAGTAGGCAGAGAATCTTGGTAGAAACTACTTAAATGTTATTATTTTATTTCTATGGGGGGTGGGAACCAATGGTAAGTTGTTTTCTTGAACTTATCTAAAGAAATTAATATATTAATTTTAAAATAAAATTACATCCATATTAAATGATGTGTTAGATATCTAGCTATAAAACCATGGACTGTTCATTTTGACTATTTCACTATAATAATTGAAATATTAATGTAAAATATAGAGGAAAAAATGTGCCACGTAAGATCTCCCACAACAATGTGGAATATAGGTCCACAATCTGTTTGAATCTATTATTATATCTTAGTTTTTATTTTCTTTTGGGCCTCCTCAATAAAAAATAAAAACTTATATTTGCTAAGCCTGTGGTTCAGTGATATGAGGGTTATATATGTATTCACCAGCATATACACGTGTAAGTGCTCTTCCATTTGTGGAATAAATATTTCTGAACTTTAATGTGCAAGCATGAAACTAGACTGTGTGTCTTAGGAAAAAGTGCAAGACACACTCTCTGCCCTTAAAGTGCTCATAGTCAATGCATGTACAAAATAATTATAATAGTAGGTAGTATATGTAACAAAACTATTTGGAGTCCAGGAATAGAAGGAATTGCATCTAACTGAGGTAACTGGGAAAATGTTTATGAAGAGAAATTTTTATCGTAGTGGATAAGCTCCAGAAAGCTGGAAATAGATGGGTGGGGCTTTACCAAAGAAAGGAATCCCCAATGGCATCTAAATGAAAAAAGGCCCCTCCGTTTTGTGTTCTTTCTTTCACAGGAGAATGCTATAAAACTTAGAAGTTGCCTGAGCTACCCACTGCAAAACATATGATTAGGCTCATTTCCCTCATTTTATTACCAAAAGACCATCTTTTCTTTCAGGCAACAGTTGCAGCTTTTGCAGCTAGTGAAGGCCACTCCCACCCTCGGGTAGTCGAACTGCCAAAGACTGATGAAGGCCTTGGTTTTAACGTGATGGGAGGAAAGGAGCAAAATTCCCCCATTTATATCTCACGCATCATCCCTGGAGGGGTGGCTGAAAGACACGGAGGCCTCAAAAGAGGAGACCAGCTGCTGTCAGTGAACGGAGTGGTATGTTTATAAAACAACCAGAAATTTTTCTCCTTGAGCACATTCTTTTTTTTTTTTTCCTGCTGTTACCAAAGTCAGTGTTGAGATCCTAGAACAAATCATAATTTTGTGTTCAAACAGCTTCCTAAGTATCGATGCATACTAAACCTATAAAGGCTGTAATTTTATATTTTTATGTCTCATCTCATCTTGTTCAGTTATCATAAATATCAGCTCGCTGGAAAATCATCCCAAGAAATTATCCCAACTAGTAGAATTTCCCCCCGTAATACTTTAATTGAATTAACATGTAGAAGGGCATAATAATTTCAAGACGCTTTTTATTCTAAGTTACCATAAGCAAATAAACACATTTAAAAAATAAAGGTAAAACTCCTCACTTTATAATGTGTGTGGGTTTGTCATTTTAATTATATAAGAAGAGTAATTTTAATGTTTATATAATAATAATACATATGAAAAAGGCTAATGCATTCATAATTCTTTTCGCCAGGTCTACAACCATAGTCTAATAGTATTCCTGTATCAGAACATCACGTGTACCTCATAAACATACACATCTATTATGTACCCATAATTAAAAATTAAAAATATATGTATTCCTGTAATCCTAGTACTCCGTGAGGCTAAAGTGGGAGGATCGCTCGAGGTCAGGAGCAAGACCAAGACCCTGTCTCTACTAAAAATAGAAAGAAATTAGCCAGACAACTAAAAATATATATAGAAAAAACTAGCCAGGCATGGTGGCACATGCCTGTAGTCCCAGCTACTTGGGAGACTGAGGCAGGAGGATTGCTTGAGCCCAGGAGTTTGAGGTTGCTGTGAGCTAGGCTGATGCCAGGGCACTCTAGCCTGGGCAACAGAGTGAGATTCTGTCTCAAAAAAAAATAAAATAAAATAAATAAATATATATATATATATATGTATGTATTAGTATATTAGCCTCTCCTAAAAAAAGTTTGATTACATTACCTATTCATCATATATATTTTAGTTTTCAAATGAAATTAAAGTAAATAAAAATATATAACATTTTAAAGTAAAAGTATGAATGTATATTTTTTCATAACCTCATATTCTTTGGATGCCACTACCTTTATGTGTTATAATTAGTTGCTAAAGAAACAGCTTCATGTGAAATGAATAATTTTCTCCCCACAACTTTCATTTATATCAAACATAAATAACCTAAAAGTATAAATTTCAGAAATATAAACAGGAACATATCAATGTTTACCTTTCTATTAATCTAAGATCTTTTTTTCTAAGAACTTAAAGATTTTAATGTATAAACTACTGCCTAGATTTGGGTTATTTGCAGTGATATTGATTTATGCTTAGAACACAATATCCAAAATAAAATGCTTTTGGAATGTGATATTTTACTGGTTACTATCGAGTGAAATTCTTCTGTATTTGTATCTTGAATTTTGTTCATTTGTTTTTTTATTTTTAGCCTGACTAGTAGTTTCATAAAATCCAAAACGATTCATTTAACTCTGCTGTTCCCTAATGCATATCAAAATTATAATCCCATGAATATTTCATATAGCTTCAGCATTCCAATTACTATTTACTTTTTTCTATGTAATAATGCTTTGAGATAAGCTTTTTCATTGACCTTTAGATAACTATGACTTTTTCAAAGCATGTTTCAACTGATAATTTCAGAGTTGAACTTTCTGGTCTAGAGGGCTTTAGAGCTAGGCCACACCCTCGTCACGTAGTAATCTACGCCTCAGAGTGTGAATTTATGATTTCTCTGAATATATTGGGTAGATCAAAAGAAGATATAGATTTAAAAATAGTATGAAAAGTATAAAGAAATCCAAAATATATTAATAGTAATTATAATTGTATAAAGCAACAATAAATATATATATTAATTCAATAGGTGATTGACTTTGAACTTTCTGCTCAAGTAGCTAAAAGCCTTTGTTAACCCACACATTTGCAGGGAACACTGTGGACATTTCACAGTCACTCATCCATTTATTGCAATGACCTCCCAATGTACCTGGGAGGCAGCAGGGAGCATTGAAGTCAAACAGATAAGGTTCTGCCACTCAATATCCATATGATTATGAATTCATATCCCTTGAACCTGGATTTTCTTATCTGTAGAAAAAGGAATACTAATGATCTGAAGGGCTCTGGTGAAAATTAAATTGAGGCAAAGTGTCTGTTAAAAACTGTCCTGTGATAATTTGGTCACATATACTTTTAATAGGTAAGTGTGGCTACAGGAGGATGATTAAGCTGGGTGAGGATTAAAAACCCCCAGTGATATTGCTTTTGCTAGTTATGTTAAAAGTAAGTCCTAAAGAAAATTCTGCTCTCTATGTAGGCATATGTTAGCAAACATTTGTTAGCAAGAAGGCAGTAATCAACTTATACAGCTCTTCCATAAATTTGATGAAATCCTGGATCTCTGTCCATTTAGGTGTTCTAATCATAACCTTGGGGAAAAGGTTCACTTGAGGCAGGTGAGACAACATTCCCAGGGCCAGGATTTTGTTACCCTTATATTCAGTATCAGACATCCAGAAATCCTATTAAACTCACAGTTGAAAATAGTATGGTTCAGTGATCAAACTTTTACCACCAATCTTATGGTACAGGCTCTGGGCCTCCATAAGATTTTCATACTCTCTTCATGCAAAGATGAAGAATGTCTCTAAAAGGCTTTAATATTCCACATATATTTAAAACCTTTCATGTTACCATTAAGTTCAATTTATAACATTTATTGTGCTAGTTAATGGCCCACTAATTTCACCAAATAAAATCTATTTCTGACACATTTTTGCTAATAAGTAAAGCATCATTTGTTCATCAACACAGGTGTCACAAATGCTCTTGTAGTGGCTGCCTCTTGAGTGTGGCCTTTCTGAGACAATGCTAGCCAACCACTCTACACTGGTTTACTTTACTAAGCTCCTAGAGCTGGAGCTTAAAATACCGCACATCCGTATAATCAAACTATATATTATAAACTACCTATTTTAAAGTGTTTAAAAGTAAGTTAGGTACATTTTAACAGTGTCTAATATGTACGGGTGTTCTGTAAATGAGAAACTTCATGACCCGGTGACTCATTCATAGTCATATAAAGAGTAGTTAATCCAATTCCTAAACCCTGGGCTTCTAATGCTGAGTCCAGAGGTCTTTTCAGTATGAATAATTCCAGGCAGGTAGCAGCACTTAATGGGAAAAAAAATTATTCTGTAATGAAAGGGCCCAAAAAAGAAAAGATTAGCAAATGATTGAATGATTTCTATTTCTACTTTGAAATAAGGTACCATTTGGGGAGATTAAATATGGAAGATTTTCAGAACGTGCCATTCTAAACTGAGAACAAATTTTTGAAGGAAGTGAGTTAGAGGACTGAAGCAAAACTTAACTACTTTAGCATAAGTTCTCTGGGGAAAATTTCCAAGTATCCTACTTATAAAGTAAAAAAAAATATTCCATGGACCTTTAAACATCTGAAAAGACACCTGAAATGTCCTGATTATCTTTGTTTACTTGTATGTTTTCATATCCTGCCTGCATTTAGAAAGGACATGTCCTGATGTCTGATAAAAAGTAAAATATGTTAATACAAAACTGTTAACATGGAATGTTAAGTAATAAAGTGGGATAGAAAGGGAGAAATCAATAAATAGAAATTAAAAAGAGATACAGCAGTTGAATAATTGATTTTTTACCTTTGCTTCTTAGAAGTCAAAACAGAAGGAAACTCATACCAGCTCAGCTATCACTGGGAGAGAACATTTTTTTTTCTATCACTAGGTCCCAAGAGAAATTTTTCTTGGGATTTTTGCAAATGATAGATTGAATCACCTAATACAATTTTACAGAAAATACAGAGGCCTTTTGTGTATGGCTACTTCTTATGTCAACTCTCAGTGAAAACTTACAGCTGAGTGCTGAATTAAAATTTAGCATCAATAGGAGGTCAAAATGTTACAGTTATAATTTATAGCTTTCTAATATCCCCTTTTCACCCTTTTATGCTCAAGTGTTTTCTCAGCAATTTTGAGGAAGGACTAAAGGACTATTTATAAAGGTTGCAGCCAACGTGGAGCCAATAGGGATGGTAAATATATTTAGTGATAGAGTCAGGATATGAAAAATCTCAATAGAATGATATAGTAGGCCTAATTCAATAAGAGTCTACATGAAATCCTGCTCCTATGCCCAGAAAACGAGCTACACATGTGCAGAATCAGGGAGGAATGGCTAAATACCAGAGCCTGGGGAAAAAATCCTGGGGAATTTCAGTTGTTTTCAAAAGAAATATAAGGCAAATTGAGGGAGAGGGGCGAAAAATAAGGCTAATGTGATTAGAGAAGCACTGATACAAATATCTTGTACAGAATATGGAAAGAGGTTGGTCCAACTCTTGAGTGTGCTGTTTAGCTCACACTCTGTTGTGCTCTGATCCTGGTTCCATCTTTGTACAGAACAATAAACTCATGCAGAGATGAGCAATCTTTATGCAAGGAACATGTTGAGTTGTTTAAGGTGGAGAAGAGAGTATTTAGGGGAATGATGACTGTCTTCAGCTGTCCTCCATTGTGCAATGACAGAACCAAGACCAATGGGTTAAAGTCACAGGGAAGGCAGATTTCAGCTTACTGTAATAAAGAGCTTTTAAACTCTTAAAGCTCTCTACATGGAGAAAGACTAAGTCATAAGGCAGTATGTGCCCATCATTTGAAGTTTTAAGCAGAGATAGAAGACCACCTGAGTATTTCAAAGTATGTGTACCATGTAGAGGGTTGAATAGTTGGCCCCAAGGTCCATTTTAAGTCCATGACTAAGTGATTCTATGTCTTCAAATGGAATTTTGCTGAGACCACAATATAACCCTCCATACAAATACACACCACCTTATACTGTGAGGCAGATAAGTAGGCTCTGCCTATACTCTGTGTACCCTATTCATGAGACATTTTTTCCTAACTGGAAAGATTAGAAATCTACTACAATATACTTTTTATTTATTTAGCACTTTACAGTTTATTATCAGTGTTTACACAGTATTCTCCTATTTGTTCTTCAAAAAAAAAAAAAAAAAACAGTCTCATGAAATGGATAGGGCCAGAATGTTCCCTCCCCTCTCTCTCTTTCTCTCTGTCTTACACACACAAATGCACACACAGTTTCACACCCAAACAGACACACATAAAATAAATTTCAACTTTTACTGCAATGATAGCTGATGATTACCAAGTGTAATAACTGGTGATTTTAAAAAACAATCCCAGTGAGATCTGAATAAGCTCTGTGGATTGTACCAATACCAATTTACTGGTTTTAATGTTATGCTTTAATTTTACAAGATGTTAATATTGGAGGAAGCTGGGTAAAGGGTGCAAGGGACATCCATGTACATTCTTTCAACATCCTTTAAATCTACAATTATTTCATATTTTTTTAAAAGGCAGAAAGTCCAAAAGAATTAACCTCAATTATGGTATCCTACTGGTACTGATGGGAGAGAAGACAGAGGACAGAAAGTTATTATAAAATACAAGCATCAGAACTTTAAAAACGTGCTATGTGGAAAAGAGATCTTCATTAGCTTCTGAAATCCAAACATTGTTTTAGAGCAACATTGGTGGGAAAATTCCAATTAAATTTGCCTAGCTCTGTAGTTAAAACTAAATAAAGCTGTCGATACAGTGTGTGCACATTGCTAATTAATTTTTAAGCATAACAGATGAATGAATAAAAGTTTAGGTATGGAACAGAATAAATTGTTTTCCTGGAATCTGGCTTTTTTTTTTTTCTGATTTTATAAATACCGAGTTAAGGGTGAGTACTCACAGCCCAGATTATTTATGCAAAATGGCTGTCAGGTGTAGGATGAAGAGGAAACAAAAGCTAGAATTCCAGATCTGAGCTGTGCAAAGCTATAGCATCCCAGAGGGGAAATCAGTATTAAGATCTTATTTATCTATTGTCTGAACAAAGAGGAAACACAAACAAAAGCATTTTTAATTGCTATGAAATACACTGCAAGATTTCTACGAAAATTTAAGCACCACAATAAAATGTGTGCTCCATTGATGGCAGTAATTTTTGTTCATTACCTTACCGCCAGTACTTAGCCAGTACCGCTTAGAACAGTTCCTGCATATAGTCAAAGCTCCATAAATATTTGCTGAATGCCAGGCACTGCTGTAAGCACTCTACATAATGAATTTCTTATTTCTCCATTCTATTCTGTGGTAGGTACTACAATTATCACTCTCATTTTTTTGCAAATGAGGAAACTGAGGAAAAGAAAGATGAAGTAACTTGCCCAAGCTCATAAAATGGCAGAGCTGGATATCCTAACTCAGGCAGTCTGACCTTATTAATCATAATTTAAGGTCAATAAATATAATATCTTAGCCATTAATAAATTAGTACTTTCATGTATGATGTAGAAAAGATCAAGTTTTCTTAATCTTTATGGATTTGCATAAGTGAATTTTTGGTGGAGAGAGAGTTGTTTTTCTCAGCTGCTCATAAGGAACTTGGACCTTTAAAAAATTAAGAACAATTCTGAAGATAGCAATGTTTTGAAAAGGAGTTGCTTTAATTCAAATGCCCCAGAATACTGAGGAAGTGTACAGACTTTGGTTCCAATGTGTTTGAATTGTTCCATACATGCCTAACCCATCATTCCACTTTGCAACAGCACCAGAGAATGGCCTGAACAGCCACTCTCCCTGGGCCGGCTGAACAGCCCTGGCCCACAAGCACTCTCTAAAACCACTTGGCCCTCAGAGGAGTAAGGCAGAACCTCTGCCTTCAGTTCCCCTGTAGGCCTGACATGAGGATCCTCAGCTTAATTCTATGCTAAGAGGCCTCCATGCTAAGTAAAGCTATTCTCACATCCTCTCTGTGCCTAGAAGTCCTTAGCAGATTCTTTACCTTTCTCAGCAGCTGAGTGGGAGGTTGTTTGGGTTATAATTAAATAGGAGTGCAAGCTGGAATTTCAGCTAAGTGCTGAAAATTTTTGTTATCCGGATGACATCATTGTGACACTTCACTCATTTGTGAAGGAGCCAAGAGAAGTACAATTACGTTGTTTTATCCCGGTCACTTTCAGAAGGGCACAAACAACGCAGCATGATCATTTTGCAACGCTGAGCAGACAGTGCTCTCGTCCCCTTCATTCTGAGTTGGCTCATGATAAGAGATCTTTTAATTTCTGAAGCAGAACAGGGAAATATTGCGCTATCCCAATAGAACAGGTAACAACAGCTCACAGGCTCGAACTGCTGTATTCCCACCCTGTGACTTCAGCACCAGGTGTATTGGCTCTCACTCCTTAATAGGCCAACTTGAACTTTGAGCATACACCAGGATTGTGCTGCTAAAACTGACTGAAAATGTATCAATGCCAGAATACACACAGTTGATCAGAACACATTCACACTTAATTGATGCAGAAGTACAAGTCTCTACATGAGGAAAACATCGCCATACATGGGATCAGACTGACCTAAATCCTTATTTAGCTTGCTGATAATGGGGCATTTGACTATTTAATTTAGTTACTAGTGCAGTCTCTCCAATAGTTATTTTTACCATTTGTTGTTTCATTTGACTATTCAATTTAGTTACTGAGTACGGTCTTTTTCATAGTTATTTTTTGTTGTGTTTTCCTCATTTTTGTGCTGTTATTTTAGCAAAGGTTTTAATTCATTCAACAATTATTTGTAGAACAATTATTATGTGCCCACTATTGAACTAAGCCCTGGATATAGAGAGGTGAACAAAACAGAAAGGTTCTAACACAAGGAAATGGTGAATGCCTGAGGTGGTGAATACCCCAATTACCCTGATTTGATTAATTCACATTGTATGCCTGTATCAAAACATCACATGTACCCTATAAAGAGATACAACTATTATGTACCCATAAAAATTAAAAAATTTTAAAAATCCAGAAATGTTCATAACCCTCATGGAACTCTCTGCCTGGTAGAGCGTAAGAAGATGATGATGATGATGATGATGATGATGATAACAATAAATATATACATATAAATGTTTATGTAACAGTGATGATCTATCCACCAGTTATCCCAGCCTAAGAGAAATGCCTCCGATGATTCTGTTCTGTTACACATTGGTCAGAATAATGAGGTTATTCACTCCATGTATTAGTTGCCTATGGCTGCTATAACAAATTGCCACAAACTTGATGATGTAAAACAGAAATTTATTATCTCACATTCCTGGAAGCCAGAAGTCCCAAATCAGTTTTACTGGCCCAAAATCAAGGTGTCAGCCAGGCCATGTTCCCTCTCAAGACACTAGGGGAGAATCAGCTTCTTGCTTCTTCCAGCTCCTGGTGGCTGCTGACATTCTTTGATTTGTGGCCATGTCACTCCAATCTCTATCTGCATGGTAATATTACCTTCTTCTCTTCTATGCCCAATCTCCCTCTACTTCCCTCTTATAAGGATACTTGTGATCACATGTAGGACCCACTGAGATAATGCAGGATAACTTCCCCAACTCAAGATCCTTAACCTACAGGACCTGGTAACTTTAGGAGCTTATCCAGCCTTCTACAATGTGTAAATATCATAAATCCACAGTGCTTACAAGTGTCCAGGGCTATGGAATGAGACCAGTTCACAAACTATGGGCATGTTGGTTTTACACTCAGAACTGCATATGTTGAGTATTTTCCACTTCTGGTTCTAACAACGCAATTTTTCCCTTACACTTTGGCACTTTGCTCATTTTACTGCTCCCTATCTAGTCAGTAAAGCCCTTCAGACTCTTCCTCCTTTCCCCAGCCCCAATTTTATCTAGTCTTAGATGAGAAAAAAAAAAAAAAACTGATATGAAAACATGCAATTCTCTCTTTCTGCTTATAATCAAAGGCTTTCAGCCTTGAGTCCTTTTTTGCTCCCAAGGTGTAGGCTAAAGGAAGCAGAGGGGGAGGGGAAATACACAAAGAGTACAAATTTATACTTCAGGATATAATACTGCCTCATGATTAAACACGGTGACAAGTGTTACAGAGAAAAAAGAATAAGAAAACAAAAAGCCGTAGAACAGAACAAGAGGAGTTACTTTTAATAGTATTAGTAATGTCCTCTTTGAAGGGTGACATTTAAACTAAGATTAAGGATAAGGAAGAGTCCGTTGACATGAAAAGAAAGGGCTTACGTGAAGTTCCCAAGGTAAGAAAGTCCATGACTTGCCTTGTAGGAGGGGTTGAAAGAAAACCAGGGCAACTAGGGCATAGACAGTGGGATAAGATGAGGCTGAGGAGTTGACTGGGAGTCAACCAACAGGGGTTTATAGGTGATAACCAAAAGGTTTCATTTTATTTTAAGTGCAATAGGAATCTCAATGTTGTGCATCAATTCTGAAATCTGGTGATATGCCAAGGTTTTCTAATACTTCCTGAGGCTATTCACTAAGAAATGAAATATATTATACTTTTTTGTCTATTTTAGTTTATTATTTTTTCTAAATTACTGGGCTAGGATCTGACATGATTACAACATTAGGGGCAATTTTCCTTCTTTCTATTGTTACCTTTAAATGTAAATTAGAAACTTTTACTTTATTGTCAATTTATATTTCCAGCATATTAAAAGGGACTTATTAAATTTCAAGTTCTTATAGTTTTCTCAGGAGTTAAGGGTACTGTAACCATAATGTGGTCATTTACTCTTTGCGATTCTATGTTATCATATGTAAAGCAGAAATAGCAGTGGCTTTGTCACGGGACTAATCTGAAAGTTAAATAAAAGAAAGTATGTAAGAGTGTCTGCCATTATGCTGCATGCCTCTTACATACCCAATCACTGTTAATTCCTTTCCTTTAAGTCGGGTAATAGTCTTCTCCTACCTTACAATTTTGTCTGCATGTACAGTTAAATTCTCAGCCCTGTTTAAGTCAGTCCCTCTGTTTTCTATTTACTTAAAAAGACAATAAAAGTCCCCTAGTGAATACTCTAATTGCAGAGGCAGTTGTTTCCCTGTCATTAACTGGTTGATTATGGGCAAGTCATTGGAATTTCTGATGTCTTTACATCTGCAAAAGTGATGGAACAACACCTGTCCTAACTACTTTTGCTAATAGTAATCAAGGTAAAGAAGAGAAAAGATAAACACAGCATCAGCAAAAATAGGACTTGATGTTTTCACAATAACACAGCATTATTGCTATGTTATTAAACAGCCTTGTCATCAAGCCCCCGGGTGAGTCTCCCCATATTTCCCATTGCAACATGTTTCCATGTTTCCTGTTGAAAAATCTTAATTTACAAAAGCAGGAAATATAAACCAAGTAATGATCCTTCTTCTGTTCTAGCTGAGAAATGTGTGGTTCATCTCAAATGAATAAAGTGTTATCTTCAAATTTTATGCTGGTTCACGTTCTGGCATCATTTATGCTTTGTGGAACTCATCAAACCCAATTACCAGTTATTGCTTTAACCATTAGTGAAGAAGCCAATGATTCAATTTAAGCCTCCAACTTGCTTGGGAGAACATTCTTCCAACTTATTAATGTTGGTCTAAAGATTGCTGGCATCAGCCTAAGCAAGGTTGGAATGTTATTAATATACTGCAACTACACGAGTCTACCTAATGAAATGCAAGCTAAGGGTTTGCACAATTTTCTATAATCAATTTTTATCTTGTTCTGTTTTTAATTATATCTCAAAAACAGAAGACGCTAATACAGATGGAAACAGATAACACGTCATAAGCTACAAGTGCTTGCTGAGGCGTTGGTGTGATATAGTGAAACGCTAACTCAAATATTAGTTGCTGAGTCTCAGATATGGAAAATACAGTAAGTCTTGGCAGTTGTGAGGCTAGACCCACACCTTTCTAAGTTCGGCCATGAGGTGTGACCTATTTTAATAAAGTTGCAGACTGTGTCACATTGGGCCATGGGCCCTCCGTCCTTGGTGTCCTTTCTCTTCTCTCATAGATACAGAATCATTAGTAGTTTATTTTATCATTGCCAACCTTACTCTGAAATGTAAATTACTGACCTAGCCCATCAGTGTCACTAAAACACTCCTCAAGAGAAGTCATGTTTTCTATTCATAGATGTGCCTATTATTACCAACAACTGTGTAAATATGTAGCATAGTTTAAGACTTGAGAAAATAACTTTGAATATGAACCAAAGCATGAGACTTTAGATTCTAGAGCCAAAGTCTGTATATGTAGTAATTGTGTGTCTGATGGGACATGAATTTAAATCATTGCAAGGCTGGTATGTACAAGAGTTGATCTCTTCACATCAGCCTGAGCCTAGCTGATCACCCAGCACTTGCATCTCAACTCAGCTTTTTCATTCTGAACTCATCACCACATATGCAGTGGTCACTACATGTTCAGAAATCTAGTAAAATAGAGAAGTTGAGGATTCTGGGCAGTCTGTGGGCTTCTACCTCTGAAATCCAAGGGAACATGACACTGTACTAAATTTGGTTTTACAGAGGGCTCTCCCTGAATTAGGAATGATAAATTTGACTATTACAGGGTCCAGGGGGAGATTAGATAAGTAAGTAGAGGTAACCAAGTGGGAATGGTGGCAATCTATAGAAGAAATGCCCCATCACAGTTCCAGCTAGTTGTTGTTACTGGGGAATGTAGATGGTCTGGCAGATAATTCAGAATTTAAAAGCAAACACACAACACCTTCTGCCTTTGTAAAGGCGTTGATATATAAATAGGATCTTAAAGAATAAATTGTTATCTATGGAACTGTTAGAGTGACTAGGTTGATGGATGGTATTCTAGGCAGAGGGAACAACATATAGATAAACATATAAGAAACATGTTTGTAGCTAAAGAGTAGGATTGGGGGAATGGGCAGGAGCTGTGTCATGGAAGGTCCTGTAAGCCATCATAAGGAGCCTGGACTTATAATTTGAAGGTGGTAGGAAATGGCCAAAACAACATGGTTTTATTTACATTTAAGTAAGTTATTCTGGCAACTGCCAGCGTGTGGGCATGGGGTATGTGAAGGCATGGAGGACAAACTGGAGGAGGGGAGATAACCAGGAAACTTTTAGGAGTTCAGCAGAGACGTGATAAAGATACTAACTGGAAGAAGAGCAATTAGGATGCAGAGAAAGAAAGAGATTTGAAAACTGCTTTGATGGTAACAGTACCATAAGCAAGAACTGGAGATTGACTGGATGTGGGAGGTGAAGGATAGGGAATTACCAAGGGCATCTCAGGTTTCTGATACGGATCTTGCCTCTTGTTGATAAAGGACAAAAGAGGGTTCAGGTGAGAGAGTGAGGAGCTCAAGACTCAGCAGTTTGTGGTGCCTGGGGGTCTTCTATGTAACAGAGCATAAGGGCAAAGGTTTTAATTTAGTTTTGTTTTTTGCAAGGTGTAAGTTTAACCTTAGTTAACTGAGATCTATTAATCTGACAGCATTTTAAAGTAGAAAAGTTTTTCTTTTTTTAATTCTACTATGTAAACCTTTCACTTAATTACATTTGTCAACCAGGATTTCTCACCCTTGGAACTACTAATATTTTGAATGGGATAATTCTTTGTTGGGGAGGCTGCTCTGTGCATTGTAGAATGTTTACCCTGACCAGTAACACCCCCCACTCCAGTCGCAACAATCAAAAAATGTCTTCAGACATTGGCAAATGTCCCCTTAGAGGGGAAATCATCCTTGGTTGAAAACCACTATTGTACACTAAATTAGTACATTTTCATAAAAACTGTTGCAAACCAAATAGCAGCTGCACTAATTAAAATCTAAAAAATGCACACATTGTACAGTGTATGGTGTATGTGAACAGAATGAACTTCTACCAAACCATAGCACATAAGGAATTCCACAAATGAGGATCATTTGGGAAAAGAGAACTCATCCAAGGCTTGTCCCTGAATCGAGGGCTCTGTGAGGAGGAGCAGCACCACAGTTGATCCTGATTCCCGTGTATGACAAAGGCAAAGCGATTGACAGCTCACCATTATGACATTTGTCATCAAATCTGTCTCTGTAGGCAAACAGAATTATCAGAATATCACTTTAAAGTCTTCAATCAGGCTGCCAATAAGATTTATTAACCAGGGGCCATGCCTGGCACTGGAAAAGGAACAATTTAAAGAAAACATACATCATACCCTAAAGGAGCTTACTTTTATCTAATTCTCCTAGAAACATCAAGTTAAGTTTTTCATATGTAGAAATGGCTGCATTACTCATAAATGGCCTTAGCTTTAGCTTTGAGGAATTTGTGGAAATATTGTGCAGATATGTCATAAATAGAAATATGCCCATTCTGCCTATGTTTAGAAGGCACAGTGTCTATTTGACTACTCACCAAAGTCTGTAACCAAAGTCCACAGGGGCCCTGAATGCACACACACGCGATCTCTCTCTCTCTCTCTCTCTCTCTCTCTCTCTGTTTTACTGTGGATCTGAAATTAATTCGGACACCAGGCTAGAGGGTGGACAGCTGCTCATCTTGAAATTCCCCGTATTTCTGTATCCATGATCTGTTTAATTTTTTTAATCTAAATTAAATTATAACTATTATGTTGCTATTCACTCTTAAGTAATGTAAGAGAAACTTTAAATATCACTGTCCATGCTGTAGCAACTTAGATGCAGCTAATTGCCACATGAACAGTGCACACACCATTTCACCGGAGTCCTCTTTTATTACATGAAATTGGCAGGGGGGATAATGCAAAGCTGTACGATGTGGGTTATCAGATCACACATCCTTTTATGGTGACAGTATTTGTAGTTGTTTAAAATGTTTTCCTCCAGTTATATTGACCATAATTTTGCACATAATTGGGATGTTTCACAAAGAAACCCAATCACTTTTAATTTGCTTGGCCTCTATTAAATTCATTCATTTTTCTAGAAAAGGATCAAAAATTTAACTATGTGCAACTTTTAATATGTATGTTTACTTTGCAAATAAGACATATCGCATATAGTCATAAAACTTTCCTCTGATACACTTTCATTTATCTGTAGGAATGTGAGGCCTTGAATCAAATTTTTAATGTTAGCTATGTTTGTTGTGTTACTCCACATAGATCCAAGCACAGTCATCTGCTTTCTCCAATAGAGTAGCTGCTCAGTTACTCCAGCAAAGCCTTAATTTGAGAGATTTTAGATAGAGCAATAAGTTGACAAAATATACATAAATACCTTCTATCTGGAGCACGTGTGTGGCCAAACAAGGTTGTATAAGACTGTCTGAACATAGTTTTAATAGTCATTCATTTAGTCACTCAACAATTTTTTATTAAGCATCTACATTGTACTATTTCAGGCAGTCAGGATTCTTTGGTGAAACAACAAAAAAAGAAGATCAAGAAAGAATCCTTGTCTTTGTGGAGTTTACATTCCAGTAGGGCAGATAAGCAGTAGCAAAATAAATAAGCAAACACATATAATAATATTAGATGATGGCAAGCGCCAAGGAAGAAAAAGTAATCAGTACAGTGTAAGGAGAGTGGGGAATGCCATAGCAGGGAACGGGGACAGTGTGCGGTGCTGGTCTAAGTAGCCTCAGTGAGAAGGTGATATGTGGGGAGAGGATCAAAGGAGGTAAGGGAGTTGAGCCACCCGGTGTCTAGGGAAGAACATTCCATCCAGAGGAAGGAGTTGGCCCAGAGGTGGAAGAGCACTGGCACTGGAGAAGCCACAGGGAGGCCAGAGAAACTGGAGTGGAGTGAGGTAGAGGGGAGAAGGAGAAGAGTTCAGTGATAGCAGCTCACATATTTTCTTTTCTTTTTAAATTTTTTTGCTAATTAAAAAAAAAATCAACTTTTAAAAAACATATCTCCTACTTGATATATATGCCACTGCATTAGAATGGTAGTTTTAGAATCCCTAGACATTAGGTTTAGAAATAAGGCAGGCACCCCCGAGTGCAGTAACAACATGCATGGATAACAAATGTAACAGAAAAGTAACAGGCATTTGCTCAACACTCCAAATGTACTGGGCCATTTAATTCTCACTAAATCCCTATAAGGCAGACTAACTCAATGTAATTTGTGGAGTCTGGTGAGTAATTTGCTAACTTCTCTGAACCTTAGTTTCCTCATTGCTAAAAGGTGACAATAATAGTGGATACCTAGTTTTTATATTTGAGTGATTAAATGACATAATACAGTTCCTGAACACATAGTATGTACTAAACAAGTGTTAGTGGTTATAATTGTTACTAGTTCATAATCAAGGCAGCAACCATTGGCTAAAATCAAAAATCATTGTTTTTTTAAGAAAAGTGACAACATATTGAAGTTACAAAATCATTGATGAGCATTAACCAATCCATAAAGCATAGATATTTATTCACACCTTCATTTGGCAAAATGTTATTGGACCTGGCATTGTCTTAGTCACTTTTGAAAGAAAAAATAAAGACAATATCTTCAACTTCACTTATATTTATGGGGAAGAAATAGGTAGGCAAGCAGGTCATCTTTGCAACACAGGTTATTGAATAAATCCATGGGAGACCATAGAAGTAGCATCTAACCCAAGTAGGGGTGGGTAGGAAGGGGCTGAGCAGAGGTGGGTTCCCCATAGGCAAGTAGGTGTTGGGCAGGTGAATGGAGGCAGTAGGAAGGTGAAAAAGCCACCCAGACAGAACAACACATGGAAGGGTCCAGGCACTAGAAAAAAATTCAAGTTCTGTTTGGACTCTTGTGGGTTAGCAAATGAAGGTGAAAATACAAGTAGGGCCCAGATCATAAAAGGTGAGGTCCACTAGGCTGCAGACTTTGGGCTGTATCTAAACAATACATAGACACAGAATTATTTTAAACAAGAGAGTTACTTGATCGAATTTGCATTTTCAAATAATTACTGTGATTGCAACGTGAAGAGTGGTTTAGAAGGGGCCAGAATTAGAGGCAAGGCAACCAGGTGTGAGTATAACTTACTGTTTAGTGAGAGAAGACACAGATGTCATTATGAATCTGTTATGTAGGGAACAGCAATGTTTGTTTGTTACAACAAATTATTTGGGGGGTGGGTATGGCAGGGAGAAGATGAACAATAATTGTACCAAAGGAGAAGTTCAAAGCCGGCTCATTTCAGTTTCAAAAAAAATTCCTAGGATGACTGATTTGTAACTCTCTATGGAATCGCACATCTATCAAGACTGAAATCACCTGTAGTTTTTCATCTCTGGAGCCATTAGATGAAAAGCAAAATTTTAAACATGAAGTATTTCATAATCCTTCCTCACCATTTCTCAGTCAAACATTATTGCTTGAAGATATGGATTTATAGCATATACACTGAAATGTGAATGATCTGCCAGGCCATATAACTGATATTCTGGCACTGACAAATAAGCTGAGAGGAAACCTAGGAAAGAAGAACTCAGGTTTCAGCAAATTAACGAGACCAGGAGAGAAACCACTCAATCATGATTGTTCAAACGGAATCTCTGTGGCATTCGTTATAGTTGGAGTTTGGAGGCTCCCACGCACTATACTTGCACATACATAATTTTTGAGGTAATTTAGCTAAAATCCCTTCATTTCACCTGAATTACTCAGGCAATTACAGTCATAATTTTTATTTTTCCCAAATTACTTGAAAGCTATGTCTCCCAATAGTATTTAAACAAAATTATCCTTTGTCCCACCTTCTTCAGTTTGTTCTAGAATGACCTTCCTCATTTTCCTCCTGATCATACTGGGCTTTCATATTTCAAAATATACATAAAATATGTGAATGCATCCTTAATAAAATTTTTAAATAATTCAGTGTGAAAAGACTAAAATCAGGTTTTAGAACAGTCCCTTTAACCATTTCCCTCCCTCCACTCCAGCTCCCTCCTCTCTCCCCATGCAGAAACACTATCACAGTGAGCGTTCATCTAAATGTTATTTTTGTATTCAAGTACACTCACACACATGCTTATTTACTTATTTATTTTATTTTTAGGTACAAACTTACGAGAAAACATAGAGCTGTGATTGTAAGAGGTCAGGCTCTGGAGAACAGATTTGTTCCCCATTAATAGTGTGGCCATGGAAAGTTACTTAACTTTTTTGTGTCTCAGTTTCCTCATAATATAAAATTGGGATGATAATATTATATATCTCATGGTCTGGTATGAGGAGTAATTATTTCAGTCTTTTAAAGCACTTAGAACAGTACCTGATAGTAAATACTCAGGGAATATTATCTATTATTATTGTTCTAAGTTTTTATAATGCACTGATATTTTCATATATGTTTATTATTCTATGACTTCCTTTATCATATTAGTAATATGTCTTGGACATCTTGCCTCATGTGTACACAGGCTTTTAAAAATCTTCTGTATAATGAGGACCATGGTTAATTTAAAAATTCCCCTGTTGGACATTTAGCTTGTTACCCAATTAGTTGAGTTTAGTTTAGTTTAGTTTTGCTATCGTAAGCACTCCTTGAATAAAAATCTTTATATATTAATATATGAATAACTGTTTTTAGGGTGGATACTGATATATGGCAAGCCAGATTAGGATATGGACATACTTTATTTTAATAGATATTACCAAATTGACTTTCCTGAATTTCACCAAATCTTTGGCAATACATTATGTTTTTCTTAACAGGTAAATAATTTTTATCCTATTCTGGATTTAATCTGTATCTCCTTAACCATAGAAAAGTTGAGCATCTTTTAGCTGAATACTTAATGAAAGGGAGCTAGTCATGCAAAATTCTGGCAGGAATGAACTAGCCATGATCAATACAGAAAAAGAACCCCATGATGATTTTGAGTATGAATGATGAAGAGGGTCTTAGAAATGAGGTCGTAGAGGCCAGCTGGGAGTGATGAGTGAAGGTTTTGTAGGCCACTGGAAAGTGTTTGCATTTTATTTTGAGCAAGACAGTGATATAATAGAGAATAAGGACTATTGAGATGAACTTTGAATGATGGATGGGGTTTACTAAGACAGAGGAGTGAAGGAAGGACATTGTAGGCTGAAAGAATAAAACTGAACAATTATATTAATAGAAAATGCAAATACATGGTAAAATCAAAAGCATGGTGTTGCTTATATATTAAAGATTAATATTAGGAAATAGAACTGGACTTGCCTGTTCATGGAAAGTACTTTGGCATGCTATTAATCTGACATTTTCATTTTCATTTCTAGAAAATTGGAAACTATTCATGGGATAATGGAATCTGCATTTATTGAGCACATTCTGTGTTCCAGGTTTAGTCCTTGGCACTTTACATGAGTAGTTCATTAAATCCTTGAAGGAGATGTTATTAACACCATTTTGCATATGTGGGCACTGAGGCTCAGGGAAATGATATGACTTTCTTACAGCAGTCATCTTTGGGCCTAAGCTTCAAAGTCAGCTCTCTCCAGGTTAGTTAAGCACACATTGGGTGAATACTGTGTACTGTACTAGGTATTGGAGGGAAAAAAATCAGTGTAGCAAGGTCCCTTCCCTCAAGGACAGTGTCTACTAGCTTTCTACTCTTCACTAGATTTTAACCAAAGGCATGCAAACACCAAGTGACTCAGACTGGAATAAGGAGAAGAGTTTAGACAAGAGAGAAGCTGGAGGATATATTTTAATCCAGGCAAGAAATCATAAGAAATGAGAGAGAGGAGAGGATGAGGTGTGATGGTAACTGACCAATGAATATCAACCAGTATTGGCAGTCAATTGGATGTGGGTTGAGGAAAGCATTCAAGATGCCCGCAGGAGGCCTAGTTCTCATGGCTGCATGACTAGTGATAGCAGGAACTAGAGAGGAAGGTTGAAAAGAATCTTTGAAGGTTAGAGCCAATTAGAACATTTAAAATAAGCCAAAAAAAAATCTTAGTATAAATCAATGGTGACTAATGCAAAGAATATTCTGTGGTATGTGTTTAATTGGAAAAGACATTTATGTGCAGCCTAGAAAGATGTTGGACAGTAAACCTGAAATAGCCTTTAAATTATTACTTCTGCAAGAAGGCATATGCAATGTTGAGACTCTGCAATTAAATTAAACATTATGGCTATTATTAATGTTTTATTATTCATGGTATACATCAACATAAATATCTGTGCCATTTTATGCTTTGTAAGAAACATATTTGACAGCTCCAGGCTTAGACAATGTCTGCTGAGATTTGCTGTGTTTCCCCCATTTATGCTTTATATTAATTGCCTGGGCTTCTAGGATTCTAAAACAGGTTAGATATTAAAGTGTATTTTTTGAAGGGCCTTGTTGAATAAGTTCAGCAATCTATTGTCTCTATGACACCCCTTAGAAAACTATGATCTCTGTGAAATCATTACAGTAAGATACTTAAGGGGAAAAAAACTATTCTGATTGACAGAATCCTAGAAGATGTTATTGCCACATAATACTTGCTGTCATCTTGGGAGAAGAGATAGTATGATGTATTCCCTGCATAGGAGAGTAAGATTTCCTGAAAACTTCCTATAGGTTAAGCCTTTTTCTAGATTGCAGAATCTTTCATAGAACCCTCGAGTTCTAGCCCTGTCCCCATCACAATAACAGCCCACCTGTCATTAAAATCAATGGAAACTATTTGAAGGGTAGACCTTGGTATTTGTCCTCAGGGATGTCAGCCGGCATCCAGGTATGTGACACTGCTTCGTAAATATTTTAAAGTCCTCATCTGATTGTGCCTACTCCTTCTAAACTAGTTTTGCCATTTTCAGCCAGGGTGGATCATCCCTGGGATTCTTCAGTGGCAGAAGGAGATAATGCTCCATGGTACTAAGTCTGCCTGTAGGGTCTTGGCAGACTTACACTATGAGCAAAAATGACATAGGTGCCCCCAAACCTACTCTTTTAAACCTTTCTTATAACTCAGATCTCTCCTTGCCCTTCCCCTTCTTCACGCTGCCAGTGACCCCCTCCTCTTTTATAATGTCACTTCCCCTCATACCCACTGAAAAATCAAATTCCATGAGGTATGTTGATTAAAAAAATAAATATCATGTACCAGGCTCTGCTATGAACTCTTCGATCTTTGTAATACTGTCCTGTGTCTTGGGTGACCAAATGTCTTAGTTTGCCCAGGCCTAAGACATTTTCTGGGATGCTAAAACTGGGACAGTCCCCACCCGGGAACTGAGGCACAAAGAGGAGAGGTCATTTCCAAAGGTCATACTGTTAATCAGTGGTTTGTCTAAAATTCAAACCCTGATCCTTCCGACCGCAGTCCCTGCCCTTTTTTGCTCTGTCACTCCTGATCTGCTAAGGGTCTGGTGGTTTGATTAAGGAATCACACTACATTTTAGTGACGAAGATGTATTTGCATTTTTAAAATGGAGCTGCAACGGAAGTGAATATGGTGGAGGTGGATCTTGGGGGACACACAGGGGATGGTGGTTATCTCCACCTCAACAACCCCTCCCCTATGCCAAAGCAGACTTAGAAACAAATATGGAGAATCGGTGATCATGACACTCCACTCAGTTACAGTTACAAGAAGCTTTGCTCTTTGGGGGTTTAGTGTCACAGAGTATCACGGGTTGGGGAGAATGCAGGCGGACACAGCATGCACCTTCGAAACAAATCAGTGTGAATCATGGTGGGGAAAGAATTCCCTGTAGTCACCACTGCCTGGGTAAAACCTACCACTCAAAAGTTAACAGACAGATTTAAAGATCTCATTTTCTAGGAATATTTTTCCAGGCAGCTTTGTTCTGCTTTCAGACCTCTAGAGCTCACATTTGTACTCGTGAAGTAGGTCGTGTGTGTGTGTGTGTGTGTGTGTGTGTGTGTGTGTGTTTTTAATATTTGTCCCAGCAACTATCAGGAATTTTTTTTTTTGGTGCCAGAATGTCAAGGATTGAGCGGAGTTACTACAAAGCATTATAGCTGGGATGTAGTAGCTACATTTGTTTCCAATTTTAGTCTCCAGATCTGAAAGGTGGGCTGAGATCAACCAAATGTTAGATTTGTGAATGTCTGATTTCTGGCACTGATCTTTTTCTAAAGCTTTTTTGCTCGCTTTAGGCTTTCTGCCCCCTGGGCCTACTGCTAATGCTCTGCTTTCTCCACTTTCATGGTTCAGAAATTTTTGTATTTATAACTACTCTCACAGGATAAAAATATGTGTAATTATATCCACCTTTTTTTTTCCATTAACCTCCTTGCTCTTTTGTAGTGTTCAGTTATTTGATGATTTTCCTCTCTCAAGTTCCCTCACATTATGCATGCTCCTATCAAGTGATTCTCCTACACACTCCTTCTTTCCTCCACAAAGTGGGATACTGTGAGGGGACTGAGAGGAACAGTTTTTCATGAATAACTAATGATCAGTTGGTTTATAATTACCATATCACCTGTAGGTATGAAAATGATGTTGCTACATTACTTGAGGATGATTAAAAGCAGTGATTCACCTAAGCAGTTTTAAACATTCTTCCAAGAAACTCCATACGCCAGCCATTAATTTATTTAGTAAACTTTTGCTTCCTAGATAATATACAGGAAACTTATCCCTACCCCAAAGGCAAAATCATATTTTGTTGCTGCTGTTGTCGTCCTTAAGCACCTGCAGCCCTAATCAAGATTATCAGAGAGGAAACAGTTTAACAAAGAGCTAACATTTGTTGAACCTTTGTTACTCCCAGGAGTACTTCTGAGTGCTTTGTGTATCTTACATGTAATGCTCTTAATGATCCTATAAAGAAGGTACGCTATGATGCCCATTTTAAAGATAAGGAAATTGAGGTTTGGAGACATTAACCAGCTTGTCTGAGTTCACAAACCTGGTAAGGGAAGAAGCTCAAATTCAAACCCAGGTAGCACTGGCTCCTTAGCCTAATAGAAAATTTCGATTTTGTATTGATTGAGTATTTATTGACCACATGATAAGTTCTGGGCACAGAGATAGATGAATAAGAGTATTCTTGACTTTGAATAGTCTAGTAACAACAGAATGATTATGAACTGATAAATTATAGTGCACTATATTAGCATTAGGTAATATAATTAGATATTAGCATTAGGCAGGAACAGAGTACTATGGGAGAGCATTAGCATAGTGTCTCCAAGGCATAAATGTGATACTTTTTATATACTTTTCACTTTTCTTAAGCAAAAAGAGCCTACGTTTAGAACAGGAAAATTAACATATTTGAAAAAAGGCAAGGTTCAAAAATCATAAATGTCTTTTCTGAATAGTGTATACTGTTTTCTCCTATACTGTACCTACATGCCTATGATGTTTTAATTTATAAATTTGGCACAGTAAGAGATTAACAATAACTAATAATAAAATAGAACAGTTATAACAATATACTGTAGCAAAAGTTATTTGAATGTGGTCTCTCCTCTCTTTCAAAATGTCTTATTGTACTGTACTCACCTATTTTTGGACCTTGATTGGCCATGGGTAACTGAAAACAAGGAAAGCAAAACCTTGGAGTGCAAAACTGTGTGTGGATAAGGAGGCACAGCTTGTATATATTTGTAGCTTACTCAGAGATACTCTTTTCTTTATTAAATACCCAATCAACATAGTTTTTTTTTTTAATGACCAAAAATGCTGAGTATAGAGCGACACCAAGGCAAAAATCATAAGATTTCCCTCATCTAAGCAATCCTTTTTCCTGCAGTAATGTAGTAAAGAAATCCTTTAGATGGCATTTACTATTTGGGTTGGTTATAGTCTAGAGCAATGTGTCCAAACACAAATCTGCATGTCAATGACTGGCTGATTGGATCAGAGTCTTATAGTCACGTATTCCTAGGTCATATTGCTATGGGTTTAGATATAGCAAGTCTAGGAACAGCCTAGGTCTCTATATTTTAAAATTCCCCAGTTAATTTCCATATACATGAAGGTTTAAGAACCACTGGTCTCAAAATATCCATAAATAAGGAAGGCCACTTATATGATCTTTACTTTTTCTTTATTATTTTGTTTAAGGGCATGGATTGGTAGGTAAGAGCCTAATCTCTGGAAACATATAAATCTCAGTTCTGGTTGATCTGTTTCACTTACTACCTGGGGACCTAGGACAAATTTCTTAACCTTTCCATTACCTTTGTAACAGATTTGTTGTGAGGATTAGATATAATGCCCAGAAAACAGCTAGCAGTGCCTTGTACTTAATAAGTGCTCAATTAATGTCAGAGTATATATGTATATACACACACACATGCATGTCCACACACATTTATATGTATAAACACACATACTCTTAAAATGATATGAAAACACCATAGTGGAAAATGAGCAGAACTATCACAAAAACAAAACAATCAGTCACTGTTACCTTTGCAGGAAAGAAGTAGGTCTTTGTCTGGCTATACTGGGCCTTTTCAAAGTTGAGAATCCTAACCCCCTAGTAGTGAGTCCTTCAGGTAGCCTCAGGCTGCTCCTTCACTCCAACTCACACCTTTTAGCTAGGAACTGACCGATCTTTTCCTTGCCGTTAGTTCCTATCCTTTCACATCATGCAAAAACCAACCTGCCATGTTTCATTTCTGGATTAGTTAAGCTACAAAGTAGCATGGGGTTGTTGAAAGAGTAGTCATCAAGAATAATGATCACTAATCCAACTCTGCAACTAACAAATTTATAAAATGGAATCAGTCATAGCTACTCTTGGTGTCTGTTTCCATATGAATTAGGATACAAGGAGATAAATGAGATTGTTTCTAAGCACCTTTCCAGGTATAATGTTCTGAGTTTCTGAGCTACTAAAGTATTATAACCTAATACCCTTGAGATCCTTTACTCTCTGATAACGACATTTGGCCCTTAAGCCAGAGGAATGACTGATGTCATTTAAAAGTCTATGCATAAACCTGGCTGAAGATATGTCTAGAATAACCACAAGATATAGCCAGCTCTTAGCTGTCCAACAAAGTACTTAAACTACTTACCTGTCAGCAAAGTGGGTCAGGATGATGTCCATGTAATCCCCATAGAGAAAAACCTTCCTAAAAGCTGGGCATGGATCATCTGGCAACTGATGGTGCACAGATAACAAAATACCTACCCAGGGCAGGAATCTCTTTCATTCTAGGTCTAGCCAAGGTCAAAATTTAACACTCTATAGAAGGAGGGGAAAGAGCACATGTCATGAGCAAATTCATGTAGGCAGTACAATCCAAATCCTCACTTATTAGAGAGGATTCTTAATCAACTAGAATATTGAGCATACCAGAAATAGCAGCCATTTTAATATCTCACAATATGTAGAAACAGAAAAACGATTGAATGATCAGAATGCAGCCATGTTTAAAGATTGGTTCATTTACCAGCCACTCCACCGATTTGCTAAATTTCCATCAAATTAACTAACTTTAAAACTTCCTAGAGCTCACCATTGAGTGAGATGCTGATGAAACAAGAATCCATCTGGTTATTTACTGAGCTCTTTTTTCCCAGCTTCTCGAATGAAAATATATTTCTTTATGCATTAACATTATTGGAGATCCAGTTCTTATGGTTTTATATTAGTTTAGTATTTTATTATCTTGTATTTATGAATTTTGGAAATGGCAATAAAACTATACGAACTCTCCTTCCCATATTGATTTTTATGTTTATTTTCTCCTTCCCATATTGACTTTTATGTGTATTTGTAAAAGATTCAACAGCAGAAAGATAGAAATATTTTCAGGATGGGAATGCTCATTCTTCCTAGTGCATTTTAATTCATTTCAGTGAATGCTCATGGCTAGCTTAGGCACAATTGTAGTGTAGGTTAAGTTTCTCTTTAAGGGTTTTTCTCTTTCAGGACCACACTTCTCTTTGGTCAAAATATTTCCTGGGCTGGGCGCAGTGGCTCACGCCTGTAATCCTAGCACTCTGGGAGGCTGAGGCAGGTGGATAGTTTGAGCAGAGTTTGAGACCAGCCTGAGCAAGAGCGAGACCCTGTCTCTACTAAAAAACTAGAAAGAAATTATATGGACAAGTAAAAATAATATAGAAAAACTTAGCCGGGCATGGTGGCACACATGCCTGTAGTCCCAGCTACTCGGGAGGCTGAGGCAGGAGGATTGCTTGAGCCCAGGAGTTTGAGGTTGCTGTGAGCTAGGCTGACGCCACAGCACTCTAGCCCGGGCAACAAAGTGAGACTGTCTCAAAAAAAAAAAAAAATTCTGTGGGAAGGTGGTCTGCTTTCTTTGTTCTTACCTTAAAAGGGAAAGAAAGAAGAAGGAAAGACTGCCTTATTCTTATTAAAAAATTATACTGAGGGATTAAAGCACTCCAGAGATAAGTAATACGTTAAGGAGACAAGCATAAGCACTCAAAAGTATTTATAAAGTAGGCAAAGCCAGTGGGAAAGGAGGGTCACCAGAACACTGCTGAAGATAAAAGTTAAGACATTTTTCTGAAAACCAGAAGCAAAGTCGAGGCGTGTTTGAAATAACAAATTCTACAAGCACACTTAAATTTCTTCAAATCTCTCAAACTAACTTCTCAGCTGCTTAGTTATGTAATTTGTATTATTTTAATCAAGCATTTTCAGCAGTAGACATGAAGAACTATGATACTGCCCAGATCTGAACATGTTAATTCTGTGCCTTGGTAGGAAAGACAAAGATGGTAGAAAGTCAAACCAAGGGACAAGTTGAGCCTGGAAGAGAACCTGAATCATTGTCTAAACCAGAGATAAAGCATCAAGGCAAAATTTCTGGATTTGAAGACCATGTAGTCTGCTTTTGATAAATTGCTAACTGTGTGGGAGAGAGCTGAGCTAGGAGTGGAAGTGGGTAACCGTATGGTTTTGCGGGGCGGGGTGTGTGGCGTGCCAGGCAGCCATATTTCTCTCAACTACTCACCCTGCTGTGGGTGCCTGATGGCCCGGTGCATCAGTACCACAGCCCTGAGGTGGCAACTCTGAATGGCAGACACAGTGCCAAAACGGAGATCATGGGCCTCGAAAGGTCTGGCCTAGATCTGCAATCCTATGAAATGAAAGCAAATGGAACAAAAGCCAAAAAGTAGTCCGGAGAGTAATCATCTGGCCTAGAAAATGGGGGGACCATTTTTATTAAAACATATAAACATGTACGTTTTGAGATTAAAAAAGACATTAGAGAAGGATATAGACAACCAAATCACCAAGTTTCTCTTTCAAAGGAAAATTCCACACATTAACAAATCATCTTGGGGCAAATTGCAAAGAAATTACAAGCATACTAAAAATAGGGTTTATATTATACAATGCTGTCAAAGTTTTCCCCTGTCATTCATGTTCTTCCAGAGAATGTAGTGAATGGTAACTAGTAGAATAAATGCTTAATAAACATCTCAGTGACTAAGTCAGTGATCAGATGAATAATTGAAAGAATGAATTAATCAACGACAAAGCCTATTTTCCCAAGCTTCAGCCACAGATAAAAATTGATTCTACTCAAAGTCTATTTATAAACCCTGGCTTTTTATTTAACCCAGATTTGGTATAGGAGTGGTTGTATAAATTGCTCACCACAGCCATTTCTTAAACCCTTAGTGTCTGCCCAGTACTCAGACAAAAGGAAAGTGGGGCTCTTACAGGTCAGCCAGGACCACCTCCTTGCTAAATTCAAGATCTTTTTTTATTCTCAGTTTACACCTACCTATCTATTCTTTACTAGTGCACTGACTCTTCCGGATGGCACTTGGAAATCCCGTTTTTAATGTTAGCATTGTAATTGAGGTCTTCATTGTTTCTTATCCCTCCAACTTGAACCCCCAGCCAATCCATTCCATGCTCTAGTGCAGCCTAACCTGCTTATAGTTTAGCCACAAACATAATAAATAATAATGATGATGGTAAAATAGCCTATTTGCCATGTCCTCTTGAAATTTTAAACTTCAGGGTTTTAATATGATGCTAATTTCAGATTTGTCTATCAGGGAAAAGAATATTGAAGCTCTCTCTTTTTAAGAAATGTCATTGTCTTTTCAGAGTGTGGAAGGAGAACACCACGAGAAAGCTGTGGAACTACTCAAAGCTGCTAAGGACAGTGTCAAGCTGGTGGTCCGATACACCCCAAAAGTCCTAGAAGAAATGGAGGCTCGCTTTGAAAAGCTACGAACAGCCCGGCGTCGGCAGCAGCAGCAATTGCTAATTCAGCAGCAGCAACAGCAGCAGCAGCAACAAACACAACAAAACCACATGTCATAGGTGAGAATTGACTTATTCTATACAAGGAGAGTCATATATATACACACACATGTACATATGGTCAGGGAAGACCTTTAAAATGAGGAGGTAACATTTAAGATGAGACTGAATGACAAGCAGCCAGGAAAAGAGAATAAAAAGAGGAAGAAATAGCCAGTGCAGTAGCTCTGTGACAGGCATGAGCTATTTGATGTTTCAGGAACAGAAAGAAAGCCTGAGTAGTTAGGGAATAGTCAGTGAGGACAGTGGTGGATTATGATATCAATGAGAGAGGTGGAGGCCAGGTCACAGAGGGTTCTGTGAGCCACTGAAGGAAGTTACATTTTATTGCAGTGGAAGCCACTGAAGGTTTTTAAGCAAGGGAGTGACTGTTTTCTCTTCCATGGGATATGGTAGAGTTCTATTTAAGTGAACAAGAGACTTATATTTGCACCTGCCATGGTAGCACTTGCAATACACATGATCATGGCCCCTTGAGATGAAACTGTAGTGACCAATTCAGGTACAAATAAAATAACACCAAGTCACATCATCCATGAATTTTATGGTGAATTCAGTCAAAGGGACCTTGATTAGCTCTTCATTACATTTTAATTAATTTGACTTTTAAAGATTAAAAGAGATTTGTTACACTTGCTAACTCATACAATGGTTGCTTCTGAGAAAATATTTGAAGCTAATTTGACGTATTTAATTTGAAATAGATCTCAGATTTTGTTCAAGTTTAATCAGTCAAGCAATGACCAGGTAAAGACAAATACTTGTCAGATATTATCTTCTTGTTTATCAGATGAAATGCAATTTCTATTCTCTAAATTAGAAATAATATTTCTTTTATCTGAGGTGGTAAAGGTTATGAGTACCTAGCAATGGTAAATGATGGCTACAGATACAAATGGAAAATAGGTCGAATGCAAGAACTGTGTGGGGAGTTTCTCTCTTTTGCCTAATTTTTTTTTAGAAACAGGGTCTCACTCTGTTGCTCTGTTGCCCAGGCTGGAGTGCAGTTGTACAATCATTGATCACTACAGCCTCAAATTCCTGGGCTCAAGGCATCCTCCTGGCTTAGCCTCCCTAGTAGCTGGGACCACAGGCACATGCCAGCACATCCAGCTAATTTTTTTTTTATTTATTTTAGAGATGGAGTCTTCCTATGTTGCCTAGGATGGTCTCAAACCCCTGACCTCAAGCAATTCACCCGCCTCAGACTCCCAGAGTGCTGGGATTATAGGCGTGAGCCACTGTGCCCAGCTCTTGTGCCTAGTTTTAATTTTAAACTCTCCTGAAATAAAAGTCAATTGTCTTTTCCCCTAACTTCTATATTTGATAATCAGGATGAATAGATTACATTTTCTACAATGTAAAATATATGGTTACTGTTCAATAGTGTGCTAGAAATCTAAACAGAGAATGTGAATGTGAGATTTCTTTTGCTATACCCACTTTTTTTTGAGAAAGTGTTACATTTATTCAGTTTTAAGCACCTCAGCTTTAAACTGTGACTTCATGTATATTCATATTTCACCCAGATTCCCAAAGAATAAAAGTAAGAAGCAGGAATACCTCTTGAGATATCAAAACTCTGAGGAAGTCAAGCTTGTCCCTGACTTCTGTTACTAGCTATAAAATGAAGAATTTATTACAGTCAAACTTAGGCTGTATCTTAACAGATTTACAAAGTAGCTGGCATTTGCCAGTGGCTTCACTGACACTCTTTTTCCTCCTTCTCTTAAGAGCCCCATTTTGTTTATTTTGTCCACTACTGAAACTCCTCTGTACCTTCTACTACCACTATCCGTGGTCCTGACGATCTGATCCAGGGAATCACTACCAAAACTATCAGCCCAGTCACAAAGAGAACCAGGTCCCAGAGGATGACTCTGATAAAATTGCATCCAAGAAACTCAGAATTTCCAAGCAGAAAACTGGACCAGAAATAGTCTTAATGTTGACTAACATTTTATTAAACAATTAGTGTATGCCAAGAGCTCTTCTAAGTGTTTCCATATATTAAATTACTTAATCTTCACAATAGCCTTGTGAGGATTAGGTATTATTTTTAATCTTGTTGTAAAGTAGGAAACTGAGACATACAGGAGTTTAAAAATATATATACAGTATTTCACAGCAGTTAAGTGATAGGGCCAGGACTCAAACCCAGAAACATGGGTTTCAAGGCTTCCTGCTCTTACCCACTCTGCCACATTGCCTCTTTGTTCACTGGAACCTGCCCTTACGTTCTCTGATCCCACCTCAAAGATACACTTGTGAACTCTCTGGGGATTCAACATCAAAGAGTTATACAAATTACCCTTACCACCTACCTCCAAAGCAGTACACCATACTTCAAAGTATTAATACTTCATTGTCACAGTTGCATTAGTTTTCTATTGTGGCCATAAAAAATTACCACAAATGTAGTGGCTTAGAAAACCCAAATTTATTATCTTATAATTCTGTAGAATTTATTGTAATTCCATCAAAATTCCAATGTCATTTTTCATGGAAGTAGGAAAATTCTAAAATATGTGTGGAACCACAAAAGTCTTCAAAATCCAAAGCAATCCTGAGTGTGAAGAACAAAGCTGTCTTTATATCAGTACCATGCCGTTTTGATCACTATAGCTTTGTATTAGATTCTGAAGTCCAGTAGCGTGATGTGTCCAGACCCATAGACCAATGGAACACAATAGAGAGCCCAGAAATAAATTCACATGTTTACAGTCAGTTGATTTTTGACAAAGGTTCCATGAACACACAATGGGGAAAGGGCAGTTTCTTCAGTAAGTGGTGCTGGGAAAACTGGATATCCACAAGCAAAAGAATGAAATTGGATTCTTATCTCACACTATATACAAACCAACACAAAAGGGATTAAATACTTAAATATAAGACCTGAAACTGTAAAACTATTAGAAAAAAAGGTAAAAGAAATGCTCTACAATATTGGCTGGGGCAAAGATTTCTTGGGTATGTCTCCAAAAGCACAGGCAACAAAAGCAAAAATAAACAAATAGGATTGCATCAAATTAAAAAGTTTCTGCACAGCAAAGGAAACAATAAGTGAATAAACAACCCACAAATTAGGAGAAAATATTTATAAACTATACATCTGATAAGGAGCTAATATCCAAAATGTATAAGGAACTCAAACTCAATAATAAAAAACAAATAATCCAATCAAAAGATGAGCAAAGGATCAGAAAAGACACTTCTCAGAAGAAGACTAACAGATGGCCAACAGATGTATGAAAAAATGCTCATGATCATTAATCATCAGAGAAATGCATATTAAAACCACAATGTAATATCACTTCACACTTGTTAGAATAGCTATTATCAAAAAGACAAAATATAGGAAGTTTGGGCCAGGGCATGGAGAAAAGGAAACCCCTAGGCACCATTGGTGGAAATGTAAATTAATACAACCGTTTTGGAAAATAGTATGGAGGCTCCTCAGAAAACTAAAAAGAGAATTATCGTATGATCCAGCAATCACACTTCTGAGTGTATATCCAAAGGAATTGAAATCAGTATGCTGAAGAGATATATGTACTGCCATGTTGATTGCAGCATTACTCACAATAGCCAAGATATGGAAGCAACCTAGACGTCCAACATCAGATGAATGTATAAAGGAAATGGGGTATATATACACAGTGGATATTATTCAGCCTTTAAAAGGGGAAAATCCTGTCATTTGCAGTGAACCTGGAAGACATTTCACTAAGTGTAATAAATAAGCCAGGCCTTTCTTCTGCTCACTTTGTATTTAAATTGCTCCTCTTTTTCTAATGTCTTAAGATGGAAGCTTAGGTGATTGATTTTTAATCTTTCTTCTTTTCCAAAATACACATTCAATGGTGTAAATTTTCCTCTCCTCACTGCTCTCACTACATCCCACAAATTTTGATAAGTTGTGTTTTCATTTTCATTTACTTCAAAGTATTTTTTAATTTCTCTCTTTGACCCATTTCTCTCCCACTTTCATTTTATTTTATTTTATTTAGGCAGGGTCTTGCTCTGTCACCCAGGCTAGAGTGCAGTGGCCTCATCAAAGTTCACTGCAACCTCAAACTCCTGGGCTCAAGCGATCCTCCTGCCTCAGCCTCCTGAGTAGCTGTGACCACAGGCATGTACCACCACACCTGGCTAATTTTTCTATTTTCTGTAGAGAGGGGGGTCTCGCTCAGATTCCTCTCCCACTTGTAATTACATTGGGTTCAATTGGATAATCCAGGATAATTTCTCTACTTTAACATCAGTTGATTAGCAACCTTAATTCCATTTACAACCTTAATTTCCTTTTGCCATGTAAGCCATATTCATAGGTTCTGGAGATCACAACGTGGACATATTTGAGGGTGAGGAGGCACTATGCTGCCTACCACAATGGCTCATATAAGAGTTAGCAAGGCAATTTCACCAACAAAAGTCACACTGATATGGAAAAGAGGCTTTTGTTTAAAAAATAAATCACTAATCTGTAGAATTATAAATCACAGGAGTAAGGTAAATATTGAGAACATTTGATACAGATGGTACTTCCCAAAAGGTATTTCAGTGACCCACATTTTGAATGACCAGTGCTCTCAGCTGCTGGTATATCTCTCAGAGCTACCCCCGCTTCTGGACAGATGGAGAGATCCAAGACTCCTACCAGAATTCACCTGTTCTGAGCACCATTCCCTCAGGCCATGTGACTATAAGATAATTTAATACATTAAAAACTCAGTCTCCAGATCTTTGTCACTCTGTAGCTAAGTGACCTTTAGGAAGTTATTCAGTCTAAGACCCAGTAAAATGGTCTGTGTTGGAGATCAAATAAGAAAAAATTATGTAAAACTCTTGGCAAAAATATGTGACAATTAGTGAGCACTCAATAAATTTTAATTAGTAATAGTGGCAGTGTTAATGTTGTAATAGTTAAAATGTTAATGGCTCACAATGCTCTTATATGAAATATTGTTAGGTGACTCCTGACAACATTCTTGGTTTTCCATCCCCTCAGTAGGCCTCTGGGGGTAGGGGTCGGGGGGTGGTTGGCACATCTCTAGAAGGTATAACTGCTGGAGAGGGTTGGTGCAGAGCAAGGCAGAAGGATTTTGTTACAATCTGTTTTGTATTTGGTACTCAGCATTCACTGAAATAAAAATAGCAGCAGCTTTAAGAACAAACATTGAAAACCGCCATTCTCTCTGACAGAACCGAGGCTGTAGAGTGGAAGAGTGGCAGGTATGGGGGAGGCGTCTGGGGAGGCTGCTTTTCCCAATCTGACCATATGGGCAGCTGCCTACTCTGTTCCACATGGTGTCAGGCTGACCTCCTGGGAGGAGAGACAGGTTGAATGTCTGCTTCAGAGAAGAAATATTGCTGCTTCCAGCCTATCAGAGAGAGGCTTTGCTGGCTTGTGCCTTGAGAAAGGCACAACCAAACGCCCTGAGAGTCATAATATAAATGTATTCTTTGCCTTCATGAGGAAAAATAGAATCATCTGGAAATGGGAGGAAAGAAATGTTTTACATTTGAAATGTTTCCAAACTGGTGTTCTTTATTTCATTTTAGGGAATAACTGTGGCTTTTCCATCCTCATTCGGTAATTACTTCCTTTGCAAACATCAAAAGATTTTTTTTTTCATGTGTGGAAGATGGTGCATGAATGATAACGCCCAAAATAATCCTTGCTGTTCTCACATAGCACATGCTCTTTTGATATTTTTAGCATATTGTAGTTGACAAATGAATACTAATCACTGATTTCTCTTTACTCTTTTCCCCCTTTCAGGCCCTTGAGGGAAAGCTACTTGATCAAACATCTGATAGTCACAAATTTGAAACCGTGCTTCAGAATCCCAGCACATAGTAAAAGGAAAAGACAACACTGATAATTATACCTGTCAAGAAGCTGTGAACACGTGGTACATAAATTCTTTAGCAAGGCAACTCGACACTGTCTTTCTCTGGGCTTGAACCCCCACTGCTCACATGCGTGCTCCTTACACACATAGACCTTCCATTCACTGCCGTGGGAATTCTCAGTGTGTAGAGGGAGTGGTTTTACAGTCTGCAGACTGAAACAGTATAAGAAGAATAAAGTCTGTGACTTTGGAATAAATCACCAGGGCCAGGATTAAGTGATCTTTGGTCCATAGCTTTTCCAGAGATTAGCAAACCCCTCATTAGGCTATAATTCAAACTGCATCAGTTCAAGGTTGTTGCCACTTGAAAGAAACCTACACATTGCACCTCCCCCTGACCGGTTCCACAATCCATATTGCTGAGTTGTCTGAATTGGAATTCCAGTTCATTGCAAATTCAACCTCTATTCTCCTCTTGAAAATGGCAAGTTATTATACAATATTTATACTCTCTTCAGGTTCTACAGGCAATTGGCTTTTTATTTTGTCCCCATGAACTTTATTATGCATTAATAGAGTGGGGCAATTTTAGCTCAACTTGTAGTTTGCTAGAAGCAAGAATAGGAACTCTAGTATTGTATTTTTTTAATTTAAGTATTGCTTGTATCTATTATTATTAATTATAACAAAATATAATGTATATTTATTCCACAAAATACATATTATCAGAGTGCATTGGTTACAATTTAGGTTCTTTTCTTACCAAGTGTTTTGAATCTGGTAAGAGAATACTAGCAAAGGACCTAGCTTCATGAACTGATCCTCATATGGTATCTATAAGCCCACTTTCAATATTTTGCTGTTAAGTTTTATATTTTTTGATTGACAAACCCTGGAGAAATCTAAACTACCAACACTGATGTGCTGTCATAGAAGTCTATTTGATATTTTAAAGCTTAGGGCTTTATGAAACTAAATTATAATATATGTGCATATATATTCAAATATATATGTCACACAAAGTTTAGGTCACTTTCCCAAATATAAACTGGATTTTGGGGATATTATTCCTCTTAAAATTGGCCATATGGAAACCAGTAATATCAGTATTATGAATAACTGATGCTGCTTCCTCTAGACGGAGAAGACACCTACTTTGTTACATATATTCCTTTAGGTAAATAGACAATGCATATAATCTTTTGGAAAGTATCATTCACTGAAAAATGATTTGTTAGAGCCACCTAAACAGATCATAATTTTTGACTTATGGTAAATGGAGACACCTAAGTCTGATTTTACTTTATGGATTGAACAGGAAGCAATAATTATTTGGGTACTTAATACCGTAAGCACAAAAATGTACCTGAAGAAAAGAATAATTGCCTGGTTGAAATGTTCTAAACAGATCATGAAAACTGAGGCAAATATTTGAATATCCCCTTTTCTTAAATATAGAAATCGAGTCCCCAAAATGTTCCCCAAGAATAAATTTGATATTTCAGATAGTCCCCCAAAACAGAAATTTATGAAGCTCAGTTTAAAAACTGTCTTCTTGAAAATAAAACCAAACTGATCACAACTGCCCCGCATGTTTTATGTTGCCCCGTTGGATGGTATTATTGTCAATACCAAGTTCTCCCTGCTCTTCATAGTGTATCACTCACTAGAGGACAAACAGCAAAGAGACTAGAAGGCATCCTAATTTCAACCACGTCCTGCTGTGTAACAGATTCCCATCCTTGACTACATATCATTTTTTTACCAGAGAGAACTGGGGCAGGGAGTAGGGACAGTGAGGACCCTGAATGTTATGTAAAATAGATTTACAAAAGAGACAAGCATGATGAAAGGGAATGAATGGAGACTGTGAGTATTATTCAGTTTGAAAGAGTTCACATTTTTATAAGGAAAATTTAATAAAACATATATTTTAGTTATCATTTAACAAAGAAATAATAAAGCTATTCAGACAATGCCACAAGACACTCTTAAAGGGAAATCATTGCACGCTTGTAATGAGAAACTGGTCATTTCAACACATTTCCATACATTGTATAAATTTAGAGCTTAAGGTGAGTATGTTTTCACTTAGCCATAAGTGTTCGGTTAATATTAAAGTTATCATATGGTTTCATTTCAATACAAATATTGTCATGGTGTTATAAAAGCAACTGTCAAATGAGCAGATAGTTTACATTTGTGTTTTCTAGAAGTCTTTGTATTTTATGCTGCATTTGCATAGCGTTAAATACTGATAAATGTATGCCAGGTTGTTTGTCAAAATGAAGGTGCAATCCATCACACCTGCTGCATTTAAGGACAGATTATATGTCACAGTGGTCCTACACACAAATGGCCAATTTCCTTCAGTAAAATCTAGTTGGTTGAAATTTAAGCCTTTCTCCAAAGTGTTAATCAAAAATAGCCATCCCTAAGGCTTAGCGAGGAAGCTTGTGGTTCTCTTAAGTTTCACTGAAGCCAGAAGGAAAGGGAAAAATTTAGCACAACCTGTACTAATGCTTTTTATTTTTGATCATCATATTAGAGCCACTGACATGTCCCAAGTCATATTGAAATAAATACATATCAGGTTGCTTCTACATGAAGCTCAATCTTCAATTTAATAAGCCAATTAGGCATTAAAAGAGGAAAAAAGTGTGATCTTTGCCAGCAATCCTGGTGACTTTTAGTTCTTTCCCTTGGTCAGGTAAGTGGCCAGTGGGACAGATTTTCTAAGCTTTTTCCTGCTATGATTTTGAAGACAAATACACAAAGCATAGTTCAGGAAAAGATTTCCAAACCTTTTCACTGGAGCATTTACATTTTGATTCTGTTGCCATTTGAAATAGAACATCTGCAGGGAGATAATGAGTTTAAATTACAATTGACTTTGGAAAGAATAACAGACTTTTGTGCTTCCTCAATCGTATAATCAATAGGGAATTCTCTAGTTATGTGAACAACTACAATCTTTTAAGACAATGCTACGATCTAAATGCAAAATCCAGCATGCAGGGGCTTTTTAAGGATTTGAAGCTGTCTCCAGAAGAACTTGGCTAGAGATGGATTACACCAATTTACAAATGTAGTCTTCAACTGTGACATCAAACTGATCTTATCTCATTTCCTTTTACTCAGCTGTGCCTGTAGGACTCCAAGATGTGGAGTATTTTGTCCACATTATTTTATACATCTATAGATATTTGTGAATGTGTGAATAATGTCTGAATTTCTCATCTTTTAGTTAGTTTTTGTTTACCATACAGACACAGCCTGTTAGTAAGATCAGCTTTAGACAACATCCTGAAATAGAAATCAATACCCTGAAGATTCAGGGAGGCCAACACAGAACAAGACCTTCCAAAACACGGGGTGATCTTAACCATCTGATCCCTGTCTAGACTGCAAACTCCACGAGAGAAAGGGTTGTGACTGCCTTGATGACTGCCTGGCACAGTGTAGGTACTCAATTAACATTTGTTGAGTGAATAAATCATTGACTCAGTGAAGAGACAAATAAATGGATTTTGCCTTCTGAAAATTTCACAGATTTTACCAGCTTATATCATACTAATTGACGCTATAATTTCTAAAATTCATAGTTAAAACCAAAATTGACTTCATAAGAACTTTTTAGATGTGTGAATTTGGAATCTAATGACTTTAAAGGCATCAAAGATTTGAGGACATTTGAACAGTGGATAAGCAACAATGTTTGGGGATTCGGAGTTTTTACAATGAATGTTTGAAACCCAACCTTTCTAGTTCTTTGTGAAAGCTCCTGGAATTATTTGGCAGGAATGATTCAAACATAGAACTCCATTTTTAAATTTTATAAAAGATTATGTTTTAGTTTTTAGAAAAGAAGAAAAGTCCCATCATCAAGCATATTATTAATATCCTCTCCAGTATTAACAACTTTTTTCTAAGGAGCTCATAGTAATTAAAGCCACCATCCCTAAATCTCCTACTTTTAAAAGATCATTTCTTTTTTCACTTTTGAAAAAGAATGTACTGACCTAAAATTTAATCACATACCTATTCAGAATTTTCCATGTGTTTATTCATTTAAGAAATATTTATTGTATACCTAGTGCATGCTAGGTTCTAGAAATGCAACAGCAAACGAGACAGACATAGTCCCTTCCTGGAGCTTACTGTGAGGAACTCCTGAATGCTTACTCCAACAATAACAAGAGTTTATGATCCATTGGGTCCCCTCCGCACCTGACAGAAGAAACAAAATCGCCTTATGGAAATCAGGAAATACTCCCTGCACAGATTTATGTGAGCTTGATTTTCTAAACACACCACTCACAAGCACTGCTTAGTTTATTTATAAACCACAGCTGTACCCCAGTGAGGTAGGTAAGTAATCATTTATGCATAACCAACACTTATTCAGCTCTTACTATTTTCTAGCTACTGTGCTCAGTGCTTTCATGGACTATCTCATTAAATCCTTTCAACAACTCTAATCATTAGGTTCCATTTTATAGACAAGAAAACTGAAGCACAGATCTATTATGTGACTTGTCCAAAGTCACACAGCTGGCAGGTGGAACTGGGATTTGAACCCATGCAGTCTGACACAAGAGCTCATGTGTCTAATCATCATCTGTGGTTGGGGGGGGACACCATTACATTAAAATGAATGAGTCATTAAATGAGTCACTGTATATAAAAGTACTTTGAAATTGTAAAGTAGTATACAAAAAAGATGTCAGTAAAGTATTACTCATGCTCAACAAATCACATCAGTGGCAAAAACAGGGTGAGAACTCAATCTTATGTTACAGCAGACTCTCATGCAGAATAAGCCAGAGACATGGATAAAAAGTACAGACCAGAAAATGTCTGACGTGTGATAAATATTTCGGTGACTTTTCAGAATTACTTCTTGTTAGCCACTGTGTCTATTTGGTGCTACAAAACCTGAAAGAAACAAAAATCCCTGCTGTAAGGGCTTATAATAAATACACAGTGCAGAGATGAACCAAGGATGTTTCACATTTATGAAGAAGGATTGGGAAATAGTACCATTTTCTCACCATTTGCATGTGCATCATGTCTTTCCAATTGTTTTCATTATTTTTCTGAAAGAGCTGCAAAATTGTGCAGTGGTTCAACCTGACCAAAGTGGTATTACGCTGCTGGGAAGTAAAAGTATTAGACACCAGACTGGAAGTATTGTTTTCATTATCAAATGACTTTAAGTTCTTTTAAAGCATGGATATGAAGGGATTTTTAGATGCTGAAGACGCCTGAATGTTTGGATTCTAAATTGTTTGTATTTCTCCATTCCCGACAACACAAACTGTTTTCTCCTTTCTGTTCTCAAACTCAATACAGAACACTCTGTGACCAAACGTGAGGATTTTTTTCCCAAGCAATTCTCCAAGCAGACACCAACTGAAGCTGTCTACCTAGAGATAGTGTCAGATCCCACAGGTTGAGGGCTCCGTCTCACAATATGTGACCCAACTGCAAGTAGTAGGTTGTCACCATTCTTCTGACCAACTGCCTACAAACTGGGGTTCCCACTGCCCCCTCCTTGGATTCAGTTAATGTGCTGGGACAGCTCACAAAACTCAGGAAAACTCCTACTTAGTTCACTGGTTTATTATTCATATAAAGGATAATATAAAGGAGACAAATGAACAGCCAGATGAAGAGATGGATAGGACAAGTATGAAGGGTGGAGATTTCATCCCCTCTCTGGGTGAGCCACCTTCCCAGCACTTCCACAGTTCAGCAACCCAGAAGCTCATCAAATCTCTTTGTCCAAGAGTTTTTATAGAGCTTGATCTCCAGCCTTTCCCCACCCCCACCCCCACACTTTCCTGGAGGTTGGTGGTGGGGCTAAAAATTGCAACCCTGTAATCCTCTAATCACTTTGCCTTTCAGCTGGTGAAAGCTATCTAGGGGCCCCACCCTAATCACCCCATTTGTATAAACTCAGGTGTTATCAAAGAGGCTCATTATGATTAACAACAGACACACAGCTATCACTCGGGAAATTCCAAGGGTTTTTGGAGCACTGTGACCAGAACCAGGGACAAGGACCAAAACATATTTCATATTATACCACAGGTTGTAAAATCTATATGAAAGGCAAAAAATGATATTGGTCTAATTTTATGACCACAGTTAGGTAGGTTAAGTGTTCACACTCACACAGGGTAACAAGAACTGACACCTTCTGGGGGAACAGTAAACTCACAGTTTCCGTTTCATACACTCATAGAGGGATTATACCCATTATGAAAAGTTTTTCTCTCTCTGCCCCTCCCTCCCCCAGTTAAATGGTCATGTGATACTTTATGGTTTGAGATGTGAGAAATGACTACCTAAAGATTGAATTGAGTCAAATTAGGAGTCTTTATTAGTTGGCTAGTGACTACTCCCTGTGCCGCCGCCTAGAGAGTAGTATTGACTTGCTGAAGTAGAAAGTTTTTATCGTGAGTGAAAAATTATTGGGGTAGAGTAAGTATGATTACAGGGGCAAAAAGTAGTATTATATTATTTTTATGTCCTGGTGTGATAGAATTTGGGCAGTTTAGGGCTTGGCCATGTAGAATATGGGTGTTATATTTTTATATTTGGGGCACTGTCTTTAGTAAGTAGTTTTATAGAAGTGAGATAGTAGATTAATGATTTTTTGGTATGAAATTTACATTATGACATTATAGAAATAGTTTTGATAATGTTAAAATTGTAGTCTTTAATATTATATGGCCAAAAGTTATAACAGTTAGTAGTCTTGAAGTTTTTGGCCCTTAATATTACTTATTGGTTTTTAGTGGGAATTAGATTATTGATTTTTTAAGTTTTAAGTTTTAGAAAGATAGAGTTGAACTATTATGTATTTTATTAAGATTCTGAAATATTTTTTAAATTTATAATTTAGAATATTTTTTTAAATAGTTTTTTTTTGGCTTTAATGGGCACACTTTTGTAATTTAAAAATAATTGTTTTATATATGTATTTTATATTTTTTTGGTGTCCACAGTATTGTCAAATATATTAATATATATTGTTAAAAATGATTTTATAAATAATTTATTTTAGTGTTTTTTGGCTATTTGTATTATTCTGTCTTCTACACAAATGTTTTAAGTAAATAAGGTGTTTAGTTTATGTTTAAAGATTTATTTTTTAAGTATGGAGTGGAATTTTGTGTTATGACAGTGTCATTTATTGTCTTTGTAAGTACCTAAGTGTAGTTTATAGGCTGATGGGGGGGGTATCTTTGGTAAGTTTAAAGTAAGTAATTAGGAGGAATTAGAGGAGTCTTTGGAAAATTTTGTCTTTAGCGGGTCTTTGGTTGGCTGGATAATTTATTTTTTGGGGAGTTGATTTGAAGATGTCTTTTTAATTTGGGTGTGATGGATCTAGTGGCGTTTTTTGGCAATTTTTATGGCTGTTGGCATGGTGAGGGTTATTGGCAGGGGTCTAGTCTATCTTGTCTTTAAGGTAGTGGGGTGGAGCTCTTATTTAGACGAGATCTCTGGGCTGTATTTGAAATGAAGTCTTTTTCGGGGGGGAAGATTAATTGGTCTAGGATGAGTGGCCTTTATAAGGTCTCTGGTCTGTTGGACACTAGACTGTAAGGCCTGTAATGACTTAAGAAGGGAGTGGTTATTTAATTTTGTTATTTTGTCCTCTCCCAGTTTGGAGATAAGTGGGGGCAGTTGGCCAAATATGATTTTATGTGGGGTTAAGTTTTTAATATAAGGAGTGTATCTAGTCTTTAGTAAAGGGGAGGAGGCTTATTTAGTCTGTATCAGTCTCTATTTTTAATTTGTTTAATGTGTTTTAAAATCTTATTTATTTTTTTTATCTGTCCTGAACTTTGAGGTTTATAAGTATAGTGTAATTTTTAATGTCTTAGTTAATAACTGAGTCGTTTGGGCGATGAACGTTGGGCCATTGTCGGACCCCAGTGTAAGTAGGAGGCCAAATTGGGGAACAATTTTAGTAACTAGTTTTTTTATAGTTATTTGTGTTGTTTTTGACTTTGTAGGAAAAGTTTCTGTCTATCTAGAGAAAGTATTAGTGAATATAAGTAATTACCGGTATCTGTATTTGTCTGGATTTATTTGAGCACAGACGTGGCAATTTGTTGAAGTTTGCCGGGCTTGGTGGTGTAGCCGAGGAATATTTGACCTCTCGAATCAGTTTTAGTCTTTAGGGCTTTCTTTATTTTAACTTTTCTTTTTTTTTTTCTGTGTACCAAACTCTTGGAGAGTTTGGTAAGAGTTGTTTTGGCAGAGTAAGGAGAGTTAGGAGAGGCCCCACTGGTTTTTTTGTATGACTTCTTTTGTTGTCGTGTTGGTGAAAGTATTGTCTCTCATCACTGGGGAGTCAGTTCTCGTTTTTGGTAAAATGTTGCCTTGTATATGTGTTGTTGCAAAGCTCTCCCCGTCTTAGGGCCTGGGTCAGGGCTAAGAGTCTAGCCTTTTGGGCTGAGGTTCTATGTCTAAGAGCCTGTGTCTAGATAATCCGGTCAGCAGTCATAATAGCCGCCCCTGTATATCTGACTCCCTCTGAGATGTGGCAGGATTGAGGGAGGCTGTTTTTAGGAAGTGAATCTGGGGGTGTCCAGCAACAGCACCTGATACTGGGTTATGCGGGAGTTTGAAAGTCACCTCTCGGGGGGACCTTTTAGTGAGGCTTTTACAGAGCGGAGCATGGGGCTATAGTATGTAAGTTTTGTCTCAAGGTTAGTTTAGAGGCTTTTTTTGACTAGGATGGCAGTTGTGGCCATGGCTCGCAGGCAGTTTGGCCAACCTGACATCATAGGGTCCAGTCTTTTAGACAAGTAAGTCACTAGTCTTTGTTAGGGTCCCGGCATCTGGGTTAATATTCCATTTACTATGTCCTGGTTTTCAGTAACATATAATTGGAAAGAAAGGCTTAGATTAGGCAAAGCCAATGTAGAAGTGTTTGTGAGGGCTTGAGAGTCTCAAAAGCCTGGGTTTTAGTTTTAGTCTAAACTAGAGTTTTGGGGGTTTTTTTGTTTTTTTGTTTTTTTGTTTTTTTGTTTTTTTTTAAGAAAGGGGGCCCTTTAGCTTGTTGGAGAACAGAGTATGTTGTTTTTGTGTCTATTTAAAACTCTAAAGTTTGTCCTCGACATTTAAAGTTATTTTGGGCTCCTGGGGGCTTATTGGGATGAAGTCTCAGCCCCGTCAGTCTGTGTCTTCTATATAAGGACCAGCGTGGGCTTGGTTTCTTCATGTTTTTTGTGGGGACATTCATCGTTTTAGTGACCATGTTTTTTGTATACTGGTCACGGCCTAAGTCGGCCTTTTTCCTTTTTGTATCTTGATCTAGTTCCTTAGGCCTTTTGTCCTCTTAGTTTTACATTTTTTTGCTCCACCATAGTAGAGGTGAGAATTTTGGCCATTTTTTTAGACTGTGCAATCCTAGGGTCCTCTCTGTTGTTGTAGATCTTTTGGGCAATTTTTATTAACTCAGTATTTTATTCTCAAATCTCTCTAATCTCTGCAGCTTTTTTTTAATATTTGGGGCCGACTGGGTAGCAAATGTAATGTTAATGGCATGTCTATTTTTTGGTGTCTCTGGGTCTATGGGAGTATATAGGTGGTAAGTTTTAAAGAGGCATTTTAAGAATGCCGCCGGGGGCTCATTAGGTCCCTGTCTGGTTTTGTTTACCTTAGACAAATTAGTTGGCCTTTTAGTCGCAGCCCGTATGTTTTCTAGTAGAGTCTGACAATATCATTTGAGAGCCTCCTTACCTCGTTTTTTATTTGGGTCTCAGTCCGGGCGCATGGCGGGGAAGACAAATTTTATTTGGACTGGGTCAGTTGTGGGTTGCCCATCTGGGCGGGAATGGCTTTGACAGCCTCCTTTCTCATCTGTCCGTGCTCTTCAGAAGTGAAGAGGGTTTGGAGGAGCTGCTGGCAGTCCTCCTAAGTTGGCTGGTGAGTATAAAAGACAATCTCCAGGAGAGAAATTAGTCCCTGAGGCTTCTCAGAAAAAGAGGAGTTTTGGTTTTTTTAGTTATGTAAGTCACTAGTTGAGAAGGGGACATAAACCATGACTGGAGGGCGGTCAGGTCCTGGGAACTTGGACACTGCCCTCCGGGGGCCATCCAACACCAAATGGGGGCCACTCTCGTTAGAAAATTTCTGTAAGTCAAAGGTGTTAACTGAAAAGCCGTAGGCCCGGCCCAATACCGAAAGTCCTGAAAATTTTTTAAGTATTTAAGAGGAGAGCAAGTAACACAGGACTGAGATTGGTCCATGAGGAAAAGCCTAAATATCACAAAATTTAGGCAACAGTCAGAATGGGGAGCAACACCGCAGCTAGGAAAGGAAACCTACTGTAGTCTCGTATATAATCACTAATAACAGCCTTTTCCCAGGCCCCCAATCCTCTGGGGCCACTGAGTAAAGTCTGATACCCAGTAACAGAGTCAACACGAATAGGCCAATGGCAATGTAAGACGTTGACTCAGTCATTTAGTTTAGGGGGACCTGAGTAGTTTGTCTTCAAGACAATTTTTTATACACAGTCTACATTTATTAAACATTTATGTCGGCGATGAAATATAGAGACACAGACTTGTTTTATAGGGTAGGGTTTTTTAAGTTTTGTGGCCTTTTAGCCATGGAGCTGTGACACTCTCACTCACTCACATCATACGTGGACATAAAGGACAGAGGACAGGACAAGAGAATTGGCCAATGATGACAGCGCACATAAATCAGACTCCCTACTGTCGTTGTTGCCTCGGACGGACCCAAGATGGTGGTGGTGGCAAAGGCCGTCTACCCCTCTCTTGATTTCGATAATAAGGGCCTCGGTCCTGCCGACATCAAGGGCAGTCAGGGAGCTGCCAATTTGGGTTGACCGGTGCAGTTGGATTAATTTGGCCCCTTGTTGATTTTGTAGTAGACTTTTTAAATCTCATTTAAAAAGAAAAGCAGAAAACCAGAAATTTCGGTCGCCTGAAAAGATCTGAAGGCCACGCATAGAGAAAGGCAGGGACAGAGAGGGAGAGAGAGACGGGCGGAGAGAGCAAGTAGCCAGCAGCTGGGTGGAGGCAGGGGGCGGGGGGAGGCCGGGTTCTACGCCCCGGCGGCCTCAGGAAAAAGACAGGAAACTGACAATCACGGGGCCCAATGATAAGCGCGCCCCGGTCTTTAAAGTTCGAAACTATAACCTAGGACCCAGATGACAGGTGAAACTGAAATGGAACCGAAGGCCAGAGAAATGAAAGTAGAACAAGAGTAATTTAAAAGAAAATATTTAGGAATCTGACCAGGACTCGCAAGTCCTAGGTGGCGTCTCACGTCCCAGGACTCGCCCGAGGAAAAGGGGAAAGAGAGTCAGATCCTGACAGTGAGTTTTAGGTGACGTCTCAGCTCTGGGAACCCGCCTGAGGAGTGACGCTGCGTCCAGCCAGTCTCCCGAGGCGCCAGACAACTCCGGAGCCAGAAACAGACCAGAAAAGAACTCACCGGTGAACAGAACCGGAAGACTCGTCTAGAAGAATTTGCGGTGTTGAAGGTGTCAGGGCGGTGTATTTGTCAAGCCTCTGCCCGGGGCGGAGGAACGTCTCTCAGAGGCCTTCCCCGAGGCAGGACGCTCGGCTCTGTGCCCGGTCTCCAGGCACCGGTGGTCGCCAGGTGCCCTATATTAGGGCAGGATCTCGCTGGGGCCTCCAAGTGTTATGGTCTGAGACGTGAGAAATGGCTACTTAATTCGATCTTTAAGTAGCCATATCTCACGTCTCAGACCATAACAATGCAACTTAAATTTTGGTTCATATTGGGGAAAGCAAGAGTCTTCTGAAGAAAACCTTTTCATTACCTCAATATTCTTTTCTACTACCTACTAATTAGCCCCTTCCAAATAATTAACACTTTGTAAAGTTTACCTTCGCAGATAATACACCAATGAAGAAGCTCAAATTCCTTATATCCACAATCAGATTTGTTAATTTCCCTCAATCTTCTTTTTGACACTTTTAGTGCTGCTAATGATAATACCACTCTCTGCACAAAATGTTGCCATCTTTCTCACTCGCTGCTCACATCAATTCTTAGATTTAACTTTCGAGTTTACCTTGACAAAGTCTTCTGAAACTATCTTCTATCCATTTCCACTATTCCCACCTGTGTATAAGACCTTAGTACTTTTTCCCGGGACTTTTGTGGGCTTTTAACAGTTCTCCCAATCATAAAGTCTCTCCAATTTTCCCTATATATTGCTGCTATGTAATGCCCCTTGAAGTTATTCCATTGCTTAAAATTCTCTTAAGGAGTCCCCCATCACAAAAAAAAAATTTAAAAATTAAGTACATTCTTCTTCATGGCTGAGTAGTATTCCATGATATACATATACCACATTTTGTTAATCCACTCATGAATTGATGGGCTGGAGACCATTATCCTAAGTGAAGCATCTAAGGAATGGAAAAAGAAACACCACAGGTACTTGGTATTAAATTGGAGCTAACCAATGAGCATACTTACGCATAAGGGAAGTAAAACTCAATGGAAATCGAGCAAGGGGTATGGGGGAGGAGGGAATGGGCAATAATCTACTTAAAGGGTAAACTGAACACTATCTGGGTCATGGGCACACTAATAACCATGACTCAAATATTACAAAAGTGATCCATTAACCAAAAATATTTGTACCCTATAATACTTTGAAATAAAAAGATAAAAAATAAGTAAAAAATGAAATACAAATTCTCATATTCCTAATCAAGACTCTCTGAACCAGAACATTAATATGATAATATTATATTAATATGGACATTACAATGTCCTTCCATCTATAAGTGCAAAAGATTATAGAATACAAAATAGGCTGATATTGAAATCTGATACATGCACTGTGAAATAGAAGTCATGGGGTTTCATGACACTGAAAAATATCTGAAGTTTTTCTTCTAGTTCAAATTAAATACAAAAATAAATTAGCAGTGCTCTATGTTGAAGATACCTACCAAGACTACATCAGATACAACCCACCAGTTCCAAAGTCCTTGTTTGGAATGTGGGGGGGAGGGTGTGTGTGTGAGACGGTGGTGGATGGGCAAGGTACAGGCATAGGCTAACTTGCTAACTAACGTTAGGAAGAGGTATGGTTTCAGACGGTATTTCCTCTCATATAGCACTGCTTTTATAGCCTTCGTGCTTTATCTGGCACTCCAAGTTGACAGCTACATACCTATTCCTGGAAACTATCCCAAACTTTCCTTCCTCTGACCTTTTTATTATTCCTGAAATGCCTTTTTTCTTCCTCCAGAAAAAAATCCTCAATTTTTTAAGGCCCATTTCAAATGGTACCCCTTCCAAGAAAATTTTTCTGGGCCCATTGTTACCTACTCCATCATCAAACCCATTGTGATATTTGTACCCCTCTTTAGCTCTTTTCTTAGCTTTTCTTATGGTAGACCCATTTGTGTCTTTTTTTTTTTTTTTTTTTTGAGACAGAATCTCACTCTGTTGCCCAGGCTAGAGTGCCATGGCATCAGCCTAGCTCATAGCAACCTCAAACTCCTAGGCTCAAGCAATCCTCCTGCCTCAGCCTCCCGAGTAACTGGGACTACAGGCATGTGCCACCATGCCCAGCTAATTTTTTCTATATATATTTTTAGTTGTTCATATAATTTCTTTCTATTTTTAGTAGAGACGAGGTCTCGCTCTTGCTCAGGCTGGTCTTGAACTCCTGAGCTCAAATGATCCACCTGCCTCAGCCTCCCAGAGTGCTAGGATTACAGGCATGAGCCACCACCGTGCCCGGCCCCATTTGTGTCTTTATCATTTTAAATTCCCCTACAGTTAGGGATTACCTACAAAGTGGTTGCTCAATATTTCTTTAGAGGAATCACCTTTCACTTGTCAACTTTGTAGATTGCCTGCTGGATTCTTTGGGGTCTATCTCAGTTCTCTGCAGCCCACCCACGAACTTCATCTGAATAAGAACTCAACACTAGACACTTTTAAAAGAGAGAAAGAACCCTAATTATTGAGCATCTCGATTTTTAAAAAACATAAACATAAAAAGAGCACAAAGATAAAGTTGGCAATCCTTATCTCTTATTCTCTAGGTTTTTCTGAGCTGATTTTTATCCTCAGGATGAATGTAGAGGTTGATGTAAATATTTTAGGTGAACACCACACACACACAATGACTTTACTGCAGATATACATATTTGGTTTCTTATTTCATAGGATAAATGCTAAAGGGTAAAAGTTGGTATGACAAAGTCAAACGTATTGACTCACTGAGTATGCAAAGTTGAACCACCCATATTCAAACTGGACATTGAAGCTACGTAAAATTATGAGAATTCACTACATGAGTGCTTACTATGTGTCAAGTACTGTTCTAAGAGCTTTGCATAAATTAACATATTTTAAATCTTGCAACATCCTTCAAACAGACTACTTGTGTATGGACGTCTAGATGGGGCTTATTAATAGCAAAGGAAACATAACTGAGTTCAAGGTCAGGAATTCCCTGTGCCCTGGATGGTAGTTCCTCATCAGAAGTTAAGCTACCCTGCCTAGTCAGCTGCTTGGGTTCCCAGCTGCCAAAGTATAATAGAATGTGACAACTAATAGGATAGTTTCAAATTTTTTTTTTCCAAACCAAATGCAATCTACTGAAGTAGATATAATAGGATATTGAGAGAAAAAATATTTTTATTGGCCCAGAATTATGGATAAGACTCAAAGCTGAAATCAAAATTTACCATATAATCCCATACTCTAAAAAAAGCCTTATACTTTCTAAAAGCAGTAGGATTGGCCCAACTCACTTCAACCCCTCCCTCTCCACCAAACATCCTATCAACAGACAGAAAGATATGTGGGGAATAAAGTTTTTTGGAAAGAAGGTTTTCCATCTCCACATCCACTCCCATCCAGCCCACGCCATGTGAGTGAGAAGAGCTTCAAGATAAACTCTCATAAGGATGTAGGGTTGCCTTGGTTTGAATATTTGTCCCCTCCAAAACTCATGTTGAAACTTAACTCCAATGTAACAACATTAAGAAGTGAGGCCTTTACAATGGGATTGTGTCATGAGAGCTCTGCCCTTGTGAATAGATGAGTCGATTTATAGATTAATGGACTCATGGGTTAATGGCTTATTATGGAAGTGGGTGTTATCAAAGCCAGTTTGGCTTTCCCTCAAGTGCCCCTTGCCCTGTGATGCCCTGTGCTGCCGTGGGACCCTGCAGAGAGGCCCCACCAGCAAGAAGGCCCTCACCAGATGTAGCCCCTCAATCTTGGACTTCCCCGCCTCTACAACTGTAAGAAATAAATTTATTTTCTTTATACATTACTCACTCTCAGGTATTCAGTTATAGCAACAGAAAACAAACTAAGACAAGAAGTGACTTTAAAAAAATATCCGGAAACTCACTCCCTAGCTAGATAATGCTGAGCTGCAGAAATCCATAGTTCCCCCAAAGTGCCACTTCTTCTGTAGCTGAAAGCCATGAGAAGGTTTTAGGAGAGCTTTGAGGTGGGCCCCCTGAGGTGTAGAGGGTATATGAACAAAGATACTAAGACAAGGAAGCCTCCTACAGGCCTGTACCGTCAGAGCTTGAAGGGAATGTGGTGCCTGGGAAGAGGATGGGGACAAATCTCCACTTCCTTCCAATGCCCTGTGCTTCTCCGGGTTTACAGAAGAGGACTCAGCAGTGTCATTGGGTCCATACGATGGATCCTAGGAGATAGAGAAGGGGCACGGATGGACTTGGATGCTACATAAAAGTCAAATTACTGCACGAATTTCTAAATACTTAATTGCTTCTGATAAGTAGCAAACCATTCATGGACCAAAAACAGTTTATAGGCCATGCTTCGAGCAGGACTGTTTAAGCATTCTCCGGATTAGAAGAACTTTGGATTAAATACAACACTTTCGCAGTTTTAAATAAATAGAACTAGATTTAATTTCAGTAAGCATAAGCAACCAGGATATTGTACAATATGACCATGATACTGTTTAAAAGACTTGCAAGGAGGAGTTCAACAAAACACTGCTGAAAATATCACCCAGAAAAAAACAAAAAAACACTGTTTATACCCCAAAATGTAGAGATTCTTCAGTAAACTCGTTACATACGATAATTTTTTTTTTTTTTTCTGGGTTGGATTTTTTTGTGGGTCTTTTTTTTTTGTTGTTTTTTATTTCAAATACTGAAAAAGTCCCCTGGGCTCTGTGGGGCTCCCCATGCTCACGGCTCCTTTCCCCCACACTCACTCCCCTCTCCCCACATCAAATCTATTTCAAGGACAGCACTTTTTTAAATGAACAATTAACATTAGGTTCTCAGCTAGCTCTACAGAATCAGAGAAGCTGTTTGAATCTGTTGTATGTAGACTGAGTTTCTTTTGTCTGGCACCAGGTCTCCAGCCATATCCAAAGGCATTTATCCACAGAACTGAACTAGAACTCCTTACCTTTAGTCTACTCCACTTCCTCCCCTTCACACCTACCCTACACCAGTCACATGGTCAAGGAGGAGGATAGTTAGGAATGTTTTTATCAACTCCAAGCCCTAATTCATATTCTCCCAAGTCTCCCACCCCACCCTCTCAACCCTACCCCCAGGATTTCATTGAGATTTCTCCCAACAGTTATTTGGAAAAAAGGTAAAATAAAAAGGTTCAAGGTCTTGGTGCTCAGCCCAAGGGGCTCCATGCCCTGGGACACCAACGGGCAGGGGCTTCTGCCTCTCCAGCCCGCGCCCGAGCCACCTCCTGACCCCTGGCTGCAAAAGCAGGGAGAGGCAGGAGCCAGCACAGGACCCAGGGGGGCAGCGTCTCAGGATCTGGCGGAGCCCCGGGCAGCATCACTCAACTTGGCCACCCGCAAGCTTGCTGGTGAAGAGCGAGGACTTTCTCTGGGGCAGATCCTGTGGGGTGGGGATGTGGTCACCAGTCACCAGGTTCTTGTCTGGTCCTGTACTTGGCAGCTGCTTATTCTTCATCTTGGCTTTGGCCATGTTGTAGTCTCCTGAGTCAAAGTATTTTTGCCCTTTCTGGAGTCTCTTCATGAGGAAGTCGGAGCCTCCAGGCTTTTGTCCTAGGCTTGGATATTTGGCCTTTAGCTTTGCCTCCTCAGCTCTCTCAGGGAGAATACCTTCTTTCTCCTGTGTGTCCTGTCTCTCCTCGCCGGTCTCCTCCGCAGGGTTCTCTTCGTCTTGTTTCTGGGACATGGCGGGACCGGGACTGTGGAGTGTAGGGGTCCCGGGAAGTCAGCCGGAGAAGGGAAGGGAGGGGGGGGGGAAACGGGGATAACCTGCGCTGCTGCTTCGGCTCCTGTCACTCACATACGATAATTTTATTATACTTCTATTTTATGTTACCCTTTTTGCAAGTCCGTATATTTGAATAAATTCAAATCATAGTAATGGACCTGCTTTAAAATTTAACCAATTAGAGTAACAGGCCCAATTATTGTGTTCTTTGGCAGCTACACAACAGAACATTAGAAAAATATTTTTCCCCCACAGAGTACAGGCAGTTTTTCTATTAGCAGAATACTAGACTTTTTTATTACATAATTTTTATTCAAAAATCTATTCAATGGAATTCAGAATCCTGCCAAAATGGTTAATCATACCAGACCTCTAGGTTTCCTTTGGAAAACCGATAGAGAAAAAAAAAAAAGGAATTAAAAAAAATAGTAATCAAATCAAATTATTCCTGTTAGAAGGAAGGCTGTCTTGGACTGGCGTGTTGAGTGAGGTCAGATGGAAAAGAGAAGGCTAACCTAGGGCAAGACAAAGCTGGGCAGTAAAAAGACACACTAGAGAAAAGCAGTTTCCATTCTGCTCTTCCTTGCTTCAGGGCTCCCTCCTATGCAGAGATCTACAAGAATACTCAGGCCCCTGGTGCAGGTATCCACAGGAGAGTAAGGTGAGCTGGAGCCAGGTTCAACTATCAGCCCAGCCTCAGGCACTCACACCTCCATCCTTTCCCTTCCAACCCCCCAGGGCTGGTGGATTACAATGGGTGCCAAGTACTTCCTCCTAATGTTAACAGTCTCTGGGAGTTACAGGAAAATCCAGCATAGTGAAACTGCTTGGTGGGGAGATTCAGTTGGGAGTGATTATGTAAACTGTGGTTCAATAGTGCCTGGGGCTCTTCTCTTTCCCTCTTCCTTGAAATCTTGGGCTCTAACAAACTGCTGGCTGGTTTTCAGCCTTCCTGATATGGGCATTAAGAATGCAACAGTTTAACCTAGTTAAAGCAGAAAAATAGAATTTATAATTGTAACACAGGGGTATTTCTCAGACCCCTGTGCCTTTGGAAAAGAGCAGCACGTCCTCTCCACCCACATAGCTCATTCCCATCCTTCCCTGTATATCTGCTTCATTCATTTCTTTGCCTACACTGGCTTTTTTCATGTTTCTGTGCTGTGCATGGAGGATGCCCACGCTGCAGCTCCTCTAAGGAGGCTTACAGTTCCTCTCAGTGACAATTGCAAGTTGCTGGGAAGTAACTCTAATTGGCATTGTGACCAGGAATGTGGGGCCATGTGGTACACTGCAGCTGATGCGGGTGGGAAGTGCTGGTGGGAGAGGTGGAATAGCAAAATCAATGGATTCATGTGACCCTAACAGACACCCCCACCAAATAAGGAAAAATAAGAGTCCGGTGTAATATTTTATTCAACATTTGGAAAACTCTGATGGACTCTGCAGGATCATTTGTACGATTTTGCAGATCATACTCTTCACAAATGCACCCAAACAAGAGGGTGAGTGGGAGCTGGTTTGTCACACAAGCTGTGCTGACCTTGGGCTGTTTATCAGTTTTAAAAGAGTGGGTTTTTTCCGGATTTTTGCCATTTTTTTTTTTTTTTACCCAAAGAGAATGCCTTTTGTAATTCATCTGTGCTGAAAGTGTTTTTTTGCTTTTTTATTTAAGTCTTTTTTTTTTTTTTGCAATTCAAACAAAGGTAACATTGATGGCCTTGGAATTTTTACTAACATTCTTAATAAATGCTTGTTGCTTTATGAATAAATGAATTTCTAGCCCCTAAAATATTAAGTGCTCTGAATAACAACTGTTCCCTCCTATAGTGTTGGAAACATACAGTCAAAGTCTTAGCCTCTGAATTTCTTTAGTCTGTATGGAGAAAGAGAACCACTGTATCTGTCTTCCTCTATGCCCCTACCATTCCTGCAGTGTAGTTAGTAGTGGGCCAATGAACTAATTCATGTTGGATCACCTGCATTCAGGAGTCTTCACTAATACAGAATCTCTAAGATTCCTTTTGAGCCATATACATGATTCTTAGTGAATTATTAATGAAGCCTCAATTCTTAGAGTAATTGCATGATTTAGGACAGATCACTTAATCTTGCTGGTTAGCCAAAAGAGCAAATGACCAAAGATTGAGCCCACAAGTAAAGTACAATCGATTCATGATAAATCAGCGGTGTTTGATTGCTATGTTTAAAATCCATATCACAAGAATCTAAAATATTTCCTCATTTAAACATTCACGCATACCCTGAAGAAGACAGCCATGAAACTGTTAAAATATGGAAACAAAGGATTACATTGAAAATCCATTTCCCAAAAGAGTCAGATTAACCTGTGCATAATTCTGTCCTTTCAGAGATTTCAGTTTTGCTCTTCTGCAACAGCAGTATCAAATCTTTGGTCATTAATATATATCTCCTTCATTAAAAATTGATCAAGCCAATATGTTAATCCATCTCATTGCCTATGCAAGGAAGAAACTAATCGATAATATGGTTCATTGCCATTATCAATAAAAGCCCAGAATTCCAACTGCAAAGAATCCAGCACATTGAAGTTCGGTTTGTGCAGTGTTTCCTGGGTCTAAAACTAAATCATTTCCTATTAGTCCTCTTAGTGCTCTTTACCTATTGAATTATAGACATTAATTTTATGCTATTTAGATAAACACCCAATTCAGGTCAGGGAGAAGCATACAAAACTGTAGGAGAAAGTTTTACTTTTTCCAGCCTGCTAAAGAAACTGGATAGGCCAATAAGTAGAGGACGATTGTATTTATATGTTCGAGGGAAATTTGCCTAGTGTATTTAAACCAGCTTTTGGATTTACCATACCCCTTTCAAATATACTTTTAGAGCAGGATTGTACTCAACATAGCATTAACAGAATTTGCATTTCTTATTTCGTATTGGACCGAAATATAATAAAAAGATGTCATCATACATACTCTGACTAGAAATTATTGAGCAAAGAAAACGTAACACATGCCCCCTTTCCCACAAACTAAAAGTCTGCTATGTAGAAATTAAAGAGCAATGGTTTGCTTATCTTTCTCTGGCCAATGCTTATAGTACTAACAGCCCCTGGATTTTTTTTTTTTTAATAAAAAGAACTTACATTTTGATAAATACTTACTTGCCATTCTGTAACTAAATGAGAACTGTCATTTAGTTACAGAAAACTGGGGAGGGAAGTCCTATATGAGATTGAGGTTGTTTAGATTTTTTTCTGTTCCATGATGGTGGTGGTGAAGACTTGAAGAGATGCAAGTTTAAAACGTATGAGCAGGTCTCTTACATTAGAAATATAGACATTAATTCACCCTGGGGATGGAATATTAAGAGGGTAGCCTTTTAGTTAACTAAATGCAAAATCGTTACCCAGGCTTTGTTCTTAGAGGAAAATGAATCACCGTTGAGAGAGTGTGTGTGTGAGTGTGTATGTCTGTAACCTTGTTTTACAAGAATTGAGAAGAGACCTACACCATGGAGGTGTATATAGGGATAGATTTTAGTTTTGAGAGGCATGAAGCTTATTCTGGGGAGAAGCAGAAAGTAAGATTTTTTAAAAAACTACAAGATGTAAACATGAGTATTTATTTAGAATGAGGATAGAAATCACAAAAAAGTAGAAAGTTTCAAAAGTTTACAAATACCAAAAAAAATCCAGAAATATTGCATAATTTTATTGATGACCCTGAAAAGTCTTTTTCCTAACATATTTTTTGCTGTATATTCTTTGAATTGCCTCTTGATATGATATTGATTTTATAATATTTTCCATGAAAAGGATAGACAATTCAGTCTTTTCTCTAGATTGATCAAAATTTGTTTTATAAAAATTTTTCGTAGTTTAGAAGAGTTTCTTACAAATTCCATAACTTATTTTGAGGATGTCAAATCAATTTTTTTAAGATTGTAGTTAATTTGGAAAACCCTCTGTCACTTTTTGTTCACATGTGAGTCAAGTTCAGGGCAATTTTTGCACAATGATTTATCAATTTAATATTAATTATCTTTGAATTGACAATAGTCTTTAAACACCTTGCTACTGATGTCCTCACTGTAGTGGTGATGTATTATGAGTTCTTAGGTTTTCTTCTGTCATTATTTCTTGTCAAATCAACAAGATATTTACATCTTTTTCCTCTTTGTCCACAGGAAACACTTCCTTTTGATTACGTATCTATTAAGCCTAGAGCCTACTCATTACTTCTATTCAAACTTGCCTTTTCCTGTTAACAATTAGATATGATCTGATTCTGCTGTTGTTTTTATAAATCAGTTGATGTCAGAGTAATTTCTATTGATTTTATCATTCATTTTTGTGGCTTTTCTTTTCATATTTCATTAATTTGAATTTCCTTTAATTTCTTTAGTAAATACATTTTAAAATGGCAAAAGATTATCCTTCATATATATCTACACCAAGCGTCTATAATTTTTCTCTTGTTTTAGTGAAACATTCCAAACGTCTTTCTAAACTACAGTTAAAATGGAGTGTCTCCAACACAACTTCCCCTTGTCCCTAACTCAAAACGCTCAAGGCCATTCTAAGGGGACATATGAAGGAAAGCCAGTCAGTGACAAATGGTATTTAAAATGCCTTATTTTTTTCTCCTCAGCCTTATTAAGGTGTAATTGACAAGTAAAAATTATATATGCTCACTGTGCACAATACGATGATTTGACAGACATATACATTGTGTAATGACTACCACAACCAAATTACTTAACACATTCTTCACCACACAAAGGTACCATTTGTGCGTGTGTATGTGTGTGTGTGTGCATGTGTTGAGAAAACTTAAGACCTGCTCTAGCAAATTTCACGTAAATAGTACAGTAGAATTAACTGTAGTCACCATGCTGCACATTAGATCTTCAGAATTTATTCATACTATAAATAAAAGTTTGTACCCTTTCACCATCTCCCCATTTTCCCCATCCCACAGCCCCTGGCAAACACCTTTCTTCTCCCTTCTATGAGTTCCACAGAGATTCCACATACAAGTGAGATCAAACGGTATTTGTCTTTCCGGCTCTGGGTAACTTCAATTAGCATAATAAAATGCCTTACTTTTTGCATATTGCATAGAAACACATGATGATGTGAAAACATTGCTAGGACCTTCTACGGGGCCTTGGAAGGGGCTGCTGCAAGTGAGGGGCCTGATATTTAAGCCTCCTTAGTTTCACAGTCATTCTGCTTCTGGTTGTGGATTTTCTGAGTTACTTGCAGACAGGTGAAAATAACCTGTCTTTGGTTGGGTGTGTATACATTTTTAATGGGCTTGGACATTTAACTTGCAGTAGATGAAAAACAGAGAGGGAAAACGGAAGCAGTACTTTACTAGCCATAGTGAATTATACTATAAGAAGTAATCATACTGCTTTGGGCCTGGGTATCAAAATGGAGAATGATGAAAAGTGAATAATCACTGCTGAGAGTAGCTGATCCTTTTCTGGTGTGTGTGGGGGGTGATTGGGGGGTGGGTGTGAACAAAAAAGAAGAGGAAGCGGAGGAAGACCTTGGCTTTAGTTACCACTCAGCAATTCTCCGTTGCAGTTCCAGGAATAATTCTTAATCTTGCTTTTCTCCTTTTTTGTTTCTTGTTTCCTAACAACTGACCTCCCAGACTCTATACACTAGAAATTAACCAAATAGAAATTTCTCTATATGCATGTGATAATAAAATGAACATATGGAGCCTCAATGAAATTAAGAAAACAATGATCTAACTTAATTAAAGACTACTTGCTGATAAAATGTGAGACAATGCACCTCTGAATGCAAATTTGAAATATTTTTTAATGTGGTCTGGAAATTGTCCTACAGTTTGAGAGCTTGAAGGTGTAATTTTCCATCCAGCCACCAGGGAGCAGACAAATGCCTTGAAAGAAAGGCTTTTCAATCAGTTGTGAAATTTCAAAAACCACAAAAGGAACACAAAGTGCATTGATTACCACAAATAAAGTGAAAAACGTGTTTCTTTTATTTTAAAACATAAAGAATGTCAGAGGGCATATGTTAAAACGTTCCAGCCATCTTCTGTCTCAATATATTTAAAGGTTTTATCCTCCCTCTAATACTTGAGGAGGCAGTGTCTCCTGTCTTCAAAGGTGAGCAAGTTCTAATTAACAGAAAGATGTACATGTGTACCCTGCCTACTTGCTAGAGTTGCTTGACATATCTAAAGAAAGTAAACATTGTGAGATATCACCACGGTTGATCTATGAGCACAGATTTCCTTAAAAATTCTCTTTAGTCATAGCAAAGCTAGCTGGAACAACAACAAAAAAAGTGGATTCTCAATTTAACTTAGTTTATAAATGCCAATAAAAACTCAGTTTAGTTATTGGCATATTTTAAACTAAACTCCAGTCCATCAACCATGAAACCAGTAAAATTGTAGCATAAAATTCTTGTTCGTGGGCAAGTTTAAACAAATTATTTTTTAATACACAAGATCAATATGTCATGTACTCTTAATTTAATTTAAAGAAGTCATTTAATGTTATAAAAACCTCCTCTGGTTTTATTTAAATAGGTCTTCCCCAAAGAATAATTAGAGTCTTCAGTAAAATTAAGTTAGAATATTTGTCTTTGAAATCTGGGTCTCCTAAACTCCCCCTCCCAGTTCTCTAACTCTTACCCACTTCTGTAATCCCACCCCCATCCCCCTTGAGTGCCAAATATATACATGCTTGTTTCTCCCTTCCTCTCTCAACACCTGTTGTCACAACCACAATTGTCATAAAAAGAAACATAGTGACTAGCTTTCATAGTTACCCTTCCAAGCACTGATAGCATTTTTATAGGGCTTCCATGCTTAAGCAAAAGGGTGGAGGTATAGTGCAGAACTTTCAACTCAGCAGTCAGAATGCTGAGCTTAAATCCCAGCTTTGTCACTTATAATAATTAGCAAATCACTTAACCTCTCTGTGATTTCCTTACCCCTTTTGTAAAATGGAGAAAACAGTTATAGGACCTAACTCTTGGACGGTTGTGACCCACAGAGAAATAATGGAAGAGTGTGCGTGGAATGATGCAAACCCTTCGTGAATGTTAGCTGTATGTCTGCTTTGCAAGGGAGGTTTTCTTAAGCCCCTTCTCAGGTGATGGGAATCATTACCCCAGGAAGGTTTTCAGTTAAGTAAGCCAGAGGATTCTGAGCTTGGCTATGATTTAAAGCCCAGACTGTAGTTTAGAAGAACAACTGTTCGTGAGAACAATTGTCATGCTGTGTAGACCTGTACCATTCATTGACCCATTTTAATAAATGAATCTCAATTTGTAAGGGGATCATGTTGACTCAGCAAACAAATACCATATTTACTGTGGTATCAAGGCTCTTCCTCAACTAAGAAGTACTAAGGCATGATCTCAAATGAGGAAAAGACTTCTCAAACCCAGCACACTCAAAACTGAACTGCTGGCCACCCTGCCCACACTGAGGAACCACCGCCGCATCTTAATTTATGGAAGCTCCGCCCATCACTGAGGCCATCCCCTGCTCCACTCTCCCCCGCACCCACATCCAGTCTGTCAGAACATTCTGTTGACACAACCTTCAAACTATGTCTAGCAGCTGAGTGCTTCTCCGTCCTCGCCGCCACCCCTCCCCCGAATTCCTGTGATAACTTCCTAAAGGTCCCCCCGATTCCACACACCACCCCCAGTCTACTCGCAACACAGCAGCCAGATCCGATTGTGTCACACCTCTGCTCAGAACCCCGTAATGACTCTTCACCAAGAGTAAAAACCAAGATTCTTTTCAGGGCCTTTGAGGCTTTTTTGTGATCCAGCTCCCTTATACTCCTCTGCCTCGTGTCCTCCCAGCCCCCCTTAGCTCTCTCCTCTCCAACCACATTGGCCTGTGTGATCCTCACAAGCACCAGTCATGCCCACCTTAGAGCTTTCGAGTTAGGTCTTCTCTCTGCTGAGAACACTACCCCAGACAACGGGTTGGCTGATTCCTGCACTACCTTCAAAGCTTCGTTCAGGTCTTATTGCCACCATATGGTCTTCCCTAACTACCCTATTTAGTACCACCACCTGCCTGTCTATACTCCTCATACTCCCAACCCATATTACCCTGTTTTACTTATTCGTTTGTTCCTTAGTACTTACACCTTCCAACATACATATCTGTCTAGATCCTCCCCTTTCTACCACCACCCTTTTGTCCTATCAAATTTTTCTACATCTTTTCACTCTTAATCAAACTTAGTATAAACACTCATGTTTAATAGTTTCTTCAGGTCTTCATTTTCTTATGAAGCCTCCTGTATCATGTAAAACTTACAGTAAATAAATTGGTATCCTTTTCTCTTGTTCCTGTGTCTTTTGTCTGTCTAATTTACAGGACTCCAGCCAATGAACCTAAGATGGGTAGAAAGAAAAGATTATTTTTTTCTTCCCCTACAAGGACTAGCAATCAAGTTCATCAAATAAAAGCTCATATTTGTATTTGTTTTCTTAGGAAAACTGATTTGGATCCAAACTATTAAAAAAATTGCCTCAGCAGAAGTTAAAATTGATAATTTAAAAGATAACTAAATTCAGCAAACATTTACTGAGTGACCATTATAGGCTAAACAATGGGTAAGCAGCAAGTGGGAAACAAAAAAATGAGACACTGTTTCTGCCCAGTAAGTGGTTATAACTGAGTAGGAAACACAAGACAATATTATATATAATTATACATTTCAATAATTATAATTCACTGTAGAATGTGATAAGTGCTAGAATATAGATACACAAATATGCAAACAACAATAGGGGAAATTAATTCCAATACTTAGAGATATTCATTTTTTAAATTTTATTTTAAATGTGTGTTTATCTCTTGCTAGATACTTCTACTTAATTAACCTCAATCAACAGCAAATAATTGCTATGGGTTTGACTTTATGTTATCAGACTCTATTCATTTGTCACTACCTCAATTTGTTCAAGCAATGCTTTGAAAAGTACAAACTCCAGAATACCGAAGCTTTAAAAATTATTTTTTAATTTAGTAATTTTCCATACTCTACAGTGCTAATGGGACTCAATTCAATTCATCTTTTATCTGAGATTGAAATGAATCAGAAAATATGAAATATGAATCCCATAAAATATAATTCATGCATCTATCAAAATAAAAATATTATGGTATTAGCTTCTATCTGATTGAATTTTATTTAGATGATCAAAATTATAAATATGCAACCAGAGCAGAAAGGATGAGGAAATTCTATACTAATAATTTTTTCATATGTTTATTGGCTGTTTATCTATTGTCTTTTGAAAAAAACATCTGTTTATGGCATTTGCCCACTTTTTAATGGGATTATTTGTTTCTTGCCAATTTGTTTGAGTTTCTTACGGATTCTGGATATTAGTCTTTTGTCAGATGTATAGTATGAAATACTTTTTCTCCATTCTCTAAGTTGTCTACTCTATTGATTATTTATTTATTTATTTATTTGTTGTGCAGAAGATTTTTAGTTGAATTAAGTCCCATTTATTTATTTTTGTCTTCATTGCATTTGCTTTTGGGGTCTTAGTCATGAATTCTTTGCCTAGGCCAATATCCAGAACAATTTTTCCTAGGTTTTCTTCTAGAATGGTTATTGGTCTTCCATTTAAGTCTGGGATCCATCAAGATATTTTTTAAATTTCCTCTTAATTTCTTCTTTGATCCAAGAGAGTGTCACTAAGAAGCACATTGTTTAATTTCCACATATTTGTTAATTTTCCATAATTTCTCTTACTGAGTTTTAGGTTCATACCATTGCACCACCACATCTTACTTGGATGATTGTAATGGATTAATATCTGGTCATTCTACATTGACTCTTGCTCTCATACAGGTCATTCTCCGTACTACAGCAAGTGTGATTCCTGTTTGTGTATGTGGTTATTTTGGGACCCTGGGTGTTAACAATTGGCTTACTCGTATTTCTCAGCTCATGGCACACTATCATCATTAGTCCATGCAATGGTCCTCTCTTATTTTACACCTTATTATTTTTCCCTGAACTCGCCATCACTATTATTTTCTCCTCTCACTCTGCTTATTCATGTAAGTAGATATACTTATAAAAAATATGATTTTGTTTCATCATAATGGGTTTTAAAACTGCATAAATGTTGCCATGCAAAAGATTATGCTCAGCATCTTATATTTTCCTGAATACTGAATCTTAAAATTTATCTATAATGCCATTTGAATACCTAATTGAGTACTTTTACCTTCTGCCTAGTACTTTACTGAATGCATTCACTGCATTTTTACTCATCATGCCATGAACATGAATTTTTTTAACATGTGTTTATTGTGCACCAACTAAATGTCAGGCAATTTTCTAAGCCATGGAGATAATAAGAGCAAATAAAATGGGCAAAAATTCATGCCTCTTAGGAACTTATATTCTATTGGTAGAAACAGATAATAAGATAAATAAATAAAATATACGTTATTTTGGATGGTAATAATTACAGAAGAAAAGTAAAGCAGAAAAAAATGTGAGAAGTGCGTATGGATTGATGATGGTCGGGGACTCTTGTGTTCTGAGAAGATGACATCTAAGTTAAGACCTACAGGAAGTGAGGGTCTGAGACACATAGGTGTTCAGAGGAAGAACATTCCTATACAGAGAAGATAAATTCAAGCCCGAAAGGAAGAGTGCACGCATGTGTTCAGGAAACAGCAAGAAGGCCAATATGACCACAGTAGAGTGATCCAGGGAAAGAACAATATGGGTGAGATTAACAAAGTAATATAAAATACATCTAGAGCTTTATAGATCACTTGAAGGAATATAGATTTTATGCTGAATTAGATGAGAAACCATTGCAGTATTTGAGCAGAGGAATAAACAACTTGGATGTACATTTATTTCCTCAGGATCTTTCTGATTACTGTGTTGAAAGCAGTTTGAAAGGGGCTGTTTGAAAGGTAGAAGCAGGGAGACTAGTTAACAGGGTCTTGCAATAATTTTGTGAGAGAAAATGGTAACTAAAACCAACATGGGAGCAGGTGAGGTGGCAAGAAGTTATCTGATTTTTGATACACTTACAATGTGGAGACAGCGTAATAACTTTTTGATAAATCATAATAGTATGAAATAAAGATAATTTTAAAGGAATCAAAGTTTTTCGTCCTGAGCAACTGAAATAATGAATTGTGATTTACTGGAGGGGGAAGAGTGCAAAAGGAGCAGGTTTGGAGAAGAAGATAAATAATTCAGTTTTGTCCAGGTGTAGCTTGAGATGTCTTTTAAACATCTAAGTAGAGTGGTTGGTCAGACCATTGGACTTATGAGATTAGAGTTCAGAAGGAGAAATCTATGCCAGAGATACAAATTTTGGAGTCTTCAACATTTGAAAATGTTTAAAGCCATGAGATTGAGTTCACTAAGACAATAAGTGTATCGAGATTTAAAAAGGCACTAAGACATGGACAATGTATATGACCTGAACTTATGTACCCCCATGATGAGCTGAAATAAAAAAAAAAAAAAGGCACTAAGAACTGATGTCCGAGTCACACTAGCATTTGTAGATCACACAGATGAGGAAAAGCTAACAAAAGAACTGAGGAGGGTCCAGAGAAATATTTTTAATCTCTAGACTGAGAAATATTTTTAATGCATGCCTGTTTTAGTTTATGTAAATACCTCAGGTTAAAACAAGGACCTAGGTTTGGGATGTTGATGAGTTGGCAGTATCAAGAGAGATTGTACATTAAGAACTAATTAGCTTGAACAGCTTTCACTTCTTAATTTCCTCAACAAGCTAAAGGACATCTGTGAGTAAGCAAGATTGGACGGGGGTGGAAGGCACATGCTAATGTCCAGGGATTAACAGTCTCTCTTACTAGCTCAGCTCCTGCTCACTACCATTCCGCGTGTCACATGGTATTACTTGCAGATGTCTTTGCCAAGGGCAGGAGTTAGTTTCCCAGTGGTCTGCAAGTAGCAATTTGCAGCAGTTCTCAAGGATGCAGGCAGTCAATGGGCCTCACAGTCTGGCCAGCAGAGCCTATATGATATTCGGGGAAACTGAGTACTCTAGAATTGTCCATTTGATTGGTTTTCAATCACATCAACCTTATCCTGATTGCTTAGACCCAAAGTTACATAACCCCTTATTACATTTTTGATCATATAATTTTTATGAGTTATTTCTTTCCTTATGAATATATTCTAGGACTTCTTTTACTGCTCAAAATATATTTTCGTCTTTGAGGCACAGCAACTGTTTATCCTCTTTGACTGAGGTGCCCTATGCTTATCCAAAAATAGAGTAACAAGGTTTACAACTTGTAACAACTATTGAGAAAAATGTGTTTTCAAGCAAGGAACAGTCTGGTGGGAAAACTTGTATTCCATTTTTAAGCACAGCAAGCAGGTTTTTATTCATTCTTATTAAAATGCAGAATGAGGCATTCTTTCCAAAAATTTATTTCACCTATGACACATGCCTGCCCATATCATCTTTCTTCTGCTTCAAATTCTTCAAGGCCTTTCTGTTCTTAAAATAAAGACCAAAATATCTAAAGTGACCACCTGGATCCTGCAAAATCTGGCTTCAATCCACCTCTTCAGCTTCATCTCAGAAAAATCCTCCTTCATCCACAGTGGTCTTTTTGATTGGACCTGTGTTCAGTGCAGGAACTTTGTCTGCGATTCTCTCTACTAGGAACTCTTTTCTCTACCCCTACTCTCCATCTACCTTCCATTCACCCACTTAACTCCCTTAAATATCAGTTCACTTATTTCTTCCTCAGGAAATCCTTTCCTGACCCTCCAGACTATACCAAAACCCCTATCATGTGCTCATGAAGCACTCTGTAACCATTGTATCATTGGTAATCTTACTTCTATCTGTATTAATATTATTTGAGTAAGATCTTTCTAATTACAGAGTAAATTCCATTGCATCCCAGTAATTAGTGCAATGTCTTATTACATAGTAGATTCATTAATATTTGTTGAGTGAATCAATAAATAGAAAGTACTTGTCTTTGGTTAGTAGTGGAACAGGGATGATTTCTTAAAGTTCTTATTTTTTCACTTAAAAAGATTCAAGCAAGGAGCAGCAAGTTATATTGAGAAGTTCTGCATATAATGCTTAAATTTACCATGAAACTGGATTTTTTTTTTGCCTTAATGATGCAGAAGCTAGAATAATGGATATTAGAATTCATGCTCAGTGATATTTTAGACAACAAATGTGATATGCTGTTAGTCAGAGTAACTAAAACCTATACATCACAATTGGAAGAGCACAGCTTACTAAGCAATAAATGTAATTGGAATTTGACTCATTAAGCAACCATAGTTCTTATAATGAATTTTGGGATTTTTATAGAACATAGCCACAATGCCTGTGGGTATGAGTTATAAAATGTTTGAATTGAATATGCTCACATTTAATCAAAGAAAGAATTTTGACAACTCTGCTGACACTTCAATGCTTCCACTAGAAATTTTAAAATTGCAGTATGTATTTCGGGTTGACTATCACTGATATTTCCTGATTATCAGTTAGGTAGGTTTGCAGAATTTTGGGCTGCCATTCATCTCAGCCTGGCCAAAGATTTATGACATATCTGAATAGAAAGCAGCTGCTCAGTGTTATCTTCACCGTCTAGGAGAAGGATACTTTTGCCTCTGTGCATGTGGCTCACCCATACCAACAATCCATTATTTTCACTCTGTGCCCCACAAAACACCCCACTTTCTTCTTTATTTTCTTAATTACTCCTTTGATCATTTTACAGGTTTTTTGCTAAGAGAAATGGGGTTTGATTTTAAGCCTATATGAGTCGAGGGAAGGGGTCTTGTTGAATGTGGAGTAGGAAAAGGCAGGAAGTGCAAAGCAGAGGAGAAGGAGATGCAGAAGACTGAAGATCTTGCCCGATCTGAGCAATACGCCTCCAAAAGAAAGTTCTGAGTAAGCAGGAAGCTTGAGAGTTGACCAGAATCTGTTAATAAAATTATAAAGAGTTTTGGTTAAGCTAAACCCTGGAACAGTTGTAGTTATTTTTGCCATTATTCACACCCTCTCATATGATATTGTTTTATTTTCATCATAGCACTAATCATTACCTAAAATGTCTTTATGTATGTATGCACGCATGTATGTATGTATTCACTAGTTTATAGTCTCTCTAGCTCTACTTTGTAAGCTCTGAGAGTTGAGACCATGTTGGTTTTGTTCTAGACTGTAGGAAGTCCCACTATTTAGAAACATATACAGCACTGATTAGGACCCTCAAGAAATCTTTACCAAGTGAATTTAAAAATGTTTAAAATCCCAACACATATTTTTATTTTCTCTGAAAAGTCCTTCCTAGTTTCTTTAGGTGAAGTAAGTCACTCCTTTTATACTTTATTCTGAATTATATTTTATTTATCCAACCATCAATTCATTCATTAATTTGTTCATTCATTCATTCATTCATGCAACAAGCATTCATTGAGTATGTACATTAAGCCAAGCACTGTGCAAGACATTGAGGCTGTAAGTTGAATAAAACTCTGACTTCATGCTACAGTCTAGACGAGGAGACAGAAGTCCAGGGCTATGATAGAGACATGCACAGGTTTTTTTGAGGATGCATAGGAAGAGCTCTTAATCCAGCTTTGCAGCGTGAGTAAAGGCTTCTTAGAGAAGGAATTCTTTAAGCTGAGATCTGAAAAATGAGTAGAAGGGAATCACATTTTAGAAAGAAGTAACAGCATTCCCTAGGCCAAGCAGCTAAAATAGAGCATGGTAGATGCTTGGAACTACATTATTCTACTGGCAAATCCCAATAATAACCCGCACGTAGTATGTACTTAATATGTTTAATATGTTTATTTATGTTGTTGTATGGTTTCTCCATTGACAAACAGGATAACTATCTATGACAAATTATTCTGTAATTTCCTTACTTTGATTTAAAAGCATTATAATTTCTCTCTCCTTTTACATCAATACATGGCTGAAGCAGCATTCATTCCTACATATACTGTATTTTAAGTACCTTAAAGGATAGAATCTACGTTTTCTTTCTATGCAGTTCCATTACTGCACAACAGTTCACATTTTAGTGGTGCAGTAATTCTTGTTGTGGATTGTAAAAGGACCTCAGTACCAACCATTTCTTCACCCGTACCCAAACCACTCCATGTCTAAAAGGAAATCATCATCTACTTCTCTCTTAGGAGAAAGAAAGCAAGTGCTGAAAATCAATCAAAAAGCTTTCACTCCTCTTTGGATAAAACAATGAACTCCATTATTCTTTCAGTATTCTGGGTCTTGCAGTATATTCCATGCTAGTTAATACAGAATAACTTTGGAGAATTTCTTGCCAATCGTAATTCACGGCTGATTTCTCTCTGTTTTTTATGATTTCCAGCCAACTCCCATCTGTTCTGTAGTTTCAATATGAGCTTGTCACAAAGGAGATTCACTGCCCACCTAAGGTTCAAAGGGGTAGCACAAAAGCTGCACATCTCAATCTGTAAGACAAATGCAAATGCTTGTACCCAGGATACATATGAAGCCTGTTAGACTCAGAAAATGGGCCAGTTATTGAGACAATGAAAAGACATTGTAGCTCATTAATTACTTCACACTAAAACAAAACTAAAAAATCATTATGGAGGGACTGCTGAGACAAGGTCTGAGGCAAATCTGCATAATATTTAGCATTCTGCCTTGATGCCTGTCTCAGCTCCACAGCCCTTCCCAACACTCCAGTCTATCCCTTTTCTCTCTCCTTATCACTCCTCCCTTTCCCCCAAAACACACACACAAAATTATGAAGTTTTAAAAATATGACCATTTTACATAAAAACTGAGATTCTTAGTTAATTTTGGAAAAAAAATGGGCCCAATTTTTTTCCTGGGATAATTAGCTAGAACTGACAGTGCACACTCCGTGGATTCCCTTGTGTGCCCCAATCCTCACGAATCCCTTTGAGTCACACACAGCCTCTTTTACTTGTTTATACTACCTGTCTGGTTTTCATAGGTGTTTGAGATTAACTTCTCTGATTTCCTCTTTTAATGAATGTATCACTGAGTGTTTGTTCTCCTAATTATCCATACCCAAGTCTTTCCCCTTAATCAACTGTTAGCTCTATAAGACTATTCTGCTTCACTTTTGAAATTCTAAAGGGCCTATAATGGATGATCAATACATACTTGATGGAAGGATGATGCAATAGATGAGACAGTGTCACAGAGCAGAAAAAAGATTGGTCCAAGAGTCAGGATATCTGGCTTTTCTGTTAACACGCTATGTGATCTTTGGCAGGATACATCTCCATTTGGACATCTCAGTTTCTGTGTTTCTAAAAATAAGGAAATTAGTCTGATCATAATATTCTTTTTACTCTAGAATTTTATGACTCCAGAGTTCTTTGAACTGGACTTTTCTCAATTTCTATAAATGTGTCAGCTAGGTCATGAAGTCCCCACCCTCTTCCCCACTGGATATGCGTGGGGAATTAGACTAATTATACTTTTGCGAAGGCAGGCAAGAAAGTGTGTCAAGGAAAATAATACTTCACATATCGTGAATGAGATTTTAAACCAAATATTTTTAGACTGTGTTCTTTCTTTGATGTGTCGTTATCTAAATCCTCCTTGCAGGGTTCCCATTTCCAGATGAGATGTAGAGTTAATAATATGGTAAGAGTAAAGCAACTCTGTCTTCCTTTATTATGCTACCATACAAAAGGGGAGAATAAAAGCATCCAGAAATTCGTGATGAAGAATTTGCAGAGTCAAGTGTTCCTTTATATTCTGCAGAGCAGTGAGAATTATATTGCTTCTTCAAAGATAATAATAGTTGTAACAAATTCTTCTTTACTTGCAACAGGGCTGTCAGAATTTGAACAGTACCTTTTTGCAATATTGGCAACTAGGGACTACATGTTCCCTAGTGTCTTTGAGAGGCTCAGAATCATTTCATGTGACACATTCTCTTTCCCCCAATTTGGGTGAAAGTCTCAAGTACAGGAAACAATTTCTTTTTTTAAATGTATCACTGTAGAAATATTAATCATTGTAGAAAAATTAAAACATAAATTCAAAAGGAAATATTAGGATTAAAATAATCTAAAATGCTGTCATGTAGACAGATACTTTTAGCAATTCCAAATACGTGCACAATACACATATACATAAAACTTTGAAGAGAACATTTATCATTTTGTTCTCTAGTCTCTTCCTCCTTCCTATCGGCACTCTAAAATCCTTATGGAGTATCATCCCTACCCTTAAGTATGTAACTTTGGTGAGATGGTAATTCTAGGCGTCAGGGAGAAATACTATTTCCCAACTCTCATACAGTATTTCTATGCAGTGCCATATTCCTCAGCCTTGGCACTATTGACATACTGAGTCTTATGATTCTTTGTTGTGCTAGCTGTCCTGTGCATTGTAGAATGTTTAGCAGCCCACTGAATGCCAGTAACACCCCTTCAATTTTAACATCCCCAAATTTCTCTAGACATCGCCAAATGTCTTCTGGAGTAGGGGTGGTGGTAAAATCGCCTCTGGTTGAGAACAGTCGTATAGTGCGAATGGCCTAGAATAAAATTCCAGGCCTCTTATAAAGGAAGAGTGACTTACCTCTTTCTTCCTAAGAAGGAGACAGGAACTGAGCATGCATGACCCAGCACCTACTGGATCCTTTTGGGATCTGCTTTCCTCCAGAGAATAGATTATAGTCTGTTCTTAGGCTTCTGGTAATACAGCAACCGGGGCTTGAAGTTTTGGTGGGGGGTTATTTAACCAAGTGTTCATTTTTAAAATCTAGATCATAGTCAAAATCATACTCTATGGCATACATTTAAGGTTGTGTAGTTAACTTTACAGTGATATGATTTAGGTGAGTGGCTTTAGGACTTGGGATTTTGTTGAGTGCAAAGCTACATTGGATTTTAACCTTGGCATGTTACCACAGCTTAGGGTGGCTTTATCCTCAGGCATTGATTCTATCTCAGCAAAAATGGCCCATAATTGCCTTGGCAGATGTCAGCTGCTTGGGCTCTGGAATGGAAGCTGCTATAGCTTGACTGTAAACTGCATTCTGGCTTGGCAATGCATATGAGAGCAAAAAAACGATTCGTTTCTCTTGAGCATTGGTAGGGAGGAAAACATTTGCTGCTTAGGCTATGTTTTCCAGCCTTGCTTTCAGATTGGGACTTTGAACTCCACAGACTATTGAGTACTCCATGAGTGAAATTCAAACTTTATTTATTTATTTATTTATTTATTTTGAGACAGAGTCTCACTTTGTTGCCCGGGCTAAGTGAGTGCCGTGGTGTCAGCCTAGCTCACAGCAACCTCAAACTTCTGGGCTTAAGCGATCCCACTGCCTCAGCCTCCCGAGTAGCTGGGACTGCAGGCATGTGCCACCATGCCCGGCTAATTTTTTCTATATATATTTTTAGATGTCCATATAACTTCTTTCTATTTTTAGTAGAGACGGGGTTTCACCCAGGCTGGTCTCGAACTCCTGACCTCTAGTGATCCACCCACCTTGGCCTCCCAGAGGGCTAGGATTACAGGCGTGAGCCACCGCGCCCGGCCTCAAACTTTAAATTATTAGTGCCAGGCCTGAACAGATAGTGCTAAATCAGCTGCCTGAAATTCCATCCTTCTTTTTGTTGTCTTGAACTGCATTCTTGGCGAAGTAAGAGCTAACAGCTTTGATTCATGTGCTTTGTCCACATGTTCCTTCACGTACCCCTCCACTACTATTACCACATGGTCTCAGAATGGCTATGGCTTTGCTTATTACACAATTTCTGGCTTAAATTTTAGAGGCCCAAATAGTGATTTTACTTATGTTAAGATGGTTGATCTTGATAATTATGAAAAAAAAAAATTATGTGGTTCCTTACTATAGGGAGGATATACCTTCTTCTTGGTTGAAAGTAGAGAAAAAACTCAATGGAACTTGTGAAAACTAAAGGTCATGAAAGTAATTAAAGAAGTTTTTTCCTGGAACAATGTATTTCTTGGAATCACAGTTCTCAAGAAATCAAGAAATTGTATGAAATAATAGGTTTCAGTCATACCTTCAGAAAGGAGTAAGGAAAGAATAAAAATAAAAAAGGAAGGCAACTAATTAAACTCAAGGAAGAGAAAAAAGTTAACTTTAAAATCACAGAAGATAGTCTAGACATATATAAAGGGAAAAATGACATTAGATCTTCAAGGCAATAATAAATGGATATTAAAAAAAGAAGCAAAGGAAATGCTTCTAGGTCACCTTTCTTTTAAAGAGATTATATGAAATAGAAGAATTATTTCAGTTTTCACAAAAGGTAACTAAGGTCCAATAACTTCTAATAACGGAAGAGAAACAAGATCTTAGAGAGCAGGTCACAATGACCACTCCACAAAGAGTAGAATTCAGGAAATGACTGTCTTTGAACCACACAGTCAGTAGTTCAAGTAAAGCTGCAGGAGTCAAAGTGAACACACCTGGGAAAACCCCTTGACTAGTAGGACAGCTATATCAAACTGTTGTAATATAGAAAACTTGGACCTACTTGGGAAAGAAAAATCGGGAAGATCACGATAGAAACTCAAGAATTATTAATAACTTGATGAACTTTCAAGATGAAAGTTATTGTTGACAGGTTTGCAGAGGTCTCCTGTGCCTTTAAGGAACATGCTCCAGGAAGTTTTGACATGAATACGTGGAAAGCCACAGACAAAATGAGACATACTAAAGGAAGCCAGGTGGAATAATGATAGAGTCCTGCTGGACCTGAATGTTTGTCCGTTGGAAGAATATGTCCTGTGTGGGATTATCCAATTTGGAAAAATAAAGGTGGACACATTTGTTTGAATAGTGCCACAAATCCTTTATTTCTGTCTATAGTAGGTAATGACAAGACAAAATCTAGAGGAATATGTAATAAAACTAAAGTCTGAGCCAGAAAAGAAAGGAGAAAGAACAAGATGCTCAAATCCAGAAAATATCGCTAGTTCTACCTGTATAAACTAGGAAAGGGAGCATTTAAGAATCAGGTAAAATGTTAAAGCTGAACTGAGTTTTCTCAAAGGACTAGAGGAATATCAAAAGGAAACAAAGGAAAAATATAACAAATAGGAAGCAAGAAAGATTTGGAATGTTCAAAACATTTAGGAAGACAGTGTCTTGGGGAGCACACATCAGAGAAGTATTGATCTTCCCTGGGTCCTGGAACACGCGCTTCAAAATTTTAACAGCAGTTTCAGTTCATGAATCTGCTAATGGCAATTCTGCAGCTGAACAAATGGGGAGACTCTTTGAAATCTTTCTTTAGCATGCTGGTTTCACAAGCCTAAAAAAAATAATATACAAAACCAATAACAGCCCCCATTATGCTTGAGCCCAGGAGAAAATGGAGGCTTTGTCAATTAGTGCAGAACCAAAGCATCAAGCAGATTCTAGGGGGAGATGAAAATAAAGTTTTGAATATGCTGAATAAGAGATAATCAAACCTGGCCACTGAGGATCCCATATTGCAAATCTTAAACGTTGCAAGGAAATAGCAACATTACAATGTGTCTAGGTAAGCAGTTGTCAGGCAGTTAAGGAAGGAAGATTATTCCCTCAGAGAGGGAATAATAGTGTTTTCAAGACTAAGAGATATTGAACACATGTCATTATTGGAGGATTGCAATTAGAGAAGGAATGAGGTAATGGTCAGAGATGAAGCCAGAGGCTAGATTTTATGTACAAGAGCCTGATCTATAATAGGTACTAAGTATATGTTAGAAATAGGTATAAAATCAAACAAGAGAAAAAAAAAGATTTAATGATGGAAATATTTAAAGCATCTTGGGAAAAACAGCATCTAGTAATATTGTGGAAAGGTGATAAAATTGGGCTGGGGTAGGAAGGGATGCTACTGAGAGAGGCAAATAAATATACTGTATCAGTCATCTATTGTGGCATAGCGTCAGGCCCCCAAATTTAGTAGATTAAAACAACAATTTATTAGGTTTCACAATACAATTCTGTGGTTTGGCTGGAAAACTCTTTTTTTTTTTTTTTTTTTTTTTGAGACAGTCTCATTCTGTTTCCCGGGCTAGAGTGAGTGCCGTGGCGTCAGCCTAGCTCACAGCAACCTCAGACTCCTGGGCTGAAGCGATCCTCCTGCCTCAGCCTCCCGAGTAGCTGGGACCACAGGCATGTGCCACCATGTCCGGCTCATTTTTCTATATGTATTTTTAGCTGTCCATATGATTTCTTTCTATTTTTAGTAGAGACAGGGTCTCGCTCTTGCTCAGGCTGGTCTCGAACTCCTGAGCTCAAACAATCCGCCCGCCTCGGCCTCCCAGAGTGCTAGGATTACAGGCGTGAGCCACCGTGCCCCTCCTGGAAAACTCTTATGCTGGTCTCACTTGTCCTTCTTCATGGGACCACTCCCAGCTTGCTGTCAGTTGAGGCTTGTGGCTTGGTGGGGCAGCTGGGATGGCTGGCTTTCTGTCTGTGTAGTTTTTTACTCTCAAAAAGACACGGTGGATCTTCTTTGCAGCACGATGGTCTCAGGGTTCCAAGTGGGAAAAGGTGACAGCTGCAAGGCTTCTTCAGTACTAGGTTCCCAAACTTGTACAGTATCACCTATACCACATTATTTGTCAGAGCAAGCCACTATATACTCCTAGTTTAGTGCTCTTTCCAAGGTAACAGAAAGAGCAAGAACTGACCTCAAATATCCAAATGAAAATCCACTGACCAGCCTATAATATCAGCTCTGCCCCTAGATTACTACCAGTTATTCAGGCCTGTCATTGATACTCAGAGAGGCCATGTAGTGTATGACTTATTCTTCCTTTCCTGCACAACTTTTCATTTACCATAGAATTCTTTTCTTTTGTTTTCTTTACTCATTGTGTGAATTTTTCTCCATTTATCATTAATTTATCCCCTAACTATCCCATGTTTTGTTAATCTCTTCTCTCTACATTTACAATCAGAAGGTATTCTTCAGGTTTAGCTTCCTGAAGATATTCTTTGTGGAGAATTCTGTCTTGCTCAGGTCTGATTAGCCAACTAAACAGCTGTCCCCTCCATATCTCCCTGTAGCCCTTTCCTGTGTTTTACTTTGTGTTTCATGGATCTTATGTCTTATTCTTTGTAAACCCCTCTTACTAATGAAACACATCCTCCAATAACTTTCTGAAAGAATGCTCAGAAGGTAATTTTTTGAAACCATGAGTATCTATTAAAACAGTCCTTATTCTACTTCCACAGTTAATTGAAAAAAGTCCAGATGGAAAATAATTTTCACTCAGAATTCTGAAAGCATTAATGGGGCTACCTTCTGCCTTTTGATTTTGTTCTTGAGATGTTTGTTGTCTTCCTGATCTTTATGATGTATATAAAATCTGTATTCTCCTCTCTGAGACATTTTAGAATCTTCTCTTTGTCCTTAATCTTCTGAAATTACATACTCATGTTATTTGGTTTGGGCTGATACTCAGAGGCATTCAATAGACTTGATTCAATTTGAAAATTTCTGTTTATTTTTATTACTGGTAAATTTTTTTGATTTTTAAAAATTATTCCTTTTCACTCTTTTTTGTTGTTGTAGTTGTTGCTGTTCTTTCTTAGATGCCTATTATTTGTGTATTAAACTGCCTGGCCTGTTCCAGTAAAAAAATCTAATATTTTCTCTGCTGTTTGTTCTCTCTTTTCAATTTTAACTTTATTGTTCAATTCTTCTTTTGACTATTTCATTGTGATCATATTTTTAATTTCCATAAACTTTTTTTATTTCCAAATATCTCTTTTTCATAGGATTCTTCCTTATGTCATGATACAGTGGTTTCTAAGCATCATGAGGGTTGAGATTTTTGTCTGTTCTACTTAGTGCTGAGCCACTGCCTGGCACGTAGCAGGTCCTCAAATATTTGTTGATTGGATCGCTCAGGATATTTTGATAAACTTTTGGAGGTTTTCTTCTCTCTCCATAGTCTCTGTTTCCTCCAAAATTTTATTTCCTATTTATTTTGGCTTCTTTCTTTGTACATCTGTCGATTCTTGGTTATCTGCTCATATTGAAGCACTTGGCTCTACAATGCTGGTTGAAAGCTCTGTGGACACAGGCACAACTTGTTGACTGCGGCTTTCTTATTGAGGATTAGTAAAACAGAATTTAAAATATTTTGTCCCAGTTTTTAGCACACGTTTAGTTAGAGTTAACTACAGAGTGTTCTAAATCATGTAAGACATATTTAAATGTCTAATTTTTTGAACACTTTCGCTCATTTTTTTCATCTTCCTGAATCTCTCCTAATCTTTACTAGAGTGGTCTACATAAAATAAGGCTACATCAAATGTTTTATGTCTTAATTTTACAGCCTAAGTATATTCATATAAATGTTCAAAGAGCCACATACAAAGATATTCATTGCAGTGTTGGATGTAAAAACCTATATGCTCATCACTGTGGGAGGTGTAAAATAAATGATAGTACAGTCATATGATGGAATACTATACTGATTTTTAACAGCATGAGGAGACCTTTATTTGCTTATATAGAAAGATATCTGACTTTTGTTTAAAAAAAAGTGGAAAACATAAAGAAAATTTGTGGTGTCCCACTTCCATAAAAAATAAATAGGCACAGAATTAATTTCTTCCTCTCCTACAAATAAAGCCTGGTTGCTGGGGAGGGAAACACAGCCTCTACCTCCTCTGGCAACTTATTCTAGGGATTAACAAAAATTCATGACTGTAAAACTATCCTTATGTCTTTCTTATTGAACTTCAAAACAAATTTTAAATTATGTACTTAAACATTACTTACTACATTTCAGGTACTCTTTTACATATGCATACATTTCAGGTACTTCACATATGTAACTTTAATTGTCAGAACTCAGTATAAAGTAGATACTATTATTATCCCTATTTTTTAATAAGGATACTGAAACAGAAAGAAATTAGGTAGTTTGTTCAAGTTTACTAGCTAAGATCTGAATCTACAAAGTCTGTCTCCAGAACCTATGCTTTAACCACTATATCCTATTTATTTAATGATTATAGGTTGAGTTGTCTGTTAATTTCAGGCACAAGTATTTCTAGCTGATATATGTTTGGAAGGACCAATTTTTATCACAAAAATTATATTTGGTCATTCCAAGGAAAATAAGTTTTAAGCCTTTCAATCGAACTGCTATTTAATATGCACTATTACATCCTCTTTTGTTGGATCATAGCTCCTATTGCTATTTCTTTTTTGTAATTGCTTCTTTACAAAGCTTTAAATTCAAGACATGGGTTTCTCTCAGCCTAATGCTGACAGCAGCTAAGAAATATTTGTACCTATACACTTTTCCTGGATATCTTCTTCTTCGGTAGCTAGAGGTCGAGTCAGCAAACTGGCAGAATCATCATAGCATGGGCTAAGCCTTGATTCAAGAAATCTATCCTTCCCATATCCTCTCCTCACCCTCTGAATTATGCCAAATAGTTCCTTCACTTATAGCTTTAAAAGCACAATTTAATTAACTCTTATTTATGGAATATGACTGGCATGCCAAAGTTATTTCATTCTTATACCAGAAAAGAAAATGAAGCAAACTAGGATAACATAACCCCAAACACTTCTAGTTCCCATATTTTTTAAAATTGTTTTATTAGGGGCAGGGATTGGTTTTATTTTTAAATGTCTTAGGAGCCCCTGAAAACTTTCCTATCTGTGGCGTACTTTACATTAACTGGCTGGTTTTGTATGTAGCATTGTCTCCTGAGTTACTTACAGAGGTAATTATAGTTTTTAAATCTTCTAGTATATGGAGTTTTGTAAGTTATCATTTTTTATTTAAAATATAAATTGATTGAAATACGGTCTGTTTGTTACTACTTCTTTCAAACTTGTTGAAACTCCTTATTTATCCCAGCCTTGGTTTCATAATCTGTAAAATAATGCAGATAAAGGAATAATCACGGTGACTATCCGATGACTATCCAAAGGTAAATGCTCAATAAGACAGTGCAAGTAAGATCCTTCTGGCTTTAGGCACATAGATGCATGTCAGGAGTTGAGAGTTGAGGGGCAGTTTTTCACCCATTACTTAAAGTGATCGAACATGAGCTCATTTAGTCAGACATCTGCTTCCAGGTGAATGGCTTTTAAGATTTCTCTACTGACTTCTTAAGGGAGCAAGACAATTCTTTACCATTTTCCTAGAATGCAAAATCAGAATACAGGTTAAAGAAATAAGAATCTTCTTCAGCAGCACCTAAGACTTTTCAACAGATTGATGGATCCTGAGCTTTAGATCTATCTCATGCACACTCTACTGAATTAATCTGGGCAGTTTGAGAAGAAGATAACATCTAAAAACTAATGGACAAACTACTTTTAAAATTATTCTCTACTCTTCAAAGCAATTGTGGAATACATTTAATATTCTAAATGAAGTATTACTCAACAAAATTTATGTCAAGGATTTATACTTTCATGTTATTTTGATTTCCCCCCAAACATTTTTTTTTCCTCCAGAAATCACCACACAGTGAATGAACTTACTTCAAACTTAGCCAAAATTTTAAAATGTTTAAGGAGGGCCCTAGGTAACTAATCCCAGAAATTGGTTTCACTTATTATTTCTTCCTGATTCATCAGCATAGGATTGTTTCTCACTACAAAAACATGAGGTCTTCAAGGGCAGCCCTATTTTGTCTGATTCTTTTATTCTTTCATATCATTCCTAGTACGTTCTCTGTGCACTGATGACTCAATAAAGGCATGACAAGTGGTTATATTTTAGGTCCCCATATTCCAAATGGAGGCATGAGACAATGAATTCTGAATATACGTGGAGTAGCCTTCTAAAGAAGGAACATTTGGGAAATATATTTGTTAAAAGTCACTCAAGAGTACTTCTTTCAAAAAGGGCACAGGAAAAATGCTGGAGCCAGTTGCAGATCAGAAATGGCATCCATTAATCTATTTGCCAAACCACATAAAGTCAAGAGACCTTTGAAAGGAGTTGCCCTTAAGAATGGAGTCATGGTTTAATGCATTTTGTTTGGAGCACCTCCTTTTAGAAGCCAGCACCTGCAGCAAACTGACAGAGTCGTTGCTTCTGGGAGTAGACTGGATAATGATACTGATGACATTTACAATCCAACGTTTCAAGAATTAATTTACAATGGAAATGGTTTTTAGTGAAGTGAATACATCATTGCAGTGAAAGATTGACTCCCAGTTTATCAGCTATAAACTATGCAGCCCAGCTTAAGTTCCTCAGAAGGCAAGCACTATAGGCATTATTCACCATTATTTGGGATTCATAATTTACTGGGAAGATATTTGAAATATGAAAGCATATGCCACTATAATAAAAACAAGAGCAAAAACCTAGAAAAGGATTTGGAGGGAGAGAGAAACCATGGAGAAATGTATTCCAGGTGACGTCTATGTCTCTTTTCCTCTTCTGGCTGAATTTTCTACAGAAGCTATGAAACCTCATTCCTGACAATTCCCCATATTCTACTTTAGCAGATTCCCACCAAAAGATTTTATTCAATGAGTTTCTCTTCTTCATGACTAGCTTATAACCAATCCATCATTTTCATTAGAAATAATTTTTCTTTAGAAAAATTCACATAAGGTGTATGTCATGTTCTTTTGTGGATTTTATCAAAACCCTGCAAGTCACTCATCGCTGGCCTTCAGCAAAGACTAATATTTTCCTAGAACTTCTCAATATTCTCCAAATGACTCTAAGTATCTGTCTTTAAAGGAGAAGATGGTTCTGTTTACTGAAAAAAGTGCTAGGAATACACTGGCAATAAACCCACATTTAAATTTTGATTAGATTTTGAATACATAAATAAGACATCTTATAATTGCAAAAATTAATGAAATTATGGAAAGGGGGTTAAAATAAGCTATTATACAACAGTAAACTAAAACTAACGATTCCATTGGAAGGCTAGTGAAAAGCAGAGGTATTGGTGACACAATTATCAGTACCTATTCTTGGCCACGAAATAGACTTGGGAAAAGTTCTTTGATTGAAACATATTTTTCTGTGTTTTTAAATTAGCATGGTCTTTTTCAATGATTTTCTGAGTATAAACAACATATTTGGGGAAGATAAATTCTGCAGGGGTGGTCTGAGTGACTGCTAGGGCAGTATGGGAAGAGAAATACTCCAGTAAGTTTTCACAAAGCCTTTTGTTAACAATTCTGTATGAGCTTAGTGGGTTTTTAGTAAGTCTAGTAAGTATTCCAATGTTCCCCCTTAAGTAAGTCTCCTTTCTCCCCAACTCATCCTTGCTTCTTCCAGTCAAATCTAATGAGATTTAATGTATCCATGTGCAAACAGCACATAAAACATTAAGGCTGGTTTAAAAAGTTGACTGACTAGAAAGGAAATGACAGATTGGAAAATGTTGATAAAAGAAGAATTTATATACATTTCTGTGCAACTGTTTTGTTTCCATTCCTAAGGTATCCATTTAGAAAATTTGGAAAAAACTAAGAAGTAAAAAAGAGTGAGGCAATTATGTCCATAGTTCCCTTATCCAAATATACGCTGCCATTCTTTGTATGTTAATAGCTAGGAATAGATAGTACAAGTACAACATGAAAGAATTTGTAACATTTTACAGAATGTCATTACTTTTGACTAAACATTTCCTGGGAGCTAATACATAAGGTAATTGAAAAAAATACCCCTACCCATAAAAACAGAAGTCTCTTGTATACCTTACCAGCAAGTGATTTGGCTCAGTGACTAAAGCTAGAATGGACATACCAGGGATACTCAACTCTTTGTCAATGTTCCCAAGTACCACAGTAAATGTAACATATGAAACTTAATAGCTAACATTTTAAGAATTAACCTCCTGAGAGGATTAAACTAACAATTATAATCCTACATATTTTACTTACGTGATCTACAGGTCTTGACACAGCACTCTACTTTTGTTATACATTGATTTAAAAGTGATGGCTTTGCTTACCACACTTTAGTAAGAATTAAGAATGATCTTCCTCTTGTGCTGAAATAGCCATTTGAACCTAGACAGATTGAAGAAAATTATAATTGTAATATGATTATAGATCATTTATGCCAATCACTGGCACATGATTTCAAAATATAACTTAGGTATTTTTCTCTAAGAATTATTAGAAAATAGTTTTTGCAGTACTTTTGTATTATATGCTCCACATATTTGTTAATATTTCAGAATTAAGTTTTTATTGTGAAAACATTTTAAAATTATAGCATCTTCAGTTATTAATTTAAGGAATAAAGGCCGAAGTTCAGAAGGGAGATGAGATAGAGAAAATATAGTCTCTAGTGTTGAAATAAGATTTTATTGAAGCTTTTAAATTAACTAAAGTAAGGGGAATAATGATTTTGGATAATTTATTTAAGTAACTTTAATAATAGAGCATTCTGTAACTTCGTATATTAACATTAATATCTGATTGAAAATCCTAGAGTTTGGTAAACAATTTGAAACCATTCATTTTGGAATTTTGATTAAGTATTTATTGCTAGACAGAAAAAAGAGGGAAAAATTAGTATGCTTATGTTTTCTTTAGTTCCTCCTAAACCACTTCTGGCTATGGTATTTAATCTATCATTACTGCTCAAACGTCTTAAATTAAACCAGACTGTTTCTTGGGCCAACAACTTGTCAGATCCCTAGGTTAAGAATAATTTAGTATATTGGGAAATATTTCTCAGAACCCCTTATCCCAGTATTTTGTATGAATTCTGTTGATCATTAATAGATAAAAATAATCTCCATTTATGTTCTAGAACTGATTTTAGAGCCTGGTACATGTTATATATGACTAATTCTAAAAACAGCTTGAGGAAGTGAGTAGTGAGACCCTATGTGCAGAGAGAGAAAGTGGCTTGCTCAAGTTATAAGCTGGGAACCTGTGACTTGACCAAGGTCACCTTTACTTCGCAGCTTATTCCCTTAACTATAACATATATTGCTTCCTACATTCCTCATCTTGGATCAAAAGACCACAATAGCCCCCAGTGTAATATTAAAAAACTCTTGAGTTGTCAAATCACATCTTGAATTTGATTGGTGATACTGACATGAATCTTGCAGTCATCAAGTATCCTAGGGACTTTATATCAGTACAGAACAGTTAACCTTTCTGTCCTGGCCAGAAATCTAATTTGAGCAGTTTTACTTTGATGCTCTATTTTTGATTAGTTAAGCCATTCATCCTGTTTGACATTGTTGTGTAGTGTTGCTATGCTTACTTTAACCAGCTGTCACATTCCAGCCCAGAGGTGGGTGAAATGATTCTTGTTTATATGTAATTCTGAAAGGGCTTTTAGATGCTCTGAGTTGGCAATATGTCAATGTAAAAGACACTTATCTTTCCAACATAGCAAACCTGAAAGATTTTCAAAATTCTTATGTAACTTTATTAAAAATTTCTTTCTGCCATTCAAATATTGGCAGACTATTTTTTATGTAATTATTTCTCACTCTATTATTAAGCTTGTGATTCTAAAGAGATGTCTTTTTAGGAGATACTCATTTTCCCATGTTGAATTGATTCTAAATTTGTATGGGACTATTCATATCATATATCCTGTCTTTCTGAAAGAGATTATAACATTTAAAACAGATGGATTTTCTGGTCTACAGTTAGATATGGAAAGAAATTTAAATTTCTCCAATAGAGGTTCTACTCACATAGACAAATTGACATGAAAATATAGAAATTTACTCAATGAGCATTTCTTTTATGCCCTTTATGTGCCTGAAGCAAGATAAAGGTGTTAGGGATTGAGAGAACAGTTCTGCATTCAGGGAATGTATGACCCAGTAGAAAAATAACAAATAAATAAACTATACTTTTAATATTTTTTAGCCACAAACTCACATTCCTCCCAGTATGTGTTAACAATTAGAAGCAGTGGAGTTTTGGGTTTAGTTACCCAGGCAGTCATCTCAATTCTCCTTGTCACTTTCCTGTGTAGATAGCTCATCTGCCTAGTTCCTGTTATCCCTATTCATCAGAGAATGTAAAACCGAACAAATGATTTAAAAGAGTAACTTAAAAAATAGGGAATTTCTTCAAGAAAAAAATAGTCCAACCTATAGCAGTCGATCTCTTTATCATCATGTGCACAAAACACCCAGTTAGCCAGTTGTGTTATTTAAACTTTCACTTCTTGGCCAGGCATGGTGGCTCACGCCTATAATCCCAGCACTTTGGAAGGCCCAGGTGGGAGGATTGCTTGAGGCCAGGAGTTCTGGGCAACATTGGGAGACCCTATCCCTACCAAAAAAATAAAAATCAGCTGGGTATGATGGCTTTAGCCTGTGGAGGCTGAGGTGGGAGTATAGCCTGAGCCCAGGAGTTCAAGGTTGCGAGACCCTATCTCTAAAAATCTTTCCCTTCTCAAGTCAGCTTAGCATCTGGATATAGACTTGGTTAAATTTAAAGGTATTACCTTCAATGATAAGTTAATGCACTTGTTCTCCTATTTAATTTGGAGATAATTTTTTAAAGAGCAGAGATATATTTATTTTATATTATCACTATTAATTGTAGCACTATGATTTTCTCAGAATTGGGATTCTTAGAATACATTGGTATATGTAATGTTTAGGAGGATGATATTTACTTTCAGTGAACTGAATATGGTATTACAGGGCATCACTTTTTGTATCGCATTTTAACTGAGCAAAGTGCTAACAGAAGGAAACTATTAACAGTTAATTGTCTGTGAAATATTTTCAGAGTTAGCTTTGATGTGAAAAAAATAATAGAAAACCGTAATGCTGTAAGCTTGAGACACCCAACCCAGTGAAAATTCTGTGGATAAAAAGAAGAGAAACCACAATAAATAGTCTTTAAAATGCATCTCTGATAATATGAAGCTTTCATTTTCCTTATTATTTACTAATTCTTTGGTATCTTGATATTCACGTGCTTGTGATATTTACCATCCGTTTTTAGAGAGTCATCAGCATTAGCAACCTGATTAACTACACTAGTAAAAGAAAAAAACAGGGGACAGTAATTGGTACATGCTCAAGCTGAGTTAACTCAATGTTATTCATCTGGATGAAAAGTAAAAAAAAGGCAGTCAGTTAAAAGTTTCTAAATGTTTGATGGTGACATATCATGTAACCTTAACATCTGGATGACGGGATTTTACTCCTTATATCCAGATGTCTGGCATCATGCAGACACAACCTCAGTGGTTCAATCAGTCAACAACTTTTATTGAGAGCCTCCCTTGTGTTGGACAGCTCAGTGAGGGCCAAAGAGCAACATCACCTTATGCAAGGGCTACTACAAAATCCTCTTAATTAGTCCTCCTGACTCTACCCTCTTCCCCTTCCAAACTACAAGAATACTAAAATGCCATTTTCAAAATCTAGGTTATTTGCTCAAAATATTTGTCTTGCCTCAGGTTTCTACCACACTCTGGTGGCTGCACAGGGCTGTAATAAGAGAGTTTACAGGAACCCCACTTGTAAATTGATCATGCTACATACACTCTCTGTGTGTAAGCGCTTTCTCAGTAATAGCCTGGAGTTGGTAAAACTCAATTCCTTGAGCTGTTTTTATGCTTAGTTATAGATAATGCATATCAGACCCAAGAATATTTTCAGGTACGTAGTAGTCACTCTATGAATGGAGGTAACTTTTTTATCTACTAATGATCAACATTAATAATATACATAAAACCATAGCTTTACTGGAAACCATAGTTTCTAGTAAAAAAGGAAATGTTTGATAAATGTCCTTTAAAAATGTCTTTTCTTAACCTTAATACCACACATCCCTGACTCTAAAATCCCATTTATTATAAGAGGTTCAATTTGAAAGAACTTTTTGAGCAGAAAAAGGAATCTTATTCCATTAAATATAGGCAAACATTATAAAACTCAATCTGATTTTATAAATGTTGCGGTATGGAAAGTGATGCTTACTGAGGAAATACACTTGTTCGCTTGTTTCTATTGCTACTACTACTATTATTTCTATAATTCCCTTTTGCCTTGTGTTCTAGGCAAATGAAATTAATTGCTTTGAGGAAAAAGATAAATCAAAAATAATTCTAAAATTTTTGGCAAATGATACCACAAAATGAAATAAGATATGTAGGAGAAGCAGATGTATTCAATTCTATCTATGCTGAGATTGCCATCAAGGGGGAAAATGTTGGTTGGCCATTGAAAAATATGAATGATTCTCTAAAGAATAACCTGAAGATTAGCATTTGAAGATGTTTTAATATGATTCCTTTAGTTGCAGATCCACTCAAGCTTGCCATATGTAGGATTTACGAGGAGTAATAATCACAAAAGGAATCATTTGGGCCCAAGGCTACTAAAGCTGGAGGATATTTCAGAACTCAAAATAGTTGCAAAGATCCCCACATCAGGAATTTGCAAGTCTTCATTCTAAGCCTCAACCATTATATTCCCTTTTTTGAATTATCATTTGATGAGCATCTTTATGTATTGGGCACTAGGCTAAACATTTTTGTGTCTCACTTCATGCAATATTCACAACCCATGTGACACATTCCATTATCCACATCTAAAACTGAGAAAACAGCTTTTAAGAATTTCAGTAATTTACCTAAGTTCCCTCAGCTCATTAGTGGTAAAGCTGGGATTTAACCTCAGGGCCTCAGTAGAACAATAGTAGGCACATAGTGGGTACTGTGCCCTATTCTGTCTCTGAACATACTCTATACTACACTCCAGTGGCTTCTTCTATTCCACTATAATTTCAGCCTGTGTATAACCCGTTCCAATCTCTCTAGCCCCATCCATAGAATAGCATTTCAATTTAATTCCCATTACTAACTGGTGATTTATCTCTCTGTTTCTGAGAAAAAGAAATATCTGTTTATCTCAAAGCATATATTGAATCAAACTATACAGTTCATAAATATTGGTCAGTCTATGTATTAATTACCCTCAAGTCAAGTGCCCATTCCTGACTGATTGATTAACTATTAACCAAAAGACCAGTCAGGCCAATCAGAAGCTGCACATAGAGCAGCTTCCCTTAAAGAGAGCATGAATGAGTCAGTAGTAGAAACATCTCTACCCTAGGACATAGATAGGAGGTGAAGCTATGGGAGTTGAAAAGGTCTACAGTACACCAAAAAGAAAAGCTTCCACACAACAGAACCCTAAGAAACAAATATATAACAATTAGTCAGAATATGAGAAGACAGAGGAAGAAATTAATAGAAAACAGAAAATTAGGAGAACCAGTAGAAAAACAGAAAATGATGTCAAGGAATTATAAAAAGAAGAGCTTGAAAAATGAGGGAAGATATCTGCACTTGTATGTTTATCACAGCACAATTCACAATTGCAAAAATATAGAATCAACCTAAGTGCCCATCAGCTGATGAATGGATAAAAAAAATGTGCGTGGGGGGGATGTATACACATACACACACACACACACACACACACACACACACACACCGTGGAATACTACTCAGCCATAAAAAGAGTGAAATAATGTCATTTGCAGCAACCTGGATGGAACTGGAAACCATTGTCCTAAGTGAAGTAACTCAGGAACAGGAAACCAAATACTCATGTTCTCACTTTTAATAAGTGGGAGCTAAACTATGGGTATGCATGGTCATACAGGGTCACATAATGGATATTGGAGGCTCAGAAGGGGGATCTCAGTTGGGACGGGGTAAGGGATGAAAAATTACCTATTGGGTACAATATACACTATTTGGGTGACAGGTACACTAAAAGTTCAGACTTTACCACTATACAATCTCATCAGTGTAACAAAAAAAAATTTGTACCCCCTAAATCTATTGAAATTTTAAAAAAAGAAAAATGAGGATACATTCCATAGCAACAAATGCTTCAGCAATGTCAATTCATTTATTTTACACATATACATCTATCCTACTATAGTAGAATAATACATATGTGTGTGTATATATATATATTATATATGAGTATGTATATATTTTCCAGGGGACACAGAGTTGTGCAAGAGGTCTTGTTGCTCTCATAGTGGAGTAAACAAATGTTAACAATAACAAAAGTTAATACATAATTTCAATTATGAGCTATACTACAGAGAGAAGATATAATGGTACTTTGAGACCATAGAATAAGAGAACTTGACATTGTGAGAGAGTTTAGGGAAAACCTGCTTTAGAATTGATGCCTAAGCTGAGATATAAAAGAAGAGTGGGAATTGATTAGGTGAAGTAGAGGAGAGAAGAGCATGGCAGACAGAAAGAATGGAACGTGTAAAGCCCCTTTGGCAAGAGGGAACACAATGACTGATAAAAGTCCCTTCTGTGGCTGGAGTGGAGAGAGCAGGAATTGGACCAGAAAGAGATAATGCTAGAGAGATAGATAGGAGACTGCCATACAAAACCTTGAGGGTCATGTTAAAGGGTTGCTCAGTTGGTTACCCTACAAGCAATAAGCTGGGAGGGAAAGTGGAATGGTTGGCATGATCAGATGAATATTCTGAGACAATTGCTCTAGCTGTGTTAAAGCAGAAGAGATCAAAGAGTGGCATCATGCAAGATTATTCCTGTTTCAATTAACAAAATTCCCACTCATACTGGTTTAAGAAAAAAGATAATTTGTTGGCTTGAAGATTGTAAAGCATGGCCAAGAGCAGATATTCAGGCATTTTAGGATCTGGAGGCTTAATGATGTTTTCAGGAATATATCTCTCTGCATCACAGCTCTGCTTTCTACTGTGTTGACTTTATTTTTAGGCATGATATCCTCTCCTAGGGGTGAAATGACAGTTGGCAACCTAAAATCAAAACTCTCATATATTATCACCCCAACAGAAAGAGAGCCTACTTTTCTCTGTAGTTCCAGTAAATATCCTAGGTCTGACATTTATTGAACAAGTTAAGTCACATGTCCATCCATGAAACAATCATTATGACCAAGCAAGAGGATGTACTAACGGTCAGGGCAGAATGACTTTCCCACTTCTGGATCCAGATGGTACTGTCAATCCCACCTGAACTATATGACCTGAGAAGAGAAAAATGACAGCCCTCACAGAAAAACTTGGATGCTGTCACCAGAAGTGGAAGATGGAAAATAATTATGGAGGGACAGGTTAAGAGGACCTTATCATATTCCTGGAAAGAAACAGCCATAGTTTGGATTACGGGTAAAGATTTGAGAGGTATTGAAGAGGGTAAATTCATAGGATTTTGTAATTAATTATACAAGAGAGTAAGGGAGATTGAGATATTAGGAATATGTCCTGAATTTCATATTGACATGACTGGTGGTGTCGTTTGCTGAGTCAACACTGGAAGTGAACCGGTTTAGAGGAAGGGAGAGAGTGGAGAGATGATGCGTTTAATTTGGAATACATTGAGTTGGAGGTACCATTGAGACTTCTAAGAGATTTTAAGAAGACAGTTGAATATATAGGCCTAAAGATCAGGGAAGACATCTGGCCTAGAGGTAAAAGCTTGCCCAAGACTGGAACAGTCCTCTGATTTGAAGTTTATCAGTGACCAGTGACAGTGATAGAGGCAGAAGCCAGATTACAATTAGTGGAATGTGTGAAATAGATACAGCAAGTCTATATTAGTGATTGTGGTGGGTTAAATATGTACACAAATTCAGTACTACTTCCTGCCCTGAAAAGTGAAGTTTAATTTGCCTCTGTTTGATTCTGGGCTGGTATTAGCAACTTGCTTGACCAGAAGAATGTAGCAGAAGTAACGTTCTGGGACTTTCAGTGCTGTCATAAGAAACCTTGTAACTTCTGCTGGAGCCTCCGGGAACATGTGCTGTGAAGAAGCCCAAACAGCCAGCTGAGTGTTGGGCAACTTATTAACTTAAGCCTCAGTTGTCTTATGTGCATAATGGTAAGCACTCAATATTTGCTAGTTACTGCTTTAGCATTATTTCCTGATCAATCTGGAATGAAGTGAATTAGTGACATAATTGTAGATACGATTTAGCTAATTTCCCCCCTTACAAAGGATTATTTTTATAAGATTTTAACCCTTTAATAATATTAGTTGTCACTACTTATAATATTACAATAAGCTAAATCACTAGTCAGCTAAAATATGGATAATCAAAATTCTTAAAGGAAATAAATTTGATGGTCTTTTGCTTTTTGTGATGATTGTGGGAACATGCAGTGGTATTTTCAGGCGTACTTTGCCATTCAAGCAGGGCTTTTCTGAAGTTACAAATAGCTGTACTCCAATACCATTCCCAGAAATATCACTTCCGTAAATCATAGAATTAAATTACCACTTTAATCTAGTAACTGTTATAACCCCACCGAGAATTTCAGGAAATACCACTCTGAGATTAAGTATTTGTTAGAATGCCACCTTAAAGAAGAATTTATGGGTAAAATATAGCCACTAATTTTATCTGACTTGCATCTTTCAAAGGAGCAGAAAATAGGGGCAATGGAGACACTCTGAGTTATACAGCAACTTGCATCCACATGGCATTTACCAATTTCCATAACTTCACTGGACTCAGTTTTCATATGTAACTCAGTGAGCTTGCATCTCCCAGGCAGGAGGTAAAGGAGGCTCTTTTGACCCTCATATCCTAGGAACCTCCTCTCCATCAGATTTGCAGATGGGGCAGGAAATACTGGACAGTTGCTCCCAGAAATTTGACTGTTGGTTGGTTGCATACTTTCCACCAGATGAAGTTTAGTGGTCTTATACAAACTCGGAGGCAGCCCAACTGTTCACTGCAGGAGATTTATAGATGACAAAATCCTATCCTTACTTGAATCCTTTGTCAGTTCCACTCTTATTCTCCTCTACTTTTATGGAGAAAAGAACACCTTTCTGAGTCTTCTTTTGGAGAACCAATTTCCAAAGGCCCCTTATCCAAAAAGAAGTATACATGCCTGCAAATGATGTGTTGTGCTGAGTTACTGAGTAGACATCAGCCTTCGATGTCAGCACGTTGGAAATGGGATGAACGGAGCAACCTGGCAGGGAGGGTAGTGTTTTCAATGATGCAGTGATCACCACCTGTATTAAATCTAGACCACTGGAAAAGCTCTAGCTACTCTGAATTATTGTAATATTAAATACACTTTAAAGTAATAGAAATGATTGGTATTTAGTAAGAAAAAACTTTCATTCACTTGAACTAAAAATTTCATTGTTTTCTGCTTAATTTTATAAAATGAAACCAAATATGGTAATATGTATAAAAATTGAACTTAAAAAAACAAACCAGTATTTGAATAGTTTTTTTTTTTTTCCTTTCTGATTCTACTAAAAACAAATCTCCAACCTCTTCATAGAAGTATCAAAAGGAGAAAATGTACTTAGCACAGTGTGTAACAAAAGTGAATAACTCAACTTCAGTTGGAAATATACATGAATCTCTACCATGTCCTCTTCAATTCTCCTCACCTAAAATCCTCGTACTCCCAAATCATGAATGAAGATTTATCTGTGTTCTAAAAAGTTAGCATCCCCTGTCAGGCCATGATGCTAACAGAATGACAGCAGCCACAACAGTTGTTTTTTTTTTTAACTCAGCCCTTTTCCCTCTGTTATGGAATGATTCCCTGATTCCCATTCCTTTAAGTCTCATGACTGCACAAGCACAAGAAAATCATATCAGAGAAAAGGGGAAACCTTCCTGAGATCGGTAGCATTACCCAGCTCTAGCAAAGGGTCTGTATGCTTTGTTTGATTAATGTATGTAAACACAAACTCTTAGCATTTTAAAATAATGTAAAAATTAGAGGATGAAGCAAGTAATCTATTTTTGTTCTCTGTGAATAGCTACTTTAGATGCTTCAGGGATATTTCCTTTTTACTGTCTCAATGGTAAAGTTATGACAATTATCCCAATGATTGCCTCAACTTAATTTCCCCCTTAATTGTTCAATTTTTTCATGTTAAGTCTTTCTGGAGGAGATTTAAGGTGAAAACAATGAGAGACACACGTCTATTTCCCACACACACGTTCACAAACATATACACAATATGATTAATAAAATAAAATTTAAAAAGCTGTAAAAAGGAGGAAGACAACTGCAATCTGCTTCACTTTACTGTATTTGTATAAGTTTTCTTATTCTGGTACTCTTAACAATATAAAAAAATCAGCTCCATATCTTTAAATATTTTATTGACAATATTAGGATATAGTATGAAGATATTTTCAGGCAGGTAGAAAAAGCAAATATGACAACTTATGATATCTAATCTACCATAGGTATTAAAATTAGATAATACTTTACATTTTTTTAAATTTAAACATGTGTTATTGTCTTGAATAACTTCTACCTTCCCTTCTCACACACTATTTGAAATTATATGGTTAAGAACTAAGATAAAAGAAAAATTTCATTTAGCAGACTTCCTTGAAATGTTTAAAATGGAAATACAATATTTTCATTTGTGACAGCAACAGAAACTAAACTGGGTCCACAAGATGGTAAGTATTCAGATTTATCTACAAAGCCAACTGTTTAAGTATTTTCAGCCCAGCCTTAAAGATCTAATGTCAACTAGTAATTTTATTAGGGGTGGTCTCTTAAAAGTCATGAACCAAAATATTTCTTGTAGTAAACAATTTTATTTATGGTGGAATTTCCAAAATTTCTTATATCTTGAAATTATCCACAAAGTACTATTTTGTGCTTACGTTTAAAAGATGCATTATAAGAGAAGATCAAAATATATACCATTAGGCAGTATCGTTATATTTTTATGTAATACAATATAGCTAAAGGATTAAAGAGAAAAGCAAAAGTTAAATATATTTAAAATTCCTTTTAACTGATTCCCAGCTGCTCTAATGTTTAAAAAAAATAATGATCCAAACACCAGAGATAATATTTTGATGAGCATTATTTATAAAAATATGTATATAAGTTAAGCATTGCAACTACCTTCAAAACCAATATTACATAGCACTATGTGTCTAAAGCAAAGAAGAAAAATGAAGAAAGTATTAATTGCAATGGTGACTTTTTAGTTAAATACACATTCTTATAAAGTGGCAATAAAATATTTACAAATGTACAACTGAAAACATATTTTTATATACAGGTCGTCCTGGTTTAGGACTTTTGGGGCCTCCTTCCTCCTCTGTGTAATAGGCCCTCCTGGCAGAACTGATCTAGATTAGGTAATTAGTTCATAGCACATGATAGATAAGCCTGGAACTAGAGGCCCCTGGAGTTGCAGGCTGTGAATCCGTGCTGTCAGCTGGGGAGAGAGAGGCCGGGTCCTGGAGAGGCAACCCTGGTTGCTCTGAGGAGGTGATCCGGTCCACTATGCTGGATAAGCAATCCAGGCTGGATAAGGAGCTTTTATCTGTGGCATATACTAAGGATACAAGGAGAAAAACATTAAAAAGAAATTATCCCCAGATAGACAGACTTGCTTATGTTGCCCCTTAAACTGTAGGTCAGTTCCTTTGACACCCAGGGGTTACAGAAAGCCTAATGTAGAAATTTATAGCAAATATCTGGCAATTCCTGGGGGTGGAGGTGGGTAGTGGGAATATTTCAAGCAAAAATGTGTGTGTGTGTGTGTGTGTGTGTGTGTGTGTGTGTGTGTGGCAGGGGGGATCTGGAACAGAAGATATGTGTTTATTTTGCTCTGCCAAAGCCTTCCTGTAAGAACCATCACTTCCATTCTCCTCCCAATACTACCTGGATGCACCTATTCTGCTTTGATAGGGTGAATTGTGAGGTTGAACTGGTCTTTAAACTCCTCTCAAGTTATCAATTCTTACCATTTGGTACATCAGGACAGTAGACGCTGTCAAAACTGCTGCTCTTTCTGGACCAGACAGGACTATTACATTCAGGCTATAACACAAGACACAAAAGAAATTTGTTTTCAGGTCTTGGCAAAAGATGCTCTGACCTAGGCTGAGGCAGCGCTTGCCCACCAGCTCTGTAAACTAACTGCTCTACGTGGTCATTGCCTTGATTTAGGAAGGGTTAGCCCTCTCCAAATCCCCAGGGCACAGAGGTCAATCTCTGTGCTTCAAGAAGAGGAGAGCAGCAGCAAAGGGGAGAGGGGGTGGAACTCAGCAGCAATGTGCACTGGGTTAACCATGCAAAATGGATTGGAGTAGAAGGAAGCCACACTAATTCAGGGAAAGAACACTTTCCCAGGCAAAAACACATTAAAACCTGGCAGCGTTGGAGCAAACGCCCTCTGAAAAGAATGCATCAACATCTCCTTCCAGCCAGGCCTTAGCAGAGCAGGAACTGGGGACATGTGGGTATCTTTTTACATTTCTTCATTAAGTTATAAGCAGTGCCTTCAGATGTTAGTGTATGGCAGCATCCCCAGGTGGTATATTTTGGAAATAAACTGAGTAATGGAGAAAACATCTGATTGATCATTCACAGCCATCTCTCTTACATGCTAACCCTCTATTGCAGTGTACACCTAGAACCCGGTGCAGAGTCAAACTAAAATCTTGTTCAGCACCTGTTTCCTGGTATCTTTCTAAATGTGGACACCTCTCTTTTCTTAAAGTAACTCAGCAATTGTCTCTACCCCACTCCCCCCACTACACCTGGTTTAAATGAGGTGTAAGGATTTTTAGAAAAGATCAGGGCAGCCCGGTAGGTACCAGAGCCCCCGCTTACCATGCCATCGGAGCAGTTGGAGGTGGGGCTGGTGGGCTCGGAACAGCTCTGTCCCGCCAGGCTGTAGTAGTTCTCCACCTGCTCCCTCAGCAACTCCTGCAGGCTCTCGATGTAGCGGATGGCATTCCTGAGGATCTCCACCTTGGGCAGCCTCTGGTTGGGGTTGGTCGTGGTGCACCTTTTGAGCGTCTCGAAAGCCTGGTTGACCTTCTTCAGGCGCCTCCGCTCGCGCATAGTGGCTGCCTTCCGCCGGTCCATGGTGGTGGACTTCCTCTTGCACGCTTTGCAGGCCCACATGAGGCAGTGACCAGCCTGGTGGTGGCCGGTGGGCGCTCGCACGTGCTCGTCTTCGTCGGAGCCCTGCAGCTCCGCTTTGTGCGCCCCGAAGGCAGCCGCTCGGGGCTCAAACTCGTCCCCAAACTCACCCTCCGGGGATGGGATGCAGGAGCCGTCATAGAAGTACTCGGCAGGTGAAAACTGGCAGCCGTCCATCACGTCCATCCTACCGAGAGGCAGGGGGTGCACCTGGACGGCAGCGAGAGGGATAAAGGAGAAACCGGAGCCTAGTGCCTTGCTGCAGACCGGCAAATCCCAGACGGAGCTCCCTGGTCGGTTTCTCTGGCAATTAACAAGGGCAGACGCCTGGTGGCCTGGGTCGACAAGCTGGGGTTGGGGCTATTTATATATTCTTGGGGGAGGGAGGCCCGGCCCCAGCGGCCGGGCATTATTAGCATATCCCACCGCAACCCCCGCGGGGGCTGTCTGGGCAAACCTCCGCCTTTCCTCCAGAGACAATTTGCTGTTTAGTGCCCCTGTTGATGATAATGGTTTCACTGCATTTCTGCTGGGGTGGGAACGGCTCCCCCACCTGCTCACTGGCACTCTCTGCATAACCTGAACCAAGGGATACGTAAAGGGGGTTACAAACAAAAGAAACAGAGGAAGTCCAACTTTTTGCAATTTCTTGCACATTTAAAAATAGCAATAATAAATAGAACTCCCTTTGAGCAGACACCAATAGCCGACCTGCCCTCCCAGTCCTGGACCTGAGGAAACACCTTATTTTTAGGTATTTCTCTTTTTCATGAACTTTAATTATTTAAGGATTTTTTTTCCAGCCAGGATGAATAATGGTTACTGAAAACTTGATGTGATGTTTTCAATCGTGGAGTGAATCTAGAGTTGGCTTTTTAAAATCTATTTTGTATAGATTGAGGTGGGTAAAATTTTGATCAGATTGTCATACATTATAGGCTCTATGTTATTGAGGATGGATGGGCGGTTCCTCTTCCCTAGACAGGGCTGGCTCTGAGTTCTCCCTATATGTGGGGGAGTCTAGATGCAAGTGGGCACAGGTGACTGGGAGCATTCCTCCCCTCCCAGCTTCCTTCCTTTCTCCCTTCTACACATATTTGCTGAGCGCCACCTCCTTTGTACCAGGCCTTTGCTAGACCCTGAGGAGGCCAAAGACCTGCACTGAAAGCATCTCTAAGATTTGCAATCGAAGAAGCCCGGTTGTAGAAGTCAAATTCCCTTTCCAGGGGCGAGTTTCCTTTCTCTCTTTCTGCTCCACCCTGTCATTTTTACAGACTAAACAGCCAAGCTGGGCTTTGGGGTTGCTAATTTTCTGCTTTCAGGCAAACTAACACCGTTACAGATGCGTCCCAGCTGCTGGCACAGCAATCCTCAGCTCGTGTAAAATTTCCAACTCCTCAAACCATGAGTAACTTCACACACTCCGGTGACAAAAGCCTTCCAAAAAACCAGTCGCAGCAGGGTCTTTGGAACTTTGACGGTAGAAGGCGAGAGGGGAAGGTTGCCATTGAAGTGAGAATGAATCTATTAATCAGCTTTTACCAATCTCCCTCCACACTTAACCCACTTTCAGATCACTTGGGATGGGGAGGTGCTGTTTGTATTTAGGAAAAGCAATTACTTAAGGTCTACACAAATAGTCTGGAGTTTTGGACCTGGGTTTGTGGCTCCATTAGAAGAGGAAGTGTTCTCAACTCAACCTAGGGTCATCCAGTCCACTAAGTGTTGCTGCTCCAAAGTTACTGGGGGAGGCCAGGCGGGGGGGTTGGGTGGGGGGGTTCTTGGTGGTTTTTTTTTTTTTACAGAATTATCTTTCTAAAGCATCCCCAGTTCACTGATCCAGTATCTGCAGGGGTCAGGGAAGTACTAACTTTTTCAGGGTGAGATCTTCCCTCTGAAGTGAAGGCCCTAAAAACCAGGGATACAAGAGTGACAGTGTCAGTCACTAAGGTTTGCTAGCCCATGCCTGTCACTGTCCCCTGGCCCCTGTCCCATCATCCCTAAGGCAAAGGTCCCTCCTGAAAATCAGGCCCCCTCTCACACCAATGGGCTGCTTAATCACCTGACCAGCGGGAAATCCATCTGCACCTTTCTTAGGGCTATTAACAAGTCTATGCCTTTGAAATGAATCCGGTACCCAGGGTTACACCAGATAAAAAGAGTCAAGTTCCTGAAGGGCGCAGGTGGAATCTAAGACGATCGGTGCTGGTGGAAACATTCAAGTGCAGAGCATATTGCTACCTCTGAAATACAATAGTGGGTTGATATTCTCCCCCAGAAATTCTCAGCCAGATCCCACAGGTTCTGTCAGCAGCCCCAAGGCCGCTTTTATTGGCTTGTGGAGACCACATATTAACGCATTTGGTGCCGCGAAAACAGAGCTGTGATTAGGACGCAAACTTTGTCTTTAAAGTTTCAGTGAAAGATAGAGGTTACACTTCTGCGGGCCTTTCAGCTGATTTCTGAAAACACTTAAGGGGCTTTTTACCCAATCCTCTCAACGTGAGGTATTTGTAGCTAACAATTACTGAGAATTTTCTATTTGCTGAACCCCGTTCGCAATATTAACTCAATACTCCCAGAGATCCTGTGGGAGCTATTATTAGTCCCATTTTAAAAAGAAAGTAAACTCAAGCTCGAGGGGTTAGGTTAATTTGCCCCAAGGTCACACAGGATTGGAAACTAGTCGCCCGGTCATTAGGCCCCCAGCTGCCCCCGCTGCTGGAGGTGATGGTGTTTGTTTTCTCCTGCCACCCGTTCGGGCTCGGCGCGCCGCCTTGGCCGGAGCAGAAACTCGCGGGCCCCACAGCTCGGCTTCGGCTGTCGCGCCGGGCAGACGCTGTCACTCGGGAGCCCCTGTCGGCAGCCGCGGTGCTCGGAGGTTAGGGCCCTCTTTGGGAAGGTGATCTCCAAACAAACTGACCGGAGTGCCGCGGGCGGGTGGAACTAAAAAAGGCAAGAAAACACCCAAGCGGCGCATGGCTTAATGGTACTTGCCAAGGGGGGCGACGGGGACCGGGGTTGAGGGTCCCTGGGACTCAAGTGCTGCAAATAGGATCCCGGAGCACCAAAGTTAAAAAGGAGACAAAACTTTTAAAACGCTGTTAGGGGCGATAGAAGAAGGGGTTCCAAAAAAAAAAAAAAAAGGAGGCATTATTCAAAAAACGGTAGACAGCCAGTGCTGCAAAGATGACTGCCTGCCCCATTCAGGAGAGGTTCTCCTGCTCATTCCCCAGAGAGAACTTGCAGGAGAACAATGAGGAACTGGTTGAGTAAGCGCCATAGAGAAAAATAATTGTTTTTTTGAGTAAGGAAATTGAACAGGGAAACAGGGGAAAAGGTTAAAAATTGCTTTTCAAAAGATGTAGCTATCAGTGTACCCTTTTAATTTAAAATCAGACTAGATTGGCTTTTGCTCCTCACAGAAAGAATGAAAATATAATCTGTTTTCCACTATTACTCCAGAGAAGTGAATTTTTAACATGCAGAGTATACTGACATTTATATACTATGTAAACAGGATGTTAGAAAAGATACTCCAGCACTGACTGTCTGCTAGGAAAGCCTCACAGTAGGCGGATGAAGGAAACAAAACTCAGCCGCACCTGGTGCTGAAATGGATATTTACCAAGGTTCTGGTCAAATTGATAAATAATTTATTTGTTTATATTTTTTCTTACATTCTGAACAAAATAAATAAATGTTTGATTTTTTCTTACAGTTTAGATTTATAAACAAGTTTAAATTGCAATAACTTTTAAATAACATTGAATTTTTTTTGCATAACTTTGTTTAGTTTAAGCATTATGGCAACAAACTAGTATTGGTGGGACAGACCACACGAGCAAAATGATGCTCATAGTTCCTAGTATATTTTGCCCATCCTGGGAATTCTGCATTATTGAAAATTCTCCATGCTTCTCTTAGAGGGAGAAACCCAATACATATAGAAAGATAAATCCATCTCAATCCGCTTCTGCCCCTACCTGCAGATCCTGATCAACTCCTGGACAGAGGGAGTTGCTCTTGATATTTTTGCTTATTATAGATGACTTCACAATGTGTTAAACAATTTCAAACTGCTATTAGCTCTGGGAATCAGGCACACCTAAGTAAACACATTAGTACCTGCCAGAGCTGCTGGAAGAATTTGTGGAGAAGACAGCTGAGGAAGACATTGGCCTCTGCTTGAATTAGAAGACTTCCAGGAGAGATCAAAGGCCTAAGTAAGGACATTTAGCAGCCTTGAGAGTAGAGAAAGTAGCCAGTTCTTACAGCGCTATCTTTGTTCCAGCACATGGCATAGCCATTCCATCATACAGACTGACTCTGAGCTAGGCTTGCAAAAAAATTGCTTTCTCTGGAGTGAAAACTCCAGGAAAGAGCATCATCTTTCATAAGTTTAATTAGTTTAAGGGAGTGACTAGAGGGGGCCTGTGGGAGAAATATCTTGATGGCTTGGATCTTTGAGAAAATACCATGTTATTGCTAATTTATCAATGTATTGGATTAGGCAATGAGAGATATTCATATTTAAACTAACACTTTAAAAAAAAAAGTCCAGGTATGATGTTGTAGGAAGGGGGGTTTTGAAAGGAAATGTTACTAGAAGAAAAATGCAAATGGGTAAATTCTTCTAACTTTAGTCAAAAATGTCTTAATAAGGATAGAGGTCACTGTTAGCATCTCCAGATTTATCTGACAGTTTAAAGAGTAGTTGTGAATACTAAACTTTAGCACTCCCTTCACCCCCAAAACATATGAAAGAGTTGGGGGAAAAAAATGAGACCATTAGACATAAGTGGATTTCCACAATGTTCAGGCTTGGAATGATAATTAAAGTTAGTTTAAAAAGCTGACATTTAATATTCCACAGATTATTTCTATAATAATATAACAAAGAAAATCACTCATTATTTTATACTTGATAACCTTATACCTGCCTCTGGAAAGAGGCTTGAATTCAATCCCAAATTGCTTATCTTTACCAAGTTATTATGTCTCGATTTTCTGCTTCCACAGCCCTGTTTGTTTTGGCTTTGGCCTTGGTAAAGATTATCATCATCAATATCAAACAAAAACATTTTAATTGCAAACACACCAAGGATTTCACTGGGAAGCCTAACATGTCAGCCACAGCAGTGGAGGTCACATAAAGTCTTTGGGAAATATTTGCTCTATTTAATGAAGAGACTTCTATAGGCAAACTTATTCCAAACAATTTCTCAGGTTACCCAACTAAGAGAGATATAGAGGATCTGGTTTGCAAAGACTGAATAAAATCCATCAACAAGTCCATGAATTGATAAGACCATTCTGCCGCTGAGCAGTCTAATACACAAATCTTATTATAAATATATGTGCAATCATATAGTAAATGAGTACATCTGGTCAATTACAGTATTTTATTTCAGTTGAGTAACGAATCTGATTTTTAAAAGTATAGTTGTGTATATATACATTTTAGGGCAAATTTCTATTGACTCTCAGGAAAAAAATTAGAGATTTATAATAAGCATGATTAACCCAGACATACTCACACATTTCTGGTTGGATAATTTGAAATGCTTTACCAATTATTCTTAGTTGCTGCTCTAATTTGGAGTTCACTAGCTAGCCAGTCTTGAGAAAGAGCTTTTGGAGAATTAATGTCAAAGACAGCCATATTATTCTACAACCATAAAATGTTCCTTATTAATTTCCCAAGGCTTCTCTTTCAGAGTGCGTGGTGGTTGAGAGCACAGGCTTGAAGGCATTGATAATTGCCTGGCTCTGCGTCCTGGCTCTGTATGGTACTTACCAGATGCAGGAACCTCTCTGTTTCAAAAGATCTTCTCTAAAAGTAGAAGTAATAACAGTACCTCTCTCACAGGTTGTTGTAGGATGTGTTACTATATAAAATGCTAAGCATCTCTCATGTATGTTGCTTTTGTTTTCATTGGTATCAATATTTTCCCCAGCCAGAGCCAGCAAAAGCTGAAGAAACTATGGCTTTTGGTGGAAGAAAAGGCTCTTGATGGTCAATTTAGATTTACTAAGGCAAAAGAGAGTTGACAGCTCGTGTTTTATTTTGTCCCCTGTTTTGGCTAGGCACTTTGCATGTTATCACAGTGAATCTTCACAACCTCAGGAGTTAGGCACCATTATTGCCCCCATTATTCAATAAATGAGAAAACAGCACTAAGCAGAAGGTAGCAGCCTGGATTCAATCTAGGCAGTCAAACCCCACAGAGGCTCAGCAGTTTGTATCCACTAAATATCCCACCTGCTTCTCTCAAACCTTTAAAAGGGGTTGCATGTCAATGTCAGTTTCTTCGAAGCACTTTTCTACATTTTAAAAGTATTTTAGAATTATCTGTATCCTCGGAAAAGTACTGAATTATCTATATACTCAGAAAACAAAGTAAATCCCCCTAGGAAGAGGTCTTCTTTTCTGAGATGAAAAAGGGGCAAGATACAGCTCCACGCCTGCAGGGGACATCGTCTGTGGATACCTGCACCTTCCGTGGTGCACAATAGGAAGGTCCAGCCTTTGCAGGATTAGGAGGCAAGGTTGGGGTAGGAAATGCTGAATTTGATTTGATCTTCACATCTGTGAACTCAAGACTAGCTGTGGGGGAAAAGTAGAAGTTAAGGGGAAGGGAGTCAAGTTGCCATTTACAGAACGTAAGAGAGAAGTGGCAATTTGAAAGCAGTTGGCTGGCTTCTTTCCTCTGCTCCATTTCCCAATGCGTTTCTTGGTGGTCATTTCTTCGTGGTCGTTTCTTCCTGAGGTTACAGGATAAACAAACCTGGCACACGTTGTAAAATCCTCATGGCGAGGAGCTCCTGGGGCCTCTAGCCTCTCTGGGGCTTTGCTGTTTGGCCCAGCTAAGAGGTTTCATGTGTGTTGTTGTTGTCTTTTGCTCTCAACCATTTAACCCTTCCCTCTCTTAAAGCAACCCTCCCTTCAAAGAATACTGCCCCCCACCCATCTCAAGAGACAGATTGCTCCCTTCTTTTATCTTTCTATTTGGAAAACAAACCCAAGCCGAAGGAGGCCTTGAGGATATTCCAGTCAGCTAGGGACCAGTCTAGTTCAAGAAAACTGGGGAGGGGACAAGAGATCTGGCTCAAACGGCAGAGCAGCCCCTGAGTACTCCAGATCAACGCTTCTTCAGGAAGGGAGTGGCCTGCCAAGTCAAGGAGGAAAGGCAATTGGACTAAATTAGCTGAATGAAGGTCTTTTAGGGCAATAAGCAAAAAGTTTTTGCATGGTAATTTCTTTCTTTCTTTTTTCTTTTTTTTTTTTTTTTGAGACAGGGTCTTGCACTGTCACTCACCCTGAGGTGCAGTGGCCTGATCATAGCTCACTGCAACCTCAAACTCCTGGTCTCAAGTGATCCTCCTGCCTCAGCCTCTGGAGTAGCTGAGACTACAGGCAGGAACCACCACACCTGCCTTTTTTATTTATTTAGGTATGGTCTCCTGTTGTTCAGGCTGGGATTGGTAACTATTTGCCACAAGATTTTACTGATTGAAAATTTGATTGTAAACTTCAGATAAGTAAATCTCACCCAGATCTCCAGGCATAGGACAATAAAAACTGGGTGGGGCGGGGGGGGGGGTGCGGAATGCTGATGAAAGGAAAAAGGACAGATTTCTTTTGGATACTCTTTACTTCCAATCACAGGTGTGAGGTCTTCATGAGACAGAAAAGTACCCAGTTTAATTCAGACAAAGGAAAACAACTGATTTTCCTCCCCTTAAATTCAGCCTTAAAGGAACACCTAAATAAATGGGCCTCTGTAGTGTCTAACGTTAAAATATCGTTCCTCTTTACTTTTGTACACATGCCCTCAAAATATTTTTCCATTTCAAATTAGGACCAACTCTGTTCATATAGAAACTTATTTTTAATATTACAATACCAGTATGTTTGCACATTTTATATACAATACGTCATTCCACATTTAAAATATATTCCTTAGGTTTACATAAAATATGAAAGTACTAAGACTATTTACAAAAATACATTAAATGTTACTAACATTAAATGCAACATTCTCACTTTGCTTTTAGACAGGAATGAACTTCTTTTGAATATGGCACAAAAGGATCATAATAAAAGTTAATATATTACAGAACCAAACAAACAAAAACAAAATAAGGGTGCTAGACCCAAGCCACTCGCGGTTCCAAAAAATAAAAGCCAAAAAGCCAAAAAGGCTTTTTCATTTGAGCGTGCACAAGTTTTTGAAAACTTTCTTTGTGAATATGTCTCCTTCCCTTTCTTAAACTCCTGGGCCTGGGTTCCTACATATTAATGTAATATGACCTAAGGGATTAGGCGGGGGAGGGGGGGGATCCTCCTGCTGCGTGGACAATGTCTCAAGCGTCGGCGGGAGTTACTTCTCCACCACCTCCTCCACGCAGGGGAGTTTGCGTTCCTCAGAGGAAATACTGTCCACGATAGAAGAAAGGCATCGAAGGCTGCTTGAGGCAGACGAATCAATACTTGCTCCTCCTGAACACACACGAAAAATCAAACACACACATAGCACCCCAGCAAGGAGGACACGGCTCCGCGCCCGCGCGAGGCGTCTGACGGCGCCGAGGGGACCGGCCCCGCGCGCACAGAGCCCCCTTCTGCCAGGGCGCCCCTGCGCTCGCCTCCGGCCTTTCTGGCCCGGGACGAGCACCCTAGCTCCCTCCCGGATCTGCTCTGCTGTATCTCAGTGCCCTTTCTTTTACTTTACCTTCCTTAGCGGCTATCACGAGCCCCCTGGAATGATCCGAAACACTTGGCCACTGGGAGCTGCAGGTGCGCAGGAAATCCGCGCCCTCGAGCTGGAGGGAAAAGCAAGGCCACAGATTAGGAAAGAGACACCGGTTCCGGGAGTGCTTGGGGGGCGGTGGGGGGCTTTTCTGTTTCCTCGGCCGGGTGCGCATTTCCTGCCTATTGCAGGCACCCGGTCTTCTAGGGTCACTGGGGGTTCATTGGAGAGGGAGCGGGAGGGGCAGGCGAAAAGGGGGGAAGGGAGAATCGACCAAGCAGCTGGAGGTTAAGGCCCCTAAGGAAGGCATTGAATCGGCCTTTGCATTTCCCTGCCCCTGCGGCATCTAGGCTTACATTTTCTTGCTTGGGTCTGTAGCTGAAGGGGTCCAGCCCTAGCTCCTGCATTTTCTCCTGCTGATCCAGGCGGTGCAGCAGGTCCTGCAGCCGCTCGATGTAGCTGATGGCGCTCCGCAGAATCTCCACCTTGGGCAGCCTCTGGTTGGGGTTGGCCACAGTCCGCCGTTTCAGTGCCTCGAAGGCCTCGTTGATTTTCTTTAGCCGCCTCCTCTCGCGCAGGGTGGCTGCTTTGCGCCGGTCAGTGGGGGCAGATTTTCTCTTGCAAGTCTTGCAAGCCCAGATCAGACATTGGCCGGGGCAGTGGGGAGGCTGCAGGCCTGGGGGCGCCAGGACATGTTCCTCTCCGCTGCTGTCGCTCCCGGCTTCCGGGGGCATTTGGTCCTGGCAGGGGGACAGTGTGCCATCACTCCCTGGATACAAAGGAGAGCCCTCTGCCACTTCTAAGGGCTGCAGAGTAACGTTTTCCCCATCCAAGTAGAAGAAATAGGAGCCAGTTTCAAAAAGGTCCATCATCATGTTCTCCTCCTTGGCCTCTGACTCTATCTGAACTGGGTGATGGACTCAAAAACCCAGAGGAACCACCCAGATGGCATTTAATTAGTGCGGTGACATAAGTCGACCCAGCTTTATATATAGTAGCTCCTGAAACTCAATCCAACTTTTAGCTGTCATGGAGCATCAGTCTCCCAATGTGATTACAGCTAGTGCTCTCTATAACATCTACTTTGAAAGAAAACTGAGAAGTGTCACCTCCCAGAGCGATGTGACTATATGCAGAACAGGTTAAAACAAAACACAAAGAGAGAATCACGTAATTTAAACAAAGCGTCGAACACTTCCATTTTGGACAGTTTAGATGCTAACCTGCTTACTGGACAACTTCAAAACAACTGGGGATTAATGCTGTTCCATTCCCCTCCCCCTGCACGCATCTGAATTCTAAGTATAGACCCATGATGAAAGATTTCAAAGGCAATAGCCATTGCTCCAAAATAGCCTGGTTAATATTTGCAGAGTGGTTCAGCTCCTTTCTCTCTCCTGTCTCTCAAAAAGATGCTATTCCTGTGATTAAAACCATTACAGTCCTTCAAAGGTTATACATGGCTTTCAGGCTTCAGCCTCAATAGAAGCAGGTAAATCTCTTTCCTCTCTTTTACTAAGGCTGTGAGATGATTTGGGAGCTGGAGGGGGTGGCTCAAGGGTACTCACATCCCATGGTACTGTGTGCAATGACTCCATGGATCCTTCCGTAGAGACTTTCCTTGGCGATCTCTTTTTTGGGGGGAGGGGGCAACCAAGATATGAATTCTGTTCTCTTCCACTGTGGAGCAGTAGTACTAGGGGTGGGATAGAGAATACGGTTGCAATACATGTAATACATAACTCCTCCTTTAAAGTAGTTTTAGTGCAAACAAGACCCACATCACAGCTACTTGATATTTGAGGATTCTCTTGTGGCCCCCTCTGAGGTGCCTCTGTTATGACTCCTGTTCTACAGACTGTGTGCTCACCACGTTTTTCATTTGCATTCTCACTAACCATTGACTCCAAGTAAGTTTTCTGATAGGATTTAGATGAGAAAGGTAGTCACCAAGGTACAAGCAAGGACATAGAATTTTTTATCGCAGCTTTCCTGTCGTCCAAAGCACACGTGTATGGTTCTTTGGGAGACAGTAAAATACAAAGATGAAGTGCAGGGGCCCTAGATTCCAAAGTACTCTTTTCAAGTCTAGCTAGGTTAATTTCTATTTTTATGTCCATAGGTAAGTACTAGGTCTCAATTTTTTCAAGACAATAGTCGTTGCCTTAGATAGTTTTGGTGAAGATTCAAATGATACCATGCATGGGAAGCATATAGCATATAGCTGCATGATGAACATTAGTAATCATTGATAGAATAAAACTGTGTTAGAGCTAAGACCAATTCTTATGAAGGAAATAAAACATAGCTATTGGAAAGGATTTTTTGTTTATCCTTATTTGATGCTTTCCCTTCCTTTCCTTTCTTTTCCTTTGAATTGCTTTCTCCTCTTCTTTTCTTTGTTTTTCCCTCCTAGAGCTTTGGAAGGACTCCCCTAGCTATAAATGGTCTTGGAATGACAGTCAACTTTGGTTTTGGCCTTTATAGTCAGTGCCTGAAAAACTAGATGGAAAGAGTAAGGTCTTATTACTCTACCTCAAGCAGTGATGATTACAGACTATATTCTTTATGACTTTTTTTTTAACGAAGAGATTGAAGATAATGCAGGAAGGGTATCATCTGTCAGATAATTTAGGAACTAGCTAAAATTTTGATTCAATTGTCTTATTCCAGAAGATAATTTTTCACAGTCTCTATTGAGCCACAGACTTGGGATATTAAGTTTTGACAGTTTTGCTGTTTTTCTTACTGTGTGGCTGCATAATCCCTTATCAAGTCTGAGAATCATTCTTAGGTTTGAAAATGGCAGGGAGCACAGGGTATAAGAAACCAATACTTCTTTTGTGATTTTTCTTCTATTTCCACCAGTTTCTTGGTTGCTAAAGTCAGCAATTAAGACGGCAGATTGAAGGCTTCAATAATTCAGTGTCTAATCTGACATCCATTATGGAAAATTAGCTTGTGCTGTTAACCACATTTTATGCCATCTCTTATAAATATGGAGACAATTTAAAAAGTTATTTTTTAACCAGTAGAATTATATATAGCATTCTTGCTCAAGTCATTAAGGTAACAATGACTGAAATTTATTTATTCATCTTTTATTGGGTACCTACTAAGTGCTGGATAGAGTCCTGGGTGGTAAAAATAAATCAGAAAAAAAAAAGATCCCCCTTCTCATGGAGTTTGACTCTAGAGGGGTAAGTTAAATTGACAGAGAGACCAAAAATGGGAAAAGTAGCCTTGGAATTGGGATGTGGAAGGCCTAGAATACAGTGGTTTGGGGCCTGTGAGGATTGATTCAACCCTACTATCTCAAATCTTCATGTTTCATCTATAATATTGGTATGATGACAAAGGACATTCATACTCTCAAGGGTTGTTATGACGATAAAATTTTTAAAAATGTGAAATTACTTTGAAAATGTAGCATACTCTCTATAAAAGGACTTTTATTACTGGAATTATTTGGTACAGAGAAAAATGAGATAAGAAAAATAGCATTACCAAGGAATTTTGAAGGTTGGGTAATTGAAGTAACATTTAAGGCAAGACCATTCCTGGACTCACCACTGATTTGAGAAGTATCAGATGTTAGAGAGTCTGCACATCATGAACCTGCTGAAGAGTGTGAAAGTTCACCCTTTCCCCTGCTTCCTTCATTCAGGTGTCACCCCTGGAGAAACAGCCAGTTTAGAAATAGAGAAAGAGAAGATTTTATAAAAAAAAAAAAAAAAAAAAGAAGTAGAAAATCTTTGGGGTGCTGATCAAAAGCAACTTCCTACACAGAAGTGGCTTTTTTTGGTGTAACGTCAGCCGCCACCTATCGAATTGTTCTTTTTAAATTGCAAAACCCTTTCCCAACATGCTCTAGAACTCAGGCCAATAAAACCAGTGTTAGTGTTCACCTTGGTTCAAACATATCCACCCCCACCCCACTTTTTGTTGTTTTGGGGGTTGAGGGCAAGAGATGGGAGAAGAGAACAAAGAAGTGCCAGCTTGGGAAATAACCGCCCTTTATTAGATTAGATCAATGGGAAAATACGCACTGATTCCAAACTACTAAGTAGTGAACTCTTGGAACTCAAACTGTTTACAAAATATGAGATGCCTGTAATTGCAATTACATTATTTCTCGGTAGAACTTGGGAGAGACACAGATCCTGACAAGTGATCAAAACAGACTTACGTAAACTGAAATCCTCCAAGCTTTAAATAGTTCAGAGACATTTTTAAAAATTATGGAAAAGTAATTAATAAGGGAATAATTATAATTAATAAATCACTCCAACGGCCTAGAGTTCATTCACACCAAAACGTGAAACTAGGTTAGTGATAAAATTGAAAGTTTCCAAGTAATTTACCATCCTATTTTTCTTACTCCATGTTTAATTATTTGTAAATAAGTTTTCCATATCTCCAAAAAAGCTTGTTTGTGTCCAATTTTTCTCCGTGAAAAGGAGTGGGAGAGAGGATTATGGCTAGTTCAACCAACAGTGGATTTTAGCTATGAGCCTTTTGAGAAGGTATTGTGTGTGGTGGAAACAGATCAAAGCTTTGGAGCAAGACAGAATCTAAGTTTTAACCATTCTTAATTATGTGTTCCAATCCCCCATTTTATAAGACATAAGATGACATATGTAATACACATAAATATACCTATCACAGGCTCGTTGTTAGCATGAAATGGAATAATGTATGTTAAGCTCATGATATGGAATGTGCACTCAACAAATATTAATTCTCCTTCTTCTCCTACTCAATTCATAAGGTCTCTGATGGAAATAGCCGTAGTGAATTCATTGTGAAACCTAGATTTGGTGAGAAAGCTGTTTAAGAGAAATTTGGGGATTTATTTATGTTAATGGTATAATCAAAGTGAAAATGTTGAAACTAGTGACTCTAATAATAGTATTTCATGTATTTATACCCTCATTAAACTTCCAGTTTACTGGGGGACAAGGACACTGAATAAAAGTCACAAAAATACATAACTAAGTTAGGAACTTGGAAGGAAAGGAATATAGTTCTATTAGAGTGTGGTACAATGAACAGTTTCTCCTGAACGGGAAGCTTGACAATAGATGGTTTGGGGAACTGAAGTTCCTGAGATGTTCTGTTGGTATTTCCAAGGAGCCAAGTTCAAGCTCTTTGGAAAACCTATGTATCAAGATGGTGGTAACAGTCAGAGGAAGCTCAAGGAAGAAATAAACACAGAGACACAGAGTGTCAGAAACTGGGGCAGAGATTTTTGTGGATTATATTAGTATCTAGGGGATTTGTCTACACTGTTACATAGTTGGGTTCAAAGGAAGTAGCTTCAGTCATAGCTGAGAAAGTAGAACTGAGGGCCAGATGATTCTATTTGTTCCAGCCATGAAAAGAGAGAGAAGAAAGAAAAGGGGGGAGAAGAAAGGAGAGAGAGAAGGGAGAGGAGAGAAAGAGAATGAAGAGAACTCAGTCTAGCCCTCGGGGAGAAGGGCCACCCAGCAATGGCAGAGAGAGTCCCTAAAGAATAGAAGGTGAAGGACGGGCCCCCTAACTGACAGGCAAAATTCAGAAGGGACAGATTAGTACTTTAAATTTGTGGCTGCGAAATGAGTAACATGAACTCGTGCACCTGTAATTTACCTAATCTGCAGACAGTTTGTGCCCAGAGATCCCTGAACACTGTGGTAAAAATAGTTTTGCACTTAGACTGACAGAACATTTGAGTCACTTCAGAGGACATGGGGGAGGGGCACAAACCAGGCAGAGGAAAAGGAACCATATTAAGGACCAATCCCCTGCAATCTCCAGATGGTGGCAGTGAGAAGTTATGCATAGAAATGGGGCTGGACCTCGATTAGGGAGGGCTTTGGCTGGGAGGCTTGCTGTGGAGCGGCCTTTTAAAAACAGCACCAAAGATATAAGTCGAGGGCAAGCTAAGGAGGAACCAGAGAGGCTGCTCTTCGTATCTTTCAAGAGATATATTTTTTGCTCTTTGCTCTCACCCTTGACTCCCATTCAATCTGAAAAATCTATGTTCAGTTCATGTACTAGCTGCAAAGTGACACTTAAGGAGGCTGCTGCTCATGTCTCATGTCATAGGCATAATTTCCAGGGAAGGCGACAATGAATGCTCTTCTACCCTAGAAATGCTCATTGTTTGGTGCAAAGAATGAAGTCCTCTTCATAATTCTGCACCTCCCTCTCCCTTTTCATCCAGAGTTCTGAATTTGAGAGTAAAATTTTGTGAACATTAGAATTTTCCCAGGTTAAGTATTCCTTCCAGTTGTTAAATGACCGTTTGGTATGGGTTTGCTTAGGACTGAGTGGTGAGCCAGGAGGCCTGACTTTCAGTGCTAAAACTGGGAAAATTCCTGGCAAATCAGAATGAGCTGGTCACCCTATTTCCCAGGAAAACACCATAGGAGCTTCTATATGTCTATTCATAAATAAGAACAATGTACAGAGTGGAGGATATATAAAAGTACGCTTTTTCCTATAAAAAAATTACTGTGATTACAAATATGGGGTTTAATATTAGACAGATGAAGTTGTAGGCCCAGCTCTACCACTTGCTAATCATTTGACCATGAGCAAGTTTTATAACTTCTCTAAGTTTCAATTAAGTAGTCTGTAAAATGGCCAGGCACAGTGGCTCATAGTTGTAATCCTAGCCCTTCAGGAGGCTGAGGTGGGAGGATCCCTGGAGCCTAGGAGGTGGAGGTTGCAGTGAGCTATGATGACACCACTGCACTCAAACCTGGGTGACAGAGGGAGGCCCTGTCTCTAAATAAATAAGTAAAGTGATAAGATTACTTTATGAGTTTGTTTTAAAGATTTAAACAATGTCAATGAAACACAATATACAGTGTTGGACACATAAGCATTCAATACAAATTAGTATATTATTTACACTATGATCGAAGTAAAGAAAAAAAAATCATCCATCTACTTGCTACCCCAATAAATCAAGCTCTTTACTTTTCTTATTTTCTATATGAACAGAATTTTACATGTTATATAGTGTAAATTTTATATTACATAATTTTATTTAAATATAACTACAATATGATATTACATTTACTGCCTTTTTCACTGAAAATATTATGTAAGCATTTTTTTATGGTGCTACATACAACTAATATTTAAAATGTTGAATATATATGGAATTATTTTTCTATGTTTAAATCTTTAAGAGATGAAATGAATTATGATATTCAGATGATCCAAATTATAGTAGTGCCTGGTGTTAACTAACTTGCTAAGCTAAACAGATGTCTCCAGTATAGAATGGTTAGCCAAGTATTTTGTTACTGCCCTCCAACTGGCTGGTTATGACATATTGCTTAAAATGTTTGGTGCTTTAATGCCTATGTCAGGGTCTACCGTGACAAATAGTCACCACTGTACAAACACATTTATTCCATAAAGTTTCTCTACCAGTTTGGGAAAAAAAGTTGTTTAATCAGATATGCACACACGTCTCACACTTTTTCAGAAGCCCAGACATTTTTGTCTAGGGATAATACATGCTATTAAATAGTTGTTAGGTTAGTAATAGAAAGATGCCAAAAGTTATAATGTGTTTAAATTGCATATAATCTGGAGTTTTTTAAGTACAGGCATTACATGTTCAACATGTCCCTGATTTTATGATCTGGGCTAGGTAGAAAAGACTTGCTGTGTAATTTCACAGTATAAGTATAATCTTTTTATTAAACCATTTAAATAGATTTTTTTCACTTTCTTGTATTTAAGTATAAACTATCATGAGACTTAAGCTTCTTCAATTCTAGTGATATAATGTTCAAAAGTTGGCTTTTAAAGAGAAGAGAATACAAAGTAGTAATATATGTGTTTTTTATTTTGTAAAGTCATAGTCACTATTTGATCTGGAAAAAAAAATGTTACAGGCCCTGTGTGGAAGTGCTTTAAATAAATGATCTCATTATATCCTCACAATATTTTACCAAGTATGTTACATAATTGTGTACATTTTAAAGAGGGAGAAAGCAAAACAAAGAGAATCGAATCTTATCTATTTGCCCAAGATTACATGCTATGCCTGAAAGCCTGGCTCATATAGCAATGATTCATACAAGCAAAAAGAAGTTCTTATTCTGAACCTCCTTACAATGACTAAAAGAATAGTCAGACAGCAACCTAACTTAGAGGAGTTTTGAGTTTCATTCGGGAAACTTCTTGATAACTTTGGTTTTTTCTAGTCATGTGGCTAAAAAAGGCAGTTAGTAGCCTATGGCTGAAATATGAACTTCTGTCCATTAGTAAATAATGATACAATGGTATATTTCCATGCTCACAATCATGTACAAACAGCCTGTCCCACAGATCACAAAACAGATGTTCAAATTAAGATACTTGAAACACATGGTCTATTTCATTATTATTTTATTATATATTTATTTCTATAAAGGAATACATGGAAAAAGGCATACTAGGATCTTTTGGAAGAGCAGCCTTTTTTTTTAAAGTCTCCCATCATTAGATATATTGAAACAAGTTATATTTCAATATAATTGTTTTGGTATATTTGATTTATTAGTATAAATAATACTGAAGTTTAACAAATTATTTTATGTAAACCATTTTTAAAGAAAGTCTTTATGAAGAAATCTCTTTCATATAATGTCTTCCTAAGATAGGAATGGAATACACTTCACATTTCCAATCTGTGTTAATTATACTTTTAGTTAGGTTTAATAATCAGGAAAAAAGGATTTTTAAACTTTAATTTCTATTTATTTATTAGTTGACAGAATATAAAAAAATTGTTTTAAATGGGATTACTACAGAAAAAGGCTAAAACAAAACATCTTAGTTCCAAATATTTTTAACTCATTTAGAAAATATGTTAGTTTGGGCTCGGAAGGGTCTTTTCTTTCTCAAAATGGTGAGCCTAGTTTGGTCCAAGAATTACCGCATAGGCTAAAGGAAGAATTCCTTTCTAAATTTGTTTCCAAGAAAACAGATGATCATATGCTGTTGGAGATCAACAAAATAAGGTGCTTACATGGCCCGTAATAAAGCATTCTTTTCTGCTAAACACTTTAATGTGAACTCTGACAAGCATGACTCCTAGGATGGATATTTAGAAAGCTATGACGTTCTTTTCGTACAAACATGGTTTCCTCAACTCCACTTCTCACTTCCAAATCCTCTAGGAATTGACACCAACTGTCCATTTGACACTTGTTCATTAATTTCCTTTCAATAGAACTATTCTCTTCACTCAGCTGTTGTAGCAATTTAAGGTTTTACAAACTCTTCTGATACGGCTCTTTGTTGGACATTCTTTTTGTGTTCAGAGGCCCATATAACACCAGAGCCCTAAAGCATGTCACAGAGTCCTTAGTGCAGTTTGCCACTTGTTCCAAGACCCACTCCCATCAAGGAAAACTTTAGCTTGACCTCTTAAAAAGTGAAAAGAGCAAAATCAATTAGTTCTCTCTATCAAGACTTAATGGTCATGACAGCAATAAATCCGTGTCAATGCTTCTTTTCCTAACCTGCATCTTTCCACACACCTGACCTGAGTAAATCCAATAGATCCCTAGTCATAAACTGTTACAGAGAATCTTTTTTCCCTCTCATCTGGGAGGTGTGTGTGCACGCGCTGTGTGAGCGAGTTCATTTCACAGCCATGACCGAAAGCACTAACAGATCACAGGCAACGGAGAGTGACTATTGTACCCCTTTGTGAAATATGGTCGACCTTGCTAATTTATATTCATGATCAGGAAACCCCCTCATTTTGAGGATTAAAGGGCATAAAAATGAATAACATAAGGAGTGGCTGCAGATGCGTATAGTATTTGTTTTGTAATAAAATAAATCTGGACCGTACAGTGGTATGATTTTTCCATGGCACAACAAGCTCATTTCTTGCGTGTCAGTTCAATTCTTGTTTTGGGTTAGTGAGAAACATCACATCACAAAGAAAGAATGCAAGAATCAAGGGTTGCTTTGCACTTTACCAATCCGTTGTGCTTTTCCCAGAAACATTTATATCTGAGATTTGCCAAAAGGCAGCAATTATTTTGTGGTTGCTATGCTTAAAAATGATATAAGAAATGATGTTGGATTGTTTTGATCTTATTTTATCATTTTGATCGCATTAATTAATTCGGTTTAGTCTCTTAGATTTTGTGTTATGTTATGATGTAATAGCACTGAGAATGTATGCTACATTTTTTTTAAAAGAACTATGTCCTTTCCAGATATTAATTCTTTAATCTTACATATATGATTCTAAAATACCTAGACGTCTTATGTTTCCAAACTGTATTTTTACTACTTTGAGGATTTGGTATTTTAAATAGTTTTCTAAACTCCAATAGCAGAAATTTTTCTTTAATCTTATCCATGTCAATTCACAAAAAAGCTTATTTTTTTCCCCGACTTTGAAGAAAATCCCAGACTTCTCAATGGAATAAGTTATCTTTTGAAGATTAAAGTGATGATTAAAATCAGCTTTTGGATATATGATAATACTATAATACTATATTTGGCAGTGGTGAGTTACTTAAAGAGTTTTATAAATACATTATCTTAGCAATAACCTCAGCCACAGAAAAGAAAAATGAAGTACGATCTTACAAGATCTCATAAGATTAGTGTGAAATTTTCTGAGGGTGCAGTATTTTAGATCGACCTTCAAAAGTGGGCAGCAAGAACTTTCTGTGGCTCTGGGGCTTTTAATAGTCTGTTAGAGTAAAGATAAAGAATGGAGAGGAAGAGACAGAGACAGAGAAAAAAAAATAGCTAGAGAAGTAGAGGGGAGGAAGGAGGAGGAAGGGGACAGAGAGTGTAGGAGAGAGGGAGAGCGAGAAAGCCTAGAAAGGAAAAGGGGGGGTTGAGAAGTCATTCTGAGCTCAGAATTGACCATTAGACTTCTATTCAAATTAACTCTTTTAAAAATATCACAAGGCTTTGAAAATCAATGTATAATCTGCAATTATTTAAAATGCGTAAAATACTGATACTGGATTGACACAAAAGGTCTTAGGGTAAAATACATCCTCTTTTTAATGGTTTGCTTTCTTGGGAATAAAACTTGGTGGAAAAGTTAGCACATGAGTCACAGGAAGCTTGGAACCACTTGATATTGTCTTCTAGTTGCTCCTACTTCAAAGTTCAGTCTGTAAGGAAATACAAGGAGACTATTTTTGGAGTGTGTATCATCAAACTATACTTGTTTTTCACAACTGTCTCTTCTTTCAAACTCATAGTGATTACGATACCTAGTTCTATGATTATCAATATCCTAGCATTTATCACATTGTGGTATAATGCTTATTTATTCATATTATCCACTATATAGGGGCAGGAACTGTGTAATAATCAATTTAGATTACAGAAGCCTATTTGGTCTAAAGTAGATACTATGTAATCTTTGTGAATGAATGAACAAAAGTATTAATTGTCAAATCCTTCATCTGTCTTCTTTGACTTCGTTTTAAAGAGGCATTTTTCTTTATTAGATATGTAGTTCTATCTATATTTCTATTTGGTATTTGTTTAAATTTCATTGGTTGCTTTGCCCAAAAGATGCATATTTAAATCTGTGCAAGCGATAATGCTCATTTACTCTCTTTGAAAGTCATTATGCAACTTTTGTTTTGGTAGAAGTTCTTGAAACTCTTATGTGACCAGACGCTCTCCACTCAGAAAACACTTTGTAACAAGACTTTTCTTTCTGTAGCTGAAATTGCTAAGCTTTAGACACAGGTGTGGCTGTCACAACTGAATCACAGTATACCTTTCGAGTTTATACACTCATGCTGTATTTATAATAGGAGAGTATGATTATTTATTGGAAGCTCATTTTAAAAGCACTGGTGAGTTACTTGTTCCTGGTCACTCAGTTCCCAAATACCTGGCCAGTATTGATGTCCCCTAGCCTCTGTGTCAATGAGAATCAATGAGAGAGAACTAGTCTGTAGGAGTGAGGACCTCAGGACATGTGCTTAGTTTACCCTTGCCCGCTCTCCAAAACACTCTCCAGATGCTGGTCTGTGTCACTGAACCCTGCTGGTTCACGGTTTCCTGGGTACCTGAGGGTAGTCAGAACACTCTGGAACCCAGCAAGACAAACCAATCCTTATCTCTTCTTTTTGTATCCTTCAGCTTTTCCACAAAGTCTTAGATTTATAGTAATAAAACTATTTTAATTTAGCTTAAATTGACTTACTTTGTAAAACTCTTTAGTCCAGTTTAGCCTCGTTAAAAAAATGATACCTTAGATGTTACATACTAGACAGCCCATTTATAGGAGGCCTTTAAAATGATCACATTAACCTATGTGCTGTTGAAATAATCAGGCCTCAAGGTTTATTAAGCAGTGATCCTGGGATCGATTGCCTCAGAATCCCTCGGACAACTTGTTAAAATTTGCACTCCCAAGATCCACTGTAGCCCAACTGAACCAGAATATTTCTGTCAGTGCTAACGGGGCTGTTGATGGAATTAAAGATGTCTAGCCCAGGGGTTCACCAACTTGGCTGCACATTAGAAGCCCCTGGGAAACATGGAAAATGATTATAATGTGCAGCTAAGGTTGAGAACCTCTGGCCCAGCACAATGCCCAACACCTATTAGATGTTCATTATGGATAGACAGACACACTAAAGTTAGATAAAAGAAAAGCTAGCAACTGATTAAAAACCCATCTTTAATTCTAATATGTTAAGTGAAAGGAAGATTAATTAAAATTCCAATATGATTTATTTTTACTTCAAGTAAAACTAAATCTTGGCTTTAAGGGCACATAGATTTCCCCCAAATACATGGTTAACTGATTTTACATTAGTAAAAATAAGTGTCATTTCAGTTATAAATAGCATTGGTCACTGTAGGTAATATAAATGCTTTTTATCAGTAAAGTTCTACTTTAAAATATAGATTCTAGAATACAATGTCAAGAAGAAATAAAACCATAATTCGATTACCATAAAATCCAAATTCTCATATGATGATAAAGATAATGAAAAACACCAATAAGTATTGAATACTTACTGTGAGCCAGTTATCCTTTAGAGCTATTTTGATATATTTAATATTAACTTTTTTCACAATAACCCTAAGAATCTTATTATTAGCCCAAAATCTTTACATTGTACATTTAAACTAAAAATAAACACACAGAAAAGAAATGCTAGGTTAAATCGTTTGTCCTCATATTTTGTTTGTTTTGTAAACAATTCTTTGTTGGAATTAAATTTGCATAAACCTCTCTCGAATTGTCATTTTTTTTTCTTTAAAATATTGAAGGAATATACCTTATTTCTCTGGGTAAGGACTAATTGCTTCCCAGAGTTTGGATTGAGGCTGAGCTTTCTGGTTACATTGAATTGTTTCTGATGTGTAGAGATGAGGTTTGGAGGAGCAAGGAACAAGGTAGCTTGCTCCAAATTATAAGCTTCGTTATTTAGGAAATTCAGTTATATGAATAAGTTCTATTAAAAGGTAAGTGAATAGAATGGTGGCTACTAGAGATTGGTAAGGGTGGTGGGATGGGGTAATGAAGAGATGTTGGTGAAGGGGTAATTCTGTTAAATAGAAGGAAGAAGTTCTGATGCTCAGTGGTACAATGGGGCAACTATAGCTGACGATAGTTTATTGTATTTCAGAGTAGCTAGAAGTTTTCAAATGCTCCCAACATAAAACAATGATGAATGTTTCAGGTGAATCGTGTCCCAGTTACCCTGATTTGATCATTGTATGTTGTGTGCTTGTATTAAGATGTAACATGTACTCCTTGAATATGTACAATTATTATGTATCAATAAAAAATAAATAATAAATAAATTTTAAAAAAAGAACTTGAGCAAAAAAACAAAAAAAAGAAAGAAAAAAAAAGATAAACTGACACACTGAAAATTTTAAAGAGTTTATGTGACCAAACAGTGATTCATGAATGGGGAAGGACCAAATTTAAAGAAGTTTTAAGCTCCGTTGAAGAAATGCAAGTAGAAGGCTTTTATAGAGTGAATGTGGAAACAAGACAAAGAGAATATTTGACTGGTTACAGTTATTCAGTTACCTTATTTGGTCTGTTCCACTGGAAAGTCCCTAGTTATAGAATTTTAAGTTAGTTGGTGGCTTTTGATTTGTTGAGCTTAAGTTTTGTTTTTTTTTTCTTTTTTCTTCTGATACTGGCATTTACAAGAAATGGCCCAAGTTAAGTTCTGCTTATATTTGCAATGCAAGTATGGTTAAGGTTACTTTCAAGGCCTAACTGGCTTTGTCTGCTCTGGGAATTTTTCAGAGATTTTTCAAGCCTGGTCTCTATTTTATTTAATTTTAACAGGTCCTTCCTAATTACAACGTTATATCATAGGCTGCTTTTGTTAAATTTATTGGACCGTGAAGTAAGGTTACTCAAAGTAGCTTAATGGTCTAAACTCCAATTCTTATAAATTGTGGAGAATATGTAAACGTCTAACATTGGGGTGGTAGGATCCATTGAGCATTAAAAGTTGAGTGAGCTATTATCCTGAGGAGAGTGAAATTATTTATGGACTTTTAAGGGAAACAAGGAATTGGGACATATTAAGATTTATTTTATCCATAATCTATTTTGGTTTCTGGTGAGGGGGTTAAATCTTACAAGATTTCATTTTTGTTCCGAGCAGCCAAGTTCCCTACCATCATTTACTTAACAATTTGTCTTTTTTCCATTATTGAATGATATGTCATTACTGGCTATTAAAATCTTATAACATAGTCTGTGTTAGAAAAACTTGTCCGTTTCATCAAGGTATTGCTTGCTTTTCATCTCAATAATACACTTTTGACTCTAGATAGGAAAACATTTTAACATATGAAAGAGCAGCCCTCCTCTCATCACTTTTATTACTCAAAATTTTGAAAACTATTTCTCAGGTATTTATTTTTCCAGATGAACGTAAGAAATTATTTTTTCAAATTTGAAACAATCAAAACACTAATACGATTTTTTTTTCTTTTTTTTAATTTCAGCATATTATGGGGGTACAAATGTTTAGGTTACATATATTGCCTTTGCCCCACCCGAGTCAGGGCTTCAAGCGTGTCCATTCCGGAGACGGTGTGCACCTCACCCGTTAGGTGTGAATATACCCATCTGCTCCTCCTCCCTCCCACCTGCCCGACACCCAGTGAATGTTATTACTATATGTGCACTTAGGATTTTTTAATTGGCATATTTAACTTATGAAGTAATTGGAGAACGCTGTTTTTAATAGTAGGCTTCCCTTACTAAAAAAAATATTTAAATTTTATAATTTATAGTTTTATAGTTTTCTTCAAAAATGTGACATAAGTTTAACCTCTAATATTTTATAATATTTTGAACATTGTAAGTGAACTAATTTTTCCCATTATATCTTTTACTCACATTAATTGGTTATTTATGGATTTTGTATATTTATTTTGAAATCACTTGGCTTAGAGAATTTATTATAATTTTTTTCAGTCTATTTATCTGTATCTTCTAGGTATGCAATATGTTTGCACCAAACAATGGCAATTTTAACTTCTGTTATTTATCTTTTCTTTCTTACTGCTTTGGTTAGTGATATTATATTTTTGGTACCTGATTTTGATGAATTTTTACCTCTAAAATCTCTCTAGTACTTTAAGCTACTTAAAAATATTTTTAATTAATTCATTCACTCATTCAGCTACCATTTATCTAGTACTCTTAGGCACTATGAAGGAGATATACATATAGATATAGATATACATATAGATATAGATACAGATGCAGGAGATGAAGGTCATTGAACCCTGTCTGGGTCTCTACTTTGTGTATGACCCTGAGGAAGTGAGCCACCACTGAGTCTAGCTGGTCAGCAGAACCCTGCCCCCTGCCCCCTGCCAACCTGCTTTCCTGCCACTGGCTTTACTTGGACCTGCACAGCGCCTGTTCCTGGATTCTCTTTAGCCTTGCTTCACCTGCCTGTTATGATACGCTACCTCTTACTAGTTTGCTCTCATGTGTCCTGGTAGCCTGGTTTACCACCTGTTGCTCGTTACTGTACTCTCTGGACCCGGTGTCTGCCTCCGTGCATGTGCACGCTGGCAGCTGAATCCGGCTCTGCCTCTGCATCTCCAACACCTGCTTCACCCCTGTGGGATATCTTGTTCCAGGTTTCTTCCAAAATTGCCTTGCCCTATCTTTTTCGTCTATTTAATTTTGATGAGATGTTTAAAAAAAATATGCTAGTGCTCACTTCAGCAGCACATATACTAAAATTGGAATGATACAAAGAAGATTAGCATGGCCTCTGCACAAGGATGACTTGCAAATTCATGAAAAAATACGCTAAACCCATTTCTGTCTCTGTAAAAAGTAAACATAATGAAAGTGAAAGAGAAAAAATGTTTTCTTAAAGATTCAGGGACTTTGATTGTAATATTTATTTTTGTTCTTTCTAGTGGCTATTGAAATAGTTGGATTTCAGTAAATAGCCCCCAATTTTTTTGTTTTGAAGGTATATGTGCTTTTAATAGGGAGTATGTGTGTGTGTGTGTGTGTGTGTGTGTGTGTACACTCAATATAAGGATTAAGCCATCAGTTTCGCTGCGTCCAGATTGTTGTGAACTGGAAAACCAAGTTTGTCAGAATATCTATAATGTAAAAAAAAAAAAAAAGACCATTGATGAATTACTTTTTAATAAGTTTTAATAAGTTGCCCAATTGTACAGAATTCCTTTTTGTCATCTTCAGTTGTTTTAAGGCTTTTTGAACACTATCAAGTTCTTGTTTCATTCTGGATAACTAATAATCCAGAACAAATGATATATTACTATATGCCAGTTTTCCTTGCTCTTCCAGCTGCATTTATCTTTGATCCAGATGTGTTTGTTTGCTCCCTGACTGAAAAGACATTTTAGCATGTGTAAATTGGTAGGAAAATACACTGTCACACAGGCAACATTATTTTAATTCTGCTAAGGCAAAGTTCAATTAAACACATTTGTTTCTCTCATGTGTAAGATAGGTTATGCTAAATGCTACATGGATAAAATTATGAGGAAAATGTCCTCATTCACAAGCAGCTGACAATCTAGTAAATGGAAAAAAGCAGTGGACAAAAATCTGCAAAAATGCCTTCAGAAATATACTAAGAAATGTTTTATTTAATAGTTATTGGGGGAAATGTAGGAGCCAAAGCATGATACTGGGAATGCTTAGGATGTGTTTTAAAAAGCAGTAAAATAGTGTAATTTGGTTTAGGTCTAGAAAAAAGAGGAACACTGTAGAGAAGGCATTTTCATGTTTGTGGATGCTATTTTTAATTACAATTTCCAATTCTTCTTTTATTCAATTTTTATTCTATTTTATTATATTTTTCTTCCTTCTATATCGTCTTCTAGTTGTCCTTTTCCTCCTCTTTCTTCTCTCCTTTTCTTACTCTTCTTCCTTGTTTCATTATTACTACAGTAAAGTGGTTGATAGTATTTGATTATATATACATATGCACATAGGATATGTATATAGAAATGCTACGGAGCTTTCCAACTTTAAAAACCTCTTTTTTTCTTTCAGCTTTATTTTCATAATTCTATAAATTCCTAAATTCCAGTTTTTTCCCTTCATTTTTAATATTTTAATCTTTGTTTTAGTTCTTTCACTTTCCTTCTTTAATGTTATTGTATTCATCAAAGAATTTCCTTTTTACTCCCTTAAATTCATTCTAAGAGCTGAGCTTACTTAAAGGGCCAGTGCAGTGGCTCATGTCCATAATCCCAGCACTTTGGGAGACCGAGGCAGGAGGATCGCTTGAGACCAGGAGTTCAAGATCAGCCTGGGCAACAAAGCAAGACCACCATCTCTAAAAAAAATAAAAAGTTAAAATTAGCTGGGCATAGTGGTGTGTGCCTGTAGTCCCAGCTACTTGTGAGGCTGAGGCAGGAAGATCTCTTGAGCCAAGGAGTTTGATGTTGCAGTGAACTGTGATTACACCACTACACTGCAGCCTAGGTGACAGAGGGAGGCTATGCCTCTAAAAAAAGAAAATAAAAGAGCTTATTTATCTCTTAAAATATTTGTGGATTCTGTTGCTTATTTTCATGTGATTAGCAGAGAATCTCTACTTGGGAACTGAGACATATGATGATTATAATCTTTATTTATAATAAACACTTTACATTATACAAGGCATGTCATTTGCATGGCTTATGGAAAGACCTGCATAGGGTTATGGAAAGAGTACTTTGTGGGAGCCACAGAAACACAGTTTTAACTTCAGCTTCCACCCTTATTAATAAACGTAGTTTGGGGTACAGCAATTAAGATTTCACTATCTTTCTTATAATATAGGACCTTGCTGATCTTAAAGAATTTTGTAAGGATTAATAGGGATCATGGATGTTTAAGTATGCTAAAAGGTTTATAATTTACTAAAATGACTTCCCAATCCAATAATACTTTTAATGAATATTTTAAAAGCCTACAGTTGTGACTTTAGAAATACAATCTTATTAACAGAGGAGAATAATGCTTTTCATTATCTTCTATTAAATGAGTTTTATTTTCAAAGGACAATATTGCAGACACTAATTCTGAATGTCCAGTTGAATCATCTAGAATAAAAATATTTCTTGATTTGTTTGTCAAATCATATTTTATGTTATTTGTGTACATGTCTATATATTCATTTTAATCAGAAAATTCCTTAAGAATGCACTTAATCATTCATTTAAAAAAGTATCAGTCATCTTATTTAGCGAACTAATATATCTGCCATAATTTTCTCTTGGGTTTGTCCATGTGAAACAGACATACAAATATAGCACTAATGTCACAAAGCATACAGTCTTAAAATGGGATGCATTATCTCATTATCTTACTAATAAACATTACACATTGACCAGCCTTGGTAAGAGAGATTATCTTTTTTTTCTTTTTTAGAGACAGGGTCTCATTCTGTCACCCAGGCTGGAGTGCAGTGGCATGATGATCACAGTTCACTGCAGCCTGGAACTCCTAGGCTTAAGTGAAGTGATCCTCCTGCCTCAGCCTCCTGAGTAGCTAGGACTACAGGTGTGCAACACCATGCCCGGCTATTTTATTTGTTTATTTTTTGTTTGTTTTTGTAGGGATAGGGGTCTCACTGGTCTTCATCTGTTGGCCTCAAGCAATCCTCCCATCTCGGCCTTCCAAAGTGCTGGGATTGTAGGCGTGAGCCACCATGCCTGGCCAACATTATCTTAACTTTGTAAACTTTGTTGTACTTTTCAAAACATTTTCATATGTGTGATCAAATCTGTTCATCAGAACACCTCCATAAGCTGGTGGGTGTACCAATTCATGTGGAAACTGTACTCATAAAGTCATTTACCATGAAATAGTACTTGTCCTAAGAAGGTAAGCTGTTTTGCCAAGACTATGCTTTATAAAGTTTTTTTCATATTTTCACTTTTTAATATTATTCATTTGAGAATTTCATATCATTTTGTGTCCTAGGCCTCTTTTAAAAATTTCACTAGGAGCTTTCTAAAAGTTGGTCAATGAAAATGGACTTGATTATCATAATAATGGTGTGGACTTATAGAATACTTTGCTGAACTTAAATTTCATTTTTGAAAACTAATTTTTGGTACAATATGTGGAGCAAATCACCATTCCTTTATGAAGAGGTCAAGGTTTAATTAGTTTTTCTGC